>NW_027185694.1:9862497-9965991 GCF_028583685.1 Petaurus breviceps papuanus | reverse complement strand
TGTGTGTGTGTGTGTGTGTGTGTGTGTGTGTGTGTGTGTGTGTGTGTGTGTGTGTGTGTGTGTAATCCTAACTCTTTTGCCTTCCAGAGTATCATATTCCCAGCCCTCTGATCTTTAATGTAGAAACTGCTAAATCCTGCATTATCTTGATTGTGGCTTTGTGGTATTTTAATTGTTTCTTTTGGCTCCTTGTATTATTTTCTCCTTAATCTGGGAGCTCTGGAATTTGGCTAATAATATTATTTCGAGTTTTTAATTTGGGATCTTTTTTAGGAGATGGTCATTAGATTCCTTCAATTCCTATTTGACCTTCTGATTCTAGGATATCAAGGGTTTTCCTTAAAAATTTCTTGAATATGATGTCTAGGCTTTTTTTTTAATCACGACTTTCAGGTAGTCCAGTGATTCTTCAATTATCTCTCCTTGATCTATTTTATAGATCAGTTCTTTTTTCAGTGAAATATTTCATGTTTTCTTCAGTCTTTTCATTCTTTTGATTTTGTTTTATTGTTTCATGATGTCTCATGGAGTCATTAGCTTCTACTTGCCCATTTTAAGTTTTTAAGCAGTTTCTTTTTTCTTTAACGTATTCATTTTTATTTGAACTAGTCTTGTCAGTGTACAGGTAAAACTCCTCCTCTCCCCTAAGTGCTGGCACCAGTCTTATAAAACTTGCAGACATTGTAAAGTCTTCATTCATACCTGTTTGGGGCAGGGAGGGAATATAGGGGGCCATTCAATATGAATGACAGTTAAAAAAAAGGAACAAGTAGTAAGGCAAAAGATATAGAAAGTTTTTTTTCTAACGGATTACATAATTTACATGTAAAGCAATACTAGTACCTTCCCTCCTCCCCATCTGGATTTTTGTTACGTAGCTCCTTTGCTCTAGTGGAGGATAGCTTTCACAGAGGCTTGTAACTCTTTAACAATGCATTATGCAATATTTGGAATGACTATGAAAAAAAAAAAAGTACAATCAGAGTCCTGAAGACATACTGTAGAACTTTCGGGATTTAGACTTCTCATCACCTTCACCATTCCAGTTTTTAAATCCTGAATGAAGCACCAAAAACAAAAAAACAAATAATAAACAAAGCAAAATAAATAGCAAAAAAATAAAACCATGCCAATTTCATCTCTATTTTTGGGCAATTATAATGTCATGCCCTTTGACAAAAAATAAATAAATAAAATTTAGGAAATACAGTCCATTTAGAAGCATTTGTGGTAGTCAATGGAGGGCTGGAATTCATTATACTCCTGCTTGGGATCCATATCTGCTGGAAGGTGGAAAGATACCAGGATGGAGCCTCCCATCCAGACAGAGTATTTGTGCGTAGGTGGGGCAAAGATCTTGATTTTCATTGTGCTGGGAACTAGGGATATAATCTCCTTCTACATCTTGTCAACAATGCCTGGGTATATGGTGGTACCACACAATGATACAGTGTTGGCATACAAATAAATATGATGTCATATGTATGTCAATATCACACTTCATGACTGCATTGAAGGTAGTTTCATGAAATCCACAGGATTCCATACCTAAAGAAAGATGGTTGGGAGAGAGATTTTGGGCATCAGAACCTCTCGTTACCGATGGTAATAACCTGACCATCAGGGAGCTCATAGCTCTTTTCCAGAGAGGAGCTAGATGCAGCAGTGGCCATCCCTTGCTCAAAGTTTAGGGTGACGTAACAGCCTCTCTTTAATGTCATACACGGTTTCCCTCTCAGCTGTGGTAGTGAAACTGTATACCCTCTCTTGGTCAGAATCTTCATGGGGTAGTCTGTCAGATCATGGCAGCCAGATTCAGCTGCAGGATGGCGTGGAGAAGGGCGTAACTTTCCTAGATGGGCACAGTGTGGGTCACACCATCACTGGAGTTCATTACAATACCAGTGGTACAACCAAAGGCATAAAGGGATAGCACAGCCTGGATGGCAACATGCATGGCTGAGGTGTTGAAGGTCTCAAACATAAGTGAGTCATTGTTTCTCTATTGGCTTTGGGGGCTCAAGGGGCTAGGGTGCTCTTCAAGGGCCACACGGAGCTCATTGTAGAAAATATGATTCCAGATCTTCTCCATGTCATCCAAGTTGGTAACAATACCATGGTCAGTGGGGTACCTCAGTGTCAGAATACCTCTGTTGCCCTGGGCCTCATTCCCCACAGAGATGTATTTCTGGCCCATACCCACCATCACATCCTGATGTCTGGGGTGCCAAACAGTGGAAGGGAAGACAGCCTGAGGGGCATCACCTGCAAAGCCAGCTTTGCACATTCCAGAGCCATTGTCAACAATGAAAGTAGCAATATCATCAAGCATGGTGAACTTTTAAGTGGCATGTTTAAACCCGTAAGAGAGAGAAGAGGTGGTGCCGCACCTGGAGGTGGGGGGAGGCAAGTGCATGCTGGATGGAAGAGCTCACAGCTCTAAGCAGTTTTCTTCAGTGAGCTTTTGTGCCACCTTTTCTATTAGGCAGATTCTACTTTTTTAAGGAGTTGTGTTCTTCAGTGAGTTTTCTTACATCTTTTGCCCTTTTTTGTGCTTCTTTTACCACTGTTGACCCTTTAATTAATAATTTCATAATTCTTTTGCATCACTCTCATTTCTTTTCCCAATTTTTCTCTCTTCCTTGATTTCTAAAATCCTTTTTGAACTCTTCCAGGAATTCTTTTTGGATTTTAGATGAATTCACATTTTTCCTTGAGACTTTGCATGTAGCTACTTTGATTTTGGTGTCTTTTTTTGGGTTTCTGTCTTGATCTTCTCTGTCACCATGTAATAGTAATGTAATTTAAAGATCCCCCTGTATTGGCTTGGTTTTTGGTTTGATTGTATTAAAACCCAGAGCTTGTGAATTCCACAAGTGGGATGGACTTGTTGACGTGAAAAGAGAGGGCTGAACTGGGAGGAGCTGGTGACATAAATTTAGAGAGACACAAGAAAAGATAGAGGCAGAAGAACTTTTTGGAAGCAGCACCTTGGAGGCAGAGAGGGTCTGAGAGGATTGCTGAGGGCCACTTTGAATTGCCCAGAACTTTTGAGAGCTGCCAAGAACTGAGGAGACATGGCTGTTATGCTGGTACTTTGTCTGTTTTGATGTTGTTTTGCCAGATTTGTCCATTGGTGAAAGACAGTCCTGTTGTTGCAGAGGCCTTGGAACCTTGCTGTTGGTTCTGAAGCCCTGAAGAAGGATTTTCTTGTTGTATGTTTACAGAAATCCTGGAAGAGGGTTTTGCTAATGTTTTCAGGGATCCTAGGACCATTCTGCAGACAAAGAATGAATTAATGAAGACACTGGCAATGTATCTTGTGTCCTTGCTTAAGCTTTGTCTCCCCAGGAACAAAGATTGTGAGAACTTGCCTTGGGTCAAGATGAAAAGACCTCCATTTGGGTATTAAATGCTGTGCTTAAGCTTGTTGTAACTCTGGGGTAGATTCAATTGTGATCCAAGGGTGGGGAACTTTTGATCTTTTTGTGCTTTGTGATTGAACAAATGAATGTACTTTACTTATGATTGGAAACTAACCTCCATTTGAGAAGAGGGGCTTTGTGATGGACTAAATGAATGTACAGCCTAGGGGTGGAGTAGTATTTAGAAGAGGGACTTTGTAATTGATTAAATGAATGTAATGTCCAGGGGTGGGGTAGTACTTGGAGACTATTTAATTACACTTGGTAAATGCTGTATTTTGAATTATGCTATATTTTGATTCTGTCTGTTCTTAATTTGTCACTGAATAAAATGGAGAGCACCTGTGCTGGTATTTTGAACCTTGGGAAGTTGCCTTTGCTTGGCATTACATTATTAGCAATCCTCTCAGTCCCTCTCTGCCTCCCAGGTGCTGCTTCCAAAAAGTTCTTCTGCGTCTCTCTTTTCTTGTATCTCTCTAAATATATGTCACCAGCTCCTCCCAGTTCAGCCCTCTCTTTTCATGTCAACAAGTCCATCCCACAAGTGGGATTCAAGAGCTCTGGGTTTTAACACAATCAAACCAAAAACCAAGCCAATACAGGGAGATCTTTAAATTCCATTACTATTACTGTGGTTCCCTGATAATAAGCCCTCCCCCAAAAATAAGCCCTATTGAGATTGCTATTGTAGTGAAGGTGATCCCCTGCGCTACACGCTACATTACGGTACCCTCTGTGGGGAGGGCTTATTATCAGGGAACGTGCCCTCTCCCCCGCATCCCCCCCGGGTGAAACGCACACCGCACTCCGAGCTGCATCCAATCAGAGCTGCGGCAGTGAGCGCATCATCCTGTTCTTCCCCAGTGATTTGCTTGTTGAATAAAGGTACATTTTTTTGTTCACATTTACCTGTTTATTAAAATTGCTGTCAATGTTCATTAAAATAAGCCCTCCCCTGAAAATAAGCCCTCTGGTGTTTTTCTGTCCAAAAATTTTAATAAAACAGTGTCTTATTATCGGGGAAACACGGTACACACCATAATAGCTTCACAAGGTCAGGTTCTTTTGTTGTTCTTTGCTCATTTTTCTAGCCTATTTCCTAACTTTTACCTTGATGTTAATGTTGGGCCATGCTCCTGAAATGGAGTGGGCACTATATGAAGCTTTAGGTTTTTAGTGTTGCTGTTTTCAGAACTACTTCTGGTGACCTGAATGTTTTCAGTTTTTTGTTAGGTTGTAGGATCTAAGGAGAGGTGTGTTCACTGTTCTTCTAGCCTGTGCTGTGGTCTGTGAGCATGCACTTTTTTTTAGCCTGGAACTGACCATGGTCTATGCTACCCTGAAACTGTGAGCTCTGTGTGCTAGAGCTCCTCATCAACCTGGGACAGTGTCTTGAGCCTGAAACCCATATTTCTTTGTGGGTAATGCAATAGAATCCTACACCCAGGGCCAGCAAAGTGTCACTGTTAATCTCTTCCTTACCGTTTGTCCCACCCCCTTGCCAACAGTGAGCTAAGAGCTCTCGAAGGTGCTACCACAGATTCAGTCACCTTCAGAGCCTGCGTTGGCTTGCTTTGGCCAATATGCTACTGTTCTTTGGGGGCGCTGCCTGTGCTGGACTGTGCTTTGACTCTCACCCTAGTGAGACAGATCTTTCCTGTTGACCTTCTAAATTGTCTTTAGCTGGAAAAGTGTTTTACCCTGTCCTTTTATTGCAGTTCTGTTTGGGGGGGAGGGGAATTTGGGAGAGCACAGGCAAGTTCCTGCCTTTACTATCTTGGCTCTGCCTCTTTTTATATTCTTAAAAAATTATTAGAATTTATTTAATTTAGCACATGAAGCATATTGATTTGTAGACAATAATTATTGGTTATTATCTCTCTCTATATATGTAAATATATATGTGTACATATATTTTTTTCCTTTTAGTGTATCCCCTTTTGGCCTGAAACAGCTTCTGATAAGCTGCTGATTCAAGTTGAAAACAGCGAAGATCCTCCAAAGAAGATACATTTGAACAAACAAGAAAATTGTATTTTGTTGAACCTAGGCAACAAAGTAAGTGATTCATTTTAGTAGCAAATGTATGGATAGGAATTTGACATTTTTAAACTTGAAATCTAATTTATTATACTATAACTTTCATTAGTATGTCTATAAATGTATCTGTGTGTATATATATAATATAGACAGATATATGTATGTATGTCTGTATGAAAAAATATTTTAAATTTATGCCATTCTTTTGATGCTTCAGATATATTGAAGAAAATTCTCAATATTTAATGAAAAATTTAAATGAGACTTTTTTTTTTTCCTTTTTAGAGGGGGGAAGGCAGGGCAATTGGGGTTAAGTCACTTGCCCAAGGTCACACGGCTAGTAAGTATTAAGTGTCTGAGGCTGGATTTGGACTCAGGTCCTCCTGACTCCTCGGCCAGTGCTGTGTTCACTGTGCCACCTAGCCGCCCCTAAATGAGACTTTTTAAAAGAATGTCAGAGAGTTATATACCAAAGACTTAAAATGCAATGCTTAGTAAGCTGCTAATGGATCTAGTTTGCTTCAGTTAGTATGTGATACAAAATGTTAGATTAATCTTTGAAGGATCTAAACACTCTATTTTCTATCCTTCTCCCTGTACTACTTTTTAAATTGACACAGTTTACCCCCAGAGCTGTGTGGACAGTTCTGTAAAATATAAATCAATTAGTATTCATCTCATCAGCACCTCCTTTGTGTTAATTATTGAGGATACAAAGACAGAAATGAAATTTCCTTCCCTCAAACAATTTAACATTGTAATGAGAATGATAACATAAACACATACAAGCATAAGTAAAATATATACAAATAGAATACAGAGTAATTTGTGGGGACAGGCAGGTAGGTGGATCAGGATAGGCCACATTTCAGAGGCTACATTTGAGTTGAACTTTAAAGGAAATTAAGAGAATGTAAGAGGTGAAACTGCAGAGTGAGTGTGTTCCAGGGAAGAGGAAGGCAGTAGTGTGGAGAAGGAGAGAGAGGTTTCTTCATAGTGATTCCAAAATGGGAGGTAGGAATAGTATGTTTGAGTGACAGCAAGAAAGCCAACTTGGAATTCAAAGAACATGAATGGGAGTACTAAACGATAATTAATCTTTTTGAAAAAAGGTAAGTTGGAGACAGGATATGAAGGTCTTTTAAGATCAAAAAAGGATTGGGGTGGCTAGGTGGCACAGTGAATAGAGCACCAGCCCTGGAGTCAGGAGGACCTAAGTTCAAATCCAACCTCAGACATTTAACACCAAAAAAAACAAAACAAAAAAACTAGCCATGTGACCTTGGGCAAGTCACTTACCCCCATTTGCCCTCCAAAAAAAAAAAGCAAAGAGAAAAAAGATCCAAAAAGGGAGTTTTTATTGGTTCTTAGAGGTTATGTGTAAAAGCACATTATAGTTTATATAATTTAATGTAGGAGAAATTTTTTTCTGTTTGTTTTAAGTAGCATTTTTTAAAAATTTAACTAATTTTTACAACATTTTAGTGAATAATGTGTAATAGCTTAATTAGGGTTGGATAGGAAGTTAATTCATTATTCACTGATTAATATTAAAAACACTAATGGAAACAACATACCCAGTTTTTGAAGAGTAATAAAAATATTATTTTAGATATATTTCTATATTATTAGATTTTTAAAAGTAGCAAAACACTTTATGAAAAGGCACTAGATAATCCAAACTCTAGTGTACAGTCTTTTGTGTGAAGGAATTTGTCTGTATTAATGAAAAAACTAGACAGTAAAGGCAAAAATATTCACAAAATATTAGTCTCTAGGGGCCATGATTTACCTCAGAGTAGAGGCTGAAAAACAGCTCTTTATGCCTCAGTTTATTTTGCTGTTATCTCTACTGCTAAAGTACTGGATACCAAAAAAAATGTCCAAAACCCAGGACCGTTGTCCCCTTCTTCCTTGCTTCTGAGAATGAGTGAACTTTAACTGAAGAGTGTCAAGGGGGCTTGACCACATCTCTTTTTCTTCCATCTCCTTAAGGCAGATGATGAATCAGAAAGGGAGGAAGGTCAGGCTAGCAGGTGGTGGCCCAAGGCCTAAGGGACCACACCCCTGCCTTTGGGGACAGGGCTCCATCCCTTTCGAAGCAGCTAAAACTGTTACCAAACGAGGTATTGTGCTTCCAGAAAAGTATTGCAAGCAATGGTAGTAGCTGTTGGATCAGGATCTAAAGGAAAGAGTGGAGAAATTCAATCAGTTAGTGTGAAAGTTGGAGGTAAAGTTCTTCTTCCAGAATATGGTGGAACAAAAGTAGTTATAGAAGACAAGGACTATTTCTTATTTAGAGATAGTGACATTCTGGGGGAATATGTGGACTGAAATCACTAATGAAGTGCCAGCATGAAAATTGCCCATTCCACAGAAGTTCTGAATTCGTTTCATCGTGTAAACAATTTCCAGGTGTCTTGTTTTATAATAAATGTATATCTTGTGTCTCTAAAATCCGGTTTCTCTGCATCAGTATGACCATTTCCAAATAAAAAATGGAAAAATAGAAAAAAAAAAAGAAGGCTGGCTGTGGGAGTGTGGCTAGGTTACGAAGGAGTTTGAAGGCAGCAGGATTTTGTATTTAATCTTGGAGGTTATGGGGAGCCACTGGAGTTTATTGAGTGGGGATGGGATGGTGGGAAGGGGTGGGTAGGTGACATGGTTGACCTTATACTTAAGGAAAATCACTTTGGCGGAATGGGGAGAGACTTGAAGCAGGCTGACCCATTAGTAAGTAGGCTATTGCAGTAGTTCAGACATGAGGTGATAAGGGCCTGCATCAGAGTAAGGACAGTGTCAGAGGAGAGAAGGGGGCAAATTGAAATACAGAGGTGAAATCGATAGGCCTTTGCAACAAATTTGATTGTGTGTGTGTCTGTAAGATGCTGAGGCCTTCAGGGTGACACTTAGGTTGTGAGTCTGAGGGAGTTGGAGGGTAATGTTAGAGGACCAGCACCTCTTGTATGAGGGCTTGCCTGGCCCTTTTCAGGGCTGCTCATCCACCTTTGATATCTCCCTGTCACTCAGCTTTCACGTGTAGCTCCAAGAAGCTGTAACATGTGCAGTGGCCACAGCTCAGTAAATCTCTCTTAGCAGACCAACTCACCCAGGTGGATGGTAACTGACAGGCCTCAGACCCATTGGTGAGGTAGGGGGATGTCTGCACCAGTCATGTGAACACTTCTCTCTGTTTTTCCAGGCTTGCTGTACATCACTCTCTTTTTCAAAACCTTTGGTCCATTTAAGCTGGCCTTCTTACACTTTCTCACATATAGCATTCTCATTTTGTATCTCTGCCTCTGCAATGACCATCTGTCATTCCTAGAATGTAATCCTTCAATTTTGCCCCTTAGGATACTTAGCCCTTTAAATTAGCTCAGCTTAAACACCACCTCCTATATAAGGCCATTCCTGGTTTCCACCAACTTCCAATCCTCCTCCACCAACCCCGGAAAAATTAATTTGTATTTACTTGGTAACACATTTTGTATATGTTGTTCCTTCTAACAGAATAGAACTTCTTTGAGAACAGGAGCTATTTTATCTTTGTCTTTATAACCCCATCACTTAGCACAGTGTTTGACAGGTGCTAATACACACTTATTGATGGATTAAAACTTGGGGAGGAGGTGTGATATTTTATTTTGATGTATCAGTCTTTTACTATTAATCAGCCTGTACATTGTGCCTTCTCATTACAATTACCATGATTGTGACCAGCAGAGCACTTAACTTTCAAATTGTGCTTTACTATTTCTTTCCATTTCCATTAGACTAATCACGTTGAGATCAGTGACTGTCTTTGTCTTTTTCGTTTTCTCAGTGCTTAGTACACTCACTGAGAAAGGAAAAAAATGTTTACTGTAATCTCACTTATCTAGGACCACAATAACTGACCATCTTATTAAAATTCTGTGTTATAAGTACAGTTGTCATGTTCTGCTTGGTTCTTTTCTATGCTGAACATTCCCAGTTCTGACCCTTATCAATGGGACTCCTCTGGACACTCATCATTCTTGAGCTGTGCCACTCAAAACTAATCACAATTATATAATAACATGTGCTTTCACCAGAACAAGTATATCACTTCCTTATGCCTCTCTTAATGCAAGCTAACATTCTTTGTTGACACATCATACTGCTGACTTGAATTGATTTTGTAGTCAGTCCACCAGAATCCACAAGATCTTTTTTCAAACTACTGTATAAGTATGAGTCACTAATTCTTAAGTCATTTTGATTCTGGATTTGGACACATGACCCATGTCTTTCAGTTTTATATATGCCATATTTCAAGTTTCTAGCTTTTCTTGGTTTTTATAGCTAAATTTAATTATAGCATTAGCCTTTTGAAATGTGATAGCCTTCCTCCCATCTACCTTTCTGGTTGTTTGAAGGATTTTTTTTCCCTTTCAGTTGAAATTTTAAATTTAAGTAATTTTTTTTCCTGAAATGCTCTACTTATTTAGAACTTAGAGGTTTTTGTAATAAAAAATTTGAATAATAATTTTTTTTTGCTTTTATTTTGGAGGGCAATTAGGGTTAAATGACTTGCCCAAGGTCCCACAGCTAATTTTGTGTTAAGTGTCTGAGGCCGGATTTTAACTCAGGTCCTCCTGACTCCAGGGCCGGTGCTCTATTCACTGTGCCACCCAGCTGTCCCTGAATAATAATTTTTAAAAATAATTCTAGGAAGTGTTTTCTATGAATAGTGATGAGGTACTTTTTTCTTTTGCAGAAATCCCAGAAATTGTAGTGTTGCTAACTTTTTGATACATTTTTCAGACGGATTAGTAAATGACAGAAAAATAATTTATTAAGCACTTACTGTGTCCTAAACACTATGCTAAATGCTTGGAGATACAAAAAAATAATAGTTGTCTGTCCTCAGGTTGCTTATATTTTCATAGGGTGGCCATGAAAGGAAATTTTGGTCTGAGGAGCCAGAGAGATGTGTAGGGCAATGAACTACAGTCCTCTTTTGAGAAGTAGTGATGTTATTTATCTGACTACTTTCGTCAAAGGATAAGGGGGAAAAATGGGCAGTTCATAGGGAGAATGTGGCCAGTGGTAGGAAGATGGCTAGAAGACCTGATTGAATGTGATGTGAAGATTAAGTATAGTCAAAAGTTTGGATTAAAATAGTTCTCATATTTCCTTTTGAAACATGGTTCCTTAAAAGATTATTAGAAATGTGGCATCATTACATTTTCAGGTTTTTTCGGTGTCTTGAGGTATTAATTTGTTTGCCCCTGGAGATAGTGTGCTTTAATTTATACTCAGTTTCCAAACAGCTGACTAAGCCCCAAGATAGTTGTTCTCAAGATGAGTTTATTAACTTCTTCAGCATCTGGGAGCCTGGATCCTGGATGGCCAAGGTGCAGGGGTCCAGGTCTGTTATGGCACAGATGCTTGTCTCAGTGGGAAGAAGCAGAAAACAGCACTTGGCATACTATCCCCTCACTAATCTTGGGTTTCTGCTCTCTTTTAACTGTTATCTAACTATTATCATTGTTCCTCATTCTCTTTCCAAGTTATTTATGTTCAGTGTGGTTTCAGCTTTCACTTTGTTGCTTTTCCACTTTGACGTCAAATAAACTAATTCCTTTCTAATTCTACTCAGTGGTTTTCAAATTTACTATTATTGTGTATTGATAATGGTTCTCATTTATTTCTTTAATTAATATTCAGTTCAGGTTGGCTAGGTGGCACAGTGAATAGAGCACTGGCCCTGGAGTAAGGAGGACCTGAGTTCAAATTTGACTTCAGACACTTAACACAAAAATTAGCCATGTGACTTTGGTCAAGTCACTTAACCCCAAGTGTCCTCCAAAAAGCAAAATAAATAAATAAATAAATATTCAGTTCTAGTCTTGTTTCTTCCTATAATTTGTTTTATTAGTAGTATAGATTCTAGACCTGGAAGGGAACTTTAGAGGGAGGTCTTATAGTCCAAACCCCTTATTGTATAGCTGAGAAAAACTGAATCACAGAAAAGTTATATAACTTAACCTGTGGCTAACGAGGTAAACTGGAAGATCAAACCCTGAGATGTTCTAGCTTCAAATTCAGTGTTATTTCTGATACCCGTTCTTTTAATTTCACTATTGATTTTCCTATTAATTTTAACTTTTTCTTAAATCTTTGGAATCTATCGTTATCTAACTGAAGAAACCTTGGAATTTTATGTGCTGTTTTGTTTAACATGCTTTTGTGTTTGATTCATAGACTCCAAAATTTGTTCTTGTTTTATAGTTTCTCTTTGATTTGTTTGTCATTTTGTGATATACTTTCATTTTCTCCTGTGATGAATTTTTTTTCAGCAATCTTATTTTATGGTTTTTTATTCTCATTTTTTCAATGGTTTTTTGAGCATTTCTCACAAGCTCCTATACTGCCATGATCTTGGCAGTCCTGTTCATGGGGCTATCATTGACAGTAACAGAATATTTTGTTTTATATTTGATAGCTTGGAGGAATTATAGTACAAGTTAACATCGCTGAACATTCTATAATTATTACATTTATGGATTATCATGATGGATCTGCTACATTCCTTCTAATAAATCACACCAAGGATGAGATTGTTGAATATAAACAAAGGTAAGTTATTCATAAATATATGTATTACCTCATTTGTTATAGAAGGCAATGAACCTATCATAATCACTTAAGGATTTGAAAATGAGATGGAGTGAAAGAAGCATGTTTGTTTAATGATGGATTATACACTGGGTGAAAGGGAAGTTAATTTGAGAGAAATCTGGAAAGACAACTCAGGTCAGCAGATTTTCATTAATTTGCTAGGTATGCAGAGGGAGAAATGAAACAGTTCTGGCCCTCAGGAAGTTTTCATTCTCCTGGAGAAAGGGGAGTATATTTACAAAGATTAGAAAATCAAGTATATTCGGAATAATTTCTAGAGGCATGAGGTTTACAGGAGAGGACTTAGATAGTAGGAGGTACTGCTTTAGCTGCACTTGGAAAGAAGTTAATAATTATGAGGCAGGATATGTAAGCAAACTGTACAAACACATATCAATGAGAAATGGTGTGAAGTGTATGAGGAACAGCTAATAGACCAGTTTAATCAAAATGGAGAATGTGGACAGGACAGCAAGATGAATGAAGATTGGAAAGCTAAGGGAAGCTTGATTGTTATGAATGACATGGGTGTGTGTGTGTGTGTGTGTGTGTGTGTGTGTGTGTGTGTGTGTGTGTGTGTGTGTGTGTGTGAGTGTGTGTGTGTGAGAGAGAGAGAGAGAGAGAGAGAGAGAGAGAGAGAGAGAGAGAGAGAGATTACTCCAAGGTTGTGACCCAGCCTAAATAGAAGGATGGTGGTACTCTAAACAGAAATAGTGAAATTCGAGGGATAGATTTTGGGGTAAAACATGTTCTGTTTTGAATAAATTGTATTGAAAGTGACTGTAGGACATCTAGGTAGGAGTTGGTAATGTAGAGGTAGAATTCAAGAAAGATTATGGATTATGGCAAGATTTGAAGATCAGGGAACAGTCTATAGAGTCTAGAAAGATGATTTCAGATCTATGGGTGCTGTTGAAGTCAGTAAGGGAAAGGATATAGAAATAGAAAACAGACAGACACGGGTTAGATCTTCAAGGGATGCCCCTACAATTTGCAAGAGGAAGATGATGATCCATTGAAGAGGCTGAAAAGGTGTAGTCATGCAGATAGTAGGAAAACTAAGAATACTATTATGGAAATCAGGAAAAGAGAAGGATCATTGTCAAAAGTTGAGGGGGTGGGTTAGGAGTGTGGGTAAATGAAATGAAGACTAAAGATTTAAGTTGAGATAGAATTGTGACAGATGAATGCGAGGATTAGAAATCAAATAATAAAAATTAAAACTAGATGGAGGCGTGGAATGGTGTGTGGAGGGATGATGGCAGTTGGTGTTGTCTTCTATAAGTTTGGGTAGGGATTGGAGAATAGAAATAAGATGATAGCTTGAGGGAGGACAGAGATATATGAAGGCCTTTTCAGGATTTGAGAGACCCCTACCACGCCTTCCTCTGATGCCTTATTGTAGTAGAGTGCTATAGGCAGAGGGGAAGAGAGCACTAAGAAGGACAGGTGTGTAGACCTTCTATAAACTTTAACAGCTGCTACTCTAAACTTGAAATTCTGTCCAGTGACCAACATATACTACTTCGGGCAGAATTCAGTCACACCAGTCTTCACATTCCCTATAAATAACACAGGAAGATATTTTGTAGTTCACTGAAAAGCTGCCGCATAAGTTCACCTTGGAGAAGTAAATAAAGGAATTGGTAATGTTTTATTGTATCTTCAAAGGCAACAAGAATAATTTTTAGGGGCGTCCGGGTAGCACAGTGAAAAAGAGCACCAGCCCTAGAGTCAGGATGACCTGGGATCAAATCTGGGCTCAGACACTTAGCATCCACCCAGAAACACCTGGCCATGTAACCTTGAGCAAGTTACTTAACCCCAATTGCTTAGGGGCGGCCAGGTGGTGCAGTGAGTAACAGCACCGGCCCCAGTGTCAGGATGACCTGGGATTGAATCCAGGCCCACATACTTAGCACCACACCCAGAAATAACTGGCCGTGTAACCTTGAGCAAGTTACTTAACCCCAATTGCTTTAAAGAAAAGAATAATTTTTAGCAAGATGTTTAGTGATCTCAAAGTGCAGTACTTACAAATGTTTACAGTAATACTGCCATGAAAATAATTGCAGCTTATGTATATCAACATCCAAATGAATATGAAGTCATAGAGAACTTCAAAAACCCCTCCAAATTAAATCAACATATACTATGATACTCATTGACTTAAGGGAAAAGGTAGAAATAAGTGAGAATAGAAAAAATGTACATCAGAAGTCTAAGGAATGAGAAAGGCCAAAACCAGAAGCTACACAGAACCCTCAAACCTGTATGTCTAGTTTCTTTTAGAAAAGAATTTGACGGTACTAGAAATGGAAAATGCCAAATAATATCACAAAAAAATGAAATGAAGCCTCAAACTATACGTCTAGTTTTTTTTTTTTTTTATAAAAAGATTTGAAGGTTCTAGACATGGAAAATATCAAATAATACCACAAAAAAATAAAATTGATTTTATCCTAACAGACAAGGAATGAAATTTTCTTATTTCCTGAATCAAGACTGTGTACAGATGACCAGTTTGTTAGAGCATAGATCAAAGTTAGTAGGTTTACTCTAGTTAAATTGATGGTGAAAAATTGAACATGGATGGAAAGAACCACATTGACACCAATTATGATGATTTCATACAGAAATCTAACTGATGTAAATCAGTTGAATAATGAGATGAAAAGAGCCTTAAAAAAGCACCCTAGTTAGGGGATACTTAGTGTATATTCCAAGAGGAGAGAGAGCAACCCAGAGCAATTTAGAGTATTAATTTGTTTGTAAAATTTTCTATTCCTTTTTACCTTAAATGCAGTTTAAAAAAAAAAGAACATTTCCATATATGAAACACAACTTAATAAGAGGATTCACTATGAAATCATGTATTTATATTTCACACTGTTTACTTTTTATGAAAAATTACATAATTCTTCCCCTGCCAAAAAGCAAAAAAAAAAAAAAAAGGTAGGCTTGGTGGCACAGTGAATAGACTGGCCCTGGAGTCAGGAGGCCCTGAGTTCAAATTTGTCCTCAGACACTTAACACAAAAATCAGCTGTGTGACCTTGGGCAAGTCACAACCCCAATTGCCCTCCAAAATACAAAATAAAAGGAAAAGAAAAATTATATAATTACTCCATCATTTTCAAAGCTATTCTGCTTTCTGATTCCTTCTAAATTTTCTTTTATTCTCTGCTACGCACTTTTTATATTTTTTCCCTCCCTTTCCAGAGGGCTGAAAAGCTGACTCATAAGTTCTACTTGGAGAAATAAATAAAGGAATTCGTAATGCTTTATTATATCTTCAAAGGAAACAACAATAATTTTTAATGAGATGTTTAGTGATCTCAAAGTGCAGTACTTAGAAGTATTTACAGGGGCGGCCAGGTAGCACAGCGAGTAAGAACACCGGCCCCAGTGTTGGGATGAACTGGGGATCGAATCCGGGCTCAGACACTCAGCACCCACCCAGGAACACCTGGCCGTGTAACCTTGAGCAAGTTACTTAACCCCAATTGCTTTAAAAAAAAAAAAAAAGCTTTTACAATAATACCACCATGAAAATAGTTGCAACTTATATACATCAACATCCATATGAATATGAAGTAGTAGAGAAACTGTAGATGGCTACTATTATACATATGTATATGTAAAACCATACTATACATACTTATATTTATCAGTTCTTTCTCTTGAGGTAGATAGCACCTTCTTCATAGGTCCTTTTGCAGTTGATTTGAGTATTTATAATTCTCAAAATGACTTAGTTGCTCAAAGTTGTTCTTAAAACAATATTGCTTTCACTTTATACAATCTTCTCTTGGTTTTGTTCATTTCACTCTTCATTATTTAATGCAAGTCTTTCTATATTTCGTACACCACAATTTATTTAGCCATTCCTCATTTGATGGGCATCCTTGAAATTTCTAGTTCCTTGCCACCATGAAGAGAGCTGTTATAACTATTTTAGAATACATAGTTTCTTTTCCTTTTCCCCTAATCATGTTAGATACAGACATAAGAGTGATTTTCCTTGGTCAAAGGGTATATAGACAATTGAATAACTCTTTGGACATAATTCCACATTGCTCTCCAAAGTGGTTGGATTAGTTCACAGTTCCAGCGACAGTTAATTTTAGTGTCTCAGTTTTTCCACACCTCCTCCAACATTTGTCACTTTCTCCCTCTATCATTTTAACCAGTCTGATAGGTGCAAAAAGATATCTTGTGGTTATTTCAATTTGTGTTTCTCTAATAAGTGATGATTTAGAGCGTTTTTCATATGACTATAAATTGTTTTGATTTCTTCATTGGAAAACTGCCTGTTCATATCCTTTCATATCTATATCAATTGGGGAATGACCCATATAAAATTTTCCTAACTTTCTACTTCTAATTTTGACTACATAGTTTTTATTTGTACAAAATTGTTTTAATTTCGTGTAGTCAAAATTATCGATTTTACACCTCACAATATTTGCTGTCTCTTGTTTATTCATAAATTGTTCACCTATCCATAAGTATGACAGGTAATATATTCCACGTTTTACTGGTTTTCTTGTGATACCTCTCTTTATATCTAGGTTGTGTATCCATTTTGACCTTATCTTGGTAAATGATGTAAGATATTGGTCATGCCCAATTCTTCCCAACTGCTTTCCACCTTTCCCAAAAATTTTTACCAAACAATGGATTCTTACCCCTCAGACTTAAATATTTACATTTGTCAAACACAAGGTTACTATATTTATTTGCTATTATAAATTATTTGTTTACACTCTGTTCCACTGATCTACCTTCCTCTTTCTTAGGCAGTACCAGATAAGACTGAGTACTGCTAAACCCCTTTACATTTTTTCATTAGTTCCTTTGATATTGTTGACCTTTTATTCCTCCAAATGAATTTTGTATTGTTTTTTCTAACTCAGTAAAATAATGTTTTGGTTATTTAGTTGGGATGGCATTGAATAAGTAGATTAGTATTCTATTTTCGATAATGTAATTTTTATTATATTGATCCTGCCTACACATGAACTATTAATATTTCTGCAGTTATTTAAATCTGATTTTATTTGTATGAAAAGTTTTTTTATGATTTTGTTCATACAGTTCCTGGGTTTGTGTTGGCAGGTCTACTCCCAGGTATTTTATGTTGTCTACAGTTATTTTAAATAGAGTATCTCTTTAGTAAGCTCTTCTTGAAGGGGTTTGTTGGTGATATATAGGAATGCTGATGATTTATGTGGGTTTACTTTATATACTGCTGCTTTACTAAAATTATTGTTTCAATAAACTTTTTAGTTCAATCTTTAGAATGTTTCAAGTATATCATCATATTATCTGCAAAAATAGAGTTTTATTACCTCATTGCCAATTTCTTTTTCTTCTCTTATTCCTGCTGCTAGGATTTCCAATACAATATTTATTAATATTGGTGACAAAGGGCATCCTTGTTACACTTCTGTTCTTATTAGGAAGGCTTCTAGCTTATCCCTATTACAAATAATGCTTGCCAATTATTTTAGGTAAATGTTTCTTATCAATTTGAGGAAAAATCCATTTATACTTTATTTTCAAGTGTTTTTTTATGAGTGTTGTACTGTAAAGCTTTTTCTGCCTCTGTTGATCTAATCATGATTTTTTAAAAAATTTTATTATTGATATAATAAATTATGTTCATAGTTTTCCATATGTTAAACCATCCCTGCATTCCTGGTATAAACCTCACTTAGTCGTAATGTATATCCTTTGTAATATATTGTTGGAATCTCTTAACAATATTTTATTTAGAATTTTTATATTCATGTTAATTAATGAAATTGGTCTAGAATTTTCTTTATTAGTTTTTACTCTTCCTGGATTAGGTATCAGTACCATATTTGTTTCATAAAAGGAGTTTGCCCCCTTCTTTATCTATTATTCCAAATAATTTATTTAATATGTTTGGTAAAATTTACTTCTAAATCTATCTGGTCTTCATGCTTTTTTCTTAAGAAGCTCATTATAGCCTGTTAATTGCTTTTTCTAAAATAAGTTTATTTAGATAATTCTATTTCCTCTTCTGTTCGTTTAGGCAGTTTATATTTTAAAAATAAGTCCTCATAATTGCTTTGGTTTCATCTTTGTTAGTGGTATATTCACGCTTTTCATTTTTAATACTAGTGGTTTGATTGGTTTCTTTTTTATATCATATTTATTTATTGTCTTTTTCCTATAAAACCAACTCCTAGTTTTATTGATTAATTCAGTGGTTTCTTACACTCAGTTTTGTTAATCTCACCCCCTTCCTTTTTTTTTTTTTTTTTTTAGGATTTCCAATTTAGTGTTTAACTGGGTTTTTTCCCCAGTTTTTTAAACTGCATACCTAGTTCATTGGATTGCTCTTTCTCTAATTTATTGATATAAGCAGTTAGAGATATAAATTTTCCTGTGATTACTGTTTTTGTTGTATCCCTTATATTTTGATGTGTTTTCTCATTATTGACATTCTCTTTAATGACGTTATTGATTGTTTCTATAATTGGTTCTTTAACATACTCGTTCTTTAAAATTAGGTTGTTTAGTCTCTAGTTAGTTTTATTCTGTGTTTCCATGGTCCCTTAATTATAATTTTTATTGCATTATGATCTGAAAAGGATGTATTTAATGTTTCTGATTTTTTTTTGCATTTAACTACAAAATTTTTATGCCCTAATAAATGATCAGTATTTGTATAAGGGTCCCACGTACTGCTGAGAAAAGATATGTGCCTTTTCAGTTCTCTCCAATTATCTTTTGTATCTAGCTTATTTAACATTCTATTCACTTCCTTATTTATTTTTTGGTTGAATTTATCTAATTTTCAGAGGGGAAGATTAAAGTCCTCTACTATTATAGTACTACTATTTATAGCCACCTGTAATTCATTTAACTTTTCCTTTAAAAATTTAGATACTGTAGTATTTGGTGCATATAGATTTAGTATCAATGTTGCTTCATTGTAGTATGTTGTTTGCTCATTTTCTAAGTCAATTACTTGACTTTCTAACTCTTTGTCAAGGTAGGACTCTGCCTCTAGTGAGGTTTGGGTAGTGAGTTTTGAGGTTGGTGTATTGTTCCAGGCTTCAGGGGTTTTGTTTCAGCCACCCTGGATCCTCTACCATCTGTGGGCCCAGAGGTCCAGAAGCAGCTGCTGCTGCTGCTCTCCACTGCCCTGGGGCTAGGGTTTGACCCCAGCTGGACCAACCATGTTCTTCTTAGACCCAGGTGCCACAGGATTATCCCACTGACCTTCTATGCCGTCCTTGGCATTTGTGGGTTGAGAAACCTGAAAACCGCTACAACTGCTAGGGATTCAGTAGCCTGAGGCCTGCTCTAGCCCTGTATGTGCTAGTGTAGCCCACTCCAGGCTGGGCTCCGCTCCCAGCCTGTTGCAAGAGACCCTTCCTGACTACCCTGCAGGGTGTCTTGGACTGGAGATTCACTCTGTCATTTTCTTCCCTTTGTAGCTATAGAATTTGTTTATTTTTTACAAGTAATTGGAGGGGTTTGGGGGAGAACCCAAACAAGTCCCTACTTTTTACTCCAGCATCTAGGCTCTACCTGATCATAGCTTTCAGTTATTGTTTCACCCAACAGTTCTTATCTTGTCTCTCAACTATCTGTTCCCCAGATCACTTGTTTTTCTTATGACATATTTCATATTCTCTTCTATTTTTCGATGCTTTTGATTTTGTTTTATTATTTCTTTGTTCTTATAATGTTATTAGGTTCCCCTTGCGCAATTCTAGTTTTCAAGGAATTATTCTCCTCAAATTTTTACATTTCTTTTTCTAATTGGTTAACTTTCTTTTTGTTGTTGTTGTTTTTTTTTTACAATTTCATATTTAATTTATTAATTGAAGGAAATGGTATATTTTAGTTAGGGGTTAATGAAAATAAAAAGTTTTTTTTTTTAAATAAGCCAAGTTTATGATTCCTTTGAAATCTGGTCTGTGAACCCCAGGTTATGAACCCCAGCTATAGGTGATATTTTGCCCAGCTCTGATATCCTGTGTTCTAAGGAGCTTCTCAATTATTATATTATGTATTCTAAGATCTTTCCCATCCTTTTCATAAAATCTTTTTGTAAATTAAACTTTATGTTTATTTTACATCATTCATTTCCACAAGATTTTGAGTTACAAATTTTCTCCCCATCTTTCCCCTACTCACCACCCCAAAACAGTGATACCACTGTATACCCCCTCCCCCAATCTGCTCTCTCCTATGTCCTCTCCCATCTCCCCTCTGATGTTCTGGTAGGGCAAGATGAATCTCCATTCTCCAGTGCGTATATATCATATTTCCCAGTTGCATGTAAAAAAAAATATGAATAGTATATTTTTTAAGCATTTGATTTTAAAACTTTGAATTCCAGATTCTTTCACTACCTCTCTCGTCACCCACCCTTACTGGGAAGATAAGCAATTCAATATAGGTTGTACATGTGTAGTTACACAAAACATTTCCATAGTGGATATATTGTGAAAGACTGACTGTATTTCCCTCCATCCTATCCCATCCACCCCACCCAATTGTTCTATTCTCTACTTTGACCCTGTCCCTTTTCAAAAGTGTGTGCTTCCAACTTCCCTCCCCTCCCAACATGCATTCTCTTTCATCATCCCCTTCCCCCCCTACTCTCCTGTAGGGGAAGAAACCCAGTTTAGTGTGTATGTTATTCCCTCTCTAAGCCAAATTCTGTGAGAATAAGGTTGACCCATTCCCTTTAGCCTTCCTGTTCTTCCCCTCCATTATAAGAGTTATCCCTTGCCTCTTCTGTGTGAGATAATTTACTCCATTCTGTCTCTCCCCATCTCCTCTCATTATGTTCCTCTCTCACCTCTCAATTTCACCTTTTAAGTATCATCCCTTCCTATTCAATTGATCCTGTGCCTGTACACACATATACACACACTCACATATATATTCATATGCACATATACCCGTCTATAGAGGCATATATATGTATGAATACACACACACACACACACATATATATATATGAATACACACACACATACACACACACACACACACACACATATATATATATATATATATATATATATATATATATACACACACACACATTTATATTCCCTTCAACTATCCTCATACTGAGGAAAGTTTCATAAATTACAATTATCATTTTTCCATGTAAGCATATAAATAGTTTAACTTTGATAAGTTCCTTATGATTTCTTTTCCCTGTTTATCTTCTCATGCTTCTCTTGCTTCTTGTATTTGAATGTCAGATTTTCTATTCAACTCTGGTTTTTTCATCAAGAATGCTTGAAAGTCCTCTATTTCATTGAATGACCATAATTTCCCCTGAAACATTATACTCAGTTTTGCCAGGTAGGTGATTCTTGGTTTTAGTCCTAGCTCCTTTGACTTCTGGAATATCTTATTCCAAGCTCTTTGATCCCTTAATGTAGAAGCTGCTAGATCCTGTGTTATCCTGATTGTGTTTCCACAATATTCAAATTGTTTCTTCTTGGCTGCTTGTAATATTTTCTCCTTGACCTGGAAACTCCAGAACCTGGCTATGATACTCTTAGGAGTTTTCTTTTGGGAATATTTTTCAAGAGGTGATCGGTAGATTCTTTCAACCTCTGGTTTGCCCTCTGGTTGTAAAATATCAAGGCAATTTTCCTTGAGAATTTCTTTTGAAGGATGATTTCTAGGTTCTTTTTTTGATAATAGCTTTCAGGTAGTCCACTGATTTTTAAATGATCTCTCCTGGATCTATTTTCCAGGTTAGTGGTTTTTCCAATGAGGTATTTCACATTGCCTTCTATTTTTTTCATTTGTTTGGATCTGTTTAATAGTGAGAAAATTTAATAATGAAAAACCTTGATTTCTCATAAAGTCATTAGCTTCCATTTGCTCCAGTCTAATTCTGAAGGAATGATTCTCTTCAATGAGCTTTTGAGATTCTTTTTCCATCTGGCAAATTCAGCTTTTTAAGGCATTCTGTTCCTCATTACCTTTTTGAGCCTCTTTTGCCATTTGAGTTAGTCTATTTCTTAAGGTGCTATTTTCTTCAGTCAAGTTGTTGACTGCCTTTTCATAATTTTCTTGCATTTTTCTAATTTCTCTTCCCTTTTTTTCCTCCACTTCTCTTGATTTTCAGAATCCTTCTTGAGCTCCTCCATGGCCTGTAATCAATTCGTGTTTTTCTTAGAATCTTTTGGTGCAGGAGTTCTGACTTCATTGTCTTCTTCCTGTTCCATGCTTTGATCCTTTTTGTCCCCATAAAAGGAATCTAAAGTTGGATTGCTCTGTTTGCTTTGCTTCCTTTGCTTGTTCATGTTGCCATTCAATTACTTGACTTTTGAGCTTTTTGCCACAGTAGAACTCTGCTACCAGAGTTTCCAAATCACTGGGGTTTTTACAGGTGCTGGAGCTATTAGAAGGCCACCGCCTGTATAGCCCCACACGCTCTGGCTCACTGGTCCCACACCTCAGGACCACCACCCAAAGCTGTGATCCAGATCCAGGCAGATTAAAGCAAGAACAATTACCCTCTGAATGGTCACTTGGCCCCCCTACAATCTGCAGGCCAGGAGCTCTGAAGCAGCCCTGTGGAGGTGGTTACTTGGCTGCCGCATCTATACACAGGTAGAGGCGGACCACTCCTCTTTCCCCCCCAGTTGCAACCAAGTTCTACACTGAACTTTTCCTTTGTCTTTGGCATTTATGCGTTGATATTTCTGGAAACTGCCACCACTGCAGGTGATCCACTCTCCCTAGGACCACTCCAGCTGCTGCTGGTTGGTGGCTGCCCTGGGGCTAAAATTGCAGGTTCACGTGGGTGTGGGCTCTGCTTCTAGCATGTTGTGATGGACCCTTCCTGTTAAAGTGCCTGGCTGCCTTCAGTGGGAGATTTGTTTCTCTCTGTCACTTTGTGTGTTCTGTAGCACTAAAAATTTTTTAGAGTCATATTTTATAGGTATTTGAGGCAGTTATGGGGTAGCTCACAGAGTTTTCCTGCTTTTACACAGCCATCTTGGCTTCTGGTTTACTTTCTTTTATTTTTCTCATAATTTTCTTGATCTTTTTTTTTTTTTGCTCTTATTTTTCCCCTAATTTTACCTCAGTCTTTCTCATTTGATTTTTTACTCTGTTTTAAGTTAGTCCAAGAATTCTTTTTGGGCTTGTGACCATTTTAACATTTCTCTTTGAGTTGGAATGACTTTTTAAAGTATGTTATCTTCTTCTGAGTATGAACCTAGATCTTTTCTTTCCCCATAGTAGCTATCTGTGGTTGGGTTCATTCTTCTTTGCTTACTCATTTTTATTTTCATTTTGTTTTATTTTATTTTTAGCAAGTTGTTATTGTTATCAGGTTCTAGTCCTGTCTGGGGGCCATCCTTAGGCACTTCTCTCCACCCCTAGCCTCTGCCAGCTGCATCTTCTCCTCCCCACCCTTCACTACCAGCTCTCACTCCTTGCAGTCCCTCCCAGGGCTACAGACTTCTTTCCTTCCCTCTGCTCTGGAAACCAGATTTAGAGTTTCCACTCTCCTGCAGGATCTCCACTCCCTTGCTGCCTCTCTTACTAGGCGTGTACTCAGTTCTCCCCTCCCATAGAAGCAGCCGTATACCCTGTATGCTCAATACAGCTGGGCCTGGCAATACAGACAGAATATTCTTCCTCTGTTCAACTGTCCCACCCCCACATTGCCATGAGGTAAAAATTCCTGAAGTTGAGATGACCCAGCTGCCCTCAGGGCTTGTCATTTTTTGGTTCAGCAAAGTCTCCCTCAAGATGTTTGCACTTCAGTGGAGTCAAACCTCTGTACCTGGTGGTCCAGTCTTTCCTGAGGTCCCCTCAGATTCTCTTATAAGGACATCTACTTTATCCAGACTTTTGCTCTGAGTTCGCTCTGAGGTGTTCTGTCTTGTTTGGAGGATAAATTTGGAGACCTTAGTATTTTCTGACCTACTCTGCCATTTTCCTCATTTTTAAAACTTTACAGAGAAGGGTGGTAGAGATTGAGCAATAGGAGAAGGAAATGCTAATTTAAAAAAATCTTGGTTGAAAGTCCCATCTAAGCAGTCATCCCAAAGACATAAATAAGGGTGAAAATGGGAAGAGAGCAAAAAATCTAAAAGTTTGGGTTTTTTTTCCATATGAAACTCTTTTCACCAGATAGGACAGACATAACAGTTTGATTCTGACGTCACAATTCAAGATATGCTTATAGATGGTAATAGTGGCATTAAGAAAATAAAGACAAGAAAGCCAACTATACTAGATCAAGTGTACACAGAGGCAGTCCCTGCTAGGTGACATAATCATAAAGAAAATGAAGGATCAATTCTCTAAGTATCTACAGAAGGGGAATAGGCCAAAATCATGGAAAAACTCTTAGCAGATCAATGAGATAGTGTCCAAGAGCAGAACGTGGTTAGCAATGTGAAGTGCTACAGAGAGGAGAAGCCAAGAAGGATGAACACTGAGAAAAGGCTGCCTAGATGTGCCAATTAAGAATTGGTTACTTAGGAGAGAATAGGTGTTTTTGAATGATGAAGTTGAAAGCCAAATAGTAGAGGGTGTAGAACACTAAAAGAAATGGTCACTGCTTTTAGATGCTTTCTTCAAGGATTTTAACTAAGAAAGATATAAGATTTAAAGGAGGATAGCTATCAGAGGTGAATCAAATGAAGTGTTTTTATTTTATTTTGTTTTGTTTTTATGATAGAATATACTTAGACATGTCTGCCTAAGTATGTCTTTACCCTGATCAAGGGTAAATGGTGAGGGATTGCGTTGACAAGAAGTGCTACCTCCTAATCAGAAACTGGAGTCAAAGAAGGTAATAGGTGATGAGGTCATGATAATGTGAGATGAGAGAGAAAAAAGGAATTTGTGGAAAATGTCTTCAGTTTTATAGGTGAAGGTCTTTAGCTAAGACCATGGAAATGGAATTGCTTTGGAAGACTGGAGGAGAGGCGGCGAGGTGGTGCAGTGAATAGAGCACCAGTTCTGGAATCAGGAGGACCCGAGTTCCAATGTGGCCTGAGACACTTAACACTTCCTAGCTGTGTGACCTTGGGCAAGTCACTTAACCCCAATTTCCCTGCCTTGCTACCTCCAAAAAGCAAAAAAAAAAAAGAAGAAGAAGAGGAGTGGAGGAGAAGAGAGAAAGTTTGTAATACAAGCTTTGTAACACAGAAAAGTGAAAAGAGGGAATTAAATAAAAGTATATTAAGTGTCTGTTATGTCTTAGACACTGCTAAGCCCTGGTGATATAAAGATTAAAAAAAATCAACAGTAAAACCCTGCCCTTAAGGAGCTCACAATCTGATTGGAGAAGACAACTTGCAAATAGCTGTGTGATACAGACAAGATATATATATATAGGTTACATTGGAGATAATCTCAGAGGAAAAAGACTAAGATTAGGCAAGACTGGGAAAGATTTCTTATAGAAGGTAGGACTTGAGCTGCTACTTGTAGGAAGCTAGAAGGCAGTATTGAAGAGGGAGAAAATTCCAGGCATGACCGAGTCACCAGTAAAAATGCACCAAGTAGGGAAATGGAGTTTATTTTGCAAGAAGGCCAGTCACTTGTTCCTAAGTATGTGGAGGAGAGTAAGGTATAAGAAGACTGGGAAGGTATGAAGGGCTTTTATTCACCACCCCCATCCACACACACACACACACACACACACTTAATAGAATTTTATCTTTTCTAATTATATGTAAAGAAAGATTTTGAGTTTCAGATTTTTCTCCCTACCCTCCCTCCTCCCTAAGACAGCAAGCAATCTTATATATACATGTACAGTCATGTTAAACATTTTCCATATTAGTCCTGTTGTGAAAGAAGAATCAGAACAAAGGGGGAAAAAAAAACAAGTGAAAATAAATAGTATGCTTCAAATCTGCGTCCAGACTCCATAGTTTTTTCTCTGGATGTGGATAGCATTTTCCATCATGAGTCTTTTTTTTTTTTTTTGCCTTTTAGAGGGGATAGGTAGGGCATTTGGGGTTAAGTGATTTGCCTAAGGTCACACGGCTAGTTTTGTGTTAAGTGTCTGAGGCCAGATTTGAATTTTGGTCCTGCTGACTCCAGGGCAGTGCTGAATTCACTGCACCACGTAGCCACCCTATGTCATGAGTCCTTTGGAATTGTCATTGATGATTATATTGCTGAGAAGAGCTAAGTCTATCATAGTTGCTCTTCGCACAGTGTTGCTGTTACTGTATACAGTGTTCTCCTGGTTCTGCTCACTTCACTTAGCATCAGTTCATGTAAATCTTTCCAGGTTTTTCTGAAATCCTTCTGCTCATAATTTCTTATAGCACAGTAGATTCCATTACATTCACATACTACAACTTGTTCAGCCATTTCCCAATAGATGGACATCCCCTCAATCTCCAGTTCTTTGCTATGAAGAACTTTAAAAGTCAAACATAACATTTTATAGTTGATCGTGGAGGTAATAGAGAGCCACCAGACTTTGTTCAAGGAGGACTTTTTAAAAAATTGATATTAATATTGGAACCAGATTTAGGCCCACATCTTCTTTTCTTGCATTGTACATAGTCAGAAATTCGGTGTCCTTTATTTGTTGGTTGTTAGTTGTACCACTTTGTACACTTATCTCTTTGTAGGACCACCTTTCCATTTTATCAGAGTCTCTTTGAAATATTTTCTGGTCCTCAAGAAAAGTTCAGCATAATTTGCAAATTTCATGATCATTTACTTGGCTTATTTGTTTGTAATTATAGAATTTGGCTATGGTTCTACCTTTCGTCTATCACATCAATCTTGACACCAAGCCAGGGGGGAAGAAATTGAATGGAATGTGTTGAGTCCTGGATTTGGAGTCAGAAAGTTTGGCTTCAAAGCTTGGCTTTTTCACTTCCTTTGTGACATTGGGTAAACTACTTATGAAAATTGAGGTTCAGAGTATTAATCTGTAAAATGATTGGGTTGTAATAGATGACCTCTAAAGGTAGGTAGGTGGAGACAGGTGGTCTTCCTAGCTAGGCTTGGGAGTCAGACCTGAATTCAAATTCAGTTTCAGACACTTAAGTAGCTGTGTGACCCTGAGAAATCACAATGCCATCTGCCTTTTCCCCCTCAACTGTACAATGGTGGTAACACCTTCCTCACAAAGTTGTGAGCATCAAATGAGGTAATATTTTTGAAGTGCTTATTAGCACAGTACTATGAGAAATGAATAGTTCTCTCTTATATTTAATATCATATTATTGTATTAGCACCAAGGTTTTTCCCTTTTCTACTTCCTCATCCAGAAACCAATCAGTATGGGAAATCCTTCTTACAGATTTACCCAGACCAAAATTTAATCAGACAGTAAAAGAAATTCAAAGTTTAGGCTAATGGGTATATTTCTGCTCGTTTGTGCTGAGCATGCGTGGGGGGTGGAGTTGGTGGTTTGATTCTCCCTATTATCAAGACAGGTGATATGGAAATTGATGTCTCTTTAACCAAGACTTTAGTCACCTATGTCACATACCCCAATACCTTCATTTCAGTATACCCCACACCTCCCTTTGTGTTAAGCCGGTAGAGTTGATTGCCATCCATTAGAATACCTCCTCTTCAAAGGCCATATACATGTGACTCCACTATCCTTAGGTGTCTTTGGTCTAAGAGAAATGGCCAGTGACCATCTTTTTATTAATAATTTGCTGGCCTTATTAATAAAATGATGAAATTATGGAGAAAATATGTTTTTCAAAACTTTTTAATTGTCACAATTTCTGGCACATAGTAGGTACTTAATAAATGGCTCGTTCCTCTTCCTCTCTAATATTTTTAAGCTCTAAATCTTTGATATTAAGATTGCATTTATTTGAGTAATCATGCCTTCTGATTTCACTGGCTCTGCTGCTTCAGTGTTGTTAAGTAAAGGTTTCATAAACAAAACAAAGATTATGCAGTACTGGTAAGTATCACTGATGATTCAATTCTATTCATTTGTTAGTATTCAGAATGCTGGTATTTGGAAAGTGGTCTCCAGTGCTTAAAACATTTCTCAAGGTTAACAGTTTCCTTTGCCATCTTGCTTGCAGTAAACATTACAAACATTTCCCCTATTGCAAAGACAACTTTATAGCTCAGTATGAGTTATCTTAACCATGCTATCTAATGAGTTGGTGGCACTGACTTGCATTTTAAATACTTAAATTCTTACCATTTTTGTTGTGTGTCTTAGTTGTCTCACTGAAATGGAAGACATGCTTCCTCCTGGTAAAGCAGTTTTGTATACTTGGAGTGATCCCATAGGCTCTAGAAAACTGACCTGGAAATGTGGAAAGAGCCGCGGTGAAGTAACACAAAAAGATGTATGTATTTTGATTGGAGTTTATAGTTGTAAGTGATTTAGATATCCTCTTTGGCTCACCTGTTCTAAGGATATAATTTTGTAGAATGGTGACAGTGTTGAATGTAGCATAGTCTTCTGGAATGGTAACAATTTAAACTAATCAAAACTTAAACTCAGGTGATTTTATTTTCTTCACTTCCTTATGTATTTGTATCTTAATTTACAGAATAGGGCAAATTGTTCTTGGAAAAGTACATTTCAATTCCACCACATATCTTATTAGATATATTTTCTGTGACCTATAAGAAATTATCTGAAGAAGAAACAGCTGAATATGTTCTGAGTTTTTTCTTAAGGTGGTCTCTGAACTAATCTTTTATGATAGATAACCAGGACTATATTTAAGTTTCTGAAATCAATGTTATCATATTTAATTATTTTAACAAAATATTTGATTTGAGACATATCAAGGGCATAATCTTACTTCTTTTTGTGGTGACAAGGAGAACAAATGAGTGTAGGCACCCTTTTGCCCTACCTCATGACTGATTGAAAAAAATTTAAGAACTAGTAGAATAGGATAGGAAAAAAATTACCTGTTCTCACCAGATCCACTTAGTTCCTCCTTGTAATTGCCAATTCTCATAAATGGTACACCCAAAGAAAATAGGAAAGACAGAAAAATATTCAGTTTCTTTCAGGCCTGCTGACTTACATAAAAAAAATTCCATTTCCTTTAGTTCTGTTTTCATTCCTTTCTGAATAGAGAGGAGGTATGGGCAAATGTAATTATTTTCAGGACATTTCCATATTGAAGTTTCTTCTAATATAATGAGTCTTCTCTTGATTACCTGGGGAAAATAATTTAAAATCGTATAGCGAATCCATATCTGAGCCTGTGGTATTATCATATTATTGCTTTTAATCCAAAAGTAAACATTATTAGTCAGAAAAAAGCTAGTAAAATTACAATTTATTAAAAATACAATAAAATATTATTTGACATCCTAATGTCCAAACTCCATATTAACCAAAGAACTTCTCCTTAAAATTGACTGTGATAATCTATAGAAAGTATGGTTCTTGACTTCATTCTTTTATTACTGTTCTCTGTGGTCATAGGCAAGATATAGAACCTTTCAGAAGCTCTGTTGATTTATGAATTATGCAGGGACTAGATGATCTTCAAAATAACTCCTAATTTTAGCAGTTAATATTTTAAACTAATTCCTTCATTCGTTATTACATATATTGCAACTTTCCCATTACCATAACAGAGTATTCCTTGGAGATAAAGAATAATAGTTTGCATGTTATATTCCTCAATAAAATTCAGTTTAACTAGTAAGTATTTGATGTTTGCAAGAATTTTTTTGCCCTTCTGAAACCACAGTAACACTGTACACTTTAAAGATCATGGTGTGAGGTTTTCAGGTAGTATCCATTTTCCTGTTTAAAGTCAAGCCAACAAACATTTACTGGTCTGTTCTGAGGAACCTCATCTACAGTATAATAGTGACCATACCAGCTATAGTGAGGCAGTCTAAACAATGCCCACCTTTGAAGTATTCACAAATAATGTGAATGAATATTAAATTTTTTCTAAGCTAATTTTTTTCTTTGTTTTTTACTTTGTTATAGGACATGATGACACCAATAAATTTGGGTGGGAAAAAGACCATTTATTTAGTTTCATTCTTTGAAGGCTTGCAACGCATTATTTTATTCACTGAAGATCCTAAAGTATTTAAAGTGACGTATGAAAGTGAAAAAGCAGAGTTGGCAGAGCAAGAAATTGTGTTGTCATTGCAAGATGTTGGCATTTCGTTGGTTAATAACTATACAAAACAAGAAGTAGCCTATATTGGCATCACAAGGTTGGATATAGCATATATATGTGTGTGTGCGTGTGTGTGTGTGCGTGTATGCGTGTTAAATTGTAGTTGAAAAAGTGAATAGTCAATATTTGTATAAATGTATTTAAAGAGAATGTTTTTGTTTATATTTTAAAGGAATTTAGTTTGTTTAGTTTTCATTTATTCATAATGATAATTGGATAATTTTAGCTTGAAAATATTTTGGAGAATTTCATATAATTTTTGAGATAAGATTGGCAGCTTGGTGACACAGCGAATAGAGTACCAGCCCTGGAGTCATCAGCCCTGAGTTCAAATTTGGCCTCAGACACTTGATACACTTACTAGCTGTGTAACCTTGGGCAAGTTACTTAATCCTAATTGCCTTGCCTTCCCCTCTCAAAAAAAAAATGATTGTGTTATAAGACAAAATTGACAGAATGATCTCTATGATAACAATCCCCAATTCTAACAGTTTTTTTTAACTAATTAGTAAACATTATATATGTTATGATAATGATATTATTGTTAAAATTTTGTAATATTTTAAATAAATCTATTTTATTTAAATAAATGTTTTAATATTATATTTTATATATTATATATTTTTGTATATAATAGTATAAATTATAATATTAAATAAATGTAATATTTTTAATAAATCTATTTTATTTAAAATAAATCTTTTTTACTGAATCTGTTACAATGGGATAGAGTACCAGGACTGGAGTCAGGACGATTTTTCTTCGTGAGTTCAGATCTGGGCTCAGACCCTATTTGTGACCCTGAGCAAGGCATTTAACCTGATTTGCTTCTGTTTCCCCATCTATAAAAAATGACCTGAAGAATGTAATATAGTGTAAACCACTCCAATATCTTTGCCAAAAGGTCACAAAGAGTTGGACATGACTTAAACAATTGAACAACAATAACAAAAATCACAATATTTAATAGGATAAATGTGTTTAAAGTAACTGTTGGAAATTACTGCTAAACTAAATCTTTGTACAGTGTACAATTTAATAGTCAGTAATTGCTCATTTCCAAGATTATTGAGTTTAGCAATTGTGTTGATCCCCATATTTTCATTTCTGTATTTTTTCCTTCTTCATTTTCATTAGAAATTAGAGCGGAAGCTTCAGTAGATTCTCTCTGCCTTGGCACCTTATTTACATTATGTGCTTCTTGTATTTTGTATTACGTAGTATTTTTCTTAACCTAGACTGATTGTTTTAATCTTATGTACTTAATTGAATTAAACTATTTCTGTTCACTTTAACCACAGTAAACTATAGCTTTAACTTTTCACTGTAATATTTGACCTAAGGCATGCTCTTGACATACTAGGAATTTGTATTCATTCAAATGGAATTTTTTTGTCTTGTTTTCTCAGAAATTCAATTTTTTTCCCTACCAAAAAATTGATGTGCTTTACTTTAAAGATAATGAACTACCCAGCAAATTGTAAGACTCTTAAAAAATTCTAGTTCATATCCAATGCTAGTTTTTTCATTATCTTTGACTCTAGCTGAAACTTAGAATTTTTTTGGTTTTTGTTTGTTTTGTTTTGTTTTTCCAGAATTTATTTATTTTTAGTTTTCAGAATTAATTTCCATGAGATTTTGAGTTCCAAATATTCTCCCCATCTCTCCCCTACCCTCCACCCCAAGATTCCAAGCATATTGATTATCCCTTCTCACAGTCTGCTCTCTCTTATATCCCCCCTATTTCCCCCTTCCCCCTTACTTTCTTTTAGGGCAAGATGCATTTCTATACCCCATTGCTTGTGTATCTTATTTCCTGGTTGCATGTAAAAACAATTTTTTTAACATTTGTTTTTAAATCTTTGAGTTCCAAATTCTCTCCTTTCTTCCCTCCTCACCCACCCCTACTGGGAAGACAAGCAATTCAATATTAGTTATACATATGTAGTTATGCAAAACATTTCCATAGTGGTCATATTGTGAAAGACTAACTGTATTTCCCTGCATCCTATCCTGCCCCCCATTTATTCTATTTTCTCCTTTGACCCTATCCGTCTTTAATAGTGTTTGCTTCTGACTACCCTCTCTCCCAGTCTGCCCTCCCTTCTGTCCTCCCCCCTCTTATCCCCTTCCCCACTGCTTTCCTCTAGGGTAAGATAACTGATTGAGTGTGTATGTTATTCCTTCTTTAAGCCAAGTCCAATAAGAGTAAGGTTGATTCATTCCCTTTCAACCTCCCTGATCTTCCCTTCCATTGTAATAGCTTTCTCTTACCTCTTTTATGTGAGATAATTTACCCTACGCTATCTCTCCCTTTCTCCTTCTCCCAATATATTCCTCTCTCACCTCTGAACTTTATTTTTTAGATATCATCCCTTTATATTCAACTCACCCTTTGCCCTGTCTGTGTATACATATACACACATATACACTCACACACACGTATACATACATACCCATGCATACATATATGTATGCATACACACACACTTCCTTCAACTCTCCTAATACTGAGAAAAGTCTCATGAGTTACAAATATTGTCTTTCCATGTAGGAATGTAAACAGTTCAACTTTAATAAGTTCCTCATTTCTCTTTTGCTATTTATCTTTTCATGCTTCTTCTATTTGAAAGTCAGATTTTCTTTTCAGCTCTGGTCTTTTCATCAAGAATGCTTGAAAGTCCTCTATTTCATTGAGTGTCCATATTTTCCCCTGAAGTATTATACTCAGTTTTGCTGTGTATGCAATTCTTGGTTTTAATCCTAGCTCCTTTGACCTCCAGAATATCTAAAAAATATATTTTTTAAAGCAATTGGGGTTAAGTAACTTGCTCAAGGTTACACAGCCAGTTATTTCTGGGTGTGGTGCTGAGTATCTGAGCCCGGATTTGATCCAGGTCATCCCGACACTGGAGCTGGTGCTCTTACTCACTGAGCCATGTGGCTGCCCCTAAAAAATATTTTTAAAAAATTCAGCTATTTTTAATTTTTAGTAGTCAATTTTCTCCCTCTTATTTCTCCCTACCCCAACCTTTGAGAAGACTAAAAACAGGCCAAAACTTTAAAATATTTATTAACTCATCTTTTTTTTTCTTTTTTTTTTCTTTTGCTTTTTGGAGGGGAAAAGACCAGGGCTATTGGGGTTAAGTTACTTGCCCAATGTCACATGGCTAGTAAGTGTCAAGTGTCTGAGGCTGGATTTGAAATCATATCCTCATGATTCCAGGGCCAGTGCTCTGATTCACTATGCCACCAAGCTGCCCCTACCTTTTCTATTTCTGAAGGGAGGGAGGGAGAGAAAGGAAAAAAAAAGATATATGCTTCATTTTACACTCTGAATCTATAATATACTGATACTTATTAAAGCCGTATGAAAATTTCTTGGGAGCATACCTAAGGAAAGAAGGGCCATTTTAGAAGGAATATAAGCATGATTTTTTATGCTAGGGTATTTAGGTCTGTTGGTTAAAATAAGAGACCAGTATTTGTTTTGTGTCACCTTGTGATAGGAGTTTATTATCAAACATTTTTACTGAAAGTTGAATACTTTTGTCATGAAATGGTAATATGTTATATTTGAAAGTTGATTTTAATTTTGTCCTCATTGCTGTGGTCTTACTTTCACCTACTAGCTCTGATGTAGTTTGGGAGACAAAACCAAAGAAGAAGGCAAGATGGAGGCCACTGAGTATAAAGCAAACTGAAAAATTAGAGAGAGAATTTAAAGAATACATTGAGATTTCACCTTCAGAAGATAAGATTATACAGCTGGAACCTAATGTTTCGGTACTATTTTAAAATATTGAATTAAAGTAGTTTTTAAATCATATGTTGACCGAAAGCATTTTTATGAACTGAAAGGTCATCTAAATCAATGATATGTAGGTGAAATATTTTAAAATTTTGCATTATTTTTATCAAAATGGCCAGTTTATATATTAAAATAAATGTTTCCATTGATTTTCAAGTTAGTGGATTTTTTTCTTCCCTGAATACTTGCTTATTATATCTTAGTAATTTTTAAATTGAGTAAATAGAAGTTATAAACTTTATAAATAAGATGGATAAACATTAGCATGAGTTTTGTCGTGTTGGTAGTAATAGTTTGGAAAGTGATAGTATGTTTAAAATTATATACATTATGTAACCCATACAAACCCAACTCAGATGTTTGAATTTATATATTAGGCATTTTATGTTTTGTTGTATTACTGTTTTGGGATAGCCCTGAGTAAAAAATAAAAAAGACCTTTGTTTTTCAGGTTTATTTAACACCTAGTGGTAGTAACATGAAAATTCTACAACCACATATGATACCTGTACGAAGAAATTACCTGCCAGCAGTAAAATTGGAATATAGTACATCTGCACATCAGACATCTTTCAGAATCCAAATTTATAGGATACAGGTAAATGTTCCTGAAGAACACCAGCCTCTCCTCTTCCTCAGTCAAATAACAAGTACAAAGAAATAAGACTAACCAGAAATATTGCCCATTATTAATTTTACTTGATATTAGGGGATAGGAATACCATGGGAGTACTTCAGACTTTTTGTAATTTACCTTAATATCCCATAAAGACATTTTACCAAGATCTCTTATATATAATAAAATTAGTTCTTTGATTGATTGCTTTGTTTAAATACTAACCTGTTTCTTCTTACTCTTTGGTAGAGGTATTAGTTGTTAATACAAGTTAGATGAAAAATGAGGGTTGAGAAGGAAAAGAAGGGAAGGTTCTTGAGTGATACTTATTTTTCTTGCAGGGTGGGGGGAGAGAGAGAGAGAGAGAGAATTGCTTTCATAATAGGAAATTCTAGAATAAGAAGACAAAATCAGGGGCAGCCAGGTAGCACAGCAAGTAAGAACACCGGCTCCAATGTCGGGATGACCTGGGGATCGAATCCGGGCTCAGACACTTAGCACCCACCCAGAAACACCTGGCTATGTAACCTTGAGCAAGTTACTTAACCCCAATTGCTTTAAAAAAAAATAAAAAAAAGACAAAATCATTTTCTGTCTCTTGAGTTACATTGTGATTTTGGTTAAATAATTTATTTAACTTTTCTATACTTTATTTTCTTAGATGAAAAACAAAGGAGGTTGCACTAAAGAATTTTTAAGGTCTTTTCCATCTATAGATGTCTAAGAGTTTAGGTAACTTGTACAGCTGACACAGCAGAGTGTTAACCTGTCTTTTCTTTTTCATTAGATACAAAATCAGATTCATGGAGCTATATTTCCCTTTGTATTTTATCCCATTAAACCTCCCAAATCGGTCACCATGGATTCAGGTTTGTTGCTTTTGTTTCAGAGCTTTTCATTAAAATCTATTGTCTTTTAAAATGAAGAGGTGAGCTAAAAATAAAATTTTGTCACAAACTGATGCTGAAATAAAAATATTTTCAAAAACTGAGTTTCTATAGAATCGTTAGAAAATTTAATTGTTTTAAAAACTAATATGTCATGCAATGGAATTATGAAAATACAAAAGAGAACATAAGCTGTAAGTATATTACTAACATCAAGCCATATAATATCTGTTTGTTGGATCTATATATCTGTGTTTGAATATATACTATACTGTTACTAGAAATGTCCCTAAAATATGATATTATTTTCCTTTATTTCAAAATACAAGTAACCCCTTACTTATGAACTTGACTTGGAAACCACTTATACGTATGAATTCATTCAACAGATATTTAGCAAACACCACAGTACTAGGTGTTGTGATGGATAAAAATAAGTTTGGAGGGTACATGGAATGATGGTAAAATTACTAGACTCTGAGAGTCAAGAGACCTAAGTTTCTCTTCTAGCTCTACCATGACTTGTTTACGTCAGACCATTTATGCACCTCATGAGGTATAAATTTCTGCATCTATAAGGTGAGAGAGTTGGACCTGGTGATCTTTAATATACCTTCCAGTTCTAAAATTCTGAGAGACTGTTTTAATGACTCTGCCCTCAAGAAACTTATAATCTACTTGTTGGGTTTTGACAGATGGACAGAGTTGAATGCCAGTCCTCTGCCATTGTACCCAAGGGAATGTGTTCTTGAAAGTCTTGGTAGATTCTTGGAATGCATTTTTTTCATTTATGCAATATTTTTTAAAAGCAGTTAGGCATGCTTGAATACCTCTTTTAAAAAATAGCTCTGTCCAGCAGTATAGCTCTTAATGAGAAACTTTGCCACCATAGAGAGAACCAGTATAGGAGACGACATTTTGTTGTAGGATATTGATGCCCTCACTCTTGTAATAGGCAGTAGCTTCCCAGCATTTTGAACCTCCTACGTCTTATAATTATCCCTCCCCTTATCCTCAGTAATGTTGACGTGTGACTGTGTCTCCCTAATTTTCAGGGAGTCATGTTCTTCAAGCATTGGACACATAGCCTATCTTTCAATTGGTCTTTGTCTTTACGCTCGCATTCTGTAATGTCTTTGTCTTCCTACATGAGCTCTAGGACTTCATCCTTCTACCCTGGCTAACTCGTCACCCTACTATAATGTAGGCATGTTAGATATTAAATAGGTTTTACTTACCTGGAAATTTAATCCCTATTCATGTTGTTTAATGGAAAAAAATGCCAACTTTTACAATGTCTGATATAGGGGAAAACTCTTTTAAGTCAGAGATTTTTACAAATACTACTTTTGTGATATACCTCTTTGACCTTGGGGAAGTCACTTAAGCTCTCTGGCCTTCAGTTTCTTCATCTGTAAAATGAGAGACGTGATAAGATGTACGTCTACCAGCTTTCCTCCCTTGCCAAAAAAATGGGTTAGACTATTGGCTTCCTAGTCACCTAAGGGCAGAATAGCAAGGCCTATTCAAGTGGATTTGGGGCCCATAAATCTTGGTGTATATCCCAACACAAAAGAAGTCATCCCATCCTGCCCTACTGTTTGTTTGAATGCTGCATTTATCCAAACTTAAGTGTTACTGTATCCTCATTGAATGACTTTTTTTTTAATGTTACAGCTGATTGAACTTCCTTTTGTTATTTATTCAATGATCTACAAAGTGCCTCATGTTGTCCCAACTTTGAACCTAAAACTAACAAAGTATGAATCAGAATCAGGCCCCATCCATAATAGGGATATTCAACTACTGTGTTTCCCCGATAATAAAACCTATCCCGAAAATAAGCCCTCCCCTTACTGTGTAAGATTCCTCTAAAATAAGCTCTCCCCCGAAAATAAGCCCCATTGAGATTGCTACTGTAGTGAAGGTGATCCCCTGTATGCACCGTCCCCCCCCCCCCCGTGAAATGCACGCCGCACTCTGAGCTGCATCCAATCAGAGAGCTGCAGCAGTGAGCGCGTCATCCTGTTCTTCCCCAGTGATTTGCTTATTGAATAAAGGTACGTTTTTTTGTTCACATTTACCTGTTTATTAAAATTGCTGTCAATGTTCATTAAAATAAGCCCTCCCCTGAAAATAAGCCCTCTGGTGTTTTTCTGTCCAAAAAAAAACAATAAGACAGTGTCTTATTATCGGGGAAACACGGTAGTTGTCTGATGAGGTCTCTTCTGACTCTTGATCTGTGATCCTATAATCTGTTTCTGAGTTTGTGCTGCCTATAGTGGTATTTATTTTTAATAGTTATTCCATGTATGTACTTTCATAGGACCTGAGCACATACTTGTGAAAGTTTTTTAGTTTTTTTTAAAAGTTGATTTCTGACCTAATACTAAGAATAGATGCTCCAAAGAAATATAGTAGTACCAGTGATGTAGTGTTAAAATTTTGGTTAAAACTTAGAATATTTCTTGAAACTTATTTCTCTTAGATTTGGACTATTTTATTTCACACCTTGTATCATTTGTTCAAAGGCATTTTATTTGTATCCCAAATGTCTATTGGCTACTGTACAAAAGTTTATATTAGACATTAGAGAATGCGAGTGTAAAGGAAAGAAAGAAAGCTACAATTAAGGGGAAGATTATCTAGGATACATGTAACCTATGCCTCTTCTCTTTCTTGCTCATTTAACATAAAAGGAATGAGTATTATTTCCATTAGAGTAAAAGTGAATTATTTGGATATTTTATTTTGTAACTTAGTGACATAAAACTCTCTAAACTTTTTTTGTTTTCAATTATTATATATAAAACTTCGAGCAAAACTTCCTCAGTTTCCAAAATTTAGACTTCTGATTATTTAAACAACAGTAGTTTAGCATTGGCTTAGAAATTGCTGTGATATTTGATTATTATTCACAGTAGCTCCTAGAATTATAGAACACAGAGTACTTATATATAGTACTAACATTTTGTTGTAAAGCAGTATAAAATTAATTATGTTAATATCTTAATACCTTTGCAGCACCAAAGCCATTTACAGATGTAAGTATTGTGATGAGATCTGCAGGACATTCACAAATAACACGTATTAAGTAAGTATCCCACAGAATTCACAATTGTATACCTTGATGTCATTTATAATTTTAGTTGATTTAAAGATTATTCATTACTGATACCGTCTGAGCATAGTAAGAACTAGAATTTTTTTAAACTTTTATTTTCTAAAAATATTTTATTGGGGCGGCCAGGTAGCACAGCGAGTAAGAGCACCAGCTCCAGTGTTGAGAAGACCTGGAGATTGAATCCTGGGCTCAGACACTTAGCACCCACCCAGAAACACCTGGCCGTATAACCTTGAGCAAGTTACTTAACCCCAATTGCTTCGGGGCAGCCAGGTGGCTCAGCGAGTAAGAGCACCGGCTCCAGTGTCAGGATGACCTGGATCAAATCTGGGCTCAGATACTCAGCACCACACCCAGAAATAATAACTGGCCGTGTAACCTTGAGCAAGTTACTTAACCCCAATTGATTTAAAAAAAAATTTTATTTATGCATTTGGGGGTGATTTATAGTGCCTTTACTTCCCAGTGCTATATAGCACTTTTCTTTATAATACCAAAAATGGCTAAGTAAAGTCATCTGATAGAGCCACCACCAATGATAGAGAATGCTTTTTGCAGCTATAATACAGCATGTTTCTCTCAAGAAGTAGATCATTGGGGCAGCTAGGTGGTTCAGTGAATAGAGCACCAGCCCTGGAGTCAGGAGGGTCTGAGTTCAAATCCGGCCACAGACACTTAACACTAGCCATGTGACCTTGGGCAAGTCACTTAACCCGAATTGCCCTGCCCTCCCCCCTCCAAAAAGCAAAAAAATAAAAAAAGTAGATAATCTATCAGAAGTAAATTTTGATCATCACTTCTTATCTTAATGTATCATTTTCCTTTTATTACATCATTATATACATCATTATGTTCATTGTATCTTTGTATACATGTTTTCTTTAGTGTGCATCAGTTCATACCAGTCTACATTTCTTTGAATTCTTCATATGTCATTCTTTACAATGTACAACATTCCATTAAAATCACTACCTGCCAATGGGCACCTAATTTGTTTCTAGTTTTTTGCTACCACAAAAAGTATATTGTGAGTATGTTAGCATATATGGGACTTTGTATATTTGTCCTCCTGGGGTATTTGTTGAATAGTGGGATCACTGCTTCCAAAATAGTTGCATGATTTTGCAGTTCCACTAGCAGTGTAACCCACCATATTTGTGAAACACCTTTTTACCCTGAAGCTTTTTTATCATTGACTTTATCTTCCTCCAAATGTGACCACCTCTATCACTCTTACTATTTTAAATTTTGCTTGGGATGAGAGAACCCGGGGAACCACCATAAATACACTTGGTGTACGTTACTTCTGGCTTAAATTCTAAGACCAAGAAAACTTCCTTTGACACTCAGCAGCTGACTTCCTGATGTCTAAAATTGAGCTCATCATCCTTCTCTCCAAACTAATCTTTCCCTCTTCCTGAACTTCTCTGTTTCTATCAAGGGCACTACTGTTCTCTCCAGTCACCTGGATTTACAACCATTGTTTGTCAATCCTCATTCTCCTTCATTCCACATACTCAGTCAGTTGTCTACCTCCACAGCACCTCTCAAATTCTTTCCCTTCTCTTTCCTCACATGGATACCATCCTAATTCAGGCCTTCATCTCCTCTTTCCTGGATGATTGCAGTAGCCTCCTCTTCAATTCATCTTCTCCATAGCTGTCAAAGTGATTTTCTTTAAGTATATGTCTAATCATTTCATTCCTTTTCTCAGTAAATCCAGGGATTCCCTTCTTCCTCTGATCAAATATAAATATCTCTCTTTAGCTTTTAAAGACCTTCATAAGAGATCCTCACCTAACTTTCTAACTTTACATCCATTATACATCACTCCTCTTCACATACTCTGTGTTCAGTCCTTATTGACTTTCTTGCTAATCCTCACTTGTAACACTCCATTCTCCTTTCTCTATGCCTTTTATTGGCTTTCTTCAGTGCCTAGAATGCTATCTAAAATTTTATTCAAGCATAGCCTGTTACATGCAGCCTTTCCTTATTCCCCTAGCTGTTAGTGCCGTTCCCTCCTACTCCCTAAAAAATTTACTTCTTATTTTTTTTGCATTTGTTTGTTTGTTTGTTTGTTAATGTATTGTCTCCACTAAGGAGATGTGAGTTCCTTGAGGGCAAGAATGTTTTATTTTTGCTTAACAGCCAGCTTAGCAAATGCTTGTTCTTTGCTTTTTTGGTTGATTCCTTATTAGGCAACTCCTGTTTTCCTCATCATTTGTCTCATATTCCTATTGCCCAGACTGCTGTTCAGTAGATATTCAACTACTTGGCTTCATATTTCATCTTTTTTTTTGTTCCCAACTTGACTTGAAGACCCTATGCTTAATACTGTAATGTAATAATTACATGATCATCAAGATGACAGCATCAGAATTTCTTCCTCATTCTTGCCTTAGCCAAAATTCTTACTACTCCTGCTCATGAGGTAGATGATTGGTTCATAGATGCCCTCTTGGTCTCCCTTCCTTACCTGAAGGGGTAAATAAGGGGGCAGCAGAGACCTCTTTGCCAATCTTGTCTCCTATGTTTCAGGCCTCTCTCCTTAACCCCTTCAGTTCCCATCTGGCCAACTAAAAATGATTACTGGCAACTGCGTGAAATTTATATAGCCCTTGAAGATTGTCAAAGCACTTCACAGACATTTTCTTAATTGATCCTCACGACTCTTGCTATCCTTATTTTGTGGGTGAGAAAACTGAAGCACTTTATGTGACTTTTTCAGTTGCATAGCTAGTAAGTATCCAAGGAGGGTTTCCAGTCCAGGTCTATGTGACTCCCAACATTAGCAATCTGTCTACCATACCTTGTTTTCATGAGAGGAAGAAAACTTAATGATGATGTAGAGCAGGGTTTCTGAAATTCTTTGGTGTTAGGACTGCTTTGTATTTTTAAAATTCGTTGAGGTTCCCAAAGAGCTTTTGTTTATGTGAATTATATCTATTGATATTCACTGTATTAGAACTTAGATATTTTGAAAGTATTTATTCATTTAAAAATAATGACAAACCCATAACATTTTAAAGTTGACCTTCTTTAATAATTATTTGGTACTGATATTGGACAAATACAAGCAAAACATCAAATCCAGTGGTGAGACAAAGAACAATTCTCCAGATGATACATTAACTCAGTCTTCATATTTGCAGTGAAATCTTTAATTTGCAGATCATATACCCTGGGAAAAACTTCACCATATACTGATGAGAGAATGAAAGTAGAAAAAGCAAATAACATCTTAATATTATTATAAACATAGTTTTGGCCTCATGGATCCCCCTGGAAGGCTCTTGGAGTCTTCCCTCCACACTCTGAGAAGTACTGTTCTGGAGTGATCTTTTACCATCAAGAAGAGATGGAGCAGAGTTGGCACCGCCTCACTTTGCCTGAAAAGGGCACAAGAACAGCCAGTTCTCATTCTGTTCAGCCATCTTCAGGTGCTGAATCAAGCCTCACTGATTTTTACAAAATATCTTTGTAAATTCATTATGTGGAAAACTACATTAAAAGTGGAACAAAAGGGGAACAACTTAGCATCATAGAATGAGTGCTGGTCTCAGTGTCAGAAAACAAATTCCAGATTTGGACACCACTACTTCTTAGCAAGAAGGGACAGTTCCCGGTACAGTGGAGAGAGCAGTGGGCCTGGAGTCAGGAAGACCTGAATTCAAATGTGGTCTCAGACACTTACTAGCTGTGGTACCCTAATTTAGTGAGGCTTTTCTCAGATGTAAAATGGGGATAAATACCACCTAACTCCTAAGAATGTTGTGAAGATAAAATGTGATGTTTGTAAAATGCTTTGCTAACCAAAAAGCACTATATGAATGCTAATTGGTTTTTTTGTTTGTTTTTTTTCTTTTTGGAGGGCAGTTGGGGTTGTGACTTGCCCAAGGCCACACAGCTAGTTTTTGTGTTAAGTGTCTAAAGCTGGATTTGAACTTAGGTCCTCCTGACTCCAGGTGCTCTATTCACTGTGCCACCTAGCCACCCCTATAAATGCTAATTGTGATGGTGATGATGATGTGACAACGGGTAAAAAGTTTCACTTTCTGAGCTTCAGTTTCCTGATCTGTAAAATAAACATAACAATAGTTGCTTTATTTAATAGTGTTGATGTGAGGAAAGCACTTTGAAAAATTTTAAAATGCTATATAAATGCTAATTACAGTAATTATTATCATACTTTTATTATTTTGTTATCTCTGCCTATTGTACCCTACAATGACTTAATATAGTTGCAGTCATAACAATGAATTTGTATTTATTAAATTTCTGATTAATTTGTTGAGGTCTCCTTTGGTTTAAAAGTTCTGTTCTTGATGCACTCAGTTGGTATTCATTAAAAACTTTCTGCATTCTCATATAGGTATTTTAAAGTGTTGATACAAGAAATGGACCTCAGATTAGATCTTGGATTTCTTTATGCTCTGGCAGATCTCATGGCAGAAGCTGAGGTGACTGAAACACATGAGGTATGAAAAATTGTTATTAAAATTGAGTGAGGAATTAGAAGGAAAAGTAATTAAATACCTCATTCAGACTGAATCTTTTTAAAAAAAATTTATGTTATACATTACCAATATGTATATTGATAGGAATCACCTTTTCTTGGTTATGATAGCTAGTGATATGACAGAAATAACATCAATATCAATCTAGTTAATTAGCAAGTAAAGGTAAATGTTTCAAACCCAAAAGGGATCATAGAGGGTAATATTATGAAGGTACAGTGCTTTTCTTTTCTTTATCCTGTTGGATATTATTACGTTTTTGTTGCTTATTGAGGACTTCAGGAAATTTTTTCTAGGGTAGGTCCTTGGGGTACTTCAGGTGGAAAGAATTAAAAAAGAGATTAAAAGTTACAGCTGTTTGTTGGCAGATAACAATAGCTGATATTTATATAGTGCTTTAATATTTGCAAAGCACTTTTAATATATTATCTTACAAAAACAACTTCATTTTTGGTAATCTGTAACTCTCTTTGTTTCTTCCTACAATGGTCCAACACACATTTTTATTTTGAAGAATGATTACCTACATAGGGTCCATAGAAAACATTTTGTTACAGAGTATTATGGTAGGGAAAATTTTGTACCCATATTAACAGAATAGTTATGATTAGAAGGATGTTATTTAAGAAATTACTTCTTTAGAATTTTTTTTTGGGGGGGGTGTAATTTAATTAGCTGTACAAAAATCCTACTCTATGCCTTATTGTGGTATGGGTGTGGCCTTGGATTCCTGAGAGGTTTTATCAGTGGAACACAGGCACCACAGTCTAAGATGGAAAGGCTTCAAGTATGGGCCTAATGAAACTAATTCTGCTTTCTGAAGACCAGCCATAATTAGTACAGAAAGGTTTGTACAGAAAGCTGGCCACCAACTAATAGTTTTTTTGGCCCCTAAACAGACAAGAATATAAAACAGCACTTCATTCAGTTTTGTTCCCTTCTGCCTTTACATTGATTGTGGCAAATTGGTATAAAAGGGGGAGAGGAAACCCCAGTTCTTAAAAATTTAGACCATCTGCAATACTTCTTACTTTTGGTTTTCTTTTTGTATGTTCTTTTTCTGAACTGGAGAGAGTGTTGGTCTTAGAGTCAGGAAGAACTGAATTCAAATCCAGCCCTTAGGTATGTAATATCATAGGTTTAGAGTTATGAAGACATCTTGGAGGTCAGTCCAGTACCCTCAAATTATAAAGTAAGAAATATGAGCTCAGAGAGATTTTCACCAGGGTCACATAGAGTTTATGATTCCAAATCTGATTTTCTTTTCCAGTGTACTACTATACTGTCTCTATTGTAGCTACTTCTGTGACTGTCATCAAGTCACTTAGCCATTCTGAGCCTCAGTTTCCTTCTATATAAAATTAAAAGCCATCTGGATTGTTGTGAATCTCATGGGAAGCATATTATGTTATGTGTAATGCAAGCCTTAAAGTATTTATAAATTTCAGTTATTGCTGCCATCATCCATCTCCCATTGAGCTGACGGAGTATTTGTTGTTAGCTTTTCAGTCCTGTCTCATCTTTGTGACTCCTTTTGGAGCTTTCTTGGCAAACATACTAAAGTGATTTGCCATTTCCCTCTCCAGCTCATTTTAAAGAAGAAAAAAATGAGGCAAACTGGGTTAAGTGACTCACCCAGAGTCATACAGCTAGTAAATGCATGAAGCTGGTTTTGAGATCTGGTTTTCTTGACTCTAGGTAAAGTCCTTTATCTACTGTGCCACCTAACTGCCCCAATTATTGATTAATATGACAGATATTAGACCAAATTAACTCTGTTCTTGTATTCTCCATTAATCAGTCAGCAAGAACTTATTATGTGCTTACTATATGCCAGGCACTGTATTAAATACTAGAGATACACAGAAAGGGAAAAATCCTTCTTCAGGAATTCCTGATTAGAATGGGAGCTCTAATGGAGGCATGTTAATAATTATGTGCATAAATGTAGACAGGGTAGATTGAAGTTAATCTGTGAAGGCAGGGCACTAGCATTTGGGAGAGGAGGACCAGAAAGGCCCTTCCTGCAGAAGGTAGGACTTGAGCTATTTCTTACAGGAAGCAAGGTAAATTAAAGGTAGGAAATGAGGAGAGAGAGGATCCAAGCATGGGGGCACTCAGGGCAAAGTTGCAGATATCAGAGAGGGAGTGTTAAGGAACAGCAAGGAGGCCAGTGTAGATAGATTTAGAGTACATGGAGAAGAGTCAAGTATAAACAGATTAGAAAGAATAGTATAGTTCTGATCCATTACTCCCCTCACAAGAACGGGCAGGGAGATAAATCTGTGAACCTAGCTCACTTCTGTGAGACCCCACAAACACCCAGCCTGCCAGTCTCCCCTCTCCAAATTAATCAGCCCCAGAGCAACATTCAATACCTGGAAGAGGATCAGGACCATCTTTGGAAGCAATTCCTGTCTGAGGAGAGCATGTTTTCCCATTTTTCCCTCCTCAGTTTGCACAGTGACCACTCCTACTCTAAATTCTCCATGGTGACTCCAGCCTTTGGAAGACTCTCTCAAACTAACTGGGGACTCTGATGTCTTTTGCCCTAGCTTCCTGCTGACATTGAGCCCCAGTTTAGAACTATTTCTCTGGTAATATCTGGAAAATTTTATTCCAGAGACCCTTGAGTTGCTGAGAAAGAGTGTTCCCTGGTATACCAAAGTCACAGTCTTTGTGGTGGGGAGGTAATATAACTGTGAATGTCAAGGAACTCCCCCTGTGCCCCAAGAATGGGAACCTATCAGGGACTCACACACTCTACCCTAAGATGGGGAGGATCTGAACTTCTGTGGAAACCAGACTCACAGGCCAGCAATGCAGAACATGATCTGGACACTTGTACATTTTGCACAGGAATATACGAGACACCCACAAAGAGTGGAGAGATAGTCTAACCCTCAGTTGCCTTAGAGTGATGGAGGGGGAAATGGAATCACATGTCATTGAGAATGAGAAGGAAAAAGTCAAGAACATTCTTGGGGAAAGACAGGAAAAGGGGTCTTATGAAATCAAAATAATAATCAGTGGGCAATTTTTAAAATCTAGAAATTTGAGGAGACTACGAGATGTGAAGAGTTTCGCAAAGACTATACTTGATCTTGGAGAAAATAGGGAATCAATAGGTTTTATTGATTGTGAGTATATGTCAGGTTTATACTTTAGAAAAATCACATTGGCAGGTAAGTGTAGTGTGGACTCGAGTAGGCAGAGACTTGAGAAAGGGAGACTATTTAGAAGGCTTTTGCAATAGTTGAGGCAAGAGGGGATGAAAACTTGAACTAGCATGGTGGCTGTGTAAGTAGAAAGAAGGGAATATATATGAGATGTTATAAAGGCAAAAGTAGAAGAAATTTGACAAGAGATTAGATTTCTGAGGTTAGTGAGAATGACAATTGGAGAATGACACCAAGTTTATGTCCTTGTGTGATTGATTGGATCCTGGTACCATTAATAGTAATAGGGAATTTCAGGTTGGGGGAGATTTTAAAGAGAAAAATCAGATTATTTTGACAACACTTTCATAAATGGAACATCTTTTTGAAGATGGTCAGTAGGTCCTTGCTGGCACAGGACTATAGCTTATAGAGAGAAGCGATCTAGGCCTATAGGTCTAGGAAACATTGAAATAGATAATAATTGAATTCATAGAAAGTAGTGAAATCACCAAACAAAAGAATATGGGGGGGTGGAGTCAAGATGGTGGAGTAGAAACAGGACTTTTGGGGGTCTCCAGGTTCCACCTCCTCCAATTCATGTAAAAGGTGACTCTGAACAAACTCTGTAGCTACAGAACCCACAAAATGACACAGAGAAGCTACCCTCCCACTGAAGATAGCCCAGCAGGCCGGCAGGAAGGGGCCGGCACAGCACTCTGGGAGCCAAGCCCAGCCCCCGTGAGCCGAGGTTTTAGCCCCAGGGTGGCCACAACCAGCCACCTGCTGGAGGGACTTCAGATCACCAGCAGCTATGGCAGTTTCCAGAATTATCAACACATAGAGGCTAAGGATAAAGTGAGAGGTCAGTTCATTGTGGACTTTGTGAACCGGGAGTTCAGGAGTGCGGTCAGGCCTTTACCCGTGGAGGGAGAAGCAGCTGAGGTGATTCGGCCATGCAGCCACCACCACATGGCTGCTTCAGAACTTCTGTCTTGCAGATTGTAGGGGAACCAAGCGACCAGTCTGAGGGGTAATCACTCTGGCTTTAACCTGCTTGGATCTGGATTGTGGTTTAGGGTGGAGGTCCTGAGTGCTTGACTAGCTTGCCAGAGAGTGTGGAGGCTCACAGAGGGCACCTAGCAAACAGCTCCAGCAGCAGCAAACACGCCAGTGATTTGGGACAAAGCTGTCCTCTCTAGAAGCAGAGTTTTACTGTGGCAAAAAACTCAAAAGTCAAGTAATTGAGTGGCAACATGAGCAAGCAAAGGAAGTAAAGCAAGCAGAGCAGTCCAAATTTACACTCCTATTTTGGGGGCAAAAAGGATTGGGGCATGGAACAGGAGCTTCCAAGAAAAATACAAGCTGGTTAGAGGCCATAGAAGACCTTAAGAAGTATTTTGAAAACCAAATAAGAGAAGTGGAGGAAAAATTGGGAAAAGAAATGAGAACGATGCAAGAAAATTGTGAAATGAGAGTCAACAGCCTGACTGAGGAAAATAGCACCTTAAAAAAATAGACTAACTCAAATGGCAAAAGAGACTCAAAAAAAGGCAATAAGGAGAAGAATGCCTTAAAAAGTTGAATTTGCCAGATGGAAAAAGAATCTCAAAAGCTCACTGAAGAGAATCATTCCTTCAGAATTAGATTGGAGCAAATGGAAGCTAATGACTTTATGAGAAATCAAGAAACCAAAGAAATGAAAAAATAGAAGGCAATGTGAAATATCTCATTGGGAAAACCACTGACCTGGAAAATAGATCCAGGAGAGATAATTTAAAAATTATTGGACTACCTGAAAGCCATGATCAAAAAAAAAGAACCTGGAAATCATACTTCAAGAAATTCTAAAGGAAAATTGCCCCAGTGTTTTAGAACCAGAGGGCAAAATAGAGGTTGAAAGAATGTACCAGTTTCCTCCTGAAAAAGATCCCTAAAAGAAAACTCCTTGGAATATTATAGAGCCAGGTTCTGGAATTTCCAGATCAAGGAGAAAATATTATAAGCAGCTATTAAGAAACAATTTGGATACTATGGAAACAAAATCAGGATAATACAGGATCTGGCAGCTTCTACACTGAGGGATCAAAGGAATTGGAATATGATGTAGGAGCTGGGATTAAAACTAAGAATCACCTACCCAGCAAAATTGAGTATCATGTTTCAGGGGGAAATATGGTCATTCAATGGGATAGAGGACTTTCAAGTATTCTTGATGAAAAAATCAGAGTTGAATAGAAAATTTGACATTAAGATTCGAGAAGCATGAGAAGGTAAACAGGGAAAAGAAATCATAAGGAACTTATCAAAGTTTGAACTATTTACATTCCTACATGGAAAAATGATAATTGTAACTTAAGAAACTTTTCTCAGTATGAAAATAGTTGAAGGGAATAGAAATGTGTGTGTATATATATTTATATATATTATATATGTATATATATACATAGGAGGGTATATGGGCATATGAATACATATGTGAATGTGTGTATATATGTGTACAGGTATACATAGATAGAGGGCACAGGAACAATTTAATAAGAAGGGATGATATTTGAAAGGTGAAATTAAGAGGTGAAAGGAATATAATGAGGGGAGATTGGGAGAGACTGAATGGGATAAACTATCTCATATAGAAGAGTCAAGGGAAAACTGTTACAATGGAGGGGAAGAACAGGAAGGCAAAACGGAATGGATCAACCTTATTCTCATTGAATTTGTCTGAGGGAGGGAGTGACATGTACACTAAATAGGGTATCTCACCCTACAGGAGAGAAGGGGGGAAGGGGATGATGAAAGGGAGGGCAGGCCTGGGGGGAGGTTAGTTGGAAGCACCCACTTTTGAAAAGGTACAGGATCAAAATAGAGAATAGAACAAGTGGGAGGTGGGATAGGAGGGAGGGAAATATAGTCAATCTTTTACAATATATCCACTTGGGAAATGTTTTGTGTAGCTACACACGCACAACCTATACTGAATTGCTTAACTTCCCAGTAAGGATGGGTGATGAGGGAGGAAGGGAATGAACCTGGAATTCAAAGTTTTAAAATCAACTGTTTAAAAAAAAAATATATATATATATATTATTAATATTATTTTTCATGTAACTGGGAAATCAGATATATAGGTACTAGGGCATAGAGATCCACCGTGCCCTACTGGAAAATTGGAGGGCGGATGGGAGAAGATATGGGAGAGAGCAGATTGGAGGAAGCAGTGTCCAGTGGGATTGCTATTTTGGGGTGGTTGGTAGGGGAAAAATGGGGAGAAAATTTGTAACTTAAAATCTTGCAGAAATGCATGATGTAAACTAGAAGTTTAATAAAGCATTTGATAAAGTAAAAAAAAAGAAAAAATAATAAATAAATTAAAATAATTTAAAGAAAAAAAGCAACTAAGCCTGAACACATATAAAGAAAATTGTATTGAAGAATATGGAATTTTAAATACATCACTATGTCAGAAGAATTTGAAAAGTTGCTTCTACCAATAATTAAAAATAAAATTTACCATACAAAACAGTAGCTACTACCTACCCATAATTTCTTGTTGTTATAATTATACTGCCCTATGTAGTGCATGAAAGGTTATCTTCATGGAATTGACTACAATAAACATACATTCCAGGATAATTTTCTAATTTTCTGTACCAATTTTCATCTCTATTGTCATATAATAGAAAGTACTGCCCTTGGAGGCAGAAGACCTGGGCTTTACTCTGTACTTTCTGAAACCGACTGTGGGTCATACAGCCTTTTTGTGCCTCACGTGCTTCATCTGCAAAATGTGGTTGAAAAAAAGAGGCTTTACCACCCACCTCAAAGAGTTCAATTCAGCTCAGTAAACTTTTTTGTTGAGTGCCTCCTCTGTGCCAGGCACTGCTAAACACTAGGGATGCAAAAAAATAAACAAGTCAAAAAACAGCCCTTGCCCTCAGTTTTATGGGAAAGCTTTCAATCTAATATGTAGAAATCAAAAGTATATGCAGGATAAATAGAAATTAATTAACAGAAAGGGAGCACTGGAATTAAGAGGGTTTGCAAGGAAATGCTTTCTGTAGGAAGTAGACTTTTAATTGGAACTTAAAGGAAGTCAGGGAGGTCATCAGAGGCAGTGGAGAATTGAAAGCATTTCTGGCATGGGGGACAGCCAGAGAAAAAGTAGTCGAGATGGAGTTGTGAGGAAAAATGTTCTGTACAGCTTAAAATACTGTGCAGATGTAAGTAATTGTTATAGCTTGATGAATTTTCATGGAAAATTTATTATTCTACTTTGTGTGTACTGTTTATTTTTTTAACTTATAAAATGCAGCCTTGAAGATCTAAAAGTTGTCTCCTATATGTTAAATCCTAAAAAGAATCTGACAGATTGAGCTATGGAAACAACATTTGTTCATTAGTATTAACTCCAAAGATTTAATGATTCTAGGAACATCAAGGCCAAGGGAAAAGATAAACCATTCTTTTTTCACAGATGGTAACATCAGAAATATAATGTATTCTTAGTTGCAACAAATCTTATATTTTGCTTAAGTGTTGGAAGTAATGTGCCTTGTTGGTTATATTTTCTGTGAGTTTTGTTTGAAGTATCAACAATTATTTAAAAAAGAAATTATTTTATTCATTATCCCATTGAGTATTGCCATCAAGGAATAGATAAAACAGAGATATACTCTTATTTAATGTGTTTGACAATGTCAGGGGAAAAAATACATGTAGGTTCAGTTATACCTCTGGTGTTAATTGATTATATGTCTTAGGAAAACCATTCTTAAATGGTCTCTTTGTGGTATAGTATACTTGTCTGTCAAATAGGAATAGCACCCTCCAGTCCTCATTTGTGGGGTTACTTTGGAAATAAAAATAAGACAATTCAACATGGAAGCATATTTTAAAATTAAAAGCTTGTAGACTCAAGAGGTTATATATCATTTGCCTCATTTACTTTCTGAAGTTTTTTCCCTAATATACATACATACACACAGATGTGTGGATAGATAATGTTTTCTTTTTAGATATATTTTTATAGATATATTTTTGCTTTTTGCTTTTTTTGGCGGGGGGAAAGGGGGAAAGGTAGGGCAGTTGGAGTCATTTAACTGGAAGGTTACAAGCCCAAGGTCACACGGCTAGTTTTGTTTTGTGTTAAGTGTCTGAGGCCAGATTTGAACTCAGGTCCCTCTGACTCCAGGGCTGGTGCTCTATTCACTGTGCCACCTGGCCGCCCCTAGATATATGTTTTCAGGGGTGGGTAACCTGCAGTCTTAAGTCTACATGTTTTCTTAAGGGCACAGATTCCCCAACCTGGTTTACATCAATCCACACATATAGATGTGACCACTTAATGTATCCATGTATTATGCACAATACATTGTACATACTTGGAAAAATATTTAATACATTTCATAAGATTTTTCACTTTTCAAATTAATAGTGTTTTTGTATTCTTTGCTTCAAGGATTGGAGGTATATTTAATTTCTGTCTGTTTTCCTAGGTTGAACTTTTCCATAAGGATGTTGAATATTTTGAAGAAGGATTTCAGACAGACTCATTAACAGATATAACACAAGTCAGCTTATATGAATATTTTCATATTTCTCCTATCAAGGTATGTCAGAACTCATTATGTTCAGGTTGTTCTTAAAAATAAATTAGGGGCAATCGTTTCAGTGCAAATCCATATATTTGGATGAAAATATTTTTGTGGGTAGAATAATTTTAAATTATAATCTTTATCCAGTAATATATAGACAGCTTGAGATAAATCATAGCACCTCGGACTTGGAAATGACCTCAGAAGTTGTCTAGTCCAACATATTCCTCTTGTTCAAGTTCCTTCCTGTAATAATTATTAATAAAAGCTCATCCAGGTTTGAATGAAGACCTCTAGTGAAGGGAGAGTCTTCCAGTACAGCCAATTCTGCTTTTAGAGAAATTTAAATATTCAGAAGTTTTTTTCCTTGAATCAAGCCTAGGGTTGACTTTATGCAACTTCCAGTAATTATTCCATTTTTTCCCCCTTCTGGGGCCTAGCAGAATAAGTTTAAACCGGGGTGGCCAGGTGGCTCAGAGAGTAAGAGCACCAGCCCCAGAGTCGGGATGACCTGGGGATCGAATCAGGGCTCAGACACTTAGCACCCACCCAGAAACACCTGGCCTACACGTGTAACCTTGAGCAAGTTACTTAACTCCAATTGCTTTAAAAAAATAATAAGTTTAAACCTTTAACACCACAGCTTCTCAACTACTTAAAACAGCTATTATGTACCCCACAAGTTTTCTTTTCTCTGGTTTATGTGTTCCAGTATTTTTTTATCCTTATATGGCACCATCTCAAGGCTCTTCACCTGGTTGTCCTTCTCTAGATTTTGTCCATTTTATTCTTTTATTCTATTTATATGCCCTCCTGTTTCCTAAAATACGTTGGCCAGAATTGAATATAGTATTAGATGTGATCTGAGCCAAGCTATTGCCTTGACATTATTTTGGGGGGTTTGCATATCACACTGCCTCTTACTGAACTTGTAGTCCTTTGAAAGATCAAAATATTTTTTTAAGTCGAACCATTATTGTCTAGACATATCTAATGGATATTGTACTTATGAGGTTGATCTTTTGAAGTCAAGTGTTTGATTTTTTTATTTGTACTTTTAAAATTTCATTTTATTAAAATGCAGTACAACATTCTAGCCTGTAAAGATCTCCTTAGATTATAACTTTATTGTTCATGTCAGTTACACTCCCAATTTTGTGATTTTTAAGAATTTAATAAGCATCTTATTACTTAAGTTTTCCTATTTGCAAAATCATATTTTTCCAGATGGTAGGAAAATGTCATTGAAGCATAATCTCTAAATGGGCAGTGCTTTGTTTGTCTGCAATATAGTCCTCAATTATATAACATTTTCACTTATCTTTTCACATGTCTAAACATTTGGAAAAATATAATTGTGCATTTATAATGTTTCAGATTATATTTAGCATTGGAAATTTTAGATTAAATAAATATAATTACTGAACTGAAGAAGACTGATAAGACTATAACAAGTTTTAGTTCAAAGTTTTAAAATTTCTATGTTTTTCTTGAAGTTCTTTGTTGAAGCAGCTTGGTAGCATTATGGAGAGAATGCTGTCCTTGCAATCAGGAAGTCCTGAATTCACATTTTGTCTCAGTTACTAGCTGTGGAATTCTGAGCAAATTACACAACCTCTCTCAGTATTAACTTTCCTCATTTGAAAATTTTATATAGAAATAGCACCAACTTTAAAGGTTTGTGACAGGACCAAGTGAAATACAAAATAAGTAGAGCATTTTGTAAACTGCTCAATACTATAAAATCCAAAAACCTGTTTGAAAATTTGAATTATATAATTGTTAACCTAGTTTCCTAATATAAACAAATTTTCAGTGATCTAAAATTTATATCTAGTTGTACATCTACTTTTTTCTCCAGTTTCTTTACAATTAATCTGAACAAATAAAATTTATCAGAAGTTAAAATAGTTATACTTAATAAGATTAAAGCATTTGTTTTTGTTTATTTGTTTTGTTTTCTGAAATTCTCATTAAATTTAGTAGGATGAACTTTTCTTCTACATCCATTCCAAGATGAAAGCAAATAATGTTAATGTTTAGATTTTGAGATCCTTAATAATTAAATACTTACCAAATTAAAGAAGAATTTAAGAGCTTGTGTATGTTGTTTATAAATGATGGTTAAAATGGTTTTTTAACATAAAGGCACATGGAAATATCTCATAACGCATTTTTCTACTTATGTATTTCTTTCTTTTTAGTTACACTTGAGTGTTTCACTGAGCTCGGGTAGAGATGATGGTAAAGACACAACACAACAAAGAGGAATGATTCCAGTTCATTCAATAAACCTCTTACTGAAGAGTATTGGTGCCACTCTTACAGATGTGCAAGATGTAGTATTTAAGTATGTAATTCTACAGATTTTTAGATCTATAGTAGATCAGTAATTCTACCATCATCAAAAATTGAGTAACTGAAGAAACCATCTTTTCCCTTGAATAGATTTCAGTCTAATGTCAAGCCAATATATGCCTAATGTGTGTGTATATGTGTTAAAATATACACATATGCACATATGTATATAGACACACATATTGTTGGTATAGATAAGTACTTGGGGAAATAGGGAGTGTGCACGTTGAAACAAAGTATGAACCTATTCCTAACCTTCTCAGAGAAGGCTTTTTTGAAGGATCTGTGTCCTCTACTATGGTTTATGAAACATGGGAGACATGCGGCTTAGTGATTCAGCAAACAAAGGTTATTCCAAATATTAGTGAAGAAAGAGTGAATTTTGCAAATTGTGAGTACATTAATCCAACTGAAATGTCAGAAGCAGGAAATACGATGACTAGATTAAATTAATGGAGTAAATACCTTTTTTGCATTTTTAAGGAAGTAGTCAAAGGTATGGACTGATTATATGTGTGTGTGTGTGTGTGTGAAGTGTCAGTAGTAATTGATGGGTTTGAGTAAGAAAATAATAAATTTTGTAGAGAATATGGATGATATGATCTTGGGTAACATTTAGGAAAGATTAATGAGAAGTAATAATAGTTAATGCAAAAGAAAGAATTGGATTATGGTAAAAGATAATTGGAGGAATAAAGTATTGTTTGCAGAAAGATTAGAAAAGTAGAATCAGATGAATTTGTGATTAATATGGGAAAAATGTATATGAACCAAACTTGAAAGAAAAAAAAAATGTGAAAGTAGAGTTGAATGAATGACATGTGAATGTTGAAATACCGATCTTTAAGTCTTTACATTTTTTTCTTTTTTAATTTCAGGCTGGCATTTTTTGAACTTAACTATCAGTTCCATACAACACCCCAACTACAGTCTGAAGTCATAAGGCATTACTCAAAACAGGTTAGTCTGAAATTGTATTATAAAAGGGAAGGAAAGGATGTGCAGTCTAGTAAAGTCATTCACTAAATATGAAAACTATCATTCCACTCAAATGTACACACACACACACACGCACACACACACACACACACATATTCTCTCTCAATCATCAATAATTAGGTGCCTACTGTATTAATCATTGAGGATACAAAAAAGAGATAAAATAATAGTCCCTGCCCTCACTCACACATACACACAGTAACCTTTTTGTTTAGAAAGACAGTAAGCATTTTTCAGTAATTATTTAGAAAAGTAAATAACATATAGACATTTTTAATATGCTTTGAATTTTAAATTGACTTGGAGTTGTCCATGTTACTATTTTTTATTTTAGAAATAATTGCATTTCATGACATTATGTAGCACTAAGCAACACAAAATGAGAGTGCTTCTTAAAAGCTGCAGATGGGGGCCTAGAAAAGGAAAATACCAGGTTTGGGGATAAAGATATATAATAGAGGCAGATATTAATTGAATTAAAAAACTTGGGTCATTTATATAATTTTTAACTAACATGTTTTACTTGCTTCCTTTAGGCCATTAAGCAAATGTATGTTCTTATTCTTGGACTTGAAGTTTTAGGAAATCCATTTGGCTTAATTCGAGAATTTTCTGAAGGAGTAGAAGCATTTTTCTATGAACCATATCATGTGAGTTCGTCTTTCTTTTGTAATATTATCCTAATTATGAACATCAGGAGCACCTGCCTCCTCGTATTGTTGTAAAGATGACATCAGATAATGCTTATAAAGTGCTACGTAAATGATAGTCATTATTATTCTGAGAGACTCACCACCATAATAGATGTAGAAATACTGCTGGAAAGAAGTGCACTAAAGGGGATCTCTCTTTGCCAAAGCTTTGTTTATTCTGTTGCTAAAAAAAAAAAGTAAAGGGACATCTTATGAAAAAGAGAGAACCAGAATTTTAACTTACATCATACTTTTAACAGTATCAAGCATTTGTGTTAGGTTATAAAGTACTTGTTTTAAAACTACAAGGGCACAAAGGAAAGACCAATATAAATGCCAAGTTAAAGTCATCTAAACTAAATTCTGTAATATTAATGTTTCTTTTGTTTTCAAAAGCGATTATTTTAAATTTTACTGTTAGGATGTTGATATTTAACTACTTTTTGATGGCAAATATTATTTTTAAATAGTTTAAATAATAAAGTTTATACTAACCTTTGTTTAGACATATAGTCTTATTCCTTATGTAAGAAAACTGTACTTTGACAATGTTTAAATATATTTTAGTGCATGTGTGTAGTAAAATTTTATTCATACAGTGTCATAATAACAATAAATGATTATTCTTACAAAGTCTGAGCTAATTTTAACTTTTCCACTGTTCTTTAAAAAAAATTTGCTCAGCTAGTAATCTAAGCAAAATTATAACAGATGCTTATTTATTATTTAGAACAATATTTTCAGAAACTGTTGCATCACTGTTAAATTTAAACGATGTGCTAATATAAATGATTTTACAAAATTTATATAAATATATTTATGGATAAATACATAAAATTTATAATATTTATGGTTTTATAAAATTATTGTTAAATTAGGCTCTTTGTATCTCTGTTTTTCACTATTTGGTGTTAACTCTCTGAATTTCAGGGGAAAAATACATTTTTAAAACTATATATTTCATTATTCAGAGTTACTTAATTATTACACATTTTATTTGTCTTTAAGGGAGCCATCCAGGGTCCTGAAGAATTTGTTGAGGGTATGGCATTAGGACTTAAAGCACTGGTTGGAGGAGCTGTTGGTAAGCATTTATCATGATGTTGAGGATCTGTTGCAATAAAATGTGCTAGAATAGCATGTCATTTTTATTAAATGTATTTTAATTTCTGTTAGGTGGACTGGCAGGTGCTGCCTCCAAAATAACTAATGCTATGGCTAAAGGTGTAGCAGCCATGACTATGGATGAAGATTACCAGCAGAAGAGAAGAGAAGCCATGAATAAACAACCTGCGGGTCTTAGAGAAGGCATCACACGCGGAGGAAAAGGCTTAGTTTCTGTAAGAAGAATTTCTAAGGAAGTTCTTGCAACTTCTCAGTTGTTTGAGGTCTACTTTTAATAAGGAAAATATGCCTATGAACTTCATACCCCATAGGATTATTTTAAAACCTGAAAAGCAGTAGGAGGTGTTATATACATATACATATGCAAATCTAGTGTTTTAATATCCTCAAAAATAAGATATAGTAGAGATCCGTTCTATGAGATTTAAGTGAAATATCCAGACAGGGTAATTGCTGTATATAGACTGCACAAAGCTAAATAATTTTCTTGAAATCCATAATTAAAGTTTTGTGTTTGAAGACACCTATACAAAAATAGTTAATTTGTAATTTTTTTTTCATATAGGGCTTTGTAAGTGGAATAACAGGAATAGTGACTAAGCCAATCAAAGGTAAATATAGTTACTTTAAGCCATATATAATTAGCAAAATTCCCATTAAGATAATTTTCATCCTATTCGTTGTAAATTATGTTACTTTTTTTCTAGGAGCCCAAAAAGAAGGAGCAGCAGGTTTCTTTAAGGGTGTTGGGAAAGGCTTAGTTGGAGCAGTGACAAGGCCGACAGGAGGAATTATCGATATGGCCAGCAGCACCTTTCAGGGAATTAAAAGGTAAATTCTGTTTGGCATAAGATTGAATGAAATATGTATTAACAGCTGGAAAGTGGATAAACTAGTCATTTGGATCATGGCAATGAACTGTGTACTAGTCCTGGCTCTGTTACCTGGACGGAGTCCAAGTAGCTTAACCTCTTCTTAGTTTCATTTTACTTGTCTGTAAAGTGAAGACAGTTGAACAAAGTGATGTCTACTTACTTTGTTGTCTGAAAATTCTGTAATGAAAATACTCCGTATATCTAGCAACTAAGAGTTTACAACAAACTTGTACATATTATCTTTTTCCTATGTGATGCTTGTTCACATTTATGCATTGATCCTCCAAAGACATTTTACCATAGTAACCAGTACATTGGATAGACTGTCTGAAGGCTTAATTAGTCCGTTAGGTCTTTTAACAATTCTTAAGTATCAGTATAACACTTAGGCAGTCTGTCTTCCCTTCCTCTTGCTATAAAATCAACATATCCCGTTTTCTGATCATATATTCCTTTCATGTCATTTTTATTAGTTTAATTTTTTTTAATTAATAAAATTTTATTTTCTCTTTCCCATTTCCCCTTCACTCACTGAAAAAAAAAACAAAACCTTTATAACAAATATGCATAATCATGCAAAACAAATTCCAACAGTGGCCATTTCCATAAATACATATGTCCTCCTGCGCCTTGAGGTGATGAATGCAAGGTACAGAATGGGACATATTTTTGGACATGGCCATTATTGGAAATTAAGGGACTTAGCATGCTTCATTATTGGTCTCCTTGAATCACAATTGATCCTTGCATTGATCAGATTTCTGAAGTTTTTCTAAATTGTCTATCATTTCTTTTGTCACTTTTTCATTGCATTTATACTCAAAAGTTTTATATTTTATATAAATTTTACATTTATATTCCACAACCATTCCTCACTGATGGGCTACTTAGTTTCCAGTGATTTGTGGCTACAAATTATATATATGTATGTATGTATAAATATTTTTATGAAAATAGATATAAATATTTTTAAACATATGTGTTCTTTTCCTCTTTCTTCCCTTTTCTGTACAAATTGAGTAGTGATATAGTGGGATTGAAGGATATGAGGTTTAAAGATGTTTTGGACATAGGTTAAAATTTTTCCAGAATGGCTGAACCAGTTCACAGTTCTACTAATAGTGCATTAATGTACCTATTTTCCTGGAGCCCCTCCAACATTTGTCCTTTTATAGTTTTATCAGTTTATCAGTTTTTTGAATCTAAGAGTTTTGAAGTGGCACTTCAGAGCTACTTTAATGTTAATTTCTCTGATCAATTTAAATGTTTTTTCATGGGTATTGATAATTTGGATTTCTTCCTCTAAAAACTGCCTATCCACGTGTCCTGTGCAAGATATCTTGAGGTTTGGCTCTCATTGATTGGCCAATAATAGGTCCCAGGCAAAGCCTTACTTGTTCAGTTTTTGGACTCTGATGACACAGGGTGAATGCAAATAGCAGTTGTTTAAGTTTTGGCCAGAAACCCTGATGGTCTTCCCCTCCCAGATTGTGTTTTTTGTTGGTTTTTTTTTTTTTGACTAGATAAAAGAAGCCATTTTTTGTATCATTTTTCACCTAGCCTTAATCACTGAATTATTATTTCCTCAATCAAACTGAGGCCTAGAAAGACCTTGACTTAAAAAGGGTAAAGGTCTCCCACTTCATCTGGGGCCATCTTCAGTTGTCCTGATCTATATCTTTCCACTGAACCAGAATGACTTGGGAAAGAGAAAGTGAGGCTGGTGACTTCGCACAATCCTCCTTCACTTAAATCCAGTTAACTTGCAAGTCATGCATCACCTTCCTGATGTTATGGTCCTCTTCAATAATGAAGGGCAAACGACAATCCATATCCTGTGACCATTTATCCATTGGGAAATTTTAAAAACAAGTTTGTTAATATCTTTTTTTTTTTTTTTACTGAACCTAAAATTGCTATGTCCCACCCTTTCCCGCTCCCCTGTGAGATTTTTTTTTTCCTTTTTTTTTAAGCAATTGGGGTTAAGTAACTTGCTCAAGGTTACACGGCCAGGTGTTTCTGGGTGGGTGCTAAGTGTCTGAGCCCGGGATTTGATCTCCAGGTCATCCTGACACTGAAGCCAGTGCTCTTACTCGCTGTGCTACCTGGCCGCCCCAAGATTTTTTTTTTTTTAATAAAAGAATGGAAAATTGATCAATACACTGAAAAAAAATCTAAAAATGTACACAATGTTACTCTTGCAAAGGAATAAACAGAGGTGTCTGCTCATATTTCTTCTTTGGGGTCATGTTTGTTCTTTATAATTTTTAAACTTTTTTACTGTTTTGCAGTTATTATTCTTTCCATATACGTTTATAGTCATATATTTTATTTCCTTGCTCTGGTTAGTTAACTTTGCATCTGTTCAAATAAAGAATCTTAACATGCTTCTATATAGTAAAAAAGTTGGCATTTATTAGTGCTTTAAGGTATAGTGCTTTTTACATACGCTAACTCATTTTAACAATATTTGTCATTTCTTTCTTTAGAGCAGTTCTGACTACTCTCATCTTTTTATTGATTTCTGAGCTCATTAGTCCCATTTTCCATCTGTAATGCCAGATAGACATGGGTTAGGCATATGTCAAAATCACATTGTCAGTCAGCAAACATTAATTGTTTACTTTTTTCCAGGCAATATGCTAAGCCTGGGAATACAAAGAAAAGTCAAAAAAAAAATCTGCTCTCAAAGAACTCGTCTTTTAATGGGGGAGATAGCATGTGAATATCAAGGTTAATTTGGGATCTATGCCAAGTTTATGGATTTGGAGACAGATGACCTTGATTCAGATCCTGGTCTGGTACCAACTACACTCCCCCTCTGTCCTTTGGGAAGCTGCTTAGCCTCTGAGATTAAGTTCCCTTAACTTCCTCTGTTAATGAGAGAGTTGGATTAGATGACCTCTAAGGTCCCTTTAATATTTTAAGTCTGATTTTTATGAATCTGTGATCTCCCTCCTTCAACTTTTATCAGTGTTTTTGTAATTAACTTGCACTGTGATCTGATGTTGTCCTTGGCTTCCATGTCTATCTGCTTGGCAAGGAGAACAAATGATTTTGGGCTAAAGAAATTTTTGTGTTCTTCTGACACCCACATTCTGGAGATTGTAATGTGAGGTAATTTCGTCCAAGAAATGGTGACAACACTCTAGGTGTTTACTTTTACCCATTTTCTATTCTTCAGCTTTAACAAAGTGTTTAAATAAGTCATGTTAGACTTATATAATTGCATATAATGTTTTCTTATATTCCTCATTTCTTCTAATCTGGTATTGATTTTGATCTTTGCTCCCATGAGTCTTATGTTTGGTCTGAACAAAGACCTATTAATTCTGAAGTTTCTGCCGTGTCTTTCCCCAGTTATTCCTTGTCTCTTAAGCAATCTGTTTGATTTGTGTGTGTGTGTGTGTGTGTTCAGTTCTTACCATGTGCAAAACCTTTGGACTGTCTTCCTAAAAACAAAATATTCTTATTGTAGATATGACACATAGTCTCTAAACCTTTTGTTTCTTTCTTTTCTTAATTTCCAACTATACTTTTGCCATTCTCATACCAATTTTTAAATTAAATTCACTGAGGGTAAAAGTATATCTTAACTTGGTTTTACAGATTTTGTCTAGTTCTTCATTAAATTTCTCTATTTTTTTTATTCTATGAAACACTTCATTCATGGGCTACATTCATTTTCTTGGTGATCCTTTTGCTTTGCTTATGAGCACTCAAAGGTGAAATAACCAAATGTCCCATGTAGTTATATTTCTTATTGCCTTTGAGTGTATGATATCTTCTTTATTCACTTCATCTGGAAAGAATATGTGGATAAATTTTCATTTCAATACATGTGTTTTGCCTTGTGGTTTCATGTATAGGAAGAATGTCAGTATTGATATAATTTATTTCTCCAATAGCATATCAGCTTGTTCATCATTGGATAAATGTTTCACATTTAGAGCACTTGGAGCTAAATTAAAGTTTCCTATCATCTAGAAACGGAATTTTTACAACCATCTTTCTGGAAACAGAAAGATGCTTCACAGAACTAAGGGATTTATATAGTGTGTGTATGTGAATGTGTGTTTGAATGGCTTGCCAAAGCTTGCCTGCTAATGATAAGCTGTTCCATACATCAGCTGGCCCTCAGGTAGAATACATAATATGCTGTTGACACAATATTCTTTTTAACCAGATTATAACTGAACTTTTTACCTTGCTAGCATAGCTTTTGAGACCATAGGGTCTGTTTTATTGCAGAGTTAAATGTTAAAGTAGAAGTTTCGTTAAAAATTTTACATACTATTTATATATGCAGAATATTCATAATATAGAGCAATGCAAATTGCTGCCCCAACTTGAGATCTGAGATTTGTCTCTGAAGTTGCTGATAATTAAGAATCATCTCTTTGAACAAGAAAAGGGAAAGGATTATCATTTCATATATTAAACATTATTGATAATCCTGATGGTTCAGTCATTTTTGGTCATGTCCCACTCTTTATGACACCATTTGGAGTTTTCTTGGTAAAGATGCTAGAGTGATTTATCATTTCCTTCTCCAGCCCATTTTAAAGATGCAGCAAACAAAGCTAAGAGACTTGTCCAGGGTTACAACCAGTAAGTGTCTGAGGCCATATTGGAATTCAGGAAGATGAATCTTTATGACTCTAGACTCAGCACTGTATTCACTGTGCTGCCTAGCTGCCCCATTGATAATTCTAAACAGTCAAAATTCTGCTTGAAGAATAAATCATTAGTTATTAAATTACCTTTACTTCTTTCCCATGATTTGTTATTTGAGCAGTTTGGGCAACTAGAAAAGTAATACTATAACTTGATCACATAGCCCCCAGAAGGATTGTCTACTACCTCTTTAGTATAATAGGATTTTTTTTTGTTACATAATTTTACCTCTGTATTATTTTTCCCTAGAGCTACTGAGACTTCTGATGAAGTGGAGAGTCTTCGTCCCCCAAGATTCTTTAACGAAGATGGTGTTATTAGACCTTACAGATTGAGGGATGGAACTGGAAATCAGATGTTACAGGTAAAATTATTATCTTATTAGAACTAAGATAAATTTGTTTTGAGGTTTAAATTTTTTTTAAAGAGTTTAAAGTAGCCAGTTTGACTATTTGATAATGCTTAACATGTAAAAGGCTTTTAAGGTTTTCTCACAAACTGCTTAATCCTCTTATTTGTAACTTTCTAATACTTAAATTTGAAAATACATTTATTCACTATAAGGTTTTTTCTTTTTTACAGGTATCAAAAAGTTTGATATGAAAACAGTTAATGCATGACTTGCAAGTGAAAGCCTACAGTAGGTTTTTATATCAACATAGCCATAAAACTTTGCAAACTACATACAGCAATTGCAATGTTTTAATAAAGTGAAAAGCCTAACTAATGGTAACTACATATATAGGGATTATTAGCAAGTCTAAATGTTTTGTAGGGTCTTATTTTATTTTTGCACCATACATATTTTCAACCAAGATATTCTTATGTAAAGTCCAATATGATCATTTGAAAGCCACTTTGCCTTGTGTACCTTGTGAATCTAATTTTTGGACAGGTGCAGTGTGTCATTTTGGAGTGTTTCATTAGCGCCACAGATATTATAGCTGTCCTGGGTTCAGGAAAGGACCATCAGAAGTATTCATATACCAGAGTTTTTCAGGGTTCTTGTGCTTTCCAGACAATCTGTTCAGCCATAGTAAAACATTTATATAGCTTTCTTTCTCTTTCCCTTAGAGCATTCTGTTTTCAAAACTTTTTGCAGGATTTAATAACTAGATATTTCAAGTAAAACCCTGCTTTCTTCTTATAAAAGTAGTTCTTATGGGATAGTAGACACCACTGAATTAAAATACTTCATCTAGAAATATAGTTAAAGAAGCAGAAAAGCTTTTTTTATAAGTGAACTGGAAATTCTTCACTCTTCAATTGGCTTTTTAAAGTTGTTTTTCCCCCAGTATAATTTAAAGTATTTTACCTAATATGAAGTGATTTAAATCGTCATTTGAGAAAGAAGAGATTTTCTTTGTAGACATAAATATTTACTATGCAGTTATAGACTTTATTATAAAACAGATTGGCAGTTATAATCTATATTAGTGCTGTCCTTTATTATTATTTTGACATGTTAAAATAACACTGTGCATAAAGTGATTAAGAGTAAACTAAACAAGCCAGTGTATTAATTTAACTACTCATAGCCTTCATTACAGAATTCTTGTGAATGATGAAAACTGTGATTACACATATAACATGAGACCAGATTTTTTTTTGAAAGTGTCTTTCTAAAGCTTTAAAACAATTTTAGAATAAAACTAGCAACTATAGACCAAATGTGATTTTTAATGGACATTACAGGATAAATTATATTATCAAAAATGATACGTGGTAAAGGTTAAAATCACTCTAGTACTTGAAAAATGTTACACAACCATTTTTCTTCTTGCCTGTGTTATTCTAGCATTTAATACATATTCAGTTTTAATTATACCTTAAATTCAGCTTTTAAAATGTATGAAGAGTTTAGAAATATTGAGCTATATACTGTATATGTACTATAAGTATTTTAGGTGGAGGCACAGAGATGTTGTTAGGAAAAGTTAAGACAATATCTGCATTACTAGCTATAGAAATAAAATAGAAACCAGGGGATCCTGCAGATGCTTCTGCTGCTACCTCGGTGTCAAGGATATAGAATTGTGTCTGTCTTTGGATAATGTCTTTTTGGACACTAAACTTTGAAGAGTTGAAGGACATGTTTATGTAAATCTTTATAAATGCATATATTTTTGGTATTTCAGTATTGAGTATACCAAAAGTATAGGTATTTAACTAATGACAATGCTTATGACCCAGATAAGTGTTATCTGTTGCTCTGTTTAAGGGTTAGCTACAATGACCTACATTTCCACAAATATATTTTGATATTGTGAGTAGCCCACTCTTGTAAACATACATTTAAAATATGGGAAGTTTTGACAAAACTGTTCTATATTTTCTTAACATTATTTAGAAATTCTTACAGTTACATTCATAGGCATAATTTAGAAGAGAAGTTTGTTGCCGACACGTAGGTAGGATTAAAAATCTAATTCAGAGTTGATGTACATTGCTTAAAAACAGTATCCTTAGAACACGATTCATAGTTTCAGGGAGTTTTCCCTTAATATTTTCTCTATTTTTTTGTCCATGTTGCTGTGAATTAAGATATATGTATATATGTATGGATACACACACATATATAAAATGTTTATGATGGAAGTATCATATATAAAATGACTTTTTTAGTGTGTATATTTCCAACTAGACAGTAACAAACTGTTATCTTCCCAGATGGTCTTGATTGGAGATTGTGGTCAGTTAAATTTAACCAACCAAAGTAAAATAATGATGACATTAAATTTCATTTTACAGAGTGCCAACATTTTTTACATTAAAATAATCCAGACAATTGGTTCTGTCTGTTGTAAAGCCTATACACTTAAGAGAATTCATTTAAATCTACAAATACAACCTTAGCAACAGTGAAAAAGAATGCTTTGATAGTATTCTGAATCCATTTCATAATTGTGCATGTTTTTAAAACAACTTGCCATTATTAAACTAACCTTTTTGCTTTTTTTTTTCTTTACCATGCTTACAGAAATTTTATGCCTACAGGGAGTGGAATATGGCTCTCGATAGTAGTAGTAGTGATGATGATGAAGATTAGTCAGATCTGTATTATTTAAATGCATGCATTATTTATCATTTTGAGTTGAATGTCTTCATTCACATACTGTGTGTGGCTGCTTTTGTAACTTCCATAGTTTATTAGTTAAGGTGTTAAATTATTTTTCCCTTTCACTATATTTTTTACAGAACTTTGCAAAGAAATATAATTACACCATTTAAACAGAGAAATAGGAATTATTTTATGCCCAAAGGCAGTCACATATATATGTATATTTGATTGTGCCCAAAATATTGTATTGTATTGTAATGAAAAGTACCTTTTTCATATTTGTCTATAAATTGTATTTTTGTTATTATTTTCGTATTTGCAAGTTTTCATTTGTAGTATCTCTTTATTTTAAGTCACCTGCTCATTTGTTAACAAAATTCATTTTATGGATGTTTTCAATGTAACCTTTCTGGACTTTAATGTATTGCCAATGTATTAAAGAAAAAAAGCAGAAAGAAAAACAGCTCATTCATTTTTTATATTTGCTTTCTATTTCAGAACTGTCTTGTCAGTTTCCTTTCAATAACAATAAACTTGTGTAGTTTGAAAGAATGTGAATCTGTTGTTCTGTTCCATCATTCATAGTAAATGGAAGGAACACTGTATATTTGATAAAAACCATTATAATTTGTCCTAGAAAGGTTAAATAATATAATCATTTGTCCTCTCAAAAAAGGGAGGGAAAAAGAACCATTTTGCTGCCATTTTCACTTTATCCTCAGTTCCATCAGTTATTTTAATATTTGATTTTATGTAATTTGGGTAACAGTGTAATAGTTTCTGTTCCTTTTTAAAAATGTATAAAGAGTTCTAATGGGCTAATAAGGACTGTTTTCTTACATTGATTCTTTGTATTTTTAATTTATAAATCCTTACACAGATCTCTTTGAAGTATCGATTTTATCCATAAATTGTTATTAATTGGCTCAAGTAGTCAAGAAATTTTTCTAGTAAACATCATTGTGTGTATATTTTCTGTTTACTCTTCAAGGGAAATACCTAACTATATCTTGAAATAACTGGAACAGTCAGTTTTCTGTATAAAGCTCTATTTCTTTTAGAGCACCACATGCTTGCATTTTGCTCATATTCACCGAGTTGATTATGTGCCTCGGTCATCTTCCCTTAGAGATCTGACATTCCAAAAAGCTTGGAAAGAATAAATGGCAGTAATGATGTGGTAGTTGATGCCTCCTGACTGCTGTCTTTTTGTGGGTCGTCAGAATGATCTTCATCTTCTTGACTTAGCAAAACATATTGCTTCACCATTACCCTTGCTGTAAAAAACTAGAAAAAGGTATAGCCAGAGTTTGGCAGCTAGTTCAGGCTATGGATATTCTGATTTGCTTCTAATTCTGAATTCTGTGTTGTTATTCTTACAGAGGGCATTAGTCATTGAAAGTGACCATTTTGGCTTTAAAACTATAGGATTTGTAAATATTGGGTATGGAAAAATGTGAACATAGAAACAAAGCAATATGTGAAGGTTTCCATTCCATTATATTCACTCAGATTGCTTAGAAACTAATTTCTCTCTCTCAATGAATACAAAGAAATTAAGTGCCTCTTCTTTTGCCACTCTATACCTCCTCTTTTCAAGTAATCTGAATAAATAGGTGATGACAGCAACCTTTTGTGTGCCTACCCCTGCTATCATTGTTTCTTAAGATCATACCTACCACCAGCTCCCTATTTGACATCATTCCCCTCAACCATACTCTTCCAAAAATTCCTAATTTTAATTAGAAGCCCAAAGCTGCATGACTAGCTAATTTTCTGTCTGTCTGTCTGTCTGTATGTATGTATGTATGTATGTATGTATGTATGTATGTATGTATGTACCTGTAAAGAGAAAAACTGGAAAGGAAAAATTTTCTTAGCCATAATTGTGTAGAGTACAAATAATGACTTAGTGGTGATACTAAACTGCTTGTGTAGAAAATATTTGACATATCTCTATTTCTATAATTATGTTAGACTGGAGGAAAAAGGGGATGGTTTTATTTTTAAAAATAAGACAGCATTGGCTCTGTATTTCTACAGTGTATTAACAGGAAAAATATCAGGAAAACTAGAAGTTATTTGGTCTTGTTCATTTGAGTAATATCTTATATTTGTATAGCACTGAACTATTGACACGATGCTTTCCTCACAACCCTGTGAAATAATGTAGTATAAACTTATCCACATTTTGTAGAAAAAAAGATTGTGGTTAAGAGAGGTTAAGTGATTTTTTTACACTGGGAGTAAATGGTGTGGAGCCAGGATACGAACCCAAGTTTCTTAATCACAAATCCAGAGCTCTTTCCATGATATAAGACATTCCATCCATACAGGAAAATTCCTCTAGAAATGAATTTGAAATAGTTATTCTAAGAATTGCCCAAAAAAATGTCTATAGGTGTTTAAAAAGACTTTCAAAATTTAAGTATCTTGGCCTTATTTTATAGGTACTTTTTCATTGTAATTTATATTCAGTTTTCAGTCTCTGCTTTCCCTCCACAGTAAATTACCAGTGAAATCATCTCTTCATAACTTCCTGTTACTAAGAGGTTTCCGTTTTATATGGTTATGCATATATATGTATATGCAGAACTATATATATTTATGCACATATATAAACATAACTATACAAATTATGTCTTTATACCAAAGATAATTGTGTTTATTTTTTAAGGAAAGATTTAATATTTTTAGAATTTGAGAATTTTTCCCCTTTTGGATATCATACCTGGTGTTTAAGAGATAGGGTTGTATCACAGGCAAAATATTTTTCTTTTTTCTCAGTTCCATTGTATTAATAAGAGAGTCCCTGCTTATTACAAGGTTGTTTATTAGGGGCAATTGTACTGTTATAGTTTTCTAAATTAAAGAGTGAGTGAATAGAAAAGAAATCTAGGCTGAGAACTAGGGCACAAAATGTAATTGTTACATGAAAGTAGACCTAGATAAGATGTCCTTTCCATGCCTTGTAACTATACTTAAATATTCAGTTTCTGGATAGTTGTTAACCATGTGGAAAAGCAAGTGTACATGGAACTCTCCTTTGCTTAAGGAACATTTTTTTTGTCTGAGGTTTTTTCCAATTTAGAGATCTGAACTTAGGAAAGGAAAGTAGGTAGAAAACTTTATAACAAATTAGGCATCTGCCCCTGTTAATCAAGCAGTGCAACAAGAATACATGGTACTGTAAGTAATGAAATAAATAACATGATTATTTTAAAACCTATAGAGAAAATAGAGACAAAATTCAACATATGAAATAATGGCAAGATTTTGAGAATGGATTTTTTTTTTCAAATCAAAGCAGTTATAATTGATGGAAATTTATCATTGAGCTATATATATTATTATTAACATTAACTTACGCCATTTGATTTACTTTAAAATGTTGATTTCAAACATGGCAGCGATGATGTTATTAGGAGAAGCAGTCATACATTATTTAGTCTATAGGCAGAAACATAAGTTTGTGAATAGGACTTAAAGTAAAAAAATTTTTAAAGGCCATATGTTCAAAATAGTGTACTGGATCTTAATATAAGAGCTTGCTTTACCTAAATCTTTTAGAAGAATCCTGAGTTAAAATTCCTCTTGATGAAAACATCCATATTAGTTCTGTACCTTCCGTACATTGTCCCTCGTTGCTTAATTACATTTTCATTTATTTGACTGTTTTTACATTTTAATTACATTTTCATTTATTTGACTCTTGACTGTAATTCCTAATAACTTGAAAACCTAAGATTTGGAGAGTGGTATGATATTAATTTAGCAAGATAATGTTAATATAATGTATGCCATCCACTTAAGTCAAATAAGTGTTACGAGTAAGAAATTACTGGGTAAGAGGTACTGGTTTCATTTATCTTTATGTATACGTTTTCTGGGTGGAACAAAGTTTGTTTTTGAAAATATAGAATGGTACTTTTTAAAAGTTTTCTCAAATTCTTGTATAGTGATGTATATATAGCACTATACTAAGCACATATAAAAACTTTATTTTCAGGGAATTTATTATCACTACCAAATGTTTCTTTGTCAGAACAGTTGCATATATTTGTTATTTAAGTATGTATGAATTTAACGTTTTTTTACTTAAAATGTGGTAGATCCATTCATTCCTGGAGTCTAGCGTTTACTCAGCCAGCTTGTGAAGGTGAATGTAGTACTTATTTTTCATCAGCCTTGGTGTACCAGCATTAAAGCCTAAGTACCAGTTCTTTTAAATCTTTTTTAAAAAATCAAATTCCTGGTCGCGTGACCAACAAAATGGAGGAATGCCAAAGATGAAAAAAACAAAGATACAAAACAAGCAAAGGCTTGCAATTACAGCTCATAGATTTAGAGCCAGATGTGCCCTTAGAAGTTGTCCGGTTTAAGTTCCTTGTTTTAAACATGAAAAACTGAGACCAGTGAAGTGAGGTGGTGCGTCCAAGGTCATACATAGATTTATTGAATGACAGGATTGGAAACTGTGTCCTTTGGTTAAAAATTAAGTGTTCTTTCCACTGTAGCAAATCTTACAAGATAACATATGAATTTAAGCCTAATTATACTGCAAGATCTTTAACTTCATCTCTCCATAACTTTGGGAAATTACAAGCCTTATATTGTAAGCATGGGAATTCAAACTTGTTCAAATTGTTGAACAAAGATCTCTATTAAAATAATTTTATGCTTATTTGAGCTATTGATTATATTGAGCAAATAAGAATTCAAAGCATTAATAGTCATTTAAGAGGAATTTAGGAGAAACTTACATAAAAAATAAAAACATTCTAATTAAACTAATAAACAATACTGGTTAAAATGAATTACTTAAATATATATATATTTTTTCAATTCTCTCAGCTCCCATTTTTAGCTTGATAACTACACTATGTTAAGGTGATTCCTAATGCTTTCTTATGAAATTTTTTTTTTCTTTTTAGAGGGCAGGGCAGTTGGGGTTAAGTGACTTGCCCAAGGTTACATGGCTTTCTGAGGCCAGATTTGAACTCAGGTCCTCCTGACTCCAGGGCTGGTGCTCTATTAACTGCGCCACCTAGCCACCCCTTAATGCTTTCTTGAAAACAAAAATTTAGTGAGCTTTAGTGAAAATTATTTTTTAATGTAAAACCATGATTTTGAATTTGGTTCAAACTAACAGACTTCCGTGGGAAAAGTTAATTCACTATTTCCTGCTTTTAAAGGTTAAAAAAGCTTTAAATTATATTATGTAGGACCATAATTTATAATGTAGAAAAATAGCCCTTTCTTCCTGAGCATATCATTTGCAGGCAATAGCCTTTTTGTATCTTGTCTGGAAACAAAAACTACCATTTGTTCTTTGTTGTCAGCGATTTTCCTCTTGTCCCCATTTTCCTTTATTCCCCAACCCCTCCCCTGCAGGATGTTTTAGTCTTAGCTTATCTTTCAAAAGGAAATTTCTGCCTCTCATTGTGTAGGTATATTGACACAGAGCTGACCTACACAGGTGATATATTCTGCATCATGTCTATTTTTTTTTAATTGTCTGTCTTATCACTTCTAAAGATAGCTCAGTTTGTGATGTGGTGTGGGGGAGAGGCTGTTTTTGTTTGTTGTGTGTTTCTTTTCTTTCAGAAATTACAGGAGTTTGCAAATAGCTTGAAGCTCTGCCTTGACAGCAATCAGAAGATACCTGCCTTCATCTGATATGATCTTTACCTTTACTGCTTCAGGAAGATGATCACATCTGATCTGGAAGAGAGGTCTTATCATAGGCAGTCAGATCATCAGACTAGTGCCGAACAGTCTGCCTGACCTCACCTGAAATTTTCAGTAAGTGTGACAAGAAGTAGACACCAAAAGGCTAATTGGATTCCACTCTTCATTCACCTTCTCTTCCTCTTCAGAAAGATGTTTCTGAAGGGGACGATAAGGCTGAGAAGAGAGCCCAAATCTGTTATGCAGGCTAATTAGGTTCGTTAGTCTTAGACAAGGTAGAACCCATGGAGAAAGAGTTATGTTTCTCTTTTTAGGAAGACCAGCTTTCTAGTTGTTGAGGATAGCAGAATTCAAGTTTCTGAATACAAATAGGGCCACTATGGGAAAATTTTTGGGACTCTTAAAATACTGAGTTTGGTGATAAGGCCCTTACTTAGCTTTATGCTGAACTGAATCCGGGAGTTCATTCTACTTGGAATCTTCAGGTGTTATAATGCAGGTATTTCTTGACTAAAGTTGTTGGCATTGACCAAATCTCACTCTGAAGGCTTAATTTCTCTATGGAAGTTTCAGGTCTTCTCTTATATCAGAATTTAGGAAGAACTGATTTTTACAATATATGAAATAGTTATTTTGGCCAAGCCCTGCAGCTTGAATCAATTGAATGAGTCTTATGATTATTTGAAAGATTTGTTATCTATTGTATTCATTAAATTTTTACCAGTGTATCTGATAGAGGTAGACAACTGTCTAAGAAAAAGTATTTTTTAGCAAGTAAAAAAGTATATAATTACCTTAAAATTCGGTTTTTTAAAGATTAAATCCATCTTTGTTTCAAACTGACATCTTACCCAATAAGAAAGATACTTATAACAGTTAACACAAAAACTCTTAAACATAAGTTTCATTTCAAGGAGGCCTCCATTCTATGCTTGCACTCGCCATTTACCTTCTTGAAGCTAACCTTTGTGCAGGTAGGTGGCACAGTGGATAAAGTGCTGGCCCCGGAGTCCAGAGAATCTGAGTTCAAATGCAGCCTCAGACACTTTCTGTCTGTGTCACCTTGGGCAAGTGGCAAACCACTCCATTACCTTTGCCAAGAAAACCCCAAATGGGCTCACGGAGAGTCAGACACAGCTGAAAATGATTGAACACCAGCTAACTTTCATACTGGTATTGTAGCCTTTCCTTTTTTTTTATTACTCTAGTACCTATTGACTCACAGATCCTCAACAGATTAGTACTACAGAGATGAATTCAAAAGACCTTTTGTAAAGAGTTAGCTAGCTAGGTGCAGTAGAGAGGGTGCTGGACTTGGAGTCAGGAAGACTTGAGTTCAAATCTTTCTTCAGATCATTAGTAGTTGTATGACCCTGGTCACAGCACTTCCTCAGTTTATACATTTATAAAAGAGGGATGAGAATAGTACCTTCTTCTCACAGTTATTGTGAGGATCAGATGAGATGTGGAAAGTGCTTTCAAATCTTAAAGCATGACATAGATGTTAGGTATTATTATTTTTTTATTAGCAGTTATTGTGGGTGATGCAGCATACATTTGTTCTTAAAGTCTGAGACTGACCTATAGACTTCCTCATGGATCTAAAAATGAAATTTAAATGTTATTACTAAATCAGAACATACTTGACATTTCTTTATTTACACTTCTTAGAATAATTCAAAGGTTGACTTTAGTTCATAAATCTGTAAGAAATTCCAGTCCTGGTTACTCCTCATAACTCCCTTCTTGTAAAATATGATGAGAGTTTGTCAGGCATGAGCACACTGTAGGGAAGTGACTTAACTCTTGAGAAGTTTTCAGTTGGTTTTAGCCTGAGCTCTCTAAGGACAGAGACCAGATTTATGTACTAAAAGGTTGAATATTGCATCGTTTCTTGGGGAAAAAAATATGCTTTGCAGATTAAGTGGCTACTCTTGCTCTAATAAAGTTCAAAATTTATTGACTAAGGAACAAAATCAGAACTTAACTATTTTCCTGGATTTTTTTCTAGATCAATTTGATAAAAATGATTATATGTAAGGAAAATTGCAGGGCAGAGTTTACATATAATAGAATTTCAACTTCTCTGTTGTGATACATGAGTAACATTGCATATATGTGAAGCACTAATGATGGACTGATAAAAGGCCCTAGACTTTGCCACATGGCCCAGGTCCCTGGCATTTACCTGAGGCACATAGCCCTTCTCAGTTTTCAGCTGCCTTTTCATTGTGTCCTTCGTTGTCTGTGCCACCCAGCCTCACCCTAGATTGCCACTCCTTGATTCCATCTAGACCCCTTCTCTGTTACCTTCAGGTCTGTTACCTTCCAGTCATCTGAGACTCCTTGGCCATTCCTAGATCACATCCAGGTCTTCCCATAGTCTTACGATATTAAAGGTCTATCTTGCCTCCCATTAAATTACTCAGGTTCCAAGAGTCTAGCCAGTGCTCAGATTCTTAAAATCTGACCAGTAGAACGAATTCTTAAAATCTTGTCCACCCCGAGATCAAGTAGGGGGTGGAGCCAAGATGGCGGAGTAGAAACACGACCCTCCCGCGGCTCCGGCTTCCACCCTCCCCAATCCATGTAAAAAGGGGACTCTAAACAAACTTTGGAGCTGCAGAACCCACAAAATGACACAGAGAAGCTAACCTCCCGCTGAGAACAGGCCGGCAGGAATCGGCCAGCACAAAGCTCTGGGAGCCATATATGCACCAAGTGGTGTAGCTTCCAAATTCCTAGAGGTGAAGCTAAAGGAATTAGAGGAAGAAATAGATAGCAAAATTATACTAGTGGGAGACCTTAATCTCCCCCTATCTGAACTTGATAAATCCAACCTCAAAATAAACAAGAAAGAAGTTAAGGAGGTGAACAGGGTTTTAGAGAGGATAGGTATGATAGATCTCTGGAGAAAACTGAATGGGGATAAAAAGGAATATACTTTCTTCTCAGCAATTCATGGCACATATTCAAAAATTGACCATGTACTAGGGCATAAAAACCTCACAATTCTATGCAGTAAGGCAGAAATATTAAACGCATCATTCTCAGATCATGATGCAATAAAAATTATATGCAATAAAGGGCCAGGGAAAGACAGACTAAAAACTAACTGGAAATTAAACAATTTGATCCTAAAGAACGAGTGGGTCAAACAAGAAATTATAGAAACAATCAGTAATTTCATTCAAGAGAATGATAATAATGAGACAACATACCAAAATCTGTGGGATGCATTAAAGGCAGTTCTTAGGGGAAGTTTTATATCCCTGAGTGCATACGTGATTAAATCACAGAAAAGGGAGCTCAACGAATTGGGTATGCAATTAAAAAACCTAGAAAAAAAACAAATTCAAAATCCCCAATTAAATACTAAACTAGAAATATTGAAGACTAAAGGAGAGATTAATAAAATCGAAATTAAGAAAACTATTGAACTAATAAATAAAACCAAGAGCTGGTTTTATGAAAAAACCAACAAAATTGATAGACCCTTAGTCAATATGATAAAAAAAAGAAGAAAAAAGAAAACCAAATTATGAGTATCAAAAATGAAAAGGGTGAATCTACCTCCAATGAAGAGGAAATCAAAACAATAATTAGGAATTATTTTTCTCAATTGTATGCACATAAATTTGACAATCTTAGGGAAATGGATGAATATTTAGAAACATACAAGTTGCCCAGATTAACTGAGGAGGAAGTAGATTACTTAAATAATCCCATCTCAGAAAAAGAAATTGAACAAGCCATCAGTCACCTCCCTAGGAAAAAATCTCCAGGGCCAGATGGATTCACTAGTGAATTCTATCAAACATTTAAAGAACAATTGATTCCAATACTCTACAAATTATTTGGGAAAATTAGTGAAGAAGGAGTCCTACCACATTCTTTTTATGACACAAATATGGTACTGATACCTAAATCAGGAAGAGATAAAACAGAGAAAGAAAATTATAGACCAATCTCCCTCATGAATATAGATGCAAAAATTCTAAATAAAATACTAGCCAAAAGACTACAGCAACTTATCTCAAGAATAATACACTTTGATCAGGTAGGATTTATTCCAGGAATGCAAGGATGGTTTAATATTAGGAAAACCATCAGTATAATTGAGCATATCAACAATAAAACTAGCAGAAACGACATGATCATCTCAATAGATGCAGAAAAGGCTTTTGACAAAATACAACATCCATTCCTATTAAAAACATTAGAAAGTATAGGAATAAATGGAGCCTTCCTTAAAATAATAGGTAGCATCTATTTAAAGCCATCAGCAAGTATTATATGTAATGGGGAGAAGCTGGAAGCATTTCCCATAAGATCAGGGGTGAAACAAGGGTGTCCACTATCACCCCTCTTATTCAATCTGGTACTAGAAATGTTAGCAGTAGCAATTAGAGAAGAAAAAGAAATCAAAGGAATCAAGTTAAGCAAAGAAGAGACCAAGCTATCACTCTTCGCAGATGATATGATGATATATTAGAGAATCAAGTAAAAAACTGCTTGAGACAATAAATAAATTTGGCAAAGTTGCAGGATATAAAATAAATCCACATAAATCCTCGGCATTCCTATATATTTCCAATGAAACTCAACAGCAAGAAGTAGAAAGAGAAATCCCATTAAAGTTACTGTAGACATTATAAAATATTTGGGAATCTACCTGCCAAAACAAACCCAGGACCTGTATGATCATAACTACAAAACACTTTTCACACAAATAAAATAAGATCTAACTAATTGGAAAAGTATCAATTGCTCATGGCTGGGTCGAGCTAATATAATAAAAATGACAATTTTACCTAAATTAAATTATATATTTAGTGCCATACCAATTAATTTACCAAAAAACTACTTTATAGAGCTAGAAAAAATAGTAACAAAATTCATCTGGAAGAATAAACGGTCCAGAATATCAAGGGAATTAATGAAAAAAAATGCTAGGGAAGGTGGACTAGCTTTACCAGATTTCAATCTGTACTATAAAGCAGCAGTCATCAAAACTACTTGGTACTGGCTTAGAAATAGAGGAGTGGATCAATGGAATAGATTAGGCACACGAGATTCAGAAGTCAACGACTACAGTAATGTATTGTTTGATAAACCCCCAGACCCTGGTTTTTGGGATAAGAACTCACTATTTGACAAAAACTGCTGGGAAAACTGGAATATAGTATGGCAGAAACTGGACATAGACCATTATCTAACACCATATACCAAAATCAAGTCTAAGTGGGTTCATGATCTAGGTATAAAGGTTGATACTGTAAGCAGTCTGCTAAAACAAGGAATAGTTTACCTATCAGACTTGTGGAGAGGGAATGACTTTACGACAAAACAGGAATTAGAGAACATTATAAAATGTAAAATGGATAATTTTGACTACATGAAATTGAAAAGTTTCTGTACAAATAAAGCCAATGTAACCAAGATTAGGAGGGAGGTGGGAAATTGGGAAAGAATCTTTACAACCTATGTCTGACAAAGGACTCATCTCTAAAATATACAGAGAACTGAGTCAAATTTATAAGAATAGAAGTCATTCCCCAATTGATAAGTGGTCAAAGGATATGAACAGGCAGTTTTCAGAGAAAGAAATTAAAGCTATCTATAAGCACATGAAGAAATGTTCTAATTCACTATTGATTAGAGAAATGCAAATCAAAACAACTCTGAGGTATCACATCTCACCAGTTAGATTGGCTAAGATGACAAAACAGGAAAATGACAAATGCTGGAGAGGATGTGGGCAAACTGGAACACTAATGCATTGTTGGTGGAATTGTGAACTGATCCAGCCTTTCTGGAAAGCAATCTGGAACTATGCCCAAAGGGCTATAAATACTTTCATACCCTTTGATCCAGCAATACCACTCCTAGGGTTATATCCCAAAGAGATCATAGAAATGGGAGAAAGACCCATATGTACAAAAATGTTTATAGCAGCTCTTTTTGTTGTGGCAAAAAATTGGAAATTAAGGGGGTGTCCATCAATTGGGGAATGGCTGAACAAGTTGTGGTATATGCATGTTATGGAATATTATTGCGCTATAAGAAACGGGGAGCAGGCGGTCTTCATATTTACCTGGAGAGGCTTAAAAGAACTGATGCTGAGTGAGAAGAGTAGAACCAGGAGGAATTTGTACACAATTACAGACACAACGTATGTGTGATGACCAACTTTGATAGACTGGACTCTTCTCAACAATGCAGGGATATAAGTCAACCCCAAAAGACGCATGATGGAGAGAAAAACGTGCATCCAGAGAAAGAACTAGAAAGAACTAAATTTATATCCAGGTGGAAGCAAAATACCTGATCTTTTTTGTTCTCTTATTTGATTTTATGTCCTCTTTACCATTTTTCATTCCAGCTGGTACAATCCATCCTTATAACCTGACCATTGTATAATGTGAAAGTATTTACAGATCCTATACTTGATTATAAGACACCATGGGGGAGGGGGAGGGGAAGGAGGGGGACAAAATGTGAAATTCAAGGAATTGTGGAATTGAATCCTGTAAACTAAAAGGAAACAAACAAATTAATAAATTAAAAAAAAAATCTTGTCCACCCCAACAGGTGCTTTACTAAACCTTGTCTGTGACTGAAAGGTTTGGGTTGAATTCATTTAAAGCAGCACCCACATAATTTGCTCTTGGTTTTTGAGGTTCCCATCACCCCTGGACTTCAGCATTGATAGTTCACATTTTTTAAGGAGGAGCGGTACTACCAGTTTCGTCTCTTATGTTTGGATAAAACAGCACATTCTATTTACACACACGTGGTTTTCTTTTGGATACATTAAAAGCCTTCTGATGTTGGATTGCTATGAATTATAGACTGTTGTAAAAGAAATGCAGTTAATACAACTTAAGCATTTATAATAAACTAAGTTTTTCCCTTTTAGTAGATACTATGACCATAAAATAATTAGTTGTTACCTGCTATCTTTGGATTCAGGGACTTTAGCCTGTGTGGCCAAGAACATAATTTCTTGCATGCAAACCAGCTGTAGTTTAGGGATCCTCCAAAGGCTTGTTCTGAGCACTTAACTACTTATTATTCATATCTTTTTAAACACTCCTACTTTTATTTTCTGCTCAAGTAAATGCCTGACGTGCCCCTGCAACTCCTGCTTCTGTTGATGGCCAAAGTTGCAGACCAGATGTGGAAAGAATTTAAATTAGCAAAGTTTTATTATAATTGATCAAAGAAACCTAGTTGAATTCAAGCATTTATTACTGTAATCTGAGATTAATCTCAAAGTTGATATGAACCACTGAAACATTTACCTTATCAGGTGACTTTAGGAAGAAGAGGCTATTCAGTTAGATGTCATTTGAGGAAGAAAAGACTGTTCTGGCCTAATTTGGATTCAGTTGTTTCTTAAGTGACTGGAAAAGTTCATTGGTGTTTTTTTTAAAAAAAAAAAAAAAGGTTTATGTTTTCTGCTACTAAGTGCAGTCACTTACTTAGACTATATGGAGTATTTTCAATTATAGCTTTACCCTTCTCTGGGATTTGTTGTTTCACAAAGTAAGCATAAATGGTGAGTGGTTCCTTATGATTAAACTTATTTCTATGCCCATTCAAGGTTATGGGTTTATCTTGTGCTGGCAAATCTGTTGTAGTTTGACATTCTTTCATAGTCTATTGATTTCTTTTTTTATGGCTGTCATCTTTAGCTTTTAGTCTTGATATCTTGTATTTAGATGAAATAGGTTTTTTTCCCTGTTATTTCCCATTTATACTCTCAAATTGGTGTCTTTAAAAATCCCATTTTAGCCCAAATGAGGGTCTGTTATATATTCTAAAATGTGCACAATAATTTCTTAAATGCAGTTTTCCATAAATGATTTTTATATTGTTAATTAATTGTTTTTATTTATTTTATTGTTTGAGACCTGAAATATTTCATGCCAGTGGCTTTACCTCTTAGCTATATCATAATTTCTGGTTGATTAGATCTTTTAGCAGTCAGTTGTGTGAGTCTTTTTTCTCAAATATTTGGATAGTTTGAATTATTCAGAAAATATTTTTTGATTCCCTCAATCATTTCTAAGGGAAATGTTTCACTATACATATGAAGTCTGGATAATAACCAAGATTAGTTCTAAAGGCTGTCCTCTCATTTCCTTTGCTCCTTTCCATCAGTTTCCATGTTTAGGTGATGATTTGGTTGATTTGTTTACATTAAATGAGCTATTTTTATATACTTATCTTTCTGAAGGCAGAGAGTATCCTGTTGTCAGTGACCATGGCTTTATTATTTATCTGACTACAGATTCCAGTACACGTGAAAAGTACAGTGTGTTATATGTGACATTGCTCATTACTTTTACACATTTCCCAAAGGTTTGTTGGGAGGTAATGTTTATTCATGATGAATAAAGCAAAGAAAATTTCCCCACCTGTGCTGGAGTATAAGAATAAGGCTACGAAGGGAATATGAAACAGTTTGGATTAAAATATTTTGTGCTGATAATACTTGTCTACGTGTTGTCCTTAGTTACTGCCTAAGGACTCAGGGTAGTGATTTCTAACCCTGGTTTTATAACAGTTCAAAGTATTATCAGTTATTTTCAGATGTATCTCAAATTTAAAGATATTGCTTAGTTGACTTTAATAAAGGTATGCCACACAGCACTTTGGGAAACAGAAAGCAGTGTGGCCAAGTCAAGCAAATAGTAATGGGGTACTGATAATCTAAAATAGTTGGAGTTTGATGACTAGGAAATTGAACTGAACCAAGCTTGGAATAAAGAGAATAAGACTTAATAGATGAACGTCATGTTGATTGAGGCATTGAATGTCTTGTGATTATAAGAGCCCTAGCCTTCACATCAGCAGCCACTAGGTGCAAATGTTATTAAAGGCCCAGGGAGTGAATTTCATCAAAGGGGGAGATAGCACAGATTTGGGGTTGGGAATACAATACTGGATAGAGAGTTAGGATTCCCAGGTGATCATGATGACTGTGTGGCACTGGCAGTCCAATTCAAATGTGCTATAGAACCATTTAAATTCACTGTGTCAGTTTTTGTATCTGTAAAGCGGGGTGGGGGGGGCGGGGAATGAAAGTGCCTGCGTGTTACAGGATTATTGTGAGAAGCTAATGTTAGAAGTGCTTCTTTGGATGTCTTTTTTAAAATCAGAAAAAAAAATCGCACTAAATGATTCCTTTCAGGTTTTAAAACTCTGACCCAGCTGTGTGATCTTATATCTATAAATTCTTTGACAAGTAAAAATAAATAAATGGGAAGGGAAATAAAACACCTAAGCTTTAAGTGTGAATGAGATTATTTTTTTTAATGGGAAGGATGTAATGATGGATTGAGGAAGGCATATACGGAGGTTAAAGATGAGAGAAATAGGGAAGGAGTTATAATAGCATTGGAACAAAAGCTGTTAATGCGACAGAATTGTGAAATCTATGCTATGCTTCATGTGCATTGAGTTTGAAAGCAGCTTTTCCTTTTCAGTCCTGGCCATGTTTTTTCCATTAATTCATTATTTAAGTGGATTATTGTTCTATAAGGAGTTTTCTTTGAATGATTCTCAAAAACCTCAGTAACAGATGATATATTTCATGGAATCAAGTATACTATTTGTTTCAGTTCATACTATATCGTCTCTTGGCTTCTGCTTATCTTTTAAGTGCTTTGTAAACTTGGGTCTAGAAGACATTCCATATGTTTATTCCTGGATAATTTTGACAGTGTTTATATCCAGAAACCAGTGTGATTTTTGAAATTAGCTTAATTTCTTCCAGTCATACTTCGGATTTGGTTCAAATTAGTCTCAAGAGACTGAAAATGGGGAGGAAAAGCTGTTGATTCTTTTCCTTTGCTGCTGTAGTATAATAGGATTCAATTAACATTTAGGTCCACTGCCATGCTTGAGTTGAATGTGAGGTACATTAAAAGGCAAAATGAGAGTGTAGACATGTGGGGATTGAACTAAGAGGTTGTAATTTGTTTAAAGACATAATCTTTTAACGTAGTGTATAATCTGTATTTGTAGAAATGGGAGGTTTATATTTAAACCACATCCTTGATTTAATGAATTAGGTCTGCTAGCCAAGTTATATTCAGCAAATAAAAATAGATTGTATATTTTTAAGACTTATAAGCTTTCCCATTTTTCCTGGATAATCCACTCCAGTGTTCCTGGATAATCCACTCCAGTGTCTTACAACCTTGTTATTAGAAAGTTCTTCCATGTAACTTGCTCCTTTCCCTTATACTTCTCTTTTCCCATTATTTCTTCTTATATCTCAGGTGAAAAAGAGCCACTATGGAGTCTCCATACAGAAGAGTCATCCACCTTTGTGCTGAGTCTTCCAGAAATTTGATATTCATTATAAAATCATTCTTATGTGTTCTTTGCTCAGAGTGAAATAATTCCAATTCCTTTTACTATTTCCTCATTAGCCATGTTTTCCAAACCTTTAACATCCTTGCTATCTCCCCAAATCTTCAAAGTTGGCATCATTTTATATACATTTGTTTTTGCTTTACAGAATTCTAGTCACACTTACTTAATCTGCCTAAAAGTAACTCTTATCATAATGAGAAAGGAAAAAGATAAGGTTATTAAAGAATGAGCATTTCAAATCCTAATAACTTTGGAAAACAGCTTCACACCTGGAAGAAATAATGGTGTAGAATGAACAATGAAGAAACAATTTCATTAATTGTTGTCATTTCTGTACTTCTCAAGGGTAAAGGGCAGGTGAAGTTTGGTATAGGAATGAGTGTGATTTAAAATAAGAAGGAATTACAAGGGAATAGCAGAGGACCATAATAAATTATGATGTTTTTATAGAATTTTGTGTGTGTTGTCATGTGGACCGAATTAAATGTTAATTTTATTCTGCAAAATAAAAATGAACATGATTGTCAAATAATAACAATTTTGTCTGATCTAAACTCTGATGCATTAAGGTTATGTTTATGGTTCACAGGTTTTAGTAGATTTTTTAGTAGATTTTAGTAGATTTGGTAGATTTCCTTTAAAGCCTGAATGTGTTAAACATACACACTTAGCTAAAATTGATTATCTCTAACAGATCCTTACAAGTGGGTGCTTTGAGAAAGGTGGATATAACATTTAAGTCAACATTGCTAACTGCTCTTGATGTTTAATTTCGAATGTGGACTTTAATGCTGCAGAAACGTGATCATGAATTTTCCCCCATAGTTTCTAGAAGAGGGTAAGTTGTAGATAACATTAGAATAGGAATAGCATCAACCTTTTTTCTCTTTTATATTTTTAGGTGATAGAAAATGGAAGATTTGCCAAAAACAAGTATATTACACATGTTATGGTCAATAAAACAGATTTCTTGATGATAACCAGCAGGTAACTTTCACTGGTTTTAATATTTAGCTATCTAATTTAGTAACAGGCTTACAAAGAGCTATCAATGAATAGAACCAATTATCATCCAAACCTTTCCTCATATATAGTCGTGTATACATATAGATATACAAATACATAAATGCACACAGATTCAGCTATGAACACAAGTATGTATAGATGCAATGACAAACACATAAAGAGAGTTCAAAATCAAATATAGTTATAAGAGCAAATACAGAGATTTTGTATGTGCATAAGATTTGGATTTCCTTTAACAAAGAGGTAGACATATTGCTATTTTTATTTTAAGAAAGAGGTACATGCATTGCTATTAAGTTGCTGTGTATGGTTTCCCTACCTTCTCTTCCCATGCCTAAAAATATACAAATAAAAGTATTTTACACTATAGACCAGCAGGCATATGCCTCATCGATCACTTGTAAAACCTTATCATTAATTCATAGGCACAGTACATACACTGATGCCTGAGACTGGATTTGAATTCAAGTCTTCCTGAATCCAGATCTAACACTTTATGTACTATACCACCTAGGTGTTGGGGTGTATGGGATGTAGAAGACTTAGTACATCTGTTGTGAGAAATTTCTGAGCCCTTTTCAGGGCTTATTGTCCACCTTTGGTGTCTACCTACCATCCAATTTTCATCTGTGATTCTAAGAAGCTGTAGCCTGTGCAGGGACCACACCCCACTGAATTGTCTTGGCAGATGGGCTTAATCAGGTTGATGGTCACCAGCAGGCCCCAGATCTGTCTGACTTAGGAGGTGTCCACCTCAAGCATGTGAAAAATTCCCTGAGTGGAATGGGCAGATGAGAACAGTTTGTTCCAGTGGCCACAAAGGTGGCTGAAACAAGTCCTGTGGAGTGTTTAGAGATTGGTCAGACATCAAAGACACCAAGGTCATCCACTACATCCTGAGCCATCTCCTGTCATCTTGACTTTTGTCTTGCCCAGTGGTGGGAAACCTGTGGGCCTTAAGGCCACATGTGGCCTTCTGAATTCTTAACTGAATCCAAATTTTAGATTTGTTTCATAAAATTTGGATTCAGTCAAAAGGCTGCACTTAAGAATTTAGAAGTCTATATGTGGTCTTAAGGCTACAGATTCCCCAGCCCTGGCCTTGCCACTGGACTTTGATGACTCTGAGAGAGTGAAGCTGATGCCTTTGTGCAGTTCTGTGCCAGTTCAATCCAATTCATGGGCAAATCAAGACGTCACCCCATGATATCCTTGGTCCTCTTTGAAAACAAACAACAAAACAATAACACATACATCTTTGGTTCAAGAGAACAAGTGCTAAACAGCTGCTCTATCCCTATTTAAATGTCCAATGGAAAGAGTGCTGAACTTGGAATCAGTGGATATGAGTATGAGTCCTATATCTGCCATTTTCCTGTTCTGTGACTCCGGACAACTCATTTAAATTCTGAGCCTCAATTTTCTTATCTGTAGAATGGAAAAGATTATCTGCCAAAAGAGTTTTGCAAGAAAAGTACATTGGGATGTGTATATGTATGAATGTGTGTATACACGTGTGTGTATATGTATGCATACATATTTTCATATTTGTCTATTTTACATTTATATATTTAATAAGTCACATACCTATATAGAAATGCATATACAAACATATAAACACATCTTTACATATCTGTGTATGCATAGATATTTCTACATATGCGTATGAGTTGTTAAATTATTGAATGCCTTTCCACATAATTGAAGGTTTATTGAGAGACTGATGATAACTCTTAATCCCTCTGCCTTTCTGTCCCAGTGAGAGGAAGGAGAAGGATCAAAGTGAAGTAATGGAGGATGGGATAATGCATGCTGAATGGTAGCTCTTTTATTCCCTCACCCTGGCCAGTGACGAGGAACCAGCTGTGTCTTTAATTTAGTCCTTTGCTCTGGCAAAAATAAAGCACATTCCACTTAGTGAACTCTCTGCAGGCAATGACAACTGTTGTCTTAAAGCAGAAGAAAATAATTTGTGGGGGGTGGGGTCAGAGAAGTTATTTTGCAGAGAAAGCATTTTTCTTGATTTTCATCTTGAAAGTTGAGAAAGAAATTCAGATATAAGAAGTTATATAAGTATTGTAATTCAGAGTATGACTTTAAAAAAGATCTTATAAGTATTAATTGATCCTTATCAAATCCCCTTAAGTTTCACTATTTAAGGAATATGAGATTGTAAGAATGCCAGTTGTTGGAAATGAGGTTAGAATTGTCTTTCTAGTTCTGTGCTCATTGTGATAGGAAATTCTCTCTCCCACAAGGCTTATAATTAGTTATACCTAGAATATTGGTGGCACACACAGTAATTCCAAAGCTCTGGTTACATATGAAGTCTTCAAAGATAGAGAATAACAATTGGTTGCACAAAAAATTGCCCCATTACTTTATTTGTGAAGCACGTCCAAATAATTCCAGGTTGTTGGGTATGGGTTTTTTTAAAAAAAAAATAATAGTACATATCTTCAAAGATTGTTTTCAGGAAAAAATAAGATATCTGAAAAACTCTTTGCAAACCTTTAACTATTGTTGCACTAGCTATTATTACTTTCTTTGTTTTTGGTAGTGGTGTGTTGTTTGTGACAGAAGGAACATTTGGGCAGCTGACCTGTGAGTGGCAGTACAATTTTGATGAATTTACCAAAGAGCCATTTATCGTTCATGGAAGAAGATTGCGTATTGAGGCCAAGGTATATTGAATAAAAATGTTAAGATAAAACATTAAGATTTATTTATTTTCCAAGATGTTTTCATTTATCTGGTTTAATATTTGTAAGTTTCTAATTAGCATATGACCACATACTTTTGTCAAACAGAAAATAGGTCATTTTTAACAGATGTTACTTTCCGTGGTACTACATATAGAATACCTTTCAGGTTGCAGCCAGTGGGCTATTCTTATGCCCTTCTATTCTGTTATATCTATTCTAATATGTGAGAGGTAATATGTTGCAGTGGAGAAAGAGATGGCCTTAGAGACAGAAGATATGAGTTTAAGATCTTCCTCTTGAATATGCTAGCTGTGTGATGCTGGGCAAGGCACTTAACTGCTCAGGTCTTTAGAGAAGATACTGAACCATATTTGGATAGAGTACTTTCTTAAATTGAGTTCCTTATTTTAATCAATGATATCACAGGTCTAATCCCTATCCCTGTCCATTTCTTTCACAGTGTTGTCCCCGAAACCTTCAAAAATGGACAGAAGAAAAGACCATTGTGTCTAAAACAACTTATCTATTCTTAGTGATTGGTCTTTAAAACTAGATCATAAAGCCCTTGCTGACAAGTACTTAGAATTTTTCTAATTGCTAGCACAATGTGGGTTACAGTAGGCATTCATCGAATATTTGTTAGTGGACAGATTAATTAGAAAATAAAGTTGACTTTTTATCATTTGGGTCTTTTTAGCAACTATTATCTATTCTGGACAAGGAATTGTACTAAAAGATATATGGAATGCTAGAAGAGATCAAAAGAAATAATGATGTAGAGTTTCCTTGTCCTGTTTAAACTCTTAATATTTGAGTATTTGCTAACTAGAACTATTAACTTAAAATCAACTTTATTAAGACTTTATAAAATTGTTTAGGTTAGCAAAAACTGCATATGACTACCTAATAAGTTTACGAGTTCCAACCAGTTGCCAGTGTCCAAGTACCATCACTGATCCTTGGCAAACCCAGCCCTTTGTTTTCACATCATTAGGGTAGAGAATTAGGCTCCTTTAGTCAGGATTCCATAACACAAAGTAAAAAAGATCTGTAAAGGGAGAGAGAGACCAAAGGAGAGATAGAAAGAGAGACCATATCTAGCAGTCTCTGTGATTGGGTTTTGATTTTCTCAAAGTGCTGAACACATGAGCCAGTTCTTTCATGGCAGTATGAATCATGTACATAGATTTGAGATGTACTGATCTCATCCATGATTTCTGGACTTGATTCAGAAAGGAAGTCTGATGAATTAGGAAAAAAAGAGAAAAATATTGTCCTTCACTCTCTGCTTCTTCCTTCCCTACTTTGTTATTTTTTGCAATGAAAAGGGACCTTTTTCTTAGGTTAAGGAATTGTAGAACTGCGTTTGTCATCGTGTGCTTTCACTGATATGCACGTGCTTGATTTTCCATCCTATTTGTTTCTTATAATGTTGTTCAAAAGTATTATTTCTAATATGAAGTACAGAACAATGAAATTGTTTTTCTTATGCTAATTTTCCCCATAAAGTTTGTTTGTTCTATATATTTATTAATTTCTTTATTTGGTCTGTAGGAACGTGTGAAGTCTGTATTCCACGCCAGAGAGTTTGGGAAAATAATTAATTTTAAGACTGCAGAAGATGCTCAGGTAAATCCAGTCACCTCTTTCATTAAAATTGATATGAGCTTCTGACTTCATTTTTAAATTTTATTTATTTACTTTTGTATTTCAACATTCATTTCCATAAGATTTTTGAGTTCCAAATTTTCTTCCCCTTTCTCCACCCCAAGAAGGCATGCAATCTGATGTAGGCTCTATATACACATTCATTTTAAACATATCTTCACATGAGTCATGTTGTAAAGAAGAAATAGAACCAATGAAAGGAGCCATGAGAAAGAACAAACATACAATAAAAAAAAGAATGAGCAAATAGTATGCTTTGATCTGCATTCAGACTATATAGTTCTTTTTCTGGATTTGGATAGCATTTTCCATCATGAGTCTTCTGGAGTTGTCTTAGGTCCTTGCGTTGCTAAGAAGAGGTAAGTCTATTAGCCATCACACAATGTGGCTGTTACTGTATACAGTGTTCTCTTGGTTCTGCTCACTCAGCATCAGTTCATGTAAATCTTTCCAGGTTTTTCTGAAGTCCTCCTGCTTATCATTTCTTATGAAACAATAGTATTTTGTCACTTTCATATACCAATTGATAGGCATCTCCTCAGTTTCCAGTTCTTGGCCATCACAAAAAGAGCTACTATAAATATTTTTGTACATGTGGGTCCTTTCCCCATTTTTATCATCTCTTTGGAATCCAGACCTAGAAGTGGTATTGCTGGGGTAGCCAGGTGGCTCAGCGAGTAAGAACACCAGCCCCCAGTGTCCAGATGACCTTGGGATCGAATCCAGGCTCAGACACTCAGCACCACACCCAGAAATAACTGGCCATGTAACCTTGAACAAGTTACTTAACCCCAATTGCTTAAAAAAAAAAAGAAGTGGTATTGCTTGGTCAAAGAGTATGCTCAGTTTGATAGCCCTTTGGGCATAGTTCCAAATTGCTCTCCAGAATGGTTGGATCAGTTCACAACTCCACCAATAATGCATTGGTGTTCCAATTTTCCCACATCTCCAGTGTTTGAGTATTTGCTAACTAGAACTATTAACTTAAAATCAACTTTAAGACTTTGTAAAATTGTTTAGTTTAGCAAAAACTACATATGACTACCTAATAGCTTTACGAGTTCCAACCAGTTACCAGTGTCATAAGTACTATTACTGATCCTTGGTAAGCCCATCCCTTTGTTTTCACATCATTAGAGTAGAGACTTAGACTTCTTTAGGCAGGATTACTGTACAAATATAAATTTCTATAACACAAAGTAAAAAGGATCTGAAAAGGGAGATTCATCATTTTCCTATTTTGTCATGTTAGCCAGTCTGATAGGTGTGATGTGGTACCTCAGAGTTGTTTTGATTTACATTCCTCTAATCAACAGTGATTTGGAACGTTTTTTCATATGACTATGGATAGCTTTAATTTCTTCATCTGAAAACTACCTTTTGATATCTAATGACCATTTATCAATTGGGGAATGACTTGTATTCTTTTAAATTTGACTCAGTTCTCTATATATTTTAGAAATGAGGCCTTTATCAGAGAAAATGGTTGTAAAAATTTTTTTCCCAGCTTTCTGCTTCCCTTCTATAATCTTTGTCACATTGACTTAGTTTGTGGAAAAAATTTAAATTTAATTTAATGTAATCAAAGTCATCCATTTTGCATTTCATAATGTTCTCTATCCCTTGTTTGGTCATAAATTCTTCTATTCATAAATCTCACAGGTAAACAATTTCTTGTTCTCCTAGTTTGCTTATAATATCAGCCTTTATAGCTAAACCATGTACCCATTTTGACTTTATCTTGTAAACAGTGTAAGATGTTGGTCTATGCCTAGTTTCTGCCATACTATTTTCCCATATCCCCAGAAATTTTTGTTAAATGGCAAGTTCTTATCCCAGAAGTTGGGATCTTTGGCTTTATCAAACAGTAGATTACCATAGTCATTGACTACTGTGTCTTATGTACCCTAACCTGTTCTATTGATTCACCACTCTATTTCTTTTTAAAAAAATAATCAATTTTGAATTTATTTTTAGTTTTCAATATTCATTTTCACAAGATTTTGAGTTACAAATTGTCTCCCCTTCTTCCCTCAAACCCCTACCTCCAAATGGTAAGCCTACTGAATACCCTTTCCCCCAGTCTGTTCTCTCATATCTTCCCCATTCCTCCTCTAACTTTCTAGTAGGGCAAGATGGATTTCTATACCCCAATGCCTGTATATCTTATTTCCCAGTTGCATGTAAAAAAGAAAACAACAATTTTTTTAAACATTTGTTTTTAAAACTTTGATTTCCAGATTCTTTCTCTTCTTCCCTCCTTACTTACCCCCACTGGGAAGATAAGCAATTCAGTATAGGTTGAACATGTGTAGTTACGCAAAACATTTCCATAGTACATATACTGTGAAAGACTGAGTATATTTCCTTCCAACCTGTCCCACCTCCCACTCATTCTATTTTCTACTTTGACCCAGTCCCTTTTCAGAAATGTGTGCTTCTAACTACTTTCTCCCCCTATCTGCCCTCTCTTCTATCATCCCCCCTCTTATCCACTTCCCCCCTACTTTCTTGTAGGGTAAGATACCCAATTGCACCACTGTATTTCTTAACCAGTACTGAATAGTTTAGATAATTGCTGCTTTATAATATAATTTAAGATCCATTATGGCTAGGCCATCTTCCCTTGCATTTCTTTTCATTAATTCCTTTGATATGCTTGACCATTTGTTTTTCCAGATGAATTTTGTTATTTTTTTCTTGCTCTATAAAATAATTTTTGGGAGTTTGATTGGTATGGCACTGAATAAATAAATTAATTTGAGTAGGATTGTCATTTTTATCATATTATGAACTTATAACTTTAAAACTATACAGTCTGTATGTTGACGGTTAGGAAAAGTATTGTTTTTTCTTTTTAAATTTAGTGTAAATATTTGCCTTGATCAGCACGAGACCTTCTGGTGTGGAAATGTTCTTTAATGCAGAGTGGCAGCTTGTTTGTAAATTGTAACCCTGGAGAGTTGCCTGGGAACTGAGAAGTTAAGTTCCTATTGTCATATAGTGATATGTGTCAGAGGCAGAACTGGAACTTAGGACTTTGACTCCATGATGTGCCCTGGAAACTGTCACATTTTCTCCTCCTTTTTTTTTTAATGATGAGAAAGTTAAAAAAAAGTACATCTGTGTGGATTGTCCTTATGTGTATAGTCATCAGTATTTGTTAACTAGAATATTGTTCTTTTTTGTGATTAGTTATGGATCTTGTTTTTAGTTAGGTTAGACTAGTCTGGTACAGCATTGGAGTTTAAAGAACATTTGGAATTTTTGTATGTAAGAGAGAATCCAATAAGCCTGTTAAGTTAGTACAAAAAGTTACAGTAAACCTTTTTATAAAATAAAACGTAATTTTCCACAAACTACACACATGTATTTTCAATTTATTATATTTATTTAACTGAATAATCAGGTGGCACAGTCAATAGAATATTTGATTTGGAAACCTGCCTCAGGCATTTACTCCTTCTGTGACCCTGGTCAGTCACTTAACTTCCTTTACCCTTGTCTGTACAGGGGGGGATAATAAAAGAACTTACTTCATAGGGTTATTGTGAGCATCAAATGAAAAAACATATGTGAAGCACTTTATTAACCTATAAGTGCTATGTAAATCTTATTGTTGTTGGTGTTATTATAATTATTCTTATCATCATAAGCAGAATTGGAGTTGAGAGTACAGTTCTGCTTCCAGCCCTTCCACTCGGATCATAGACCCAAAGCTGAAAGGGACCTCCAAGTCCACCTGGGTTACTTACCCTGAGGCCCAAGGGAGGTTAAGTGACTTGACCAAGAACATCACAGTAATAACCATCATAGGCAAGGTTCTCATCCTTGTGCTCTGACTCCAGAGTTGTCTTAATGCCCTACCCACTTCCAAACTGGCTGTGGGGACTTGGCCCAATCACTTCACTCCTGGGGTCTTGTTTACTGTCTCACCAGTCACTCAGTAACTCCATGCTATAACTGCCATGCCCATATGCTGATGAAATTGTTTCTTCAATTTAGCATTGAAATCTGACGGAATCCACTGACCTTTCCTCAGTTTTTGATCCTATTCCTCCTATGTTTTAAGCATTCGTCAAGGCTTTTTCCCATGGTGGGTGGTCTCCAGCTCCTCTCTCCCCATTCTCTTCTCTTCCTACTCCATCTTGTTCCCCATGATGATCTCATCCACGTCTTTGACTTCATTGACTCCCAAAATTTTAGACCAAAAAAAGTTTTTTTTAATACTTCCTATTCTTATGTAACCTGTGTTGTACCAGGGAATGAAAACAAGTAAACAGATGAGTAATAGAAGATACAAGATAATTAAAAAGGGAGAGAACTCTAACAACCAAGGGCATCAGGAAAATCATCCCATAGGAAGTGGCACATGTGTTGAACCTTGAAATAAGTTAAGAAATGAAGGTGATAATAGAGTTCATTCCAGGCATGAACAATATCCTATGCAAAGGTATGGAGATGGGAATGTTAAATTCAGTAAATGAAAGGCCTGTTTGGCTGAGACATAAAATGTCTTGAAAAGTATCCTGGAGTCAAAGTGTGAAAGGCTTAAAATGCTAAGCTGAGACATGTATATTTTAGTCTAGAGTTAATTGGGAACCTGTAACCTAAAGATTCTTAATGTGAAGAGTGAGATGGTAAGATTTGTACTTTAAGAAGATTGTTTTGGCATCTCTGTAGGAGATGTTTGTGGATTAAATGATCTTGAAGTTGGGAATTCAGTTAGGAGTCCAAGAAGTGGTGAAAACTTGAACCAGCTAAGTTGCCCTCTTGAGTAGAGAGAGACTTAGAAACTGATGAGATATACAGTAAGGAAAGAGGAAGCCTGTAGAAAGATAGGCAAAGAGGGCCTAGGCTAGAGCCCACAGTTAAGGTGTGGGACATGGATCCAGTAAACAAGATTGAGAGGGAGCGGTCAGGCATAGAGGAGAACCAGGGTAGAAGGATGTACTGAAGGCTAAGGGAGGAAGAAGTGGGGAGCAGTGTCAGAGAGTTCAAGTGTAAGGACTGAGACCATGCCATTGTATTTAGCAAATGAGATTTTTTTGTGAAACCCTAGAGACAGGGAGGTGTGAGATGTTGGTGAGAGCTTTCCCCTTGAGCCTGCAGACATACTGGAAGTCTCAGTTCAGGGAGCTGTAGATTTCCCTCATCCCTCGTGGTTTTCAAGGAGAACTTGAAAGATCATTTATTGGAGATGTTGCTGAAGGGGTTTTAATTGAGTATAGGTTGAATTAGCTAACTTCTGAAGTTCATTCCAACTATGACTGTACTTAGAGATAGTAAAAGGGATTTTAATAATAGCTAGCATTTATATAGGGCTAGACATAGAAGCTCTTTACAAATGCCTCATTTTCATTTCATAAGAAACCTGGGAAGTATTATCCCCATTTTACAGTTGAGGAAGCTGAGGCAAACAGGTTAAGTGATTTACCCAAGGTCACACAGCTAGTAAATGCCCGAGTTCAAATTTGAACTCAGATCTTCTTTACTCCAGGCCTAACATTCTATTCACCAGACCTCCTAGCAGCTTGTTTTATGTTTCATACTATTTGTTACACTTTCAAGATTATTACTCTGTACTACAGTTTCACATCTGTCACATAGTGGTTTAATTATTTCCATTTATACTCTATTAAAATGAATGTGGAATTCTAAGACCTCAGAAAACTAATAATTCAGTTCTTTGTTACCTTGAAGAAGTCTCTTAATGCTACAGAGCTTCGGTTTCCTCAGATGTAAAAGGGAGATAAAAGTGCCTGCCTCTTAGAATTTTTTAAAATGAAATGCTGAGAGAGGATTCTGGGAAGACAGCGGAGTAGGTCAGAAAATTCTAAGCTCTCGAGATTTTCCCCCACAAAAGAAATGAAATAACACCTCAGGGTGAACAAAATGCCAGTAAAAATAAATAAGAAGAGTGTCACAACAGAGGTCCTCCTGGAGCAAATAGAGAAGATCAAAAGAAAAATCCCAGGACCAGCTTTGGTCCCTGTAAAGAGTAAAAACACCCTCCAGGCCAGGGTCTGCTAAAAAAGTGGCCATGCCCTAATACAAGAAATCATTGAACTACAAGGGGCAAGCTCTGGGGTTGGCTGGTTTGGGAGGCTGCCTTGGTCCCAACCACAGGAACTTTTACTTCCAGGACAGTGAGGGGAGTTGGGCATCTGAGCCAGGAAAATCGAGGGAACCTCTGCTGACCAGGCACACCAGACACAGCTGTGCTGTGGAGAGTAGAGAGTGGGGGTAGGGAGGAGCCAGGACATGCCTGGTGAGTGCAGAAGCAGTAGGGTAGAAAGCCCCTGGCTGTGGGCATTTAGACAAAGCTGGAGGTCTGGCTTTGGTTCCAGGCTGGAGGGGACAACTAAAGATCTGGGGCAAGAGGCACCATCCCCCATACCTCAGGTGATTACAGAAATTAAGCTATCACTAAGGCAGAAGAGAAAGAATCCAACCATAGAAAGTTATTATGGAAATAGAGAAGACCAGAGTTCCTCTTGAGAGGAGGATATTGAAGCAAAGAAACCTTCTACCCCAAAGAGTAATGTCAAATGGTCACCTGCCCAAAAAGAATTTATAGAACTTTAAAAAGACTTTAAAAATCAAATGAGAGAAATGGTGTAAAAATCTAAAATATATATATTCCAAGAAAAACAAGATTATGAAAAGAAAGTCAGCCAATTAAAAAAAGGAAATCCAGAATCTTAAGGAAGAAATGACACCTTGAAAATTAGAATTGGGCAAGGACAAAGCGAAATTGTGAGAGATCAAGAAATAATTTTAAAAATATAAAGAATGAAAAAATAGAAGAAACAGTGAAACATCTTGTAAGAAAAACAACTTATCTGGAGAACAGAACAAGAAGATAAAACATAAGAATAATAAGATTACCTGAAAGCTATGAACAAAAAAAAAGAATCTTGAAACAATAATACAAGAAATAATTAGAGGAAAATATCCTAAAGCATTAGAATGGGGGGGGAGAGTAGAAATAGAAAAAAATCCATTGATCAGCACTTGAAATAAATCATATGAGGAAAACTCACAGTAATATTATAGTCTAATTCCAAAATTCCCAGGATAAAATATTAAGAACTTCAGTTTCCTTGGATGTAAAATAGAGATAAAAGTGCCTACCTCTTAGGGTTTTTGAAAATGCTGAGAGAGGATTCTGGGAAGATAGTGGAGTAGGTCAGGAAATTCCAAGCTCTCAAATAAAATAGGATAAAATATTAAAGTGTAATATATTATACCTCGAGGATAAAATATTATGAGCAACAAGAAAAAAACCACAAATATGACTGTGCCACAGTCAGAATCATGCAGGACCTAGCCGTGGAGACACTTAAGGACCACAGATCTTGAAATAGTATATATCGAAGAGCAAAAGAACTGGGGTTTCAGCTAAGTTAAGCATAATCCTGAATGAAAAAAAAAAATAGAGCACCGGCCCTGGAGTCAGGCGGACCTAGGCTTGGATCCGGCCTCAGACACTTAACGCAAAAACTAGCCAAGTGACTTTGGGCAAGTCACTTAACTCCAGTTACCCTCCAAAAAGAAAAAAAAATGGACATTTGATCAACGGTCAGACTTTTGGACTTTGTTAAAGATTGATCACAAGGAATTCAAGAAGGACAGATCATTTACCTTTTATTCTTAACAAAGGGTGGGGGTAGATCTGAGTATGATATGACTTTTAAAAATAAAACCATTTAGGAACAGCTAAAAATCTGAAAAACGCTACAAATGAGGTACAAGAGGAAGAATCGGCACAGAGGAAGTAGATGGAGGAGGAGGGCTGGTAGTTCTAGTAACCGACTTTCGTTGGTAATAGGGAGCAATACATATATATTTAGAAGAGTATAAAAGTCTTCTAAATTTAGAAGAAATAAAACAGGAAGGGGATCACAGGGGGAGAGGATAAGAGAGGGGACTTGAGAGGGGAGAGTGAAGGAATAGGTTACAGAGGCATTTAAATGTATGGGAATGAGAGGATAGGGGAGGAATCCTTTGGGGGGGTAGTCTAAGTAAATAGGACAAGGTAGCAGGAAGAAGCAAAGTTAGAGGAATCAGGATGGATAGAAATAAGAGACACCAACATAAAAACAAAGATCAGGAATAGAATGTGTTAGGGAAAGTATGTGTCTATATATGTATTTATGTACATGTGTATGTATATATATATATATATATATATAAATGTATTTGTACTTAATCATAGCCTTCTGGAAGGGGCAGAAGGGGGTAAAACAAAGTAAAAAGTACACAGCAGAAAACAAGGAAACTTAGAAACGAAGCAAAGAAAAGCTAGACAGCTCTCAGACCAACATATAGTATTTGTCATACAGGCTTTCTTCTAAATGTATCCCTACATATTTTAAATCCTCTCTTTATTTTCTGCTATGCACATGACATGCTTTCCCCCTCCTTTGTCCTTGTATTTACATTTCAGTATTTAAGTTTATGACTCTTTTTGCTTTCTGTGTTCTGGTGTTTGAGTCTAAAATAAAAAAAGAAAAAGAAAAACTGAAATGCTTTGTAAACTTTATATCTTTGTGTAAATAAAAGTTAGTATTACCATTTTGTCCTGTTATAACTAGAGTGCTCATTGCCTAATCTCTTGAGTTCATAGACTTTTCAAGCTAAAAAAAAACCAACAAATTTTTAAAGACTATTTAGTCTAACCACTATCATTTTAAAGGTCAGGAAACTAAGGCATCAAAAGGTTAAATGGCCTGCCTACCCATGGTCAGAGAGGTGAGTATAGATACGTGGACTCCCTTCCTGGCTCATAGCCCAGTCAGGCATGAGAAAAGACCTCATAAAGGAATTTCAGATTTCATTAGAATGTGTGATGGCAAGATGGAGAGTATGAACCTCTTGTCTGTAGCATAGGTTGAGAAGGATGGAGGAATAGGCTGTGGGAAATAAACACATTGAAGGGTTCGGAAGTTGGGTTTGAAGGAGTTCCATTCAATGTGTGTGTTGAAGTCCTCTGGTGTAAATGCAGAACTAGGAGAAGAAAGACTCACAAAGCCACCACCATAGTTCAGTCCATCATTTCTCACTGACTCATGTAATAGCCTCTTAATTGGTTTCCCTACCTCTGATATCTTTCATCTCTAATCTAGCTTCTGTGTAGAAGCCATATTGATATTCCTGACCTTTAAAGTTCTTCACAGTGCAACTCCAAACCACTTTTCCAGGTTTGCCACACATACCATTCCATCTCCCCTCTCCCTGCCTTTGTCCAGAGTTTTCCCCAGTCCTTGGAATAATTATCCTTCCTCTGCCTCTCAAAGCTCAGCTGACATGCCACTTCAGTAGAAGGAGGCCATGCTTGTCCTTTACATCCCACTTCTCATTGTAGATTTTTCATTTACTGGTCCTATATATGTGTCATTTCCTCCAGCAGAATATAAGTTCTCGAGGTCAGGGCCCATTTTGTTTTTGTTATATATTTCCATTGTCTTCATGCCTATTAAGTAGGAGATTAATAAAATGCTTGTTAAATTCAGATCACAACTGGGTAAGGAAAAAAAAACAGTTTTTCCATCAACTCATCAAAATGTTTTTAAGATTTTTATTACAAATTAAGAATATATCTTCGTTTATTTCTTTACTTATAGTGGGTTCTTTCAAAGCTGGAAGAAGTGAGAGAGATTTCACCAAGATTCTAACTGATGGAAGGAGCTGACTGAAGACATCAGGAATGCAAGAGAATATAACTTATAGCTTTTATCTTCCAGTGCCTGATTATCAAAATTAATTTGGGGAGTCAGGTATAAAATTATATTCAAGCACCCTATGTTTAATGGTTGTAGTCCAGTTTCATTAAGGAATCAGTTGGAATTGGGTCAAATAGGAATTGGGTAAAAAATATAATCAAAATATTTCGCCCATTCAGGGATGATTAGATTTAAAAATTAAGTTAAAACTTAAAGCAGGCATCAGGTTAAAATTCTTTTAATACATTTTTTTTTAAAGATCCTTTTTCTTTTCCTGAGGGAACTTTAATACTGGCTGCAGAAGTATATCTCACAGTGGTAAAGGAGTTGCCCTAAGTTAATTTCACTCAGAGCTAGATTGCCATTTTTTTTGGGGGGGGGAGGGTGTCATTCTGAAGTTTACCATTTTTAACTTACACACTCATCTACTCCAAATGATCTGAGTGAGCAGTGGGTAGAATGATTTAATCACATACCATTCCAGTAGTATTACAAGACCTTAAAAAGTAGTTTAATCAGAAAGGTAAAGTTCAACAGTGTAATCTTTGAAATTCTTTTTATGGATAAATATTTTGGAAGTATTTTTCCTTATTTTTTTATATTAAGAATAGGTTCAAATTATTCTTCAAATGTACAAGCATTTGGAGTTACCTTTTTATACACTATGCTATAAATTATAAAAAAAATCCACTGATGCCTTGCCTTAAGACAGACGATATGTTGTTGAAGAAATAGTTATCATGCTCAGGAAAATCTCTTTGAGAGAGTAAAAATAAAGAAATACCTCCTCAAGCCAAGTCCCTGGGGACAATATTGTGCATTTGATTTATATATTTAATGCTTTTAGTGGAATTCTAACCTTAAAGAAAACTTTCTGAAGCTTCCTCCAGAGACCAAGACCACACCACAAATTTAAATTTCCCTCAAGAATTCACATCCCAAGAAATTGTATAGAAGAACTTACGGTTCTTCTTGGAAATCATGGTAACCTAAGATGAGACCCAGCACCAAGCTGTGGGTGCCAGAGACTCAAGAACTTCAGGATCACTTTTCTAAGCTCATGATTCAGGTGTAAAGCTCATCTCAACAAAAATCATTGGCTGCACCTGAGTGGAAAGAAGGCTGCAGGATTTATTTGGTTTCCATTCTCTATATAGAATTTTTTTTCTTTTGGAGAGAATGATGAATGACTATATGATAACTGTATTTTCTATTTAATTGTTGAATAGTATGGAATATCTGATGCATGTTGTATAACTGCTGCCAAAAGATTCTTTCCAAACTGTTTTTGAAATTTTGGAATGTGTATGAGTTATTGGCTTTGAAATGTTCTGATCTGTTCAGACCCTTGCTTTGTTGTAAAAGCTACAGTAAACGGCATGCCAAACTATAAATGTATTTTGCTTTCTTTTGGATCAAGTTCTGCAATCATTGATTTTCCCACAAAAATCCATTACATGTATTATTTATCACTTCCAGAATATTGTGGTTAATATTACAAAGAGGTTCCAAATTGCAACCATGATTTGTGTGACTTTAATTATATCTGCTCAGAGCAGGAGACATTATCCTGGCAGGGTTGATATTTTAACCTCACATTAGAATCTGACCAACATGGGGTAAATAATCAATACATTTGATTTGAAGGGTTAATTGATAATGTGGCCTTAAGGGATCTTTGGTTAGCGTCCCTGAGCTTGGTAATTTCTTGCTTTAACCCTTATCTGAGCCTTATATAGTTGGATTGTCTATTCATTTCAGCTTGTTTATATGAGTTCACAATTTATTCATTTAAAACACATCAGATTAAGTACAATCCAAACATTTGGAGTCCTGGTGGCAGAAGTGGAAGCAGACGGGTCAAACCTAAAAACTTAAGTAATGGACACTGTTGGTACTGGCAAGGCTTCTGAAATGAAGCCCAGGAGAAAGCCTCAGCCAGCAGGTGTAGGCATTAGGTATGTGTCCTCACGTGCACTTTGACCACCTCATTTCTGGCCGATCAGGCAGTTTTCTCCTTTGGTTTAATGACATGCATGAATACCTTGTTTCTATTCTCCCACGGTAAAGGAATCCATAATTTCAGTTGACACAATTGATAAACTTTTATGGAAGAGGAGGTTTGCATCCGAATGCAAAGCTCAAGACATTAAAAAGTCATTAGTAATGTCAGTTTAGATATATTTTTAGTTTAATATTTTGAAAGTTAATGTTACGCTGTTTGACTCAGTGTTCTGGTATATGTGGTTGTCCCAGATGTGCTTGTGCAATTCTCCCTGGAACTGAGCCGTGTGCTCTGTGACATCTCTCTGCTCCTGCCTCTGCCACTGTGCCAGTCATGGACTCCACACTCACATGATGATTCATTTTGCATAATTTCTTCCCTTCTATAGTTTAGGCTGGTCTTTGCTATTGTTGCCTGTTTTAAAGCTGCCATTATAATCATGTCTTGAAGTCTCATTTATTAAGTATCCACAGTATATTAGATGCTCAATCATCATAAAGTATCTATCTGGAATCTGACATTCTAAAGTTTTCAGTGCCTCATCAGCACTACCTTCTTTATTTTTGCTTTGCTTTTTTGCTTAATTCATGATGTGACCTATGTAATGACATCCAATTACAGCTCTTCACGTTGAAATGAGACCTTTCCTACTGTTGTAACACTGTCCCACCCCATCTTACAAAGAATAGGTTAAAAATTGTAGAGGCAAGTTGGCATGAATTCTGAATAATTAGAGCTCTCCATAAATGGGGTTGGCTGTCTCAGGGGGCACTGCGGCCAGCACAGTTGGTGGGCTAGGAAGCAATGAGAATAACGAGGCGGGGGTGTAATCAATAGTCTGTTTATTACAGGACCATTTCATGCAGAACCAAAGACGCAAGGGGAGAGTTTATTTGCCTCCTAACGGGTCTACGTGACCCAAAAGAATGCAGACAATGTACAAGGACCCTCCCTTGATCTTGTTTACTATTTACCCTTGCTTAAGGTTAGTTATTTATTCGGGTAATATCATAGGACCATATCCAGAGGCATGAACAAAAAAAGATTACACACCCTCTTGCTTATCTGCTCTGTAACCTTGTATAGGGCAGGGGAATGTTCCTTTAGCGGGACCAAGGAACCCCCAAAGTTCTCTACATCCAAACAAGGTTATACATCCTCCTACTTACCTGCCCTGTAAACTTTCAGGTAATAACATAGGGGAGGGTAGCATTTCATTAGTGGAGCTAAAGAACTCCTGAAAGTTCTCTACATCTCCTGCATTTATTATTTTAAAAGGCTGTGGGCAGAATCATGCAACTGGACATTGTATACCACTTGTTGAATGATATGAGAAAAACAGGAAATAAGGATGGGTAAACAAGTACATAAAACCAGTAATACCACCCCTATTCCTAGGAAGGTTATTATTTGCTGTATTTGTCCAGGTAATATTCCCTGAGCTCTCTTTATCCAATCAACAATGTTTTTTGCCTCCAAATTTGGTAGTAGTGACTGCTGACTTTCTTGGTCCATGAGGCAAGACAAAATCTCTAAATCATTTATGTCAAGGGATGTGTTATAGTCATCCCATAGCCCATTAAGATAATTTCTAATTTGAGTTATGTTACATTCTGATTCATTATATTGTTTGTTTACCATACAGAAATATACATATATATATAATCACATATTAATCTTTGTCTAACTTGCATTAATTCAGTCTCCTCAGCTATAGCAATTAAATCCTCTCTAAGCTGAATTATTGCTTTATAAAAACTCTTGTTGATTTCTGATTGTAACAAAAATCCTTGTCAAACATTGACAGAATTCACGTAAAAATTGAGCTTGCAGCATCTGATCTTGTACAGTGTTAATGGATATAGACATAGCAACACTGCTCACTATAGTAGTACCGTGTTTCCCCGATAATAAGGCACTGTCTTATTATTTTTTTTGGACAGGAAAACACCAGAGGGCTTATTTTCAGGGGAGGGCTTATTTTAATGAACATTGACAGCAATTTTAATAAACAGGTAAATGTGTACAAAAAATGTACCTTTATTCAATAATGAATTCAATAAAGAACAGGATGATGCTCTCACTGCTGCAGCTCTGATTGGATGCAGCTCGGAGCGTGGCCTGCGTTTCACGGGGGGGTGGGGAGGGAAACGGTGCATACAGAGGGTACCGTAATGTAGCATGTAGCGCAGGGGATCACCTTCACTACAGTAGCAATCTCAATAGGGCTTATTTTCGGGGGAGGGCTTATTTTAGAGGAATCTTACACAGTAAGGGGAGGGCTTATTTTCGGGGAAACACGGTAATTAAAGCAATTATCCCAACAACAATACAGGAAATGCACTTTTTTTTTTTCGAATGAAACCCAGTAATTGATTAACTTGAGCAATCAGCACAAGAGTGAAACCAATGCTCACTCTCTACAGTTATCATTACCATATTAGGTCTTCTTATAACAAATAGCAGTGGTCTCAAAGAAGTATTATCATGACATTCAGAAACCTTACAATTAACACATGTGACATCGTAATGCTTATACGTTTTGGTGATATTTATGTTGCTATGATTTCCCCACATGAATGCATACCTCCCTCCTAAACAAGCACGTACAAAGCTGTGGTCAGTCTTGCTCAAGTATGTCCCATTAGGAGCAAAAATAGCAAAAACCATTGTTATTGGGGCCCATGGCAAAGGGATTTTCCATATTTCCAGGTTTCCTCCCTGTGTCCAAACTAATTTTGTTTTGAATACACACCATGTCTATGATTAATGTTCGTGTCATCGTGCCAGGAAATGTAGGTTTGCTGTTCCACCAGATGGCAAACAGGTATGTTAGTCCTACAGTTTAAAAATGGGAGATCCACTTGACCTGAAGATGAGTCCCACTTGTTTCAGTCTGGACGCAGCGTCTGATGTTTATCCCACAATCCTGAACAATTCGAAAAAGTCCCCAAAATTCCTATAGTATATGTTGTGATGTTCTCAAAGCGTACTAGGTCCTTAACTCTGAAAATTCCTTTAGCATAGGTGTTCCCATTCAGCTTTTCTTTAACTCTGTGCTTTCACATAGATAGAGAAGATAGATTAACAGGAGTGTCCACAAGGGCATCAACATGTTTGAATCTGCCCCAAGGATGATACTCATAATGATGTGATCGAGGACTACCCAGTATCTTGTAGCGGCAACTGTGGGAAGCTGAGCAAGGATAGGAGCAAGCAGGATCACCATCCACTTGCCCTCATTTAGGCTCTGGCTCCTCGTCTGGTCCTGGTTCAGGGGGGCCGAATGCCCAGTCTCTGCATTTGTAGACACAGTCCTTGTTCTCCTTTCTGGTATCCAGACTTCCTCATTTTCATCTGTGGAGAAACACAAAGAGCCTAGGCCATGCACTTTTACTCTGTGCTGACCACACCATTGTCCCTTATTTTCCCACATCACCCATTCAGTAACTGCAGTTGCCTGGGGCTGTGATCTTTTAGAATTCTAAAAGTAAAATTCTAATTGTGTGGTCAGTAACACCCCAGAATTTTTCTGCTGGTGTTTTATTTTCATGATCTAACATGAAATAATTTATTACATATAGTGACAACCCCAACATTTGTCTTGGGGTTCCTGTGCTCCAAATTCCCCCTTTTAGATTTTGGAGTGCAGTTTTAAGTGTATGGTTTTTTCTTTCAATAATTGCCTGACCTGTGGGGTTGTAAGGAAGCCCTGTAACATGGTGAATACCCCACTGAAGACAGAATTCAGCAAACCTTTTGGAGGTGTAAGTGGGGCAATTGTCAGTCTTTAATTGTTTTGGCACACCAGCAGCAAAGCATGCAATAAGGTATTCTTGAACATGAGAGGTTTTTTTCTCCAGACACAGCAGTTGCTCATGTAAACCCCAAATATGTATCCACAGTTACATGTATATATTTCAGTCTCCCAAAAACAGAATAATGAATAACATCAGACTGCCAAATTTCAGTGGGTAACAGTCCACAGGGATTTACACCCTTGGGTATAGAGGGACTGCAAATAACACATAATGGACAGCTTTTAACTATTTGCCTAGCTTGTTCTCTAGTGATATCAAAGGTCCTAGCAAGCATTCCAGCAGACTGATGAAATCTATGATGGAATTCCTTTGCTAATTCTATTGATCCCACAAGGATTTAATCAGCTATGTGATTACCTTTTAAAAAGTTGTCCAGGAAGACCTGTATGAGATGGGATATGCATAATGTAAATGGGATGTGATCTGTTTTGTACAATATCTTGTAAATCACAGAACAATGTGTACAACTGAGTTTTACTGTTGGCTGTTTTTATCTTTTGAGTTACTTGGGCTGCATATTGAGAATTTGTAATAATGTTAATAGGCTGAGGAAATAGAGTACCGTGTTTCCCCGATAATAAGACCTATCCCGAAAATAAGCCCTCCCCTTACTGTGTAAGATTCCTCTAAAATAAGCCCTATTGAGATTGCTACTGTAGTGAAGGTGATCCCCTGCGCTACA
>NW_027185694.1:9816390-9862097 GCF_028583685.1 Petaurus breviceps papuanus | reverse complement strand
CGCACACCGCGCTCCGAGCTGCATCCAATCAGAGCTGCAGCAGTGAGTGTGTCATCCTGTTCTTCCCCAGTGATTTGCTTATTGAATAAAGGTACATTTTTTTGTTCACATTTACCTGTTTATTAAAATTGCTGTCAATGTTCATTAAAATAAGCCCTCCCCTGAAAATAAGCCCTCTGGTGTTTTTCTGTCCAAAAAAATTAATAAGACAGTGTCTTATTATCGGGGAAACATGGTAAGAGCAGATATTATAGCTGTGAGCTCGTTCTTTTGGGTAAAATCATAAGGAGTAGTGATCATTTTCATAACTCGTTTATCAGGACAGTATACAGAAGCTCTGTAGTCTTTAGTGACATCAGTGAATACATTAAATCCTAAAACAGGTTGATCCTTACATACCTTAGTGATTATGAACTCATTGTTTATGAAGAATCTGAAAAGCCTGTTGGTGTGTAATGTTGTGTGGGGATAGCATATATTAACAACAATTGCCAAGATTCTTGGTTCTCAATCAATTGTTGGATTTGGTCATGAGTATAAGGAACTTTATAACTTCAGGCAGTTGACCACCTAGGCATAAACGTCGTCTGATCATTTTCTTTATGAGCTGAGCCACCCCATCCAGGTAAGTTTGTAAAGAATATTTTGGTTGATGTGAAACATAACCCCATTCAATCACTACATCATTTTGCATTAAGGCACCTGTAGGGCTGTATTTCCTGTTCAGCACAGTAAGTTGTATTCCTGCAGAGAGGTCTACTCTATATGTACTTGCAGTTCTGATAGCTTCCTGAATGTAATCCAATGCATTCCTAGCTTCAGGTGTAAGACTTCTAGGAGAATTAAGGTCGGTATCACCTCCCAGTAATTGGTATAATGGTGTTGAACATGCATTTGAAATTCCAAGACTAGATCTGATCCAATTTATATCCCCTATAAGCTTTTGCAAGTCATTTAATGTTTTAATATTATCTTTTCTAATTTCCAATTTTTGAGGTCCTGTAGTAGTGTTCTGCACTTTATTACCTAAATACATAAAAGGACCTGTCTTCTGTATCTTTTCAGGGGCTATTTTAAGTCCTACAGCAGCAAAATTATTTGTAGCCTCCTCTAATATTTATTCTAGGGTAAACACATCTTGGTGTGCACATAGAACATCATTCATGTAATGAATTAAGTAAGTTGTAGGGTATTTGTTTCTAATTGATTCTGCCCATCAGTCAGGGCCCCTCCTGAAAATTTGTCGTGATGGTGACCTTAAGTTGTGATAAAATATCTGTGCCCCATAAATCCATTGGTAAGGAAGCCAAACAGTATGGCTGGAATTTTCCTGACATGCCCTCAAATTCCCAAGTAAGTTCTCTCACACTTTGCAAATGTTGACTAACTTCTCCTATGCCCCTCATATTTATAACTGATTTTTGAACAGTCCACTTCGGGTCCCATTATTCCTTAGTGATAATGGAAAGGTCTGCCCTGGTGTCTAAGAGACCCCAAATTCTCCTGCCCTCCACATATATATGAAAGGTGGGTCTTGAGGTCGTAATGATTTGAGACCACATGACCTCTGGATTCTGTATTTGAAATATCCATTGTTCCTGTTTTAATTGGATCATGGAATTGCTGGGAATCATAGTTTTAATTTTAATCTTATAATCTTCTCAGTCTTTTTGTTCCACATAGATTGGAGTAAATTGTATATCCCTGTATTCCCCTTCCGAGGTTAATGAAAGTACTCACCCCCCCATCCCCCCCCCCCCATAAAGTACTTCTCTCTCCTGGCCTGGGTAAATGTTTAGGGATGTAACCTCAGGCTGTAAGATAACAGCAGTTACTTCAGAGGGGGTGGGATCCAAATTGGCTTGCCCTCCTGAACCTCTGGAATCCTGAAGGGAACATAAGTCCCTGCTGTTTTTTGTGGGCCCAGGACTTGGCCCTTGAGGCCATTTCCTGAATTTCTAAATCGACATTCTAAAGCCCAATGAAAGCCCTTTTGGGTCATTTTGACTTTGGTTGTAATTCACTATTACTGCCACCTACTTGAAATGTTTTTTTCCCTTTTGAAATGACCCACTTTACCACATTTATAACAATTCTTGTTTTGTCTGTTTGTGGCAGCTTGTGCTTCTGCTATAATTTGTGCTTGAAAAACCATAGACTTTACCTCCATAGATTTTCTAATTAATTGATCCAAGGAGGTGTCAGCAGGAAGTGCCAAAAAAGCTTTCTTGTGATCTAAATTGCAATTCCCTCTAGCTATTTGTCTTACAAATTCTTCCAATCCCACAGTACTTCCTAAGGTACTCTCAGCTACTTGTTGTATTTTTTGCCACAAAATGGAATTTTGTGATTCCTCAGGTCCCTGCTTGACCAGAACTGATTATCTCTTTCCATGCTTGAATAGTACTATATACTGCCACTGAATAGTCAGTCCATTTGTGTGTTAGGTAATATATTAGGTCCGTCACCCAAACATGGAAATACTGAGTGCATTAGGTCCCTCTGCCAACATAAGATCATATAGTTTGCTATGACATTTTTCCTTATAATTGGCCTCCCACTGTAAGTAGCCCCTGGGGTTTGGTATATTTTAGCTGTTTGCCTCCAATCATATGGTGTCAAAGCTGTGGCCGCTAAATTTTCCAGTAATGACACTGTAATAAGAAGCTGTTGCCCCGTACTCCTGTACAGCCTTTTTTACCTCCTTAATATCTTTTATATTTAATTTTTACTGTATTCTATTGTCCTGAGCATCCACTATAACAGGGTATGCTAACAAATTGCAGCTTTTAAATCCCATTTCTCTTAATGTCTGTCCTTCCTGTTTCATAAGTTTTTTGAAAAGTGTATATAATTCTGAAACTATGGTGGGACTGCCATTAGGCTTGCCAGCCTTTTCTGTTCCCCATGTGGGATTATAGGGTGGACATAGACTGAGGTTAAGAGGTTTGGTATTTTCTAGGGGTCTTTTCCCCAGAAATTCAGGAGGTGTGTCTCTTCCTAATCACTGCCTTCACTCTCACCCATGACACTCAATATTTCTTTAAGACCTGTTTTGTCTGCAAGGCATACTTTAATGACATTATAAATTGCAAATATGGAACGAGAGTCATTCTCCTGTCCACTCTCCTTAAAATAATTAACTAAAGCCTCTCCCACTGCTTCCCAATCAGGTCCTCTGGTCTGGGAGCCACTAGGGAACCGTGGGGCTGCCTGATAAAACTATTTTTAAAAAAAATTTCAGAATCTGTTTCTTAACTGAAATCCCTTTCTTACACAGTATAAGTGGTAATATTCTCAGATCTTTTCCTTCATCTTTTAAACCCTTCACTAAGCTTCCTCCCATACTACATCTCTGTGAGCTCTGATTATGAAAATTGAGTGCACTGACGAACACCCTCCTAGAGCCTTTCTCTTACCTTGAAAGAAATCCTTTGTCCCCCGGATTTCATGCAGGCCTGCTTCTTGCCTGCAAATCCTGGAGGTCCATTGCTAGAGTCTCAACAGCAGTCCTGATGCCCTGAGTTGTGGGCGCCACTTACTGTGGCCAGTGCAGTTGGTGAGCTAGCGAGCAGTGAGAATAACAAGATGGGGTGTAATCGATAATCTGTTTATTACAGGACCATTTCATAGAGAGCCAAAGATGCAAGGGGTTCACAGAGTTTATATGCCTCCCAACAGAAGGTCTGCATGACCCAAAAGAATGTAGACACCCCAAAAGCATGCAGAAAATGTACAAGGACCCTCTATGTGACCCAAAAGAATGCAGACAATATACAAGGACCCTCCCTTGATCTTACTATTTACCCTTGCTTAAGGTTAGTTATTTATTAGGGTAATATCATAGGACCATATCTGGAGGCATAAACAAAAAAACATTGCATTCCCTCTTGCTTATCTGCCCTGGGGGTAATATTCCTTTAGTGGGGCCAACCAACCCCAAAAGTTCTCTACAATCCAAACAAGATCATACATCCTCCTGTTTATCTGCCCTGTAACCTTTCAGGGTTATATAGGGGAGGGGAACATTTCATTAGCGGAGCTGGGAAACTCCTGAAAGTTCTCAGGTTCACCCTCATTGGAGGTCTTCAGATATTGGCTGAATGTTTGGGATTCTTTTTGGGATATGGGTTAGACTAGGCTACTGAGGTCCTTCTGAACTAAAATTCTGTAATTTTTCCAATATGTAATAATAAATTCTTTTAACATTTTGTTTTTGAAAGGTATGTGCTTGTGTGTATATAGTAGTAACTCAACAATGGATTTACCACAATGGTAATGATAGTAACAGCAGTGGCACCTGCATTATCATTGAGAGTCCATTCTAATATACATTATCAAGGCTAAAAGTTTCAATCGCAATATTCACTGTAGGTGCAGTAAAAATGTAAAGGGAAAAAATTTTCATTTTATTATTATTTAAGAATGCTTAATGTAGTTCACTATTTGGGGGTTTGTGTTTTAAACAAATTTTGGGGAGTTTGGTTTTAAAGTATTGATACTTTTCAAACTTTATACTGGTTCTTAATTGGTGCACTCCCAAAATGTTCAGAAATAACAGATCTTTTTGGGTTGTTTGGGATTTTTAAAGTTTTAAATTTTGTCCATTGTCTTTACATAAAAATTGTTCCTTTTTGACTTGGACATTTCAATAGATATTGCACTAGAAATAACAATTAAAAATCAGAGTTTGGGGAGTAGAAGCAGGACCTTCCCACTGCTCCAGTTTCCACCTTCCCCAATCCATGTAAAAAGGGGACTCTAAACAAACTTTTGAGCTGCAGAACCCACAAAATGACACAGAGAAGCTAGGCTCCTCCTGGGGACAGCCCGGCAGGCCTGCAGGAATCAGCCAGTGTAGTGCTCTGGGAGCCCAGCCCAGCCACATGCCAAGGCTTTAGCCACAGGACAGGCCTGACCAGCCGCCGGCCAGAGGGAATCCAGATCAGCAGCAGCTGTGGCCATTTCCAGATTTGTCAACACATAGATGGGAGGGATGAGGTGGGAGGTCGGTGCAGTCTGGACTTTGGGACCCAGTAAGTGGGAGTGCATGGCTTTTGCCCCCGGTGCGAGAAGCCGCTGAGATGCCAGCACAGCCAGCGCCACATGGCAGCTTCAGATCCTGGCCTGAAGAGTGTAGGGGGACCAAGCTTAGGGGTAATCACTCTTGCTTTAACCTGCTTGGATCTGGATTGCAGTCTAGGGTGGAGGTCCTGGGGTGTGTGTCCAGCTTGCCAGAGCATGTGGAGACCTCAGAGAGGGCACCCATCTAATACCTCCGGCAGCTAAGAAAACCCCAACATTTGGGACAAAAGCTCCCCTGTCTGGTGGCAGAGTCCTACTGTGGCAAAAAGCCCAGGGGTCAAGTGACTGAGGGGTGACATGACCAGGCAAAGGAAACGAAGCACACAGAAGATTCCAACATTAGACTCCTATTTTGGGGACAAAAAGGAGCAAAGCATGGAACAGGAGGAAGACAGTGAAGTCAGAACTCATGCACCAAAAGCTTCAAAGGAAAATACGAGATGGTTATAGGCCATAGAGGACCTTAAGAAGCAGATAAGAGAAGTGGAGGAAAAATTGGGAAGAGAAGTGAGAACAATGAAAGAAAATTACAAAATGAGAGTCAACAGCCTGACTGAGTAAAATAACACCTTAAACAATATACTAACTGAAATGGCAAAAGAGGCTCAAAAAGGCAATGAGGAGAAGAATGCCTTAAAAAGTCGGAATTTGCCAGATGGAAAAAGAATCTCAAAAGCTCACTGAGGAGAATCATTCCTTCAGAATTAGATTGGAGCAAATGGAAGCTAATGATTTTATGAGAAATCAAGATGCTGTTAAACAGATCCAAACAAATGAAAGAATAGAAGGCATTGGAAAAACCACTGACCTGGAAAATAGATCCAGGAGAGATAATTTAAAAATTATTGGACTACCTGAAAGCCATGATCAAAGTAAGAACCTAAAAATCATCCTCCAGGAAGTTCTCAAAGAAAACTGCCCTGATGTTTTAGAACCAGAGGGCAAAATACAGGTTGAAAGAATCCACTGATCACCTCCTGAAAAATATCCCAAAAAGAAAAATCCTAGAAATATTATAGCCATGTTCCAGAATTCCCAGATTAAGGAGAGAATATTATAAGCAGCCAAGAAGAAACAATTTGAATATTATGGAAACAAGATCAGGATAACACAGGATCTTGCAGCTTCTACACTGAGGGATCGAAGGGCTTGGAATATGATATTCCCGAGGTCAAAGGAGCTGGGATTAAAACCAAGAGTCACCTACCCAACAAAACTGATTATCATGTTTCAGGCGAAAATATGGTCATTTAGTGGAATAGAGGACTTTCAAGCATTCTTGATGAAAAAAACAGAGTTGAATAGAAAATTTGACATTCAGATACAAGAAGCAAGAGAAGCATGAGAAGGTAAACAGGGAAAAGAAATCATAAGGAATTTATCAAAGTTGAACTATTAACATTCCTACATGGAAAAACAATGATTGTAACTTATGAAACTTTTCTCATTAGTTGAAGGGACTGGAAATATATATGTCTATATATTAGGGTATATGGGCATAGAAATACATATGTGAATGTGTGTATATATGTATATATAGAGGGCACAGAACCAATTTAACAGGAAGGGATACTTAAAAGGTGAAATTCAGAGGTGAGAAAGGAATATAATGAGAGGAGATGGGGAAAGACAGAATGGGGTAAACTATCTCATATAGAAGAGGCAAGGGGAAATGGTTACAATGGAGGAGAAGACTAGGAAGGCAAAAGGGAATGGGTCAACCTTATTCCCATTGAATTTGGCTTGAAGAGGGAATGAAATACACACTAGGGTATCTCACCCTCCAGGAGAGTAGGGGGGGGGGAAGGAGATGAGAGGGGAGATGAAGGAAGGGAGGGCAGGCTGGGGGGTAGGGAAGTTGGAAGCACCCACTTTTGAAAAGAGAAGGGATCAGAGAAGAGAATAGAACAAGTGGGAGGTGGGATAGGATGGAGGGAAATATAGTCAGTCTTTTATAATATATCTACTATATTATTGTTTTACATTAGCCACACATGTACAACCTATACTGAACTGCTTATCTTCTCAGTAAGGGTGGGTGACAAGGGAGGAAGGGAATGAATCTGGAATTCAAAGTTTTAAAATCAAATATTCAAACATATGTACATATACTATTATTAATACTATTTGACATATAATTGGGAAATAAGATATACAGGCACTGGGGCATAGAGATCCACTGGAAAAGTCGAAAGGGGTATGGGAGAAAATATGGGAGAGAGCAGATTGGAGGAGGGGATATCCTGTGGGACTATTTTGGGGTGGTTGGTAGGGGAAAAATGGGGAGAAAATTTGTAACTCAAAATCTGGCGGAAATGAATGATGTAAATCAGAAGTTAATAAACCATTTGAAAAAAAAAGAAAATTGGAGTTTTAACATTGGAAACTTGAATTTCTCCTAATGCTATAACAATGTATTGGTTTGGTTTTTTGGTTTGTTTTGCTTTTTCTAATTGATTATGTACAATAAGAAGCCCTGTCAAATACTTGTAGATCTAAAGGAAAATCATATCTTGAAAGGTACTTACTGTGATGCCTTGCCTGGGTCAATCAAAAAGCCTTTCTTAAGCTCATACTGAGCATGCCATTAATCTACCAATATTCTTTATATCAGTCAAAAGAACTTCTCTTCATGCTGAATTTTTTTCACATAATGTAGAGTTTTACTATCATGGTTTACACTTGGATTATTTTTCTTTTTCCTTTTCACAGAAATATTTTTGATTTTTTCATTTCAAAGTAGAAATTCCTTTGAATCCTTCAATATAGCATATTCACATACCTTTAGTAGTAGTTGGTTTATATATGGTCGTATAGGACCATAGGTTTTAGACTTGAAGGGGATTTTAGGCATTATTTATTCTTTCTTTCTTATATTTGAGAAAACTGAGATTTTGACTTTACTAAACTCAAAGAGATTGAGAGATTTGAATCCAGATTGAGAGTCTGGATTAAAACACCTCGCCCCTGACTAAAAAATGTGTTCTTTTCACTCTACAATGTGCTTACCTCTTATAGTGAGTTTCTCAACAATTTTAAAATTTTTTTTAACATTTTATTTTAAGGTGTTGAGTTCCAAATTCTATCACTTCACTCTCCCCTTCCCATAGGACAGTAAGCAGTCAGTTATAGATTATGTATGTTCAGTTGTGTAAAATATTTCCCTATTGGTCACTTTGTACAAGAAGATTCAAATAAAAGAAAAAAAAGTGAAAAATAGTTTCCTTCAGTCTGTGTTCAGTCAGTATCATTTTTTTTCTCTGGAGGCAAATAGTATCTTTCATCATTAGTCCTTTGGGATTGTCTTGGCTCATTGTATTGCCAAGAATACCACAGTTCTTCAGCAAATGCTGTTGCTGTTACTGTGTACAATGTTCTGATTCTGTTCACTTTATTATCTATCAGTTCAAGTAAGTCTTTCCAGGTTTTTCTGAAATCATCCTGCTTGTCATTTCTTACAACACAATAATATTCCATTGCAATCATATATTAAAACTAGCCATTCCATAATTGATGGACATCTCTTTGATTTCCAAAAAAATCACCACAAAAAGAGCTGCTATAAATATATTTGTACAAATAGGTCCTTTTTCCTTTTTTTTGCATATCTTTGGGATATAGATCTAACAGTGGTGTATGGGTAGCTGGATGAAAGGGTAGGCATAATTTTATAGCCTTTTGAGCATACTTGCAAATTAGTCTCCAGAATGATTGGATCAATTACCAACAGTGAAATAGTGTCCTAGTTTTTCTGCAGCCTCTCCAACATCTTCCTTTTTTGTCATTTTAGCTACATTGATAGGTGTGAGGGTGGTACTTCAGAGTTGGTTTTGATTTGCATTTCTCTGATCAATAGTGATTTAGAGCATTTTTTTCATAAGACTATAGATAGCTTTGATCATTTTGTCTGGAAATTGCCTAACTTCCTGTCAATATCCTTTAACCATTTACCAATAGGGGAATGACTTGTACTTCTATAAATTTGATTCATTTCTCCATATATTTGAGAAATGAGGCCTTTACTTGTTGCAAAATCTCCCTCCTCCCCAGTTCTCTGCTTTCCTAATAATTTTGGTTGCATTTGTTTTGTTTTTGTAAAAACTTTTTAATTTTATATAAAGAAAATTATCTATTTTATACTTTTAATGGTTTCTATGTCTTCTTTGTTCCTAAATTCTTCCCTTACCCATAAATCTGACAGATAAATTATTCCATACTCTCTTAATTTTCTTATTCTATAATTCTCTATGTGTAAATTGCATACCCATTTTGACCTTATCTTGGTATACAGTGTGAGATGTTGGTCTAAACCTAGTTTCTGCCATACTGTTTTCTAGTTTTCCCAGCAGTTTTTGTGAAATAATGTTTTGTTCCAAAAGCTTGGATCTTTGGCTTTATCATATACTAGATTACTGTGGTCATTTGCTATAATGTAATTTGTCTTTAATATGTTCCACTGATCTACCACTCTATTTCTTAGCCAATACCAAATTGTTTTGATAATTACCACTATATAATATAGTCTGAGATATGATATGGACTAGACCACCATCTTTCACATTTTTGTAATTGAATCTCTTGCTATCCTTGAACTTCTGTTTTCAAACTGAATTTTGTTATTTTTTCTAGTTCTATAAAATAATTTTTGATAGTTTGATATGGCACTGAATAGATTAATTAAGGTAAAATTGTCAATTTTATCATATTGGCTTATTTTATCATATGAGCAATTAATAGTCTTCCATTGTATAGATCTGACTTTGTGTGAAAAGTGTTTTATAGTTGTGTTCATATTGTCCCCGTGTTTGTTTCTCTTAGTGTAGTGCCAGTGCAATATTTACAGCGCCCACAATCATGATAAAGACCATGACTATAAGTATCGCATGACATTCGATTGCAAAACATATGAAACTCTCCAGATAGAGGACAGAACTGAAACATTTATTTAGACACCAGAAAACCCAATCCCCAAACCAGTAAGCCAATTCCATCATAGTACCAAAGATATTCAGAAGCCATAATAACACTGAGAGCCACAGCATCCTTCAGCCTTCCCACAAACGAATACAAGATTAGTATCTACTCACTAGCCTATCTGACTCTTTGCCTGAAGTCCTCTTCTCTGCCCCATCATCTGGCTATCTCTGACCAGCTTCCTGTGGGCTCTGCTTCTCTTCAGCAAACTCCTCCCACCACAGGCTCCATGTGACTATATTTAGCCTATTCGGGGCAGAGTTTATCTTCACAGCAGGGAAGCTTCCTGGGGTCTCTGCTCCATCCTTCATCAAATTCCCTCCATCACATGCTCCATGTAATTACATTCAGACTGTTAGGGAGCAGAAAAGCAGGGGAGGTCTTAAAACCCCACCCCCACAGGTCTATTAAGGGGCAGGGAAGATCTTCAAATTCCCATTCTCACGACCTTCAGCCCCAAGATCTTTCATGTCCCTTACATAGCAAAAATACCTTAACAATAAATGAGAGGTTAGGGATAACTGGTGGAAAAACTGGTGCCAACAGAACTTTGCAACAATATAACAGGGACAATAGAAAAACTTTGCACATAAAACAATATGGGGTTCAAAATCTTGGGGTAAGGGGTGAACATCTCTTCTCCAAAGCTACTTCAGGCTGTCCCTGCCCCAAGAGGTCCCAACTGAGAGTTCAGTTCTTTAGCTGTCATCTGGAGCTTGGTCAATGCCAAATTCATTGATCTACTTTTTCTCCATTTTATTGACATAAGCAATTAAGAGATAAAATTTTTCCCCTAAGTACCATTTTGGCTTCATTCCATAAATTTTGATACGTTTTCTCACTATTGTCATTTTCTTTAACGATCAATTGTTTCTATGATTTGTTCTTTGACCCATTTGTTTCTTAGGGTAATTTCCAATTAATTTTTAATTCTTTCCACTTTCCATCATTGAATGTAATTTTTATTATGTTATGATCTGAAGGATGTGTTTATTACTCTCTCTTATTTTCTGCATTTGATTGAGAGGTTTTTAATGTCCCTACTACATAGTCACTTTTTGTGTAGGTTCCTTTTACTAACTAGGAAAATGGTATATTCCTTTCTATTCTCATACAGTTTTCTCCAGAGATCGGTCATATCTTTTATGAATTTTACTTAGCTCCTTAACTTCTTTCATGTTTATTTTTGGTTAGATTGGTCTAGTTCTGAGAGAGAAAAGTTGAGGTCTCCCATTGCTATATCTATTTTATCCTCTAACTCATTCATCTTCAAAAAATTTAGATGCTCTAGTATTTGGTGCATATGTTTAGTATTGATATGAATTCCTGTTCTATGGTATTTTCAACAAGGTATAATTTTCTTTTTTTTCTCTTTTAATTAGATCTGTTTTTGCTTTTCCTTTGTCTGAGATGATTTGCTACCTCTGCTTTCTTTGCTTCATCTGAAGCATAATAGATTCTGCTCCAGCACCTTCCCATTATCCTGTGTTTATCTCTCTGCTTCATATGTGTTTCTTGTAAACAGCATATTGTAGGACTCTGGTTTTTATTCCATTCTGCTATTTGTTCTGTTTTCTGGTTGAATTCGTCCCATTCCCGTTTATAGTTATGATCATTGTGTATTTCCTTCCATGTTGTTTTCCCCTTATTTATTCCCTCTTAACCCTCACTCTTTCCCTCCTCGCAAGTGTTTTCCTTCTGACTTCCCCAATATGCCTTCCCTTTTATCATTTTCCCCCTCTGCCTTCTATTATCCCTATCACTTTTTTCTTCCTTATAGAGTAAGATAGATTTCTATAACCAGGTGTGCATGTTATTCCCTCTTTGAACTGATTTTGATCAAAGTTTAAGGTTTGCCTGCCCATGTGCCCCCTTCCTCAATTATAATAGCTTTTCCATGCCTCTTTTATGTGGGATAATTTATCCCAGTCAATCTCTCCCCTCCTTTTCCTTCAAGTGCAGTTTGCTTTCTCACTCCTTTATTTTATTCTTTGGGGTTATCTCATCAAAGTCAACTTATATCTACACCCTCTGTCTACATAGACTCCTTACGTTCTTGTAGTAATAAAGTTGTTAAGTGTTAGAAATATTAACATGGCATATAGAAATATAAACAGTATAACCATATTGAATTTGTTTTCTCATTCTTGTTTTTTATCTTTTTATGTTTCCCTTGAGTCTTGTATTCGGAGGTCAATTTTTTTTTATTCAGCTCGGTTTTTCAAATTTCTTCAAATGTCCATTTTCCCCCCTGGAAGATTGTATTCAGTTTTTCTGGGCAGGTGATTCTTGGTTGTAATCCTAACTCCTTTACCTTCCAGTGTATCACAGTCCAAACCCTCTTATTCTTTAATGTGGAAACTGCCAAATCCTGTGTAATTCTGACTGTAACTCCACAATAGTTTAATTGTTTCTTTTTGGCTGCTTACAATACTTTCTCCTTGATCTGTGAGCTCTGGAATTTGGCTATGGTGTTCCTGGGAGTTCTCACTTTGGCATCTCTTTCAGGTGGTGATAGGTGGATTCTTTCAATTTTTATTTTGCCCTCTGGTTCTAATATATCAGGGAAGTTTTCTGTAATAATTTATTGAAAGATTTCCAGGTTCGTTTCTTTGTTTTTTATCATGGCTTTCAGGTAGTCCGGTGATTCTTCTGTTATTTCTCCTTTTCTATTCAGTTGTTTTTACAATGAGAAATTTCACATTTTCTTCCATTTTTTAAACTTTTTAAATTTTGTTTTATCATAGCTTGATGTCTCACAGAGTCTTTAGTTTCCACTTATTCAATTCTAATTTTTAAGGAATTATTTTCTTCAATGAGCTTTTTTGGCCAATTCTATTTTTAGGGAATTCTTTTCCTCAGTACATTTTTGTTTTCCTCAGTACATTACATCTTTTCCTAAGCTATTGACTCTTTTTTCATGATTCTCTTACATTACTCTTATTTCTTTTCTCAAGTTTTCTTCTGCTTCTCTAATTTGCTTTTTAAAATCTAAGCTTTTCCTGGAATTCTTTCTGGGCCTGAGACCAAACTAGATTTTTCTTTGAGGCTTCACATATAGTCATTTTGACACTATTGCCCTCTTCTACATTTATGCCTTGACCCTCCCTATCACCATAGTAACTTTTTGTAATCAAGCTCTTCTTTTTAGTTTTGTTTTCCCTCCTTTTTCTGCCTTTTCTTGACTTGGTGTTTTTATGTAAGAATTGGGCTCTGTTCTTGCACTGTCCCAAGCATTTTGTTCTGGGTCTTACTACTGGCTTTTGTTGGACTTCAGGGCTTAGCCACTTGCTTTCTCTGGAGGGTAGGCTTCCCTTGTGGCTTGGAAGGGGGGAGCATCTCCCTGCTGGCCTCCCCTGGGAATAGGGTTTAATTGCTGGCCTGCTCCAAGGGTGGGGCCCTGCTGCTGAATTGCTAATGGAAACAGGGTCTCTCCAAGTGTAGGCCCCACAAGTGGTGTCTCACTGTTGGCCAGTCCTGGGGCACAGCTTCAATACTGGTCAGCAAATGGTTCAAGGCCTGTCTGGTGACTTGTGCTGGGGCCTTGCTGTGCTGCACAGACTGCTCAGACTGCTCACTTGTTGAGGGCTCCACTGGTTTTCAGGAAGGTGAGTATTCACTGGTGGATTGCCCCAGGCTTGGAGCCTTGCTGTCGGCCCCTGCTGTGATCCTGGGTGCTGCTGCTCTTGGACTAAGCTTACTCCCCTCCCAACCCAGAGAGATGGACTATTCCTGCCTGCTTGTAAGCTGCTTCCCTGCTCCTAGATAATTTCTGAGGCAGTTTTCTAGTTGTTTGGAGGGGAATTTTGGAGGACTTCATAGGATCCCTTCCTCACTCCACCATTTCAGCACCAAAAATCTCTTTTTGTTAACAACTTTATGTGTGTATGCGTATATAAAAAATGAATTCAGGGGATATACACTTTTAAAAAATATTAAATACATATATTTTCTTTTAAAAACTAATTTTGGCATACATCATATTATTTGTATTTCCTTATTATAATGATGTAGAGGTTGCACAAAATCCACAATTGGAAATGTCAGATTGCAGATAAAGTTCCAGCAAAGGATGTCCTGCTCCTTTGTATTCCTACATAAGTTCTTAGCTCAGGAGTCTATACATATGGCATGTCATAGGAGTGCTGATAACCCACTATTTGTTTTGTATCTTCCAATAAAACAACTGATTATATAAACAGAAGTAAATTTCTTTGGCTTAAAATAGAGCGGCATGGTCAGTGCTTGCTAAGGCTTGTTTTTTTTCCCCCTAATTTTTAAAGTGATAATGTAATCATGTGTCTTGATACAGTGGATTGTGAATAGAATGGCAGTGAAATCTCCACATGCAATTATATATACGTGCTTCAAATGGAAAGCAAAACAAAACACTTACCTGGGTTTAAATCTGGCCTCAGATACTTACTCCCTTTATGACCCTGGACAAGTCACTTAACCCTGTTTGCCTCAATTTCCTCATCTATAAAATGACCCTGGAGAAGGAAATGGTAAACTGTTCTGGTATCTTTGCCAAGGAAATCCCAAATAGGGTCATGAAAAGTCAGACACAACTGAAAAACAACAAAACCAAGGCCAGGACTGGTTTACTCCCAGCTAGCTATACTTCTTTTTAAATAGGTCCTAGAAACCTAACCTCTTTCCTTGCCAAATACCTTCATCTGTTGATTTTAGTAAGTTTTGTTCCATCTGTGATCTTCTATACATAATAGCCCCCTTGATATTTTCTAAGTTTATATTAATATTATAAACAAGGTAAAATATGGCAAAAGTCTCCCTCTTGCCTTCTTTTTATCCTGCCTTTTTGTTTTAAATTTCTATTAACTTCAGTCCAGTATGGAAAGACAGTCATACATAAGGTAATAAGTATGACAAAGATTCTGTAGTCCCTTAGTCTGTGGTATTAATTTGGGGGTCAGGGAAAATGATTGAAAAGAAGAAAGGGTTACATATATTACTAAGAGACCATCTTGGCAATGGAGCTGTGAGCCTGATGGGGAGATGGATGGTAGATGGGACAGGAACTTGAGGCAAAGTGAGGTGTATAGCAATGAGAAAGAAAGAGAAAAATGTGGCTGGAGCTGGAAGGGAAGGATACGTTCACTATTCCGGAGGGGCTCCAGTTTTACATTCAATAATAGGAGTTGCTATTAAGATTCACTACACTCACAGGTCCACACTTTTTGAAACTCAACATTCTCTTCTAGGAAGATAGTACTAGGGAAAAGTTGGCAAATTATTTTGAAAAATATGGGGAGAACAATAACATTATTAATGCCTGCCCTGTGGTAGGCACTCAACAAATGCTTTTGAATAGTATTTCTTAATATACTGACAAATACAGTAACTCCTAAACCTTGGAAAGAGGAGAATAAACCATAGTTTCTGTCTTTTGAGTCAACATACCTCTAAGTCAATTTACCAAGCATTAAGTTCGTAGAAAAAAAGTATATATGCAACACTCTCTTAAGTTTATGGTCTAAAAAAAGAGGAAATAGAACTGTATATAAATAACTGTGATCACAAAAAAGAAATGATAATTGTAAGAGGTGGACATGACTGAAAATAACTTAATAAAATAGTTGGACATATGTATTCACACAGTGCCTGTGGGGATTCTTGAGCCCAACTGTAGAATCTTACATTTTTTCAATATAAAATTTTATCTTTTGAGATTCTGTCCATCATTTTGTCCTTATGAGAGCTTTTTGGGATCTTGAACTTGCCACACTCAAAGAAATTTTTTGATTCTTCAAAAGTTTTGCCACCACTAAGCCCAAAACTGTGTATATAGATTATTACTGATATTTGAGAATAAGTATTCCCTTTTGCCACATTTTTTTAAAGGAACAAGTTGGTATTTTATTATTTCCATTGATTTAAAAAGACTACATTTTATGTCCAAAAAAGGCAAAGATGTCTATTTGAAGTTAAATTATTATTAACACCCCCCCCCCAAAAATAACCGCTGTGGATCACATGACCAGCAAGAATTTAGAATGGAAGCTTTATATAATGTCTTCAATGTAAAAACCTCACAATAGATTCTCATTAGATGGCAGACATTATAATTATACTCCTCATTTCTAACTTATCACAAACTTGACTGGGGAAATAGTAAATGTATGCTGGAAGCAACTCCTGTTTTTTTTCCTTTTGGAAGGTGAGAATCACCAAATTAAATATGAATATCTGGAAAAATAAAGGTTAATGAAAACTCACAAAGCAATCACTATAAGAATATGGGATATTATGTCTTAGCATTCTTAGGAAGGCACAAACCATGTAGAGTTTAACAGTCTATCAGCAAATCTCTAGTCTCCACATAAGTTTGGCAGATACTATCTGTTATCATTTACATGATTTGTTTGACCAGTTCCTATTTTCACAAGTCAATGCTATATATACCTAACTATAGGTATATCATTTGCCAATAATACACAGACATATATGATTTTTTTCTTTAAAAAAAAGGTGGTATTGGGGCAGCTAGGTGGTGCAGTGAATAGAGCACCAGCCCTGGAGTCAGGAGGATGTGAGTTCAAATCCAGCCTCAGACACTTAACACAAAAACTAGCTTGCAACCTTGGGCAAGTCACTTAACCCCAACTGCCCTCCAAAAAGCAAAATAAAAATAAAAAGGTGGTGTTTCCAAAGCCTGTTAACATATGTCAGCTTTGGTAACACTATCTTTATTTTTATATCAGTTTATATTTAAAATGAAACCAGTTTATTAAAGCACGTAGTTATCTTTTTGGTTTCTACTTTATATTCAAATGCTTTAAAACAGTCTCTTTAAATGTTACAAAAGAAGAAATACTTCAACATCTCAAGAAAAAAATTGTAAATTTTAATATGAAGCTTGAAATCTATTCCAATGCTAAGCCTGCCTCCAGTCATTCCCTTACAGTCCTAAGAACATTGCCTTGGTTATATGGTATAAAGCTTCTCTGATTAAAAGTTTGCTGTTATGTGATTATAAATGGTTATTTTTAGACACACTGAAAAATGAACAATTGATAATGGAATATGAATTGGAGTGATTTTTTTTACAGATATCTATAAAATATTTGCCTTAAATATCTTTAAATTCAAAATTCATGCACAAAAATAGCCAAAATTCAAAAGACGACCACAAAGTAAGTCAAATTTAAAAGTTTTTAAAGGCATCAGTAAGCTTTTGTATCCTTTCTTCTAAGCTCTATCACCCATTTCTTCATTCTTCTGAGTCCTTAGCAGTAATTAAGCAAACATAGTGGATTTGGTGCTCAGATTTGTGTTGTAGAGGAGGCTGGATACCTGTGCGAGTCACAGTGTAATGGGTAGGACAGTAACAGGAGAATCTGAGAAACATTTGCCAAAAGCCCTTTCTTTTCTTATTGTAGAGAGAAAGGAGAGTGCAGCCTTTAAACAAGGTTGAATTCCCTCAGATTTAACTGTAGAATAGTGTCTTTGACTGCTGCAAACACAAAGCGGATGTTTTCTGTGTCTGTAGCACATGTGAAATGGGAATAGATAACTTTCTCTTTGTCTGGATTCTGGTCTTGATAAAGCTTCAAGATGAAGTCTCTGGCAGCTTTGACATCTTGTTTAGGTCCTAATCAGAGGCATAATCATGGATATTAGGAAAGTGAGAGACATACTAGACCATCCTTATAGAACATATGTTCTCAAACTTGGACCTCAACTTAACTCTAAAGTTATTAAGGTTATTATTAAAGTTATTAAGGGCACTAAAAAGCTGTTGTTTATGTGGATTATATTTATCAATATTTAACTTATTAGAAATTTAAGTCGATACATTTTTAAAAATATTTACTAATTCACTTAAAATAACAACAATCCCATTACATGTTAACATGAACATTTTATGAGAATAACAATACTGTCCCCCAAAATGAGAAGAATAGCAATATAAGTTTGTAGTGGCCCCACTCGGCAGAGTTTAATGATTTTTCTAGCTGCGTTCAGTAGCACACATGTAGGACTGAAGACAATAGACAGTAGAAGGTAGAAGGGAGTCATGGCTGAGGTTTGGCAAAGCAAGATCAGTGATATGATAAGGAGACAAGGGTTTAAGAAAAAAAGACTCTGTAGAGTTGACACTTTCACCAAAGGGTCAAGATGAAAAAGGGAAGTGGTGCAGAAAGTGCAGGGGTGATGACCTAGGAAAGAAATAATGAGTTGAGAGATTGAAGATCACCGTGGGCAAGAAATGGGGTGGGGGGTTTTAAAGCACAGAGAAAGGTGGATTAACACTAGATTGTGGTCAGATAAAGGGAACTTCAGAGTGCTTGAATGTAGATGTGGTGCTTTTGAAGGTGATGGCAGGATCAAGGGTATGGCCATCTTTGTGTGTTGCTGACTTATGGTGGAGAAGTAGGTCATAAAAAATGAGTTAAGGATCTATATGTTAATATTTTGTCTGAGGGAATATCAATATGCATGTTGATGTCCCCTATATGGGGGAGAACTGGGGAGGAGAGAAAGACTATGAGCCAGACTGAACTCAGTAAGAAAAAAAGGGAATGTCCAGAAAGTCCGAGAACAACAGCTATTAGAATTTGGATTGGGTGGTAGCTATGGATGGGTGAACTCCAAAGGAGGAGAAGTTTCTCAATGATGGTGGTGAAGGCGAACCTGGGGAACAAGGCCTATTGCAATTCTACTACCTCACTAAGTTGGAAAAAAAATGAGTGGAAATGTAGCCAGTGCTAAATTGGAGGCCAAGGAGTCTGTGTCTCAAGAGGGAATCAGGTCTCAGTGAGAGGATGGAATGGTAAAGGAAAGGATTAAAGTTTGTTTATTATGGAGCAGGCATTCCAGAAAGCACAGTGAAATGCGGGGCAGGGAGGGGGGAGACTGTAGCTTTTGCATAGCGAAGGGGTTGGATTGAGGAGAATAACAAAACAAGCAGCGGGGAAGAGTTGGTGCAGTCTGGAATCATTGAGTAATGATTTTAGGTGGGTTTTCACTAGTCCTAGGGTGGAATTCTATCAGGGCCTTAAATAGTTCAGGTAAGGGGCATGGTATTTTAATCAGCTATGAATCCAACTAATTCTGTATGATCTGGGCCACATTTCTTTATCATCTCCAAAATAATTTTGTCAAACGGATTGCTAAAGTCTAGAAGTACTGTGTTGGTGATATATTTCCTCACCTGCCTTGTCCTGATACCCTTATTTAAAACAAACAAAAAATCAGAAAAGCAACTGAATTTAGTTTGGCAGCATTGATTTTGGTGAGCCAATAGAGGCAGATTCCTAGTGATCACTATGTGCTTTTCTAGATGCTCATAAAGTAACAGTTGAAGAACAGTCCAGAATTTTGCTGGGCATTTTCATGAAGCTTCAGTGGTTTACAGTTGCTAGAAACCTTTCTAACCTTTTTGAAAATATTTGCCCACCTCCAATCTTCTGGGAGCTCTCTTGCTCTGCCTGTTTTCTTAAATATTAAGAAGAATAGCTCTGTGATAATCCAAAAGTTCTTTATGTATCCTGGGATTCACTAGGACATGGAAACCTGAACTCATTTAAATAGCTAGTTATACACACTTCCTTCTCACTTACTGAGGGTTTCACCTCCTTAATCAAATGTGTTCTTCCCCTTCCAGTTTGAAAATCCTTCATGATGGAGAAGAATGAAGCAAAATAGAACACAGTAGTTCTGCTTTCTCCCTCATCTGAACCCCCATAACATATACTTCGTAATTCTAGGACAGTAATTATCTGATTCTGCTTTATGTTAGAATAGTCAACAGAAACATGTGATCATAGATTTAGAGCTGGAGTGAACCTGAGTTCATCTAGTTCAACCCCTTTATTTTATAGACAAAGAAAAGCCCAGGAAAGTTAAGTGGTATGTATGTGTGTGTGTGTACATATGTGCACACGACTATTATTTAAATTAGAAATATATCAAACATGTTACAAATATAACCAATTATATTAAATAATATTGAAATAGAATCACATTAAACACTAGTTTTATATTTAATAAAATGTTTAATAGTTAACATTTGATAAAATTTGTTTTAATATTAGATTTTGATTTTTATAATTGCATTTAATTTACATATGCTTATGTAACATTTCTATATATTTCATATACTTAATACTGATCTTGATTTCATGCTGGCAGAACTACTAACTAGAAGAAAAACTAGTATGTTTGACTCTTAAGAAGCAAGAAAGGAACCAAAAGAGCAGATTGTTCACACAAGACATTATTTTTTAAAAATAGTGCGCTGGATTTGGAGTCTGGAAGCCCAGAGGTTAGATCTCATCTCAGACCCTGACTACCTATGTCACCCAGGGTAAGTAACCTGTCTGGGCTTCAGTTTCCTTACCTGTAAAATAAAAGATTTTTACCTGACGACCTTTAAGGTCCTTGTAAGCATAGGTCTGTGATCCTGTGATAGATCACCTCCTAAAGAGTCGACTTTGCACCATTAAACTTTAATCCTTTTGAAACAAGAAGCGTTTTTTTTTTTCATTTTTCTCCTGCTGCTTCTATCCTGGTATGCCCCCTCTACTTCACTTCAAGTGCCAGGCCAGCAAGAGCGAGTAAACATGACCTCTTCCCCTGAACAGAAATGATTTTGGCTTGTATTTTCCAGGGTCTTCCCCATGCTCACACAGTTGGCACCCCACCCTATTATTTGCCTCTACAAAGACTCTGATCTGTTTTTCAGCCCCAAACCAGTCTCACCAAGATAGAAAGAAGTATGGGAATAGGTTGTTTTTTCCAGGCCTCGGTAAATATAACACATAGTTCAACTTATGGTATTAGAAAAGTAGCTAAAAGATACTCTAGGGGTTAAGGTTGAATTTCCTTCCTTCTATATTTCTTTTCTCCCTAAATATTCCAACATATATGCTGTATAGCAACAATCCCCTCGATTAATTTCATTGTTATGCTCACTTCTTTCCTGCTGTGGGAGATACCATTAGATGCTCTCACATCAGATCTGGTGCCCATCCATGGCATTGCACAAGTAGAATAGCCAATGAGCAGCCCCACAGAGAGGTCATGTCACACAGTAAAGCACAGTTCTAGAATCCCATTTCTAGAGGGCCATGCATAGAAGGCATTCAGATGTCCTGTGGCCATCCTTATCTCTACATACCAGACCGTTACTGGGACTAGGTATCCCAGAAGAGTGGTTGTCTAACCTGGATTTGGAGTTAGAGAACCCTGCTCAAATTACCCTTCTGCTACTTCTAACGGTATGACCTTGAGCAGCTCATTTCATTTGGTGCTCGCTTTCATCACCTGAAAGATCCCTTTCAATTTTAGATCTAAGGTCCTATTTTTTTAAGACTCTAAATGATAAAGAAGCCACACAATCCGGCAGTAAGCTACCTGCCCCTTTCCCCCTCCCACACACACACAGGGAGACAGATGGAAGGAAAGATAATGTTACACATTAAAATGCAATCGGCAAGCTGGGTTGATGCACTTATTTTATAGCATGAATTCTTGTATAGGGTCATAGATTCTTACCTGTGTACTCTGGGAAATAGCTGATAAGATGGGAGTACATGATTTTCTCCTCTAAAAGATCTTTTTTGTTTAAGAACAAAATCACTGATGAGTTCAGAAACCAGGGGTAAGTAATGATGGTTTTAAATAAGGCTTTGCTCTCTTCCATGCGATTCTGTGAAGAAAATAGAGACCTTGGTATTAAGCTTAAGAAAAAAGGAACAATATTGAATTGCCACACCACACACGTTTCCATCTCCCCAAGTAAACCAACAACCATTCGAGTGCCACCACTCGCAATCGTGAGGTCTTGGGGTCACTGCCAAATACACATAAAGAACATTTACTATCGTCTCTATTCCGAAGGTTAAACAAAAAGGAGAAGCAAAGAAGGTTAAAAAAAAAAGTAGGCCATTATCTCATATCTCCACAAGGCTTGTTTTTCCTCATTTTCCTCTGCCATCCCCTTCACCCCTCTCTTTAACCCCTCTCACTACCTTGCCCTTTCCTGTCTTTATACCATGAACTTAAGTCTAAGAAAACTGAAGAGTTTGTACACCTCTGCATTTGACAGAAGTATTCGGTGTTCTTTCACATAATAATTATTGTGTTTGTTATGAGAAATCAATAGAATCCCAATTATAGTCAGCCGTTTCAGCTGGCAAGATCATTTAGGTCTATGAACATGTCAAATGCATATGTTATGCACATGTATCAACCAATCAGGCTTTTATTACACACCTACTTACTATGTGCCAGGCACTGTGCTGGATATCTAGCTGGGGGTGTAATCACAAAGAATCAACAATGCCTACTCACAAGGAGCTTACCTTCTGTTGTAGGATACAGTTACATGTGTCAGCATTTACAGACTAAATGCCAATTAGTTAAATACAAAGTAACTAGTAAGAGTACTAGCAGTGGGAAGGAGGAGCACAGATGGGATCAGAAAAAGACGGTAGAAATGTAGAAAACAGACAAAGAGGACCATGAAAGTTGTTTTCCAGGTGGTGTAGTAATTTATCAATGCTAAACAATGAAAGAGATAGATCTCTCAAAAGCTCATAGTCTACGCCATGGGAAATGGCCGGATCCATTCTAAAAGAAAGATAAAAATGAGCCATCTTTATGGTGATCAACTGAACTTAAAACAACTTTGCTTTCTTCTGTATTTTTCCACGGAAAGGAAGGAGCTTGGAACTTGGGAAAAAAATTTAGAGCAAATTGTTACAGCTGGGCAGACCCATTGACTGGGGTGTTGGGGGGCACGTACACAGAGGTGAGAAGTGGGGGGAGAAAGGGGAGATGTTACTATTCAATAGCAGCTAACTCGTCTCTACTTCCACTCTCTTCCCTTTAATATCAGACCTGAGATTTAAAATTCATCACCTGAAATTGTAGCCTTCCTTTGGCTTGTAGAGGTATATTGTGCATTGGGGAGGGTTGCTGTTACATATGTAATGTTACAGAGAGAACATAGGTTGATAAATGATTCAAAGGATTAGCATTTTACCCAACATCTCCCCATTTGAGGCCTCTAAAAATGAGTTAGGAAATACCTTTGCACTTCCTAACATCAAAACTTAAACAGTTATCTTAAGAACAAATACCTTTAAAGAAGTTTAATACTTAGTTTCTGCAGAAAAACCAAGCAACTTCAAAGAGCAAGAAGGGGACTTTTGAAAATGAGGCTTGAAACAGGTTCATCATGTTTAGGGTTTAGTTTAAGTAGAATGAAGAAAAGCTCTTACTCTTTAAACAAATAAAACTAAACTGGGATACTAATTGGTTTAAAAGGTTTTTGGAAAGAAATTTAATCAATGGCAAAAACTTGGCCTTGTGTGTGAAGGTTCTACCACTCTAAATAAAGCTTGCAGAGATTCATGGAGGTGTAGGATTGGAGATGGGTAGGGCTGTACCATATAGAACAGCAGCCATTTTCCCTCAACATGGTGATTATGTGACAGTGTCATATGCATGGCATGACAAAACACAGATGTGACAATTGTGGTAGATGGATCACATAGGTGTGGCATGATGCTAACATGGCATGGTGTATGTAACACATATCACACAGCATATCATCATATAATAACATCATTGCATATAAAGAACATAACATGTAACAGCACAGTGTATAACACAACCCAATGTACCCTGATAGGGGAGGGCAAAAGCCCTTCACACAGTCTTAAGGCCTCTTATTGTGAGTGCTGAACATTTATTACCTATAAGTCTCCTTTTGCCTTAGCTCAGCTTTGATGATATCAGGGCTATCATACTTCAGGCCACCACTTTGCAAGGATATTTTCAAATGATACAAGACTCACAAGGGAAAAACAGATTAGGAATACAACTGAGACCATGTGACAAAATGGATGGCATTTCAGACTTGGAGTCAGGAAGACCAGGGTTCAAATCCTACTATGGACAGTAGCTAAGTGACAAGGCAAATCACAGCCTTTTTGAGTCTTAATTCCCTTATCTATAGAATGGAGAAATAACAATATTGTTGTACCTGTCTCAAAGGATAATTGTAAAGCTTAAAGGAGAAAATTTATTTAAATATTTTGTAAATTTTAAAGCCCAATATCAATGTCATTCTTTGAGAGGTATTTTGGTTAATGCTCTGAGGACTAAGGGAAAGAGGAAGAACATTAAGAAGACCTATGAATTTGACAGAAAAATCTACACTGGAAAAAGGGATTACAATGAATCCCAGGAATGCTTTCCCATGAATGAGCACAAAATGGCAAAACATCTTTAAGCCTTACTTCAGGAGAATTGAGAGGTATGGGTGTGGTGGTGTCAGAGAGCAACTAGGAACTAAGAAGACCCACTGGAGTCTCTTCTTTGAGGGTCTAGCTATACCCCAGAGCAGATCTAACCTCCCTGGGGCAGAGCTAAAACAGTCTCCATATTTATAGTGATAATATTTTCCAGGCAAAAAATCAAGACAAGTTTTGACAAAGGATATCTGTTTTGCAAAATTTTGCTTAAAATATATTTCATTTCACTTCTGGGGGCAGAGCCAAAATGGCAGAATAAAGAAAGCATTCAGCTGAGTTCTCCCAACATTCCCCTCTAAACAACTTTAAAATAACACTTCAAATATAATTCTGGAGTGGCAGAGTAAACAAAACATCAGAATGATGCCCAAGACAACACAGAAGATTGTGGGAAAAAAGATATTTGTGAATGGGGAAGGTGGGTAGCCCAGAGGCCAGGTGGATAAAAAAATTACAGGACTAAGTGGAAGTGGCAGCAGGAGAAGATCCAGGAGCTCTCAAGACAAAGATAGTAAGATAGCAAATGGTCAAAAAGAGATCACAAAGGATAGCACTAGAAACAGGACCAGACCTATTCGGCAACTCCAATGCCTATACCCACTTCCATAGTTTAAAGAGAACTTTTAGTCAAGAGGGAATGGGAGCCTGAAAAGGCAGTATCACTTCTGGGCCAAAGGGATGAGGGACTTTGAAGAATAGTATAATTTCTGGTCCAAAGTGGGGCAAAGGGGGTGTGGGTGTGCAAGGAGCAGTATCAGTTACAATTCCAAGGAATCAGGGGCCCTTCCTTGGTAAGGACTAGCGTGCAGACCAAGAAAGCAGTGACCATACCTCTCCCCAGATCACACCACCTTGGAAGCACCAAAAACTTCCAAACCCCTAGAGCTAGCTCTGAAAACAGCAGTGTAAAAGAGCCTAAAGTTTGAGACTGTGCCAATTCCCACTCCCAGCCCCTTGCTAGGTCCAAGTAGAGAAATAGCATGGGAAAATGAGCAACAGAAAAGAACCTGATGATAAAAAGCTACTGTGGTGACAAAGAAAATAAAGACATAAACTGAGAAAAAGACAATCAAGTCAAAACAGCTCCAAGCAAAACCTCAAAGAAAAATGTGAATTGGAAAAAAACTCCAACAAGAAATCCTAGAAGACCTAAAATATGAGCTTAAAACAAATAAGAGGGATAGATGAAAATTTAGGTATAGAAATGAAATAAAAGGAGAAAATTACTCAAAGAATTAACATCTTAGTAAAAGAGGCACAAAAAATACTAAAGAAAAACAATACCTTAAAGAATAGAATTGACCACATAGAAAAAGGGCACAAAAATTCACTGGTGAAAACAACTACTTACAAAGAAAAATTGAACAAATAGAAAAAGAGGTATAAAATCTCACTGAAGAAGATAATTACTTCAAAATTAGAATTGGGCAAGTGGAAGCTAATGACTGCATGAGACATCAAGAAACAATAAATCAAAAGAATAATTTTTTAAATATAAATTATCTCACTGGGAAAAAGCTGACCTGGAAAATAGATCTAAGAGAGATAAGTATCATGAGGGAGAGAGAGAATTTGGAATTCAAAATTTGAAAAAAGAATTGTTAAAAAAATTATACATATAATCGGGAAATAAGAAATAGGTAGAAATAATTTTTCAGAGTATATTTTATTTAATTGAAATCAGGACTATTCTGCAAAATCTGAGACATATATTCACTATATGTCAGCTCCTATCACCAACAGAAATTGTCCCAGATTTAGGATACAGTTCTACTGCCTCTTCTAAGAAAAAGAACATGAGTTAGGAGTACCTTCATATCTGCATCTTAGAACTGTTTCGTGTGTGTGTGTGTGGGGGATTGTTTGAATAAATTTAAGTTTATCCTAAATTATTAAACCCAAGAAATTGAGTCTATCACCAGGATAAATCCGTTTTTCACTTACTTTAGGGGAGATTTTCAAAGTCACTTTAGTTTTCTGTCTAGCTTACCTCATTGTCACACTCAGCCAGGACTTGATCATATTCACTCAGAGCTACTAAAAAAATGATGGAGGTGACACTTTCAAAACAGTGGATCCATTTCCGTCTCTCAGACCTCTGGCCTCCAACATCCACCATCCTGCCCAGTAGAAAGAGGGAACATGACTCTGAGATTACACAGCTCTTTATTCTTTACAGAAAAGTCTTTGTTTACTGGAGAAGATATCTGAATGCCTCCTTCAACAAGATTTCTGTAATTTTAATCCTAGATGGTGCCCTACAAGCAGTTCTGCCCTTGCACATGACCACAGCCCCACTATCAACTCCAAAGTGACTGAGCTATATATACTGAATTTCAGTTTAGGAACCTTAGATACTCAGTTTCAGAACATAGAGTCTCAAGAGTTGGAAAGGACCTCTGAAGCCTTCTAGTCTACCAATATATGACCGAGAATCTTTTGTAGAACATCCCCCCAAAGTTGTCATCCAGACTCTGCTTGAAGACTTCCTGTGAGGGGAAAGTACTATCTAGGTGAGCTTTTGTTCTATCTACCTCAGTACCAATCCGCCACTTCACTTCTCACTCATCAGCTCCAAACTATGCAGTCTCCTCTCTTGCTAAGATCTCTACTTCTTCCCCACAGGAACCTTGGATTCCACCCCTGGAACCTGGGCTCCAATGCTAACCTACCTTATTTTGCTCAGAATTAGGTATTATCTTCCCCTACTCATTGCCTTAAGGAGATAAGCTTCTATTCTCTGCTATTCTAATTTACTTATGGTATCGCCCTTCATGGCGAAATAATGTACTCATTAGACCTTATCAAATATACATATGTGTTTATGTATATACATATACTCATATATATGATAAGGTCAAAATGGATACATGATTTAGCCATGAAGGGTGATACTATAAGTAAATCAGGAGAGCATGGAATAGTTTACCAGTCAGATCTATGGATAAGGGAAGAATTTATGACAAAAGATATTAGAGGGTATTACAAAATTTAAAATCGATAATTTTGAATACATTAAATTGTATGAGGTCAGTTCAAGGAACTTAGTATGTTTCACCTGAAGGACAGAAAATTTAGGAGGGGCATAATAGTTATAGTCAAATATTTAAAACTATAATGCAGAAGAGGAATTAAACTTGTTTTCCTTCGTTTGAGGGCAGAACTGAGAGTATTTGATAGAATTGAGGAGATAAAAGTTTCTGTTTGATTCTTAACAATCAGAATTGTCCCAAATGAAATGAACTGCCATGGAAGACAATAGGATCCCCCTCTCTAGAGGTGTTCAAGCAGAGACTGAACGAACACATCAATGATATCAGAAAGAGGATTCCATTCAAGCCCAGGCTAAACTTTGATGGATCATAGATTCAGAGCCAGAAGAGACATCAAAAAACATCTAGTTCAATGTCATTTTACATATAAGGAAATGGCTGGTCCAGGGAAGTACAATAATTTACCCAACATCACAGGTAGTAATTGTAAAAAGTGAGATTTGAAATCAGGTCCATCTCCAGAGCCAGTGTTCTTCCCAGTGGACCATGCTGCCTTCCCAATGGACAAAGCCTTTTAAGGCTTCTTATGACCTTTCCACCTCTGTGATTCTATAATCCTTCCATGTGACAGCCCTTCTTCCAGCATCCTATGTTTATACACTTAACCCCACTCATACTCAGGTCAAGTTGTTCATTTTCCTACCTTTCCTCACCAAGTGGTGATTGTTGTTCCTGGGGAAGAAGTATTACAACTGGTGGCATTCTAAGCCCTAAAAGTTGTTTTCCAGAAGTATAAAATGCATCAAAATTTGGCATTGATTTCACTCACATTTACCAGTATAATGGCTTCCATTCCACCTATTCTTCCCTTCTCCTATTCATTCATTCATTAAGTATTAACTGCTTATTACATGCCCAGCATTATGGTGGACACTAATAAGTCCCTGGCTCAATTACCTTGCTAGATAAGCTAGGGAAACAGGTAAACATATGAAAGAAGAGGGTTTTATGAAAGAGAGCCAGGGGTCATAATGTGTTCCCCAAAGATGCTGGACAAATGTAGTTTTGTAACCAAAACAACAAAATATTGAATATTGTCAAGAACGTGGAGATGAAACAGAAAACATGATCCTACCCCAGTACAAAAATATAGTACATTTAAACTTGGAATACTGAATAAAGTTCTGATTACAGGTTCATAATTTGGAGCTGGAAGGGCCCAGAGGTCATCTAGTCCAACAATCTCATTTTACAAATTAAGGGAATTGAGGCCAAGGAAAGTTTTGATTTGCAAAGGCAAGTGATTTGCCCAAGGTCACAGAGGTAGTGTCAGAGGCAGGATTTGAACAAGAATTCTCTGCCTCTAGAGATAGTATCCAGTGCCTCAAATTTTGTTCTTGGAATAGCTCAACTGTGAAAAGAAGAAAAACCAGCAAAATTTAAAGCGGGAGGGAGGGGGGAGAATAATGAAGTATGTTAGAAAGGAATTTTGTCTTTTCCCTAAATGATTAAAAGCATCAGTTGTCAAAACAGTCAATTAAGTAGTCAAAGAAATAACAGCATCTAGTACATGAACAGCCAATAGAATTTAAGGAAAAGGGAATGTAGCTCTGTAACAACAATGAAAAAGTATTTCTATTTCTCAGGGACTTTTCTTTTTTCCCAAGTCCTGCCTCTTTTTGGAATTATCCTATGGCAGATCTCCCAATTCCTACTTCCTTGGTTGGTGGGGGGACTAGGGGACAATATGATATAGTGGAAAGGACATTGGGTGTGGAATCAGGAAGTCTTAGCTTCAAATCCCACCTCAAATAAATAGAAAATGAGGGGGATAGACATTACAGCCTTCCAAACACCTTTCCTGCTTTAAATCTATGATCCTATGATGCTGTAAATACTATCCTAAGGCCATAAAGCACTTTAGGGAGCATTAATGAGTTTCATGTTCTTGGGCACCATTTAAAAAAAAGCACCAGTGACATTTACAGATTCTTAACAGGCTACTCAGATAAAGGTCACCGTCTTACCGAAAGATGATATTTTCTAAATCAAAAGGATATTCAATAATTCCAGTTGTAGGCACTCGGACACGGAGAACATCTTGTTGTGTTGGCACAAATGATGGCATGGCAATTCGATCAATATCACTCAGGTAACTGCAAGGTCAAATAAAAGTGAGTTGAAATATATTTTCAAGGAACACCCTATTGTCAAAGCAAGCTGTCTTCCAAATAGACAAATACATTCTTCTATAAAAGCATAATGCTAAGCAACATGCATTATCTTTGAACTCCACCCTCCAAATGACTTTCTGGAAAAAGATGAGATAGATACTACCTTCAAGGGAACCTGCAAATTATTCAGTTTATTCTCTCTGGATCCTAGGTAGATAACTATGCAATTTTAACTACCATTAATTAAGTGACTACTACCATATTTGTCTGAATTGAGGTCTCATTCCTCAATGGGGTGGGGTTAGGGTAGGAAGGCGAGCAGGTAGATTTTTGCTTTTATATACTTTTATACATTTTTTGCTTATATATACACACATACATATTTATATATAATATATACAAATGTATACATATATGTATATATTATATGTACATATTTTAGATACATACACATGTGGTAGGGGTGTTTGTGTTTGTCTTATTTGACACTGAGTCTTTTACCTCTCTATTAGGAAGTGGGAAGCATGTTTCATCATTAGTCCTCTGCAATCATGGTTGTTCATTATAGTGATCAGAGTTCCCAATTCCTCCAAAGTTTTTTATCTCACTGTATTGTTGTTATTGTATAAAGTGTTCTCTATTCACTTTACTCTGCATCAGTTCATATAATTCTTGGGTTTCTCTAAAATGATCCCACTCATTTCTTTTCTTTTTTTTTTCTTTTTGCTTTTTGGAGGGCAACTGGGGTTAAGTGACTTGCCCAAGGTCACACAGCTAGTTTTTGTGTGTGTGTGTGTGTGTTAAGTGTCTGAGGCCAGATTTGAACTCAGGTCCTCCTGACTCCAGGGCCGGTGACTCTATTCATTGTGCCACCTAGCCGCCCCATCACTCATTATTTCTAAAAGCATAATAATAATATTCCATCATAGTCACAGTCATTTCCCAATTTATGGGTGTCACCTGAGATTCCCATTCTTTGCTACCTCAAAAAGAGTCATAAATATTGATAATCCTTTATTTACTTAAGACTAATGCCTTCCTTAATCTACCCTCTATATAAATTCTTCTGCTCTCTTCTCTTCCTATTTCTCTATTAAGTGAAATGTATTTCTATATGTAACTCTATATGTTTTCTTCCCTGCTTTCAAGAGTTCAGATGAAAGTAAGGCTCAAGTGTCTTATGTTCCCTCCAACCTCCTCCTTCTGATTTGTAGAGATGTCTACTTGCACAATAATAATGTGCAATGCTTTTCCCTTTTCCCCCCTCTTTCCTTTTTTTATCTTAAGATCATGAAGACATAAAACCACCCCCTGGCTTTCTGTCTAACTAGACTCCTTCTATGTCTCCTGGCAATGATAGAGTTCAGAGAGAACAATATATTATCATCTCCTTATATTTGAATGCAAGTTTATCCTTGTTTAGTTCCTAATGATTATTCATTAGTGTTTACCTTTTCATATTTCTCCTAATTCCTGTGTTTGAATGTCAAAGTTTCTACACAGCTCTGGCCTTTTCTTCAGCTATGTTTGGAAGTCCTCGATTTAATTAAAGATCCATTTAATCTTCTGTAGGATTATACTCCATTTTTCTGGGTAAGTTGTTCTTGGCTATAAGCCTATATCCTTTGCCTTCTGGAATATTGTATTCCAAGTTCTCCTCTTCTTCACAGTGATAGGTGCTAAATAATGTGTAATCTTGACTATGACTCCTTGGTACTTGAATTATTTCTTTCTGGTTGCTTGCAGTATCTTTCTTTGACCTTGAAGCTCTGGATTTTAACTATAATGTTCCTTAGAGTTTTCATTTTGGGTTTTCTTTTTCAGGAGGTAACCAATAAATTCTATTTTCACTTTTGTTCTAAGAAATACAGGCAACTTTCCTGTTTTATGGGATCTTACATTTTCTGAATCTCTCAGTCAAATATGTAACAGCAAAAATTGACTTTTCATTGAAAACAAGTTGTGAAAACCTGCCTGTTACCTTCTAATTTTTTTCAATAAGGATACCATCAACATTTTGTACATTATTCTCATAAATATTTTTAAAGTTGAGAAAGCAAGCATATAGCTGAAAAGTTACTGGTGTAATTTCAATCATCTTTTGAATATTAGCATTATCTATGATGTTTTCCATTCTTTTTGTATCTTCTTCATCCTGAGATAGCTTATAAAATGAGCTTTCGAGATTATGTCACCTTCCTTGTTTTATTCCATTTGCTTTTCCTGAATTTATCTCTTTAACTGCCATCTCAACTTATATATATAACACATTGGGGACTAAAGTGTTAACTTCCAAATGCAGGTGGTTCCATTATAACTTATAATGAAAATATTAAATTATGTGCATTCCACTTTTCGTTTGTTGGCTCTGAGCCAATTCCATTTTTGGACATGTTTTGTATGCTATGGCTTGGCTGAGTCTCATGAAAAGTTTTCATTAGCCTTGTTTGCTTCAATGGACTTTCATTTTATGAGATAATGTTGAGAGGAAAGAAGTTCAAGGAAATAATGAAATTCTTCAAGACTGTTGGTTACACTGAAGTATCTGACAAGACTGGAAAGACAAGTCAAGTGAAATTGGAGCAAGAGCAATGGACTTAGCATCATATAAGGAGGAGAGGAGGAATCATAGGCCATAATGAAGCTAAATAACAGATTCAGGGAAGTAAGGTGGAAGGAGAGAAATTTATTTTCAGAGACTAGTACTTAAGTGTTTTGAATCCTGAAGGCGGGACAGTCCTAGGTGAAAGTGAGGTTTAATATATATATGGCCATGCTACTGTCAAATTGAAATGGGGGAAGAGATGAGAAAGATGAAGTTAGGGGCATTATTAAGGTCATCAACATAATATTAACCTAACTTCAACTCTCTGGGTATGAGATCCGTTTCCTCTGTAATATAGGGTTGGACTAGGTAGACTCTTAGGTACCTTCTATCTAAAACATTCTATGGGCATAGAATTTCTTTTTTCCTCCTTGGCACTTCTCACTTGTTCTTCAAGTAGCATACTTTGGCTGGGTAGTGTGATAGCTCAAAAGGAAATAAAATGTTTGTGAGTAGGGTGTTGTTTTTTTTTACACTCCTTTTGGCTGCCCAGGACACTCAGTCACACCTGGTTTCACATATGCTCTCTCCTCCTCTTTCCTTTCCCTCTCCTACACTCCATCATCCACAACTTTCATAACATGCATAAATTTCCATATAAACAATAATGGATAGGCTTTACCCTCTCTTGGCTCATGTACACACAAAACAAAGCCTCTGGGGACCAAAAAAAAGTACAAAGTGCCCACATGTAGACACACAAGGAAAATCCAAAGTGACTTTCCAGCTAAACACATTACAAATTTTAAAAGAACAGTGAAACAAATATTCAAAACCCATCATTTGAATTACTGACTTTGGTGTCTTAACTCCTGACTTCAAAATATAATTAATTTACTGTGTGGTAAAATTGGAGAATATATTTCCTCCATCTGGAAAGTCCCCTTTAACAAGAAAAATGGAGAAATCATGCTTTAACTCCTGGATCTAATAAAGATTAGTGTGTGAAATATGAGTCACTGCTACAAATCTGGTCTTTCCTTCTTTCTTCTCTATACAACATATCCAAAATGGGACAAAATGAGACATGATGATGAGAAATGTTCTGATCTTATTGTATAGTTAATGAGAGTCCTCTTGCTACCCTCCCCATTTCTTCCCCACTTTACTTCTGTTGGTGAAATGGTACCTGTACTAAAGTGTTCCCACTGGATTTGTTGATTGTTTAAAAAACAGCCTGCCATATTTTTAGCAGTTGAGAAAATGTCAATCAACTCTTAACTTGTCAGCATCCCAGTATTAACTTACCCAGAAGTTTTATATATACATATACACACACATGCATACATGTGTGTATATATTTTATACTATATTTATATACACATATTTTATATGTGTGTGTATATATTTCATATATGTGTATGTATTTATATATTTGTATATATATATATATGTATGTATATATACATAAATTGGACCCAGAATGTGAGAATGGTTGAAAGTTGTATCATGGTTGTTTTTAAATTTTTTTAATATTACTTATTTTTAACATTCCTTTGAAAAATTTTCAGTCCCAATTTTTTGCCCTCCTTTCAAGCTCTTTTCCACCAACTGATAAGACAAGCAATACAATATACACTAGACATATAAAATCATGCAAAACATGTTTCCATTGCCATGTTGCAAAATTTTTTTTAAATCACACAAGAATAAGAAAGTGAATAAATGCTTCAATCTGAATTCAGAGTTCATTGATTCTCTCTATAAAAATGGGTGCACTTTTCATCATAAGTTCTTTGGAGTTGGCGTAGATCACTGGATTGATCAGGTTAGTGAAGTCTTTCACAGTTGACCATCATTACAATATTGCTGTTACTGTGTACGTACAATGTTCTCCAGGTTCTGCTCACTTCACTTTGCATCAATTCACATAAATTTTCCCAGGTTTTTTTTTTAAACTATCCTGTTCATCAGTTCTTTTTAGCACAATAGTATTCAGTCAGAATCATACCTCTTCAGCCATTTTCCAACTGATGGTCATCTCTTGAATTTCCAATTCTTTGCCACCACAAAGAGTTGATATGTATGTATATGTATTTGTACTATGGGTCCTTTTCCTTTTATCTTTTTTGGGATACAGATTTAGTAGCAGTATTTCTGGATCAAAAAGTATTAACAGTTTTGTAGTTCTTTGAGTATACTTTCAAATTGCTCTACAGAATGGTTGGACCAGTTCCCAACTCCAAAAATGCATCAGTGTCTCTATTTTTCCATGTCCCCTCCAACATTTGTGATTTTCCTTTTCTATCTTGTTAGCCATTCTGATAGGTGTGAAATAGTGCCTCAGAGTTCTTTTAATTTGCATTTATCTAATTATTAGTGATTTAGAGCATATTTTCATATGACTACAGATAGTTTTTATTTCTTCATCTGAAAACTACCTGTTCATATCCTCCGACCATGTAAGATTTGAGGAATGGTTCTTATTTTATAACTTTTTCTCATTTCCCTATATATTTGAGAAATGAGACCTTTATCAGAGAAACCTGCTATAAAAATTCCACATCACCACCACCTCCCATTTCCTGCTTTTCTTCTAATTTTGGCAGCATTGATTTTTGTTTGTGCAAAACCTTTTTTATTTCATATAGTCAGAATTATCCATTTTACCCTCTATGATTCTCTGTATCTCTTGTTTTTTTATCCACAGATCTGACAGGTGGTTTTTTCCATCCTCCTTCAATTTATTACATCATCATTTATATTTAATTCATATATCAATTTTGACTTTATCTTGACATACAGTATGGGATCCTGGTCTATGCATATTTTCTGCCAGATCGCTTTCCAGTTTTCCCAGAAATTTTTGTCAGTGAATTCTTGTGCAAAATTTCGGATCTTTGGGCTTATCAAAATCTAGATTACTGGTTGTTTACTACCATATATTGCATACCTAATCTAGTCTAGTGTCCAACCATACTATTTCTTATTCATTACCTCATTTTTTTATGATTGGTGTTTTGTAGTATAGTTTTGAAATCTGGTACTGCTAAGGCTGCCTTCGTTCACTCTTCCCCCATTGATTCCCTTGATATTCTTGACCTTTTGTTTTTTCAGATGAACTTAATTATTAGTTTTTCTAGATCTATAAAATAATTCTTTGGTAGTTTGATTGATATGGCACTGAATAAGTAAATCAGTATAAATGGAATCATCATTATTATCACATTAGCTTGGCCTCCTCACGAGCAAGTAATATTTCTCTAAGTGTGAAGACCTGTCTTTATTTGTACAAAAAATATTTTCTAATTGTGGTCATATAATTCCTGTGTGTATACTGCCAAGTAGACTCCCAGACATTTTATATTATCTGTAGTTATTTTAAATATAATTTTCTTTCTATTTCTTTCTGCTGGACTTTGTGGGTAATATATAGAAAAGTGGATAATTTATGTGACTCTATCTTGAATACTACCAATTTAGGCTTGATGTGAAGAAAACATTTCCTAACAATTAGAACTCTCCAAGAGTAGAAGACCCTGCCCAGGGCAGATTTCCCCTCCCAAGAGATCTTCAAGTGAAACTTATGGCCATTGTTTAGGGAGATTTTAGAGGAGTGTTACTACAATCCCTTCAAAATTTGAACATCTGTTAATCTGTAATTTCAGTTGTTTGGAGATGCCAGATTAAATAACTTCCCTGTTTGGAGGATGGATTAGATCAGTGGTTCTAAAAGTATCCCTGGGATTCCTAGGGGTCTCTGAAACTATTTCAGGCAAACCACAAAATCACAACTATTTTCATGATAATACTAATATGTTCTATTTTATGATGCAGTAAATAACAATAGCTGTAATTCACATAAACCGAAGCTCTTGGGTGGGAAGGGCTCTCAGTGTATAAAAGGGTCTGGAGACCAAAACGCTTAAAAATGGCTAGATTAAATTCTAATAATGATTTTCCCTGATAAAGGCCATAGATGATCCTTACTTTCCTCTTAAGTGACTTCTCTAGTCTGAGTCTGCAGTGATTTTCACAGAAGTTCTGATTTGCTTCTTTGGAAATGTCTCTATACCAAAAGAAAAACTCTAAGCCCTAGAGCTAGAAAAGAATTGAACAGTGAACTAGGCAATAGTCAAAGTTCAAATTGCAGTTTTAATGGGCTGGACATCCTTAAAGACATTTCCTCTGATTCCCTTAGGCCACCAAATATTCCCTTAGGCCACTCTCCTCTCCGTTGAGGCTTCATGCCTCTGTTCTAGTCCAGAAGTCTATTGGTCTGTTTTTTCATTTCCCATTCCTACCTTAATATGGTCTTCTCCCTTATGTGTGTTTTTTTGCCCTGGTTTCTTTTTGATTATGCTACCAGGATTGGATGGAGGCTTAATTATAAAACAAAAATCTGCCTGTAAAAACTACCCCAAGGAGAGCTCATTAAAGAGGAAAAGAACAGTGCTCCAATTTACTTCCTCTTTCATTGCCTTGTCTAGGAAAAAAGCGAAGGTCCTCAGAACCAGATTCAGTTCATTAAGGAAATGAACAGGTTTTTTTGGTCAGAGGGTGTAGAGGGAAGGATGTTAGGTTAATCATCCCTGGATAAATCTCTCTCCTGTCAGCCTATGATGCTACATATTTCATTCCCAGGAACAAAAGTTCTGAATAAAATATTCCTTTCTCTAGGTCAGACCTGGCACTTTCCAGAGAGCTGGGGAAGCACTTCCTATCAAGATTATAGAGGCAAAGGAGGATCTTGATAATGAGATACTAAAGGCAATGAAGTCACTTTATAATGCCAGTTTGGGGGCGGCTGTACTCACGCCTTGCAGGTTAACCACAGGGCACCAGATCACTGCTTTACCAGATAGTTCTGACTGGGAAACCTGACTAGGATATCAGTGTTCTAACACATTTTTTAGCTATCTGAAATGGAATTCTGTTTTCTTTTAGATGGAATAAGAGAGAAAGATTAAAATGATTGCAACAGGGACATTATATAAAACCTTCCTGGCCATAAAAATTAAGAAATTAGTTACTCACGCTAAGGAGTTTCCTTTAGAGAAAGTGTTATTAATATGGGGTCTAAAATTTTTAAAAATATTTCGATAGCTGCAATTAAATTTAATTGATTTCCTTTGTAATTCTATGTATTTTATTTTATGCATATAAAACATTATTCCTTAAAGGGGTTTATAGGTTTCACCAGACTGCCAAAGTGGGTCTAGGACACACAAAAAAGGTCAAGAATTCCCATCTTAGAGAATTAAAAGAACAAAATAAGACAATCTAACTTTCTGGTATGGTTTAAGTGTCTAGTCCTATCCAATGGCAGGAGATTCTCTAAGTGATTTGTTAAATTCCCTTCTAGCATTAGGAATACATGATTTGGACTTGTAACCTGAGTGATTTAGAGCACACTGTGAGATGCCTAATAATAGGCTTTCAAGAAATATATTCTACTTAAAATTTCTCTACATTTTTGAAAAGAGTCAAGCTCTTCCGAAAAAGGAGGAAACTGGCTCCTTTGAGGAGGAAGCAGGTGTTTTGGGGAAGAAGGAAATGAACTCCAAGAAATACTAATATGTTCTATAGCTTATAGATCATCCAGGGAGGATCAAAAGATGAAATAAGGTGGGGGGGGGTGATGAGTACTTCCTCTGGGGGAGTATTCAGGTGGCCATTTGTTGATTCAAAATCAACAACAGGGAGATCTGCTGGTTCCTGTGGCTGCATGTAGTATAAATGAGAGGCCAAAACAAGTAATAGTGTCATTGGATTATACTATATGCCACCTGGGCAGGAAAAAAAATTAAATGAGGACTATGAGAAACTGGTTCAAAGCTTAGTGTGGAGATAGGATATTTTAGTGATAGGAGACTTTAATTATCTAGACTTCTTCCAGAGCTCTCTCACTTTGACATCAGCAATAAAACTAATATTTTCTCAGCTTGCCATAATAATAATTACATTCTTCAAAACATTGAGTAAACAACAAAGGGAATGGCTATTTTGAACCTGATCTCTACTAAAAAGGAGGAACTGATTTCTGGAGGTGGAAATGAAGGTATCTTTGAGAGAATCAACCACTCCATCTTAGAATTCGTCATAGAGAAAAGGGAAAATCTGGTATGTACCCTAGATTTTATGAGACCAGATTACAGAGTTCAGAAAATAAAAAGGTATGGACTACATGGACTAAAATTATACAGGGGTGGGTCAGCTTATGACAGGTGAGAGGATTCCAGAAACCAAATTATGAAGATACAAACAAAAATAACTCTGATGAGGAAGAAAGGAATCAAATATCTAAGAAGTTTGATGTGGATGGGTAAAGGAAAATTAGAATTTTTGAAGGGGCTTTGTAAATACAAGTACAGTACACTATTGATGGAGAGCTGTGAATTATTCCATCTAGTATGGATATGTCTCCAAAGTCACAAAACTGTGCATAGCCATTGCCTTGGAGGCACCTCCATAAGCTTATACCCTAAAGAGATAAAATGAAAAAAGATGAAAAGCACCAATATGTGCAAAATATTCATAGTAGCTCTTTTTGCAGTTCCAAAAATACAGGAAACTAAGAGAATGCCTATCTAGTGAGAAATAGCTAAAATATGTCATATGAACAAATACAGCATGATAATACAATGCAATGTTAGGCAGCTAAGTGGCACAATGGATAGTGTGCTAGGTCTGGTGTGAAGAAGACCTAAGTTCAAGCCCAGTTTCAGATATTTCTCAGCTGTGTAACCCCAGGCAAGACATTAAACTACATCTGCCTCAGTTTCTTCAACAGCAGGGAAAACAACATTGTTGTGAGGATCAAATAAGATATTTCTAAAGTTCTTGGTATGGTACCTGGCACATAAGTGCGTAATAAATTCTTGTTCCATCCCTCCTCATTATTGAAAAATGAGTAAATGGTTTCAGGGAAAACTGAGACTTCCATGAACTAATCATAGATGAAATGAGGAGAGCTAGAACAGCATATATGACTGTATAACATCATAAAGACAATACTATGAAGACAACTTTAAAACACTTGAGAATCGACAAGTGCAATGATAAACCACAATTACAGAGGACATAATATATATTACAGAGGACAGATGATGATGCATCCTGCCCACATCTTGTCAGAGAGGTGATCAACCAAAGATACACAATGAGATACACATTTTTGAACATGGACAAAGCAGGAATTTACCTTTACTTGATTGTATGTAGAAGCACATACACATACAAATGTGCATATATGTATTCATATATATGCATGTTTTCATGAAGAAGGTTTTATTGTTGTTCAATTGGGGGAGTGAACGTTGAACAGAGAGAATTTGATAGTTGTCAACTGAAAAAAAATTGAACAAAAAATAGCCAATATAGATGTACAGGTACCTGACCAAATTAGATTTTAGAAAGATATGTTCAAAAGATGAAAATAAAGTTAGTTTCTGTCCAAGGATACTTAATGGAGGATGAATACAATGATCATGTAAGAAAAATATCCAGAGCACTAATGCTCAGAATGGGCCAAGGCTGGGGAGAAATGCTAAGGATAACAGAAAAGTTTTAAAATTATTTTGGGGAGAAAAAGGAGGCTAACTAAGGAGAAACAGATGATAGCAGGCAACAGAGAGTAAAACCACTCAAATCCTATTTTACTTCTATTTTTGCACCTAAGGTTGTGTCTTTTGTCTAGAAAAGCTAGAACAAAGTATGTCATGCTAATCAAATTTGCTGATAAAACAAGAATGGGAAATAGCATGTTATAAAAGGGAAAAGCACTGGCTTTGGAGGCAGAGGATCAGAATTAAGCTTTCTGTTTTATAATGCTTACTAACTGTGTGATTTTGGGCATATCACTTCATTTTCCTGGACCTCAGTTCTCTTATCTGTAAAATGTAGGAATTGGATGAAATGGCTTCTGAGGGCTCTCTCAGCTTGATATCTCTATAGCATATAGAAAGATAGAGTCCAAAGAGATCTTGAAAGGCTAATAAAAATGAAATATAAAGTCTTATGCTTAAGTCAAAACAAAACAATCCTCAAGACATAGAGGAGGCATTGCTAGACAGCAGGTTATCCGAAAACACAGGGGCTTTAGTAATCGGCAAGCTCATTATGTTTACAATGTGATGTAATAGCCAAGAAAGCACATTCAATCTTAGGTTTCATTAAAAGAAACTCAGCATCCAGTACTAGGAAGGTGATAGCTCCATCATGCTTTTTTCTTGGTGGACTACACCTCGAGGCTTGGGTTCCAGGAAGTTGGGGGGCCTTGAGATTAGGCCTTTCAAGGCTCAGGTGAAAGAATGGGAACAAGAGAGTCGTGTGATATTTGTTTTTTTCTTGGCTCCAGAAGAAAGAATTATATATATATGTATATATATATAATATATATCATATAGATAGATAAAAAGATATATATGTATATATATATATATATCTTTTTTCCTTAACAATTAGATACAATGTGTTGCTCCAGAAAATAGTCATGGGGGGGGTCTTTCTCATTGGAGGTCTTCAAGAAAAGACTGCATGATCACTTGTCAGGTATGTTTGTAGAGATGATTTTGGTTGAAGTATAGGTTGGACAGGATGATATCAGAGACCACTTCCAACTCAGTCTCATCGAGCAATTTGTTTCTTTCCCACTAGAGGGCACCACCAGACCAGCAAAGATAAACCCAATATCCTCAGACCTGGAAAACAGCTTTCTTTTGTGAGGTTGTAGGGTTCTCTCTTCTTTGGCATATGGGGGTAAAAGGCAATTTGCCACAGTACGGAAGGCAGGGTAGTTGTGCTGTGAGAGCAGGGAGGTAGGTAGGTAGCTACTGCTGCTGCTGCTAATAGCTTTAACCGGGACATGAGCTCCTCTCCTAATTTGAGGCTGCCTATAAGCAATTTAAAACAGCTAAAATAGGAGTCCTCTGGGCTTGAGTTCCTTAAATGACCCTGATAATGGGACTGTAGATTTGAGTGTGATAGCAGGAGGGAAAGCAAGGTGGCCAGGCTGTGCCTCCTCCTGGCGGAAAGGTGCAGCCCTGGGGAACATGGTTAACTGAGTGTGTGTCACTGGAAAAGCTCTCATGTACCTGTACATTATGCTGCTTGGAGTCAGAGGTGAGAATGTTACAGGTTACCAGTGGCCTCATACTTTACCAAACCTTCTGACCATCTCCTGTTTTCTTGGGGGACTGCACAGGACCCCAGAAGTTAGTAGTCATAGGGCCTAATTTGAGGCAGGAATTTGAATATGAAGAGTTTCTATATTAGCGGAGTAAAAGTAGAATGGAGAAAAGTGGTAGCGGTAGGTGTTACCTACCACCCAGGGGAACAAGCAAGGCCCTTCTTTAACTTTGACGATGATGATAAAACAAAAATAATTACCAACGTCTTCTTTTAAATGAGTTAAGTCTATTGATCATAATTCAGGTACGATACTTTAAGTCGATGAATGATCTGCTAATAGCTACAAGACTGAAAGAAATGGAAGTTTTGGCTGTTGATGGAGTAGGAGAAGAGGGAAGGTATAATTTATGTCACAGAACACTGCGGCAGTAGGAAGGGCTGGGTATCTTTAGGGCTGCTTCCTAAAGCTGAGATGAAGTTACCCTTTGTCTCAGGCTGTTGCAGACAGTGAGGAGTCAGACTATTAGTCTATAGAGAAATGGTTGTTTTTTATCTTTCACTCTCAAAGAGGACCTTGACCTCAGGAAGGTGACGCCATGACTTGCAAGTGAATTGGATTTAAATGAAGAAGGGCTGTGCAAACTCACCAGCCTCACTTTCTCTTCTGGAGCCAGATATGTGGGCCCAGTGGCAAGATATAAATCAGGATGACTGGAGATAACTCCAAGGGATGATTGCAAGATAACCTTGCAACTGTTTCTGTTTTGCCCAGGCTGATTATTGTTGTTGCTGTCTTTGACTAGGTAAAAGAGACCCCTTTTTGTCTTATTTCAAACTAGCCTTAATCATTGAATGGGTGTTGCCTCAGTCAAACTGAGACCTGGGAAAGACCTATAAAGAGGACCTATGTAAAAGACGGCTCAGAAGGGTAAGTGGAATGTTGATGCGAATAAAATTCCCTCATTTATGGTCAGCAAGCTTACTCAAAAATCATAGTTGCGACAACCCTCTCTATGCTGAAAGTCATTTTCCCTTCTAGGCTGCCAATGCCTGCTTTGGGATCCTGGGGACAACTCTAGTTAACTACACAAAAAATGTATCATTCTTACTATTTAGCTGAGTCCGAGAGTTGGTATTCTCTTCTTCGATCATAACACTCCTGGATTCCAGGGTCCTCCCAGAGTTTTTTGATTGCTTCCACTTGTTTCCTGGGCAACATGGACACTTTGTCTACTTCCACTTCTCTAATCATCTGAGCATTTTCCTAATCAAAAGGGGAAAGAAATCATTAAAGGGGCGAAATCTAACTCGGAAATGCTCTGGTACGACCTATGGAAATAGAGCCATCTTTGTAGAAGTTAGAGAGCAACTTTGTACAGGGGAAAGAGGGCTTGGTTTAGAGCCAAAGTACCTGTGTCCAAATTCCATTCCCCACCACCATCATTCATTAGCTGTGTGACCCTGATAGAAGTGACATCACCATTCTGGATCTCAGTTTCCTTATCTGTAAAATGAAGAAACAGACTGGGTGATCTCAAAGTTCCCTTGAAACTTCAAATCTTGAAGTCTTAGGAGAGCTCAGTTAGGCAATAAGCGATCCTTGAGTAGGGGAAACATGCTCTTCCTTGATAATTAAGACACAAGACAAGACAAGCTGGCTTAGTGTCAAGCAGAGAGGAGGGGACTACGCTCATCTACCCAGTGAGATAGTCACACATTAACCCTACCAGTCATCTTCAGTTCCTGGGAGTGTGCTAATGTCAATTAACACCTTCTTCTATGAAAATATGACATGCCCACACATACAAGGGAAGAACAAGAAAGAATGGCACCCTGACTTCACCACCCTCCCTTCTAGCAACTCCCCTTCCTACCCCCTAGAGCATTGAGTCTAAATATCATCTCATGATAAAGTGAGGCATGTGTATACACATTATAGTCAATGGTTGGTTTCATCAGCTCCTATGAGTTGAATTACTATCTAGGTCTATGCAGGTGGCTCTTTACATCTCCATTTCCAGTCTTTGTCTTTCATCTGAGCTCCAGTGCCATATCACCAGCCGGCAACTGGACATTACAAACTGGATGTCCCATACACAGAGCAGAAATTCTGAAACTCCACATGTCCAAAACAGAACTCGTGTCCCCTGCCACCCCAAACCTACCTACTCATGAGTACCACTATCCTTCCAGGCTCACAGTCTTGTATCATTCTACTCAACTCCTCCCTCACTCTGCCTTCTTTCCTTCAGCCAGGTACAACCATGTCACTCCCCTAGGCAATAAGCTTCTCTCTTGCTTTTTAGATAAAACATAAACTCCTTTACTTTACAATTCCCTTCATAATCTTACCCCAACTTTTTCTTTTTCAACTTGATTACACATTACTCCTCTTTCTCTATGGTCCAGCTAAACAGTGAATAGAGACCCAAGTCTGGAGTCAGGAAGACCCGAGTTCAAATCTGGATTCAGACACTAGCTGTGTGGGGAAGGTATTTAACTTCAGTTTGCTTTAGTTTCCTTAACTGTACAATGAGGCTAATAACAGCACATATCTCTCATGGTTGTTATGAGGATTAAATGAAATAATAATTGTAAAGCACTTAATACAGTGTCTGGCACATAATAAGTGCTGTATAAATGTTAGATATTATTATTATATGAAATAATATTCATGAAGTACTTAGCACAGTGCCTGGGATATAGCAGGTGCTATAGAAATCCTCCTTCCTTCCTCTTCTCACACATGGCTCTCAATTGCCTGGCTCTATGACTTTGTACTGGTTAACCCTCAATTTACTTCCTCTTCACCTCTGACTTATTTCCTTCAAGACTCAGATCAAATATGATTTTCTAGGTGAGATCTTTCCTGCTCTTCCCACCCCCCAGTTTCTAGTACTCTTTCCCCAAATCACCTTTTTGGGTTTTTTTCACATATATATTCTTACTTATATGTGAACCAATTCATCTGATAGAATATAAGTCCTCAGAGGTCAGGGGCTATTTGACTTTTATTCCCAGAGCCCAGCCCAGAAATTGTAACATAGTAGACATTCCTATAGGAGATTCATCAGTATATGTGCACATTCATATATGTCTGTGTGATGATTAGATGATAAAGAAGACTTTTGTCTGGCTCTTTCAAGAAAACACTGTTGTGGGATGGCTATGTTGTGCAGTGAATAGAGCACCGGTCCTGGAGTCAGGAAGACCTGAGTTCAAATCTGGCCTCGACACTTAACACAAAACTAGCCATGTGAACTTGAGCAAGTCACTTAATCCCAATTGCCCTACTTTGCCCCCTCCAAAAAGCAAAAAGAAAAATCTAAACAACAACAACATAGCTCTAGAATCCTATTAATATAGTAAGTGGGAAAAAGGAGAAAAGATCTTCATTTCTATAGTATCTGACAGATTAATAACAATAGCTGACATTTTTACATGAGCTTATAAAGCACCTTATAGACAGTATCTCACTTGATTCTCACAGTCACAACCTAAGGTACAAGTATTATTATTCCCCCACTTTACGAGAAGTTAAGTGACTTACCCAAGGTATATACTACAGTCAATCTGACCTGTATCCTACATTCCATCTCCTGCTCCCATCACTTTTTATGGTCTATTTCCCAGCCTTGGGATGGTCTTCCTCTCCATCCTCACCAAATTCTCTAGTTCCTTTCAAGGTTCATTTGAACTAATTGTTCTTTTAAGACACCTTTCTTGATTCCCTCAATTATTAGTTCCCCTAAACTCCCATCATTTTCTATTTTGTACATATCCTATATTTAGTTATCCCTAGCAGGCACACAATCTTCTTGAGAGTGCGAACTGTCTCACTAACACCCAGCCCCGTTCCTGATGCATAGTAATAAACTAATAAATGTTTGTCAATCGATTGGCTGCGCATAAGCAATTAAAAGGAGCCCAGATGGGACCTGAACCCAGTCTCTTGATTCTAAGCCTGTTAGTGCTAATGCTTTTTATACAGAAGGTTCCCCAGGACTTTAGCCAGGTATGCCTCTCTGACTTTACTAAAGTGGAGATTCCAAGAGAGATCCCAGGGCTAACAAAAGTGAAGTGAATGCTATCCATAATATGAATGGAAGAAGGCTAGAATTTTGAGGAGAGTACATTCATATCTTGGAGAAGCAGGCAGGATCTGAGGCAGAAACAGATTCTGAACAAGTGATGTCTCCTAAGTGGGGCAAAGATGGTTTGTTTCTACAACCTAGATGCATTTATAGAATTTATTCTTTTCCCACCTGTAGTAAAGTAGCTTTGGCACCACTATGGAAGACTGGCCCAAGAAGAGTATGCAGCTATTTGGAAAGGACTAGGGGGAAAGCTGCAGGGCTGTGAGGTGGTACAGTGGATAGACAGAGCATTGGTCCTGGCATCAGGGAGACCTGAGTTCAAATATGGCCTCAGATACTTACTAGCTGTGTGACCCAGGGCAAGTCACTTAACCCTGTTTGCCTTAGTTTCCTCATCTATAAAATGAACTGTACAA
>NW_027185694.1:9623890-9811390 GCF_028583685.1 Petaurus breviceps papuanus | reverse complement strand
GGCATGACCTGGCTGCATTTATATTTCTATAGTTCACATAATTTTTATGAGATTTGTTAGATATATTTTGATTTGGCAGTATACTTCATCTCAGGAATTTTGGACTTTGGAAACACTCTCTAGACAACAGTATTTCTGTGTCCATAGCATTGTTACTCCTACCTAATTAAAACAGTCTCTTCCCAATCTGGGGGAATAGGGAAAGGATTTTAGCAGAAGGTGAGACTTGAGCTGAACCTTGAAACCAAGGGGCACAGGTAGAGGAGGGGCAGAGCATTTAAGGCAAAGGGAACAGAGCAAAGGCAAGAAGAGAGACTGGAATGCCGCTTGTGAAGTACAGCTGGAAGGCCAGATTTACTGGATTATGGAGTGTCCGTGGTTCCAAACAGAAGAGGTGATATTTGATCCTGGAAGTAAAAGGGAGCCACTCACTTTGGGGGTCAGGAGGAATGTCAGACCTACACCTTAGAAAATTTACTTTACCTGCTAAGCGGAAAATGGGATGACAGTGGGAGGAATGTGAGGCAGGGAGACAATATTTGAACTCGCAGGATTTTTGTGAAGAAAATACTTTGCAAACTCTGAAATGTTTTTATAACTGTCAAACAGTCGATTTTTAAAAATTGAAATACAGATAGTGAATTATAAAGTTAAGGTAAATGCCAACTTCAACAACAGATATTACAACAAAAAGGCCTCTTCTCACTTCCCCCCCCAACAAATTGCTACAGAATCAAACATCTCAAAATCACATATTAAAGAAAACACCATTAGCCATCGAAAATAATATAATCTAGTCCAACAAATACACATTACTGTTTCCTATGTGCAAGGTTCTGTGCTCAGGATAGCACGAAAAAATTCATCAATTCTGCCCTCAAATCTTAAAGCACGTGAATACATTTTCACAAATAAAAGCATGCCATTTCTCCAAACAAATAGTTAATATTATTGGAAAATGTGTGTTCCTGTTTAAAAACTTAATACTTTGTTTAAAAAGAAAATAAATTCCATTTGAGCCGATTTTCCTAACTTCATGCTTTTTTAAAAGTCTGTTGGATTCTGGTAAACCCACTGGGCAGGACCAGGGCTAATGTGGGATTCTGTCCAATCCACTGGTAGCAAATAATGAATGTTTAGTAACAGTGGAAGAAAGCCTACAAGTTATTAAAATTGCTTTACCCCTTCCCAAAGTAATAGGATTCTCCTGTTTCTTTTTCCATAATTAGTTCCTTAAGCGAGACATTTTATTAGGTGTTAGTTTCACAAGGGTTTAAAGTCACTCTCTTTGTTTCATAAATACTTGAGTGTCAAGCAGCTTAGACAAAGTAAAGGGACTTTACAGTGAAACATACATGGAACCAAAAATCAAAGAGGTTTGGTCTCCTCCTGTAACGAATCAGGCCCTAATCTTAGAATACAGACATTGCATTATTCTGGTGCTATTTACTTTTAGGAGAAACTAGGAAAGGGAGAGATGAATGAATGCCCTCTTCGATTTTTAAAAGAAGAACAATGCAGCACCCAAAAATGTTTTCTTTCTTTCTCCCCCTTGCAAAACAGGTTTCTGTGTTGGAGCAAATGCAAATTGGAGGAAATACTGGGATCCAAGAGTCAATCAACCTAGTAAGTAAGGTTCCTATAGTTGTGTAAAGCTGAGCTAAAGAACAAATATTAAGAAATGAAATTCTTGCAATGGTCCTTTGAACCAGATCCTTATCTCTTTTCTTTTTCTTTTCTTTAAACAATCCAGGACTCAGAATTTTTGAGTTGGAAACTCCTTATCCTGCTGTTGTGAAATTCAGACTTCCTTTAGACTTAAGCATTGGGAAATGGAAGAACAAGTTAGTATAATGTGATAAGGGGAGCCAGAAAAATGCACAGGACTGATATAGGATTGCCTCTCCATCCTCCCTTCCCATTTTTAGCCTGGTTCCACCAGGCACAAGGAAAGAACAGAGCTCTAAGGCTCGAAAATTTGGCTTTCCTGATGATTTAATGCATGATCAGGGCAAAGCCTCTGGTCTTCTCTAGTTACAAAGGAACATATCAACGTAGGGAGATACATTCTGGTTACATCAAAAATTGACTGCAAGAGCACAGAAAGAGATACAGGAGTATGCCAAAGACCAATTTCAACTAGCTCACGTTTTTCTGGAAGGTTGGCTAGTCCTGCACCCCCCAAAAGTGGAGGAAACTTTCTTCTTTCTATAGGAAGAGTATATTACATAGAAAATACCTCCACAGCCCTCCCCCTTGGCCCCTTCCAGCTTATTACCCAGACCCAGAACTCAAGCTAGTACTCAAACTTTTATGAACAGCCTGGGAATTTAAGTGCCACAACGTATAGGAAAATAGTTTCTATATAAAAATTCATTCTGAAAAAAAAAACAACTTAATCAATGGGACTTGCTGTTAAAGTCCCAGATTTATTCCTATACAAAGCTGATCTGTAGTTTTTCCCTTCTCCTCCTTTCTGTGCCCCGTCAGGACTTCCTCCTTATTTGGCATAGAGTTCCTGGTGTCAGGAAGGCCTTAGTTCAGATCCTGCCTCAAACACTAACTTAGCTATGTAACCTTAACAAACCACATAACCTCCCTCAGCCCCAGTCTGCTCTTCTGTAAAATGGAAACCACTGCATTTACCTCACAGGAATGTTGTGATGATCAGATGAAATCATATGTGTAAATTGCTTCACAAACATAAAAGTTATTTAAGTGTTAGCTATTATTACTGTGCAGTTAACATATCAAAGTGTTAATGATACTTCAGTGTTACTCCTACATCTCCAAAGGTATCTGAAATCTAAAAATGGACATCCCTAGAGGTCAATGATAAATGAGAAGAAGAGGATTTTTTTGTTTTGCTTTTTGGAGGGCAATTGGGGTTAAGTGACTTGCCCAAGGTCACATGGACAGTTAAGTGTTGTGTCTGAGGTCAGATTTGAATTCAGGTCCTCCTGATTGCAGGGCCAGTGCTCTATTCACTGTGCCACCTAGCCGCTCTAAGAAGTGGAATTTTTGTACATTCTCGGATACCTGTGATAGGTTTAGTGGGGCCAACATTTTGAAGTGAACTTTCCTAACATCCAAAAAGTCACAAAAATAGGCAGTTGCACACCCTGTCTCTAGGTGAGGCTGACCCCGCTGGTGTTCTTCCAAATACCTGGAGACTCTTAGGATGACTGAGATCCCGTACTCTCTCTAGTCCTCATTTAGCCATGCAGCCTCTCTTCCAGCCTCTTTGTGGAAGAAGTGACAGAGAATAAGTGAAGGAGGGGGCCTGTTATCATGGTGGGAGCAGGAATACCAGGCTCTGGCTTCAGTTCTCCATCAGCCTCATCACAAGACAAGTCGAGTCCTCACAAGGGATTGCTTGTGGGAAGTGGGGCATGAGAACACAGATACTCTCGGGATCCACAGGAAGCTGCCCACATCTAAAGCTCCCTGCATCTTCTGGATATCAGGAACTAGAGTGGAAAAAAAGCCCCAGACTTTTTTGAGTTAGGGCACTTGGGTTTCTAGCCCCACCTTTGTTTAACCACTTCACCTAACTCTTGGTTTCCTCATTCCTCAAAATGAGAAGGGTTGGGTGTTTGTACTAAAATATTGCTAAGGTTTATTCCCACTCTGACATTTTGTGCCTAATCATGGATGGATACAAGGCTTTCAATATATGTGTCTTCAGACACAGCTTTCACAGGGTTGAGCCTAAGAATCTGTACAACTTCCACTCTTGAAACTGCTCCTGATTCAGAAGGAGAAGGGAAAAAAGGAAAATGCACTCACAGTCCCCAAAGGCTCTCCATCTGCTCCATCTGGAAGGCCTCAAAAGTAAACATCGCATTTTTAAGGCAGGAAACATTAATAGTGGCCAGTTCAAAATTTAATTTAAACAGAGCCAATATCTGTCAGCTAACGTCAGAGGACAATGAACAGCAGTAGTGCCAAGAGAGGCAAACATTGGAGAGCACAAGGGATGATGCCCCAGATACAATGCCTCCACTAGCTCAGCGGGAAGAGGACCTTCACTGCAGCCTCTCCATCTTCCCTCCCCCAGATATATGTTCTTGTGTGTCCTGGGCAAGGCACTCAAACAAGAAGCCATGACTTCTGTCTATTCAGGACTCAGCCAGACAAAGAAGGCTTAAGTCTGGTGGCAGCTAGGCCGAGCAGCCTGGTTCCTCAAATCATAGTCCAAAGCACATCACTGTTATATGGTGATTTAGAGTAAGAATGTCTGGAATTTGGCACAAAGGTCAGCACAGGGCTTTCCTACGTAATATAGCTCTCCTGAGGAAAAGTGGGAATAAGGTTTTATGATATATATATATATATGTGCATATATACACACAATATTATATGTTTTATATATAGTTATGCTATATATAATATATAGTATCTAATATATTATATACATACATATATATGTGTGTATGTATATATGTATATACACATCTATTCCAAGTAGCTGTGTGACCTTGGGCAAGTCACTTAACCTCAATTGCTTTGCTTTCCTTCCTAAGGGGGGGAAAAAAGCTACACACACACACACACTCTCTCTCTCTCTCTCTGTGTCTCTGTCTCTCTCTGTGTCTCTGTCTCTCTCTTTCTCCCTCCCTCCCTTCCTCCCACCCTCTCTCTCTCTCCCCCCCACACCTCTCTCTCTGTGTCTCTCTGTCTCTGTCTCTCTCTCTCTCTCCAGGTAAAGCAATAAGTGCTCTAAAAACTAGCTCTGGCATCAGAGGAAGCAAATTTAAATCATGAGTCTGCAATTTCATAGCTATGTGATTTAGTGGAAGTTGCTTAACCTGCCGGGGCCTCAGCATCCTCTTCTGTAAAATGTACATCCTCCAAAGTCCGCGTTAGCTCTCTATCCAATGACCTTAATTTGATACCTGTTTGACTGAAGCTCTGGTTTCCAAAGTGCAGAGCGAGAATCTCAGGGGACGATCAAGACAATCCCTGTGATGGATGGCTGCATCCCAGCCTTGCTCCAAAAGCTATGTCTTAAGCATGAACTCATCAACTCCTTCATCAGGGGTGCATAGAGATGACAGTGGAGTGGCCATGGAGGAAGTCTGTATTAGAGGGTGAGGGTTGAAATGAGTGGGGATGGACAGATAGAGTTATAACTACTGCAAGCAGCCAAAGCCTGACATTTCCCTAGAGTAGTCAGTCAGCCTATTAGCATTTATTAAGCCCCGGCTTTGTGCCAAGCACTGTGTTAAGTACCAGGGACACAAAGAAAGGTAAAAGTTAGCCCCTGCTCTCAAGGAGCTTACAGTCTAATGGCAAAGTCAACATGCAAACAACTATGTCCAAACAAGCTATGCACAGGACAAACTGGAGATAATCAATCAGGAGATAATCAGGTGCTGACATTAAGGGAGATCTGGAGTAGCATGCCCTGACTGCCACTTCCCAGCAGAGTGAGGAAGCATGGTGCAGCAAACACCGTACTAGCAGTCAGGAACATCCTGGTTCAGATACCCGCTCAGACAACTGATATCTTGATGACACGAGACAAGGCACTTAGACCCTGTCTTAGTTTCCTTATCTACAAAATAAGAAGGCTGAACTCTGCATCTTCTAAAATTCCTTCCATTTCTAAAGCTATCCTATGGGTAGCCTTGGTTCTAAGCATCTCCATAAGTGTAAGCATGTCACCATGGAGAAAGAAGCAGCTAGCTAGCCAGTTACCAAGAGCACAGGAAGGGATGCTTGTCTTTAGCACCTCTCCCTACCATCTGCTGGGATTCTACTCAACCTAATCTGTCCTCCTCTTCAGGCAGCTTCCTTGTCCCATGAACTCTGTCACCTATACTAGCTGGGACAATCCCATTTAGTGGCCTACAGTAGCAGAGGCGGTAGGGGGAAGAAAATGCTTGGGAAAGAGGCCACCTCAGTCCCACAGCTTTCAGAGTCCTGGGGGAAGGAATGATAGTAGGAACTCCATACAACTGAGTGCAAATACTTATTGGAGTGGATTGGTCAAGTCCCATCCTCCTACAACAGGGAGATTCAGAAAAGAAGTCTAGGTAGGAACAAATGATAGATAACAGATGGCTAGGGACTAGCCAATGACGCAAAGTGAGGAAATGATCTTTTAAAAGCATGAATGTGTGTGTGTGTGTATGTGTGCATTTGCGTGTCTGTGTGTAGACTTTATAAGAAAAACAACAGCAAGAACTGATGAAGACTGGTAGGATGAATTTATCACAAATGTCCTCACTAAGAGGGATACATCCCTCTCTAGGATTGTATGCAAAAAAGCAGCTCAGATTTCTCAGTGATGAACTTAGAATTAGATCTTTAATTCATTATCTCACAAAGTATTAAAACTTATATTTTCAAAACTAACAAAGTATATTTAATTATACTACTCTCATTAAAATGCACTAAAAAATTTATGGGCTATTAATAAAGACTAAAATATTTTAAAATACCATTTAGTCTTTACTTTTAGTTTTTATAGTTTATATGTAAATATGAATATATAATATATATTATACTTTAAAGTTTTACATTTTGTGTGTGTTTTATAATGTAGATCAGAGATATCAAATGTAGCCCACCTGCAATACACCCAAGTACTGCCCAAGCCAAATTAAAATGCAATTGGGAAGTAGTTATCAAAATAAAAATACAATAAATCACAGATAGCATTAATGTGTGGTTTTGTAAGTCAGTGTGCTCCTGCAGGAATCCTTATGTCTGGTGTTTCTACTTGAGTTTGATACCAATGATGTAAATAACATATTAGTATAGTAATGTATCACCTAATTTATAAATAAATATGCAAAATGCTCAAAATTAAAAAAAAATTTACCCAACAAAGGTACACAATCAAAAAAAAATAATGTGGAAACCATTGGGCCTAAAAGACTCAAAAACTGTGACAAGCATTGGCCCAAATGATCTATTGTCTTTCATACCCCGGGTGTATAATTGTGTTGGGTTTGTTTATTATCTTCTCATTTTAAAATTAAATAGTATTAGACAACAAATTTCTAAAAAACAGTAAGAAAACATTTTGGACTCAGTAAAAAATATTTTTCTAACAAAGTACTTAATATCTACTTAATCTCACATTCAGTCTCACAACATTCCTAGTCAATCCATAATCATTGACTCAGACTGACAGTGGATAGATATACCAGTGCAACAGAAGTGAGTATATGTCATTAATTAACAAACATTAATTAAGCACTTGAAGTGTGCTAGAGGTCCAAATACAAAGAATGAAACAGTTCCTACTCACATGGAGCTTATATTCTAGCAGGGGGTATGACAAGTTCATATATAAATATATACATAATAAGAAAACACAAATAAATCCACAGCTAGGTCCCAACTCTCAAGGGAGCTTATAGTCTAATTGGGTACTATAACTCCCAAGAATCAATTGCCCTAGTGGCAGGTGTACTTATAAGAAAGTCTTTCTTTAGCACTTAATTACCAGCGCATTTGGCTCTCTTAGGTGCTTTCTTAAGTATAGAATGGAAGCCTGCTCTCAAATTTCACTTTTTGAGGCAGACACGGGAAAGCACAAGCGCTAAGTGCACAGAAGACAAACACAATACGTGAATGGACAGAAATGTATCGCCATATATAGGCAAAGGGCAAGTGCATTTAAAGAGTGGGGTGAGAGGATAGCTATTAATTAGGAAATGAGGAGGAATTTCATGTGCAGACTGAGCAGGGTAAAGAGAAAGAGTCAGTTCTAGAAATATCCTGTGAAGTGTGCCTGGAGAGGATGGCATTTCAGCTGTTATAACATCATAGAAGCATGGTGGGCTAGGCGTGTGATGTGGGTATATGGCATCCTGCTGGAAAAGATTCCAAGGGAGGGTTGGGAGAAGTGCCAAATGATGGCTTTTGGTAGATGTGCTCAAGAGAAAGATGGAACATACCCTGGCTGAATAGAGCTAACAATTGAAGTGAGCATGGAGGGGATTCCAGAACAGGAACCTGAAGCATGGATTTTTCAAACTATATACATTTACTGACTCTTTTAAGATTCCCAGGCAACTAGCAAGTAGTCGGAGAATTGTTGTTCACCTTTCATTCTCGAAGAGGACCAATGACACGCTAGCCTGACTTGCACGTGACTTGTGTAAAAGTGGGGCAGAGCTACACAAAGTCATCAGCTTCACTTTCTCCTCCAATTATCCAAGTCCAATGGCAACATAAAGATCAAGACTGCTCAGAGAACAGAGGGAACAGAAAGGATCAGCAAGTTAGACAGAGTGCTTGAGGGTTAGGAATGCTAAAGATACCAATATCCTCTCTCTAAGAAGTTGTAAGCAAGAAGATAAAGACTAGACACCAAGGTTTGATATGACTTAGGAAGCAATGTACTATATAAGGTTTTCAACAAGAAATGCGTAAGTGAGCAGTAGTTAAAAGCTTCTCCTTAAAGTAGAATAAGGAAAATAAGAGATTGAATGACAATAGAGGGGTGGTTTAGGAAGGTACTGAAGTGGTACCTAGATAATGTGGCTCAATCATTTTTCAGTCATGTCCCACTCTTTGGGACCACTTTTGGGGTGTTCTTGGCAAAGATACTGTATTCTTTGCTATTTCCTTCTCTATGCATTTCTCTAAATCTTACTCTAAATAATAGATTACTTTCCTATATGATACATAGAAGCGATTAATTTATAATTTAGGTTTACATTAAGATATTTTGAAAACAAACTGTAATTGACTTGATTGTGTCCTAATCTATACTTTCAGACATCTATGGCTAAGGAAAATCATCAGTAGAAAGGTCAAACAGCCATAACCCAAAACACCATCATTTATCTAGGAGGAGCTCCCTGAGTCCATACAACGCTTGCCAATGTCAGCCTACCAGCATGGAGTTCAAGATTCTAATGTCAGGTTTGTCCTTGAGTTTCTTTATTATTATGAGACAGGAGAGAAGAAATGTCTGTCTCAGGGACTTGCCTATCAACAAGAACAAGTTAGGAGGGAGGCAACACTTCCAAATCCCCACTTTGTTTTTTTCAAATGACTGTTTCTACCATAGCACTCATTTTCCTTATATATAAAATAAAGGGGTTGGCCTAAATGACCATTAATGTCTCTTTTTGTTCTGAATCTATGATTCCAGGATCCCTGCTTGTCTAAGGAGTGGTTAAATATTAACCACAAAGTACTTTGATCCCTTCAAAAATACTTTATAAATAAAACAAAAAAATTTGTATATGCTTTGAAGACTATAAAAATCACTGTTATTTCCCTAAAGCTAAAAAGCAAAACTGGTAAACTAACAGAGAATTCCACTGCCTTATTTTTTTCAGTTCTCTATAGTCTTGACTTCATCAATACTTTTAACTGATGATCCCAGAAAGCTTCTTAGCAGACTATATTGTGCAAGACAAAGAATGGAGACAATTTCTCCCTGAAGCAAGCCTGTGAGCTTTTAATTATACTTGTACTGAATATTAATGCCATCTTTTTCCGGGCCCCAAATTTTCAGATATCTACCAGAATTTCTTCATTTGCAGAAGGGTAACTGCAGAATGTCTGCGATGATATCATCACAGGAAACCCTGCATATTGTTGAGAGTTTAACTCTGCTGGAGTTCTCTTGATACAAACCAAAGCTTACATTGTTTGGGATGCTTCATTTTTTCCACTCTTTTCCAATAGGCAGGAAAACTTCTGGAACACCACAACAAATATTTGGGTCACAGCTTGCTTTAATGATGCATTTCTGAAATGAATGTTTTGATTCTGTATGTTTTTTTTTTGTTTGTTTTCTCTCATACCCTGTCCCCAGTCAATTAATTGTCAAGTCCTGCTGACTTTTTTTTACCTTTGGAACATCTTTCCCATATGTCTCTTTGTCTCCTCTGCCATTGTCATTACCTTGCTGCAGGCCCTCACCTTGTACCTGGCAACAGCCTGCTGATTGGTTGTCTGTCACAAGGCTCTCCCCATTTCAATCCATCTTCCACTCAGCTGTCAAAATGATTTTCCTAAAGGGAAGTTCTGACCTTGTCAATCCCCTACTCAAGAAACTCTACCGGCTCCCTATCACTCCCAGGATCACATATAAAACCCTCTGTTTGGCATTCAAAGTCTTTCATAAAATTCCTTCCCTACCTTTTGGACTTCTTACACCTTACAACCCCTCCCCACCCTAAAATGTAGTCTTGTGACCAAACGAAACTGACCCCCTACCTGTTCCTTGAATAAGACCCTCCATCTCCCAATTTTGGCCATTTTAACTAGCCACCTACCATGTTGGAAAGCTCTCCTTCCTCATCTTTCCCTCCTGGAACCCCGACTTGAAGTCTTCAAGTTTCTGCTAAAACCCCTACAGGACGCCTTTCTTGGTTCCCCAAATCTAGTGCTTTCTCTATGCTGATTATTTAATTTACCCTACCATGATCACGCGGACATGGCTGTTTGGGTGCCATCTCTCCCATTAAGCTCTGAGCTCTTTGAGAGCAAGAGCTGTCTGTTACCTTTCTTCGTATCCCTAGGGCTTAGCACAGCGTCTGCTACATAGTAGGAGCTTTATAAATTTTACTGAGTAGATGACTGGGGGCCAGCTCGAGACATATGGAAAGGAAGAGACAGACTTAGGAGGGTAGGCATGAAGAGAAAGATGTCACCTCATCATGTCCCTAATCTCTAGCTTGCCTTTCTAGAGTTTTTTTTTTTCAGAACAAAGTAAGTCTTTATTGGTAAAAAAAAAAATTTCAGGCTTCAATGCCAATTGGCACCACGTTTGGAGGCTAAGTCCCTGAGATGATCAAAGTTTCAAGTATCCAGATTTCAAGTTTCCAGGTTCATTGTCCAGTAAAGCCAGTGTTCTGGGATTTGGGGGGAAGGGGAGGTGGAAGAACATCAGAGAGAGGGTGAAGAGAATGATCTCTAAGATCTCTAAGGAGAATTACAGGCCTTGATGGTCTATCCTCCACCTTCTTTGTGACTATGTGTGGATACATATATGTATCCACATATACATATGTATACACATACATACATATATCTCAAAGGGTACAAAAATTACTTTAAAATATAAAGCTTTTATGGGTGGAGATTCTCAGGTCCTTAATCCTGTGGATCCCAAAGCTCTCATTTCTCCTCATCATGTGTGGTGATCCAAATGCTGTCGAATAAGAAACATCCCCTGTAGGTCACAGCTCTGTCTTGGAGAGCCGGGTCTCTTTCTGGGCTTGATTGTGCCGGTTTTTCTGAGTAGAGATATTGTAGATTGGAGGCCGACCCGAACAGTCAGGCGCTGTTGCCAGAGGTGTGCCCAGATGCAATGCCATGTCCATTTGCTTCTGGACCAAATGCAGCTGTTCCTGCATTTGCTCCAGCTCCAACTTGAGACCCTTGGAATGGGGAGGTGGGGCAGAGCTGTATCCCCCATTCTTCCTGCTTCCCAGACCAAGGTGCAGCAACTCAATCAGGTTGAGCAGGAGGCAGAGGCCACTGACTGCATACATGACCAGCAGGAAGATGGTCTTCTCTGTGGGACGAGATACAAAGCAGTCCACGGTGTGGGGGCAAGGGCTGCGCTGGCAGACATAGGAAGGAGGCACTTCCAGGCCATAGAGCAGGTACTTGCCCAGCAGGAAGACCACCTCTAAGGCAGATCGCACCAGCAACTGCCCAACACAGGCCCCCAGGAGCCCGTCCCTGCGGATCCTCCTGCGACCATCGTGGGCTCCATCCTCAGGGGACTTGTGGGGCTTCTTCTCTTTGATCATGGGCTCCTTCTCTTCCTCCTCTTGCTTCTGGGTGCTCTGGCGCCGGGACAGATGGTGCACGGCATAGCCCAGATAGAAGACGGTGGGCGCAGTGACCAGGATGATCTGGAACACCCAGAAGCGGACGTGGGAGAGGGGTGCGAAGGCGTCGTAGCAAACGTTTTGGCAGCCCGGCTGCTGGGTGTTACACACGAATCCGCTCAGTTCGTCCCGGTAAATGGCCTCCCCGCCCACGGCCAGGAGTACCAGGCGGAACACGATCAGGACGGACAGCCAGAGTTTCCCCACCAGGGTGGAGTGCTGGGTCACAGCCTCCAGTAGCCTCGTCAGGAAGGCCCAGCTCATCTTCGATCTTCTTAATAATTACTTTCCACGACCTACAATCTCTTCTTCAGTAGCCCAGGCTAGTCCGAAGCCGGGTTAGCAGAAAGACCTGAGCCTCTCTAGAGTTTTAAGGAAAATTCTACTGGGTGAGAATAGGGCTTCTTGCTTGGCCGAGCAAGATTGTTGCTTCTTCCCAGCTAAAGAGCTCAGTTGGGGGCGGCCAGGTAGCACAGCAAGTAAGAGCACCGCCTCCAGTGTCGGGATGACAGGTGGATCGAATCAGGGCTCAGACACTTATTACCCACCCAGAAACACCTGGCCGTGTAGCCTTGAGCAAGTTACTTAACCCCAATTGCTTAGGGGTGGACAGGTGGCTCAGTGGGTGGGAGCGTCAGCTCCAGTGTCAGGATGACCTGGGGATCAAATCTGGGCTCAGATACTTGGCACCACACCCAGAAATAACTGGCCGTGTAACCTTGAGCAAGTTACTTAACCCTGATTGCTTTAAAAAAAAAATAAAGAGCTCAGTTGTACTTGCATACCTTCCAATGTATTCTAATAAGTACAACTTCTATGGTCTCTGATAATTTCTTGAATAATTGGGTTTACTGTTCACTATTTGTGATGGTCTTTTGTATAACTAGCATTTGGGGGGAAGGGGTCAAGTTGGGGGATATAACTTAGGGCATCTTCCCCCCTTTAAAGAATAGTGTTCAGGGAAGTTAAATGCTTTTGAACTAAAAAAAAGCCCTTGCAATAGACCAGTAACACTTTGGAGGACAAATAGATATAATCCTACTCTATTATCCTTCTCTCTCAGAGGGGAGCAAAATAGCTAATCTCATTGTCTTTTCTTCTGCTTCTCTCAAGGAAGGATCCATAGTTTCCCTATGTCCTTACATGGACATCCCATAAGGATACACACATCTTACACACATGGGCAACACACACCTTACAACTGACTTATATGTGACCTATGCAAAAGTACTTACTGACTGAAGCAGGACTAGAGCCCAGGTGTCCTGGCTCCCAGCCTAGCATTCTTTGCATTATCCTATGATCCTTCCCTGCTCTATAATGTGTGGGGCTGCATATCTACTGAGAATATTTATTTTTAAGCTCTTTGCTTATAAAGGTTAAGTGCAAAATAATTAACTATCTGACCAACAGAGGGAAAAATGAATATTAGCAGGGAAATTAAAGGGAACTTTCAAGTACAATCAATTTTTGATTATCCATAAGTGGATGATCGGCTTTGGTAAATTATCTGAAGCTTTGAGTTCCCTGATTGAGTCTTAGGGTGCCCATAATATAGCAATTCTGGGAGGGGATTGGCTTAGAGCTAAATGCTCACTCTTTCCCTCCTTTATCCACTCTCACTGGGTTGAACAATTCCCTTAACCTTTCTGAGTTTCAGTTTCCTCATGTGCAAAATGAGAATACTTCTCCTCCATATACTACATTCAATTGATTGCTACCTTTTGTTAGATCTACCTAAAATGCATCTCTTACATCTACTCCATTCTCTGTACTCACACACACATCAACTAGTACAGACCGCCATCTTTCACCTGGACTATTCCAATAGGCTCTAAATTGATCTACAATTCTTTTTCACCAACATATTCTCCACTCAACTGCCAAAGTAATTTTCTGGGTCATGTCATTCCCTTTATCCATTAAACCATCCAAACTAATTTTAGCTCTAATGGTCAAATACAAACAACTTCTGTCATTTCAATTCCCTTACAATTTAGATCCAATCTACATTTCCAGCCTCCCTTCAAAGCTCACCTTAAACACTACTTTCTGCACAAAGCCTTTACTAATCACCCCAGCTGTTAATGCCTCTTCCTCTACAAATTATCTTATATGAGGTAACCCTAAACCCTTGAAACTTTAAGCTTTAATAGCTTAAAACCTCATTAAGACTTTTGAACACCCAGTATTTATTTTTATGTCCATTCTGTACCTACTCATGTGTGTATATATATTGTTTCCTCCTATAGAATATAACCTAGAGGTCAGGATTGTTTATAGATGTGTATATATATATATATATATATATATTTATATACTTACATATGTTTATATAAATTTTATATATGGTTTATAAATACATTGCGTGGATACATACACACACACACATTACCCCAGAACAGTACCTGATACACTTAATACATGCTTGGAGATTTACTGATCCTACTCCTCATACCAACTCACAGAATTATAAGGAATGCACTTTAAAGTGATATTTAAATGTGCTATTATTATAGAAAGAGAAAATGCTTGCAGCTATCATGAGAGGTTGCTGGTAGCCTTCTCAAACCCAACTATCAGAATTGTATAAATGACTGATGATGCATCAGAGGAGAAAGAAAAAAATGTTAATTCCAAGATCCATTGATGTTTTCAGCTTTTCGTCCTAGAAGGAATTAAAAATATATAGGCATGTATGTTCGGAGGAAGGTAAAAGAATGGTGAAAGGACTTAAAATTAGGTCATATGAAGATTGAAGGAAGGTGATAAAGATGATTTAGCATGGAGAAGAAAAGATTTAGAGGAGGTATGGTCACTGTTTTCAAATGTCTGAATGACTATTACGTGAAAGACATATTAGTCTTGTTTTCTTGGTCAAAAAGGCAGAACAAAGTCGATGGATGGCTGTTGTATCAAGGAAAATTTCACATCCACACAAGAAAAAATAATCCCTGATACTTAGATCTACTAAAAAAATGGATGTGTTACATTGGACTAGTCAATTCCTTGCTACCAGGCTAGATCATCACCTATCAGGGATATGATATAAAAGATTTATCAAGTGGCTGGGGTTGGATTAGAATAACTTCTGAGGTCTCTTTCCACTTCTTGTCATCCACAAGACCAGGATCATCCTTGTGTCTCCCACAGAATCTCGCACAGTGTCTGATACATATATTTTTGCTCATTAAGTATCTCTTCAGTGGATGGATAACAGATGGTTAGAAAGACTAAAATGAAGAGAAGTTCAGGGAGGGGGCTAAATTATGTTTTATTTTGGTTTGAAATACAGAATATACTGATATGAAAAGAACTCAAATTAGGGCATCATCTAAGATGTATCAATGATCCAAATATGAAGTGAAAAGAGCCTGAACTAAGGCAGTGGTAAAGTAAATGAAAAGGATTGGGGTGGGGCTGAGTTGCGGGGGGGGGGGGGGGGGAGGGAATTGTGATACGAATACAATGTTGGTAGAACTGTGAACTGATCCAACCATTTCAGAAAGCAATCTGGAATTATGTCCAAAAAGTTATAAAACTGTGTTTACCCTTTGACCCAGCAATGCCACTAATAGGTCTGTTTCCCAAGGTGATCCTGGGAAAAGGAAAAGAAGCTATATGTTCTAAAATATTTATAGTAGCTTTCTTTGTTGGTGGCAAAGAACTGGAACTTAAGGGGATACCCCTGAAGTGGGGAATGGCTAAACAAGTTGTGGTATATAATTGGGATAGAATACTCTTGCACTGTAAGAAATGATGAGCAGGTTGATTTTAGGAAAACATGGGAAGATTTGCATGAAATAATTAAGAGTGAAACCAACAGATCTAAGAAAACATTGTCTACAGTAACACCAATATTATTCAAAGAATAACTGTGAATGACTAAGTTATTGTGCATATTATAAATAGTCCAATCAACTACAAAGGACCTATGAAGGAAGATGCTATCTAATTCCAGAGAAAGGACTGATAAATTGAAGTATGGATGGTATGGTTTTACATACATACACACGTATACATATATACATATATGTGTGTGGGAAGAAATAGTAGCCTTCTCTAGTATGGAGTTGGGGTGGGGAGACAGTTCAGAACTTAAAATGCAGCAAAAATAAATAAATTTTAGAAATTAAATTGGAGGGGGCGGCCAGGTAGCACAGCAAGTAAGAGCACTGGCTCCAGTGTTGAGAAGACCTGGAGATTGAATCCCGGGCTCAGACACTTAGCACCCACCCAGAAACACCTGGCTGTATAACCTTGAGCAAGTTACTTAACCCCAATTGCTTAGGGGTGGCCAGGTGGCTCAGCGAGTAAGAGCACCGGCTCCAGTGTTGGGACGACCTGCCGGGCTCAGACACTCAGCACCACACCCAGAAATAACTGGCCATGTAACCTTGAGCAAGTTACTTAACCCCGATTGCTTAAAAAAAAAAGAAATTAAATTGGAGGAAAAAAGAAAAGAACAGGGGGATATGGGGTAGAGGAATCTGTAAGAATCAGTATTATGAGAATCTCTTAAGAAACAGTTATGTGTATATAGCTCTGAAGTTTTTTTTTCAAGTTTTATTTAGGGAGTTTAAACATGCTCTGAAAGTACTTCACTTAATCAGCTTATACTTTGCTAAGCCATCTGTCCCTAAAATAAGTGTTAGAAATTTTCTGCCGTTCTTACTGTTAAAAATATCCTCCTGAGCAGGTATAAATGGAGGGTGGTGGAGATTCTAGTACATATGGTATGGTTTCTTCTAGGAATTATTGTTGAAGTAACAGAGAAGATGGTGGGTTAGGGGGTGGGTGGGTGGGATTTAATCACATGCTCTTCAGATTCATCACCTTTAATTGTGAGACCAATTATTAGGTCTGTTCATATGCTACGACTTCTATAATAATATTTAGGTTCTGATGGATAGAGTACATGGACTGATTTCCATCATTCTTTAAAGAACCACACTGAACTTTCAGTCCCACATAGGAACATGGCATTCCAGGGCCAGTCCTTTTAGTTCTCTCAGATATTCCAGGGTGAGTATAACCCCAATAAAAAGCCACAATATTTTGGTCCAGAGTGGAAAGATGACTATGGGGCCCCACTCTAATTAGATACATACAGATATGCATGCTAAAACCTCTGACTTAGTTTCAGGCAAACCCAATGTTAATTCTCCACTCCTGCTTCCAAGACACAGTACTACCAAGGAAAACATCTTGGAATCCATCCATTATATCACAGAGCAAAATGTCACAATGTTACCATGAAATGGGCATTGATGTTAACCACTGCTTAAAAATCACTACCTCTATGTGTCCAAGTTAAAAATGAAGATCAGATAAATTGTTAGAAAAATAAGTATTTACTTTCAACTATATTTCAAATTCCATCCAAATGTTTCCTCTAATTTGCAAAAAAGTAATTAGTTTTTGGATGTTCACTTTCTCTACAGCAAATCACATATGATTTCTTAGCAAATATCAAAAGTAACCAGGAGTATTTTAAGGGTACCCTGTTTCAAAAGGAAACCAGGGCATGAAATAATGCAAAATAACCAAACTCTTTTGTTATCTCCAAATCACAAAAAAATTGAAAAGCCAATGAATTCTGGATAAATCACCAAAAAGACTGGAAGACTTTGAAATTGTAGTGGGAAGCCTTTGAATTGAATGGATTCCATTTGACTTAATGACTGGACTAAAGTTAAAAAGATTTAGTGTTTGCTTTGTTCCATATGGTTAGGTACATGACTCTACAAAGGTAAATGGCAATCTGATCCTGATTCAAGTACACACAAAGACACAGACCAAATCAATTCTTTCTTCCACAGTTGCCCACTATACTCTAGAGCTTAAAAATGGTCTTCAACAGAAATCTAACTTTTTAGTACAACTTTTAAAGTTCTTTCATTGCACTAAATTCTTTATGCATTTCAAACAATTTCTTCTGGTTTCCCACACACTAACTTCCTTCACTGACAAGAGTCAAGAACTGGGGTGCTTCCAAGGAGATATTGAGGGAGAACAGCACCTGCTCAAATCTGGTCAGAAAAGAGAAGATTTCATTTCTATGCAGAGGTGGAGATCTTTGGACATGGGCTACTACATGTACAGTCAAAGTCAGTGTGTTCATTAGGTTTAATGAACTACATTTTTTCTCTCTTAAATTCTTTAAGAGAGATGGCTTACTACAGGAGAGAAAGGAGAGATATGCATAGTGTTCCAAAAGTCTTAGGGCAGTTTAAACTTTAGTACCTTAAAGTAGGGTGTTTTCATTTAAGTAATAAAGCTTAAAACTACCCTAAGACTTTTGGAATAACCCATATTTGGAAAGGAAGGTGATAAAAAGATCACCTTTGAAAATATATCAATAAGATTAATAAAAAAGAAGATTATACTAAGTATAATCTTGCCATAAAGACAGGGAAGAGTTTGTCTCTACTCTTCTGAGTGATTTAGTCTTAACAGCTACCCCATTAGCATGATATTTAAGGAGAATTTTTTGACATGGAACAAAAATACATCTTGTTAAATGTCCTTCTGTCTAATTCATATTAGTTATATGGTAACCACAAATAACAACCTCCCAAAACCCACCATTTAAATTAACAAACTGGGTTGCAATTGTGTGGCAAGCACCAAGGTGCAAGAAAAAAAGGAAAAAAATAGCTTTTGATATAAAAACAATAAAGTATTTAAAGATCTTGGAGGTCATTTTACTCAGTCTCCTCATTTAATACATACAGAAACTGAATTTCATAGTGGCTAAGTGACTTACTCAAGGTCACACAAATTGTAAGTTATCAGAGATAGTATTTAAACTGATTCCTCAGCAGGTCATACTCTGGATTTCCTCTACCATGCCTTGCTTCTCCTTTTCAGCTTCTTTTATGTACTGTTTCTCCTCTCCTCCATTAGAATTTAAGTTCCTTGAGAGTAGTGACTGTTTTTCTTTTGACTCATATTTATATTCCCAGAATTCAGGAAGCTTTATCACTGACTCAACTTTGTCTCTCAAACACTAAATCTATTGATCTTTCCATTATATCGTGCACATAAAGCAACATCAATACAACTAAATGCAAGTAGATGCCACATGGTGTCAACTCATGAGAATATGGAGGCTGGGGCTTAGGAATCACAGCCTAAGATTGCAGACCTCATCCCACTACTTTGCTTTGTGAAGTTAAGTGTTATTTAAATTCCTTGGGCCAGTTTCCTTAGTTGTTAAATAAGGGGCTTTGACTATAGAGTCTCTTTCAACTCCAACAGTTTCTTAGTTCACATTCTTACACTAAAAATACTTTGGACCTAAGGAAGAATGGAGGTAAAGAACTGAAGTGTGGTAGGGTTAATCTAGCAAAACTTCTTGATTTGATCTGGTCTCGATGACTGAGAGACCAGTAATGAAAAAGACATTTTAAATGTATGGATGTGGAGGGAAAGTGAGCAGAATTTGTGCAGAAATTATTCATATCAAGTGACAAGTGACATTTCATTTTGTAAATTTAATTAAGGACCAGTCTCTTTCCATTTTCTCTTGCCTACTTACAAGCTACAAACTAGATACCGTATGTAACACAGAGCATCCTAGGAGAAAGGACACAGGTGGAAGCAGATTGAAATGTAAACTATTTTAAGTCATGACTACTATTCTATTTGAAGGCTAACATTATATAGATTATGAACCTGAAAATAATTTGAAACTCATTTTCTTGTGTATGCAGTGTGACGAACAAGCAGCACCGATGGCTTAAGGTCTAACTTGTTTCAAGCACAAAACTCAGAAAAACAATCTGAACTTTAAGGATTAGCAAAATCTTACAGGAAAGAGGAAAAAATCAATGAGCTAATTGCGAGGCTGAGTCTTCCTCTACAAAAAAGAAGGAAATCAGGCCACTTTCTAGTATCAGCAGTTCACTTCATCCAATCAATTCCCTCCTGAAAAGGGTATATAGAAGTATAAATTTACAAACTAGATCATATTTTAAGTGTAATGGAATACTTCTGGGACTTCTACAAAACAAACTCATTTGGAAATGTAATTAATTAATTATATGCTAATATATCTGTTGTGCAAGTTAAAATTTTTACATATCTGCTTTAAAATGCACATACTTGCTACTTGGAAACTATGATATTAAATAGTAACCAATAGCTTTAATACATTTTTGCAAATGCTCTAACAGCTCTCATAGATTTTGTGCATATGTATATACATACATACAGAGTATATACATATGTGTATGTTTGTGAGGAAAATACTGAAAATATAGCAAGGGGTATGCCTCATATGGTATTGTTGTTCATCCTTCATTTTCTAAGAAGACAAATGACATCGTGGGGTGATATCTTGATTTGCGTGTAAATTGGATTTAAATGAGACAATTACATCCCATAGAGCCCACATCTCCTATATGTATCACACAAATTCCTATGAAATGGAATTAGGAGCAGCAAAGTAGTTTAATGGCTAGAGCTTGATACTAAATCACAACTCAGACTATGCAAATCTCATGAGTCACTTTTGAGACTGAATGTTTTACTGGCTGAACACTGAACCCTAGAATGTAAACTCAAGTGACTGATTTTTAATTTTGTCTCTTTCAGGGAGGTATTACTGTTTAAAATGGAGAAGGTAAGACTGTAGTACAATTAAACTCTTTTTAAAATCAGTTTATTAAATATTATTTCTGGGATGAGGCTGTTTATCATAAACAGAGGACAGAAAGAGAGGGAAGCAGTTTACACTATATAAAGAAAGATTTTAGCTATACAGAAGGGAGAATTCCTCTTCCCAAAGGGCAAAAAAATACTCCAATGGCCTGCTGAGAAAAATTAGAGAATTTTTAATTCTACCTGTCTCTCAAAATGGAATAGAAAGTCATTTATTTAAGATGTTTTAGGAGTAGTCCTACCTAGAGGCTTGGACCAGTTGATTCCTTGAATTTCACTCTGCTCTAGGATTATGCAATTGACCCTCTACCCTCTATTCAAGTCATTTTATAAATTAGGGGTAGTTTAGGTTATTTGGCTAAAAAACTCTGAGTCCGTTCTAACTTCTATCTTTCTACCAATTGCAATTTTTTCCCAGAATTTAGAATCATAGAGATACATGGAATAATGGAATTTCAGGACTGAAAGAGACCTTAGAGACCAGGTGGTTCAACTCTGATGTTTTATAGATGATACTCAGTGACTTGCCCATCATCATCAAAGAGCAAATTAGTGAGAGAGCCTAGTTTAAAAACTGAGTCTTCTGGCTTCAGAACTTTACCACCATTTAAAAGAAGTCCTGAAAAGAGATAAAAAACAGTAACACAGGATATGTAAAGATTGGTGTTGGGCAGGTAGGTGACACAATGAATAGAGCAATGGGCTTGGAATCAGAAGGACTCATCTTCATGGATTCAAATCTGGCCTTAGACACTTACTAGATGTGTGACCCTGGGCAAGTCATTTAACCCTGTTTGTCTCAGTTCCTCATCTATAAAAAGAGATGGAGAAGGAAATGGCAAATCACACAAGCATCTTTGCCAAGAAAATCCCCAGTGGGTTCATGAAGACACAGCTTTTCAGACATAGCTGAAAAGACTGAACCACAACAAAGATTGATGTAAGAATACTAAAAAAACAACAATAATGGAAATTTTTTGTGGATTAAGGAATAAAAACATCAAAGATCTGTTTCAAAATGGTGATGTCATGTATACATGAAGGTGGGAAGACAGGTGTATTCTTGAACCTCTCAACCAACAGGTATAGAGGTAAAGAACCATTCTATAGCACAAGTAGTATAAAATGTCTAATGAAAAGTTATCAGGGGGGTAATATAGTTTCATTGATTGAGAGTAAAAAAAAACCACAGAGAATATGGTGCAGTTAAAAGAACACTGGATGCAAAGTCAGAAGACCTTTGTTCAAATCCCAGCTCTGGACTCCAGTTCTTTGTGACCTTCAAACTCTCTGGGCCTCAATTTCTTCATCTATAAACTGCGAAGGTTGGACTAAATGACCTTCAAGGTCTGTCCCTTCCAGCTCTAAATCTATGCTTTTATGATACAGGTCTGAGTCTGTGCTCCATTATTTATCAGTCATGTGACCTTGGGTGAGTCATTTAACCTATCTGACCCTCAGTTTCCTTATCTGTAAAATGGGCATAATGTAACAACCTATCTCACTTCAGCTTACTTCATTTAAATGAGAAAATACATGTAAGAGTACTTTGTGACTTGTGAGTTAATCCAACAATTCTGGAGAGTAATTTGGAATTATGCTCAAAGAGCTATAAAAATGTGCAAACCCTTTGACCCAGCAATACCACTTCTAGGGCTGTAACCCAAAGAGATCATACAAATGGGAAAAGGAGACACATGTACAAAAATATTTACAGTGGCTCTTTTTGTGGTGACCAAGAACTAGAAATTGGGAGGATGTCCATTAATTGGGGAATGACTGAATATGAAATATATTACTTCATATAGAATATGAATATGAAGTATATTGCATATACTTATATGTAATAGAATACTATTGTGCTAAAAAAAAAATGATGAACAGGCAGACTTCAGAAAAACCTGGAAAGACTTATATGAACTGATGCTGAGTGAAGTAAGCAGAACTAGGAGAACATTATACATAGTAACAGCCACAGAGTGCAATAACTGACTTTGATAGACAGCCCTTCTTAGCCATAAAAGGACCTAAAACAATTCCAAAAAACTCATGATGGAAAATGCCATCTACATCCAGAGAAAGATCTATGGAGTCCAAATGCAGAGTGAAGCAGACTATCTTCTTTTTTGTTTTGTTTTGTTTTTTTCTTTCTCATGGTTCCTCCAATTCATTCTAATTCTTCTATATAACATGACTAACGTGAAAATGTTTAATAGGAATGTATACATAGAGCCTATATCAGATTGCATATCTTGGGGAGGGAAGAGGAGAAGGAGGGGGAGAAAATTTAAAACTTATGGAAGTGAATGTTGAAAATTAAAAATAAATATTATAGCTTTTAAAAAAGAGTGCTTAATGACTGTAAATAACAAAAAGGTCATCAGTCAGGAAAATAAGCAAATTCACATGGCTCCACCATTAACTGTGTATTTTTGAGCAAATTATTTCTTTGTAGGGACTCAGTTTCTTCATCTATGAAATGATGGGGTGAGTTTCATGTTCTAGCTCAAAGTCTGAGTTTCTGAATTTTATGTAAAAAATAAGCATACCCTTACGAGAAAATTCATGGAGTTTGTCTCTTTTCTTTTTCTTTTATTCTGTTTACAGAGTTTGCGTTTGTGAATTAAGTTTCTTGTAGATCTGTTTTAAAGTGGGCCACTGCCACATGCAAATTTGATATTTTACAGTTGCAAAAGCTAAATTGTAGCCAAGTGGTTTGAATAAATTTCCAAAAGGAATTAGCAGTCATCTCAATTTGCAGGGGTTCTTTACCTGGGTTCAGTGGATTCTTTATTTTTTTGTTATGTTTTGATAACTATATTACAACAAAACTGTTTTCCTTAGTAATCCTATGTACTGTGTGCATTTAAAAACATCATTACTCTAAGAAAGACTGCCAAACGAGTCCATGACACAGAAAACATTAAGATTTCCCTCTTTACTAGGATATTGCTGTTTGCCCTTAGTTTTCAAAAAGGGCCAATGTCATTACAGGTGATGCCTTAAGTTGTCCGTGAATTGGATTTAAGTGGGAAGTCATCAACTTCACTCTCTCTTCCAAAGTCATCTTCCAGAGTCATTTGTCTTGCCATCTAGTAGCAATACAAAAGTCAAGATGACTAACAATGGCTTGGGCTGCAGTAGATGACCTTGGCATCTGATGTCTAACCAAGCTCTAAGCACTCTATGGTGCCTGCTTCAGGCACCTTCATGGTCATTGGAACAAACTCTTCTGATCTACCTATTCCACCAGGGGAAGTCTTTATGTGCTAGGGGTAGACACCTCCCTAACTCACCAAAGGGTTTGAGACACCTCAGTTACAGGGTTGTGGCTGCTGGGCATGCTACAGCTTCCTGCAGCCACAAGTAAGAGCTGGGTGACAGGTGGACACCAAAGGTGGATGAGCAGCTCTGAAAAGGGCTCAGCAAACCCTCACAGTCGAGGCGCTAGTGGTCCCTGAACAGTCCATATACTCCACACTGTAGGATACCTCATACACAGAAGTGCACACAAATAATTAGGAGTGTCCCATAGTGGTAAATGTAGCAAAGCCTAAACAGATTTATGTATCTGTTGGATTGATTAAAGACAAAGGAGTTGGCAATCCCTTCTCAGTAATCTGAGAGATCCCCTTCTTTGATAAATAATACAAATATTATCAAAGAAGGGGAACTCTCAAATTACCTGAGAGCAAAGAGATTGGCATCTATTAATAAATAGTAAATATTATTACTCATCTCCCCCTCAAAAAAGACTCCCAAAATCCAGGGAAATTCATCCCAATTGAACCCTATTTACCCACTTCTTTCTATATGAAATACTCTTAAGATCAAGGATATAGACATTGAAAAGACCTTGTACAAAATCCTAAAAACCACTTCTGGATAATCTCCAAAACAAATCTTCTCTTACAGATCTTCAAGAGCTAGAATATTGCTCTTTGGAAGCAATGGACAAACCGCAAAGGGCAGCATTTCCCTGTTTCTACAATTTTTCAATATCCTCACCAGTAGATGTGTTTGCATTGATGTCTCAGCTTCAAACCTACTTTGTCTATTTTACTAAAAACAAATACGTAACACTTATCTGAAGTTTATACAAGACCAGGCTCTTGGCTGCTGAATGTTTCATGTGTATCCTCCTTCTGAGATCTCTGCCAGTGTCTTATCAATATGACACTGAAGTATCTGGTAACCATGCAGCACGTTAATGCTCATTTCTCCTCTCTCTACAACCAACTTCTCATGGATTCATCTGTAACCTTTCTGTAGATCAATTTCCAATCTACCTTCCCCAGCCCTGGTCTCTCTCCCGAGTGACAAACATACTCAACTGAATGCTGTCTCTACCTGTATGTCTCAGCATCATCTTCAACCAAACATAACCAGAAACAGAACACAATTCACTTCCTCCCTCTCTTCATCCCTATTTCTGTCAAGGGCACTGACATTCTTCTAATCACACAAGTTTCTAATCTAGGAGTTATCCTCGGCTGTTTCCTTTTATTCTGTTCTAACCAGGTTCACTACAAATTTGTTACACTATCTCAAACAGGCCCTCCATTTCACTAGGAAATCATTCTATATATCCCTTATCAACTCACTATGCCACTCTCCATAACAGCTTTTCCAGACTTTTTCATCCCTGCCCAAACCTCCCATGACTCCTCCTCACCAACTCTCTGAGTTGAGAATCTTGGCTATTTTACAGAAAAACATTGAACCAATTTGCTATGAGCTAGCTCCCTCTTCCTCATCTCATATCCCTCAGGTGCCTTCTGCTACCCTCTCCTACTTCACCTGTCTCACAAGAGGTGGTCTAACTGCTTACCAAGACCAAGCCCTCTACCTGCACAAGCAATCACATTTTATCCTGTCTTCTCCAACAGATTGACCTCTCTGCCACCCTCTCTCTAGCATTAATTTTCCATCTCTCTCTACAGGCTGCTTCCCTACTGCCTACAAATATGCCCATGTCTTCCCCATTTTCAAAATATTCTCATTGAATCCTTTTATCTCCAGTTCTTGTTGACTTGTCTTCAGTTATGCCCGACTCTTTGTGACCCCATTTGGGGTTTTCTTGGTAAAGATACTGGAGTGCTTTGCATTTATTTCTCCAGATCATTTTACAGATGAGGAAACTGAAGCAAACAGGGTTAAGTGACTTGCCCAGGGTCACACAGCTACTGCGTGCTAAGCTAAGTACAGTAAACTAAGTGCTAAATGAAGTACAATAGCTAATAAGCTACCAAAGGCTGGATTTGAGCTCAGGTCTTCCTGACGCCAGCCCTGGCGTTCTATCCACTGTGCCACCTAGCTGCCCTTCATCACCACTGTCTAGATTCATATACTACCCTCCTATTTATCTCCTGCCTCTTGTAGCCAAATTTCTTAGAAAAGTTCTGTACAATAGGTGCCTTCACTTTATCTCTTCTCTCTCACCATACACTTTATAATCTGACCTCTGACCTCACCATTCCACTGACACTGCTTTCTCCAAAGTTATCAGTGTTCTCTTAGTTGCCAAATCCACTGGGCTTTTCTCAGTCCTCATTCTTCTTCACCTCTCTGCAGCCTCTGATCACTCTCTCCTTTTGGATAATCTCTTTTCTCTAGGGCTTTTTTTTGGAGGGGGGCGGAGATCATTCTCCTCTGGTTCTCTCATCAAACTGCTCCTTCTCAGTCTTCTTTGCTGGATTCTCATCCAGGTCACTCCCTGTAACTATAGGTGTCTTTCAGGTTTCTGTCCTGAGTCCTCCCCTCCCCTCCCCTCCCCTTCCTCCCTCCCCTCCCCCACCCTCCTCTCCTCTCCTCTCCTTCCCCCTCTCCCTCTCCTCTCTTCTCTTCCTATGCTACTTCACTTTGTGATCCCATCAGCTCTCAGGTATTTAATTATCATCTCTATGCTGATGATTCTCAGATCTACCTTTTCTGCCCTAACACCTCTGATCTCCAGTCTCACATCTCCAACTGCCTTTCAGATTGTCCAACTTGATGTCTAGTTTAAGCTTAACTTTCAATACTGAACTCATCATCCTCCCCTCTTAAGCCCTACTCCCTCTCCCATTCCTGTTGAAGGCAGTACCATCTTACCAAACCCTCAAGCTGGAACCTAGGTGGCATTTTCAACTCCTCACTATATATCACCAACCCCTGCAATGCAATCTGTTGCCAGGGTTTGTAGATTACAACATCTCTCGAATATACCCCTTTTTCTCCTCTGATACTGCAAATACCCTGAGGCAGGCACTTTGAAAAACCAAGATGTTGATGCTTCCCTCTCTGGTAATTGTGACTAGGTATGGATGTAATGGTCCGAAAGTTGGAGGCCTGTCTGCTGAAATGTTTCTCTGTCTTCTTGTAACTTCTGCTTGTAACTTCTCTCTGTATACTCTGAAGTTTGGGGTGCTGACTTTTTCCCCTGAACTAGATAAATGATATGTTTGATTGATCAAAGCAAAATTGTTACCCTATTTTAAGTTGCTTTCCTTTAGAAAAGCAGATCTAAGAACCTATGTTGGCAGCCACTTTGGGTATGTTGGGGTGTTTACTGTTACACCATCCCAGTCAAGTCTTTGTTACTTTTTTTTTTTTAAAGCAATTGGGGTTAAGTAACTTGCTCAAGGTTACACAGCCAGTTATTTTGTGTGGGTGCTAAGTATCTGAGGCCCTGGGTCTCCCAACTCTGGGGCCAGTGCTCTTGCTCACTGTGCTACCTGGCTGCCCCCTTTGTTACTTTTAAAAAAAATCAATTTATTTATTTTTAGCTTTTATAAGATTTAATTCCATAAGATTGAGTTCTAAATTTTCTCCAACTCCCTCCTTTCCTAACTCCCCAAGATGACGTGCAATCTGATGTTGGCTCTACATATACATTAATATGAAACCTATTTTCACATTAGTCATGACGTAAAAAAGAATTATAATCAATGGGAGAAACCATGAGAAAGAACCAAAAAAAGAAGAGAGAGAAAACACAAATGGTCTGCTTTGGTCTGCACTCAGACCCTATAATTCTTTCTCTGGATGTGGACAGCACTTTCCATCATGAGTCTTTGGGAGTTGTCTTAGATCCTTGCACTGCTGAGAAGAGCTAAGTCTATCAAAATCAGTTATAGCACACTATGGCTGCTGCTGTGTCCAGTGTTCTCCTGGGTCTGCTCACTTGACTCAGCACCAGTTCCCTTCTTTACTTTTTGCTGATTAGTATCTAAATATAGTCTCTCTACTCTCTGTCCCCTCTACTTGGAACTCTCCTAATCTTCACTACCTAACTTCTCTGGCTTCCCTTAAGTCCCAAATGAAATCCCACCCTCTACAAGAAGTCTTTCATGATTTCCCATTAATGGTAGTGCTTTCCCTCTGATGATTATCTCCAATTATATATATATATATACATACACAATGTATGTATGTATGTATATATATATGTGTGTGTGTGTGTGATTAGATTTTGAGTTCTTTGGGAGGTGGAAGTGTTTTTTCAGTGCTTGGCACATAACAGGCGCTTAATAAATTCTTGTTGACCAACTAGTCTAAGCTTCCACACAGATGCCAAATTAATATTCCCACAGGAAAAATCTGACCACATAACTCCTCTGCTGAGTAAACTTCAATGACTTCACATTATGTCTAGGATAAAATCCCTTGCATAGTATTCAAAGCCCTTCACAGTCTAGTTTTGGTTTACCTTTCTAGGGTGATGGAACATTACTCCCCCCCTTGACATACTCTTATGCTCTGGACAAACTTGTCCTGCCAAACTTGGCACTCTTTGTATGTGATATTCTATCTCCTGTCTCCGTGTCTTTGCACGAGCTGTACAAATTCTCTCCTGCCTGACCTCTGACTTTTGGAATACCTAATTCCTTTTCAGGTTCAATTCAAGAGGCTCCTTTTACAAGAGGATTTTCCTGTAAAGGTTTGTGTTTTATTTTGGTCTAGACTTGCCATGTCAATGGCAAAGAAAGGAAACTCCTTCAACCAATGAAGAGGGACAACTATTCTATAATTTGGGATGTTGTTTGTCCTTTGAAGCTGCAGTGTGTGCAGTGGCCACACCCTGGAGAAAACCATCTGGGTTAAACCAGGCTGAGGGCAACCCACAGGGGTGAGTTAGCAGGGTGTCTACTCCAAGCATGTGAAGACTCCCCCCAGAATGGGCAGATGAGAACAAATTCTGCAGTTTAATCTTAGAGAGCTGCCTGGGGCTTGGAAAGGTCAAGTAGTTTGCCAAGAATCATAAACCAAGGATGTGAAGCAAGACTTGAACCCAAGTCTTCCTGACTCTTAGGTCAGCTTTCTATGCACTACACCTAGCTGCTTCTCCTTGTAAAAGGACCATGGAATAATTCCTTTTTCTTTGAGGATTTAGAAGGCACTTTTGCATCATCTAGTGACCTTAGGGCTTTGAGATGCTTACCTGTTCTAGTTAACAGAGCAGTAGAAAATACCACCTTCCCTCTGTCTAGTTTGAGGTTCCATTATTTTAAAAGTATTTGGTGAGAATTAAGGGAAAAGATAAAAACAAATAAGGAGTTAGAAATCCATGTCTGTAAGGAATAATGAAAGAAAACGAGGGCATTTAGCTTTGAAAAGAGAAAGCTGAGAGATGAAAAAAAGGTTTTCATTTATAATATGGGGATTTTTTTGTTTTTGTTTTGTTTTTCACCAAAGATATTAGTACTAATTAGTAGTTCTCAGCCTTCACTGATAACAGAACAAAAGGAACCTAGCCTAAGCTGTAGAATGAGGAAATTTAAGTTAAGACATAAGAAGGAACTGTCTGATCCAGAAGGTTGGAAAACATGGGGATATCTATCTGCTTCTTGTAGGTGTTGTGCAAATTCCTTTTTCTAGACCACTTAAAAATTAGGATAGATTCCCATGAGATCACAGATCTAGACCTATAAGAGATCATAAAGGTTATTTAGTCTAATCCTGCTTTGTTGGGGCTTTTTTTTACATAAATGAGTAAACTGAGGTCCAAGGAGGTTCAGTGACTTGCCATGGTGACAAAGGTAGTAAATGTGAAAGGGAAGATTTGAACATAGTCCTTCTGGAGCCACATGCAGTGCTCTTCCCCCATAAAACTTGTTCATTTCTAGAATAAAGCTTTGGTCCTGCCTGAAAGTAGAGTAAATACTGACCTCGAAGGAACTTCTATCTCTGCAGCAAGAAGTGAAAACTAGTTTATGCTTTCCAGTTTGGGCTACCTTTTTATTTTATTTTTGGGGAAGAAATATGGAATTTGCTTTATCTTCAAGATACATTTTGATACTGTGAGATTTATTTTGCAAACAAGGACTCCCAAGGCAATGATGGACCATGTCCACATGACATGGGTTCCCTCCTACTAATTGGCTATACATGTGTGGTCAAGGTTTTATTTCTGGACTCCAGTTTCCTGATGTATAAAATAAGGAGGTTGGATTAGCTGATGCTCAAGGTTCCTCCAATTTCCAAGAATCCATGTTTTTAAATGACAATGATTCCATACTTTAAAACTAACCAGTTGTCCAATATTACGGGGAAAAGAAATTGGATGTTTATGTTGATGTATATAACACATGAAGATAAAATTTAAGCTAATGTCCAACTGGAACCCATCATAACATCCCCTACAGTTCTATTTACGTTTCTTTTGTCAGATAGAATTATGTATTTGTTTAAACTGAGCACTTCTGACTCCATTAGGTTTCCTTAGTACCTATCAGTAAATGATAATGTAATAGGTGGATGACATTTATGAAAGACGCTCCACCTTCATTTCTACAAACTGTTTAAATCAAAGCAAGGAGTATTGTTCAGTTGGACAGGATAAATAGAATCAATCCAGTAACAACTTATTAACTGGCCACTACACGTACGAGGCCCGGCAAAGTACTGAGGTTACAGAGACAAAATTGTAAAATAGGGGCTGTTTTTAGCACAGGATTCTGATTAATGAAGTTTTTAATTCTTCCCTGCTCTGGTCATTAACCCTGATGTGATCTTTGGCCGTAACATACATGTATGTTTATATACATGTATGGTCCTTATCACATTTGCAGATACAACAAAATATATTTAAACATCCTGTATAAGATTTTAATGGCTCCATCTCTTCATACTCATCTAATTTCTTACCCATTATAAATCCAGAGGCTCCCAAAAGTCTTTGTTATTTTTTGAGGAATCTTAAGTGGCTGATTAATTGAACCATTGCCCTCCCTTGCCTATAAAATGATTTTCATCTGAGACCCTATGAGACCCTACATAAAATGGGCAGAAGATTCCTTCAGAATAAAATCCAGTCTATGAGCCCTCCTCGCCTGGTCTGGCCCTCAGCTTACCTCTTCAGTCTTATCTCTCACTACACATCTTCATGCTCTTTGTACCACAGTTAAACTGGACTGCTCCTCATTCCCTGAACATTGCTGACTCCTTCCCATTTTCATGCTTTAGTTCATGTTGTTCCCTCCACAATAAATGGCCTTCATCTGTCTTTATGTGTTAGAACCTTATCCAACATTCAAAGTGCAACTGAAATATCAGTTTCTCCATGAAGCCATCTCTGATTCTTCCTTCTTCCCTGCCCCCTCTGAAGCTAGGAATAATTCTTCCCTATTCTGACTTCCTTATAAATACTTTATTAACACGAATGTAGGAGAGGTTGCACCCTATGGGTACATGCGAGGTTGGGCCTGAAGGGAGCCAGCCCATGGAGCATGCACAGAATTATCTCAGTCGCTTTCAAGGACACACTCGATCCTCTCTGAAGGACTTGTCAGTATGGAATGATCCAGCCAACCCTGGGTGGTCCCCTCACCCTGTGATGGTTAGGAGATGGAGAAAAAGCTCTATCAAGTAGGAGTCTAAGACAAAAGCCCACCCATTGAATCTTGAAGAGCAAGTGATTACCCCTCCTGTTTCTTTTTGCTTCTATTCTGCCACGTGGCAAGTAGCTCTCCTTTAACAGATTTCCCGTGAGGTAGTGGGGGAGGGGCATCACACTTTCCCCAACACTGGAAGTGGTCAATCAATCAGTAAATAAACATTTATTAAGCACCTGCTATTTGCCAGACCCTGTAGTAAGCAATGGGGACACAAAGGCCAAGCCAGCATGGCAGCTGCAAGCACATAACAACTAAGGCAGGGCAAGCTATTCTGGGCTAGCCCACTCAGGTTTGAACTTGGGTCCCTGGATTTATCTGCTTTGTGCTTCTTTCTTGATTATACCAGACCACACAGTAATCCTCAGATGAATGAGTACAGATCAGGCGGTGTGCATGTTTTAGGGGCCGGGAGATTCTGGGTCCTCTGCCAATGCTTTTTGTTACTTTGTTACTTTGTTAAGTAACTACTATGTCCAAGGCATCGTTCTAAGTACTGGAAATCCAAAAACAGGCGGCGGGGGGAGGGAGGAGGTAGTTCCTATTCTCACCATTACTGAGCACTATGTAAAGTCTACTGTGTTCATTTTTACGTGTCCCAAAAGTCTTAGTGCACCTTAAAACTATCAAAACTTTAAGCTATCAAAGCTTTAGTCTGTCATACAACTTTGGGGACACTCTATATAATTAAATTAGTAGTTTTATTTATTGTAGCAGTAAATATACTAACTATATAAAATTAATAGTCATGAGATAATCTCTAGTATCAAAGTTAAGGAAATTCCACTGGTTTAATGATGCTTTAACTTTTTAAAAAATATTTATTTCTGCACAGATTTTATAAATAATGATAAGAACTGGTGGAAGGGAGGATCTGGGGAGATGAGGAAGTGAGAAGTTGTAAGGAAACAATTGTTTTTATATGTAATAATAGAAATTCCCAAAGTAAAGAAGAACTCTTAGAAATCCATATAAGACATTTTAATTACAAAAGAGAAGAAAATGAAGAAGAGCTCAATATAATTTTTAAAGTATCATAAAGCAACTGAAGCAAAAGCCAAAGTACCAAAGATAGTGTAAGTAGGGAAAGAAATGATATCAATGTGTTATTTATTAGCTTTAGGATATCTCTCAGAGTGTCTTAAAGATCTCGAGTTAAAACGATCAAGAAAATGACAGGAAGAATTGAAGCTAGAACTCAATGACACTAACAAAACTAGAAGAAAATAATATTGAAATGATGAATATAATAAAAGGTCTGAACATATCAAGTATAGATCAGGAGCAGAATTAAATATGCTGGAGATCAAAATCTATAGACAAGAGTAGAAGTAGAAAAACAAAACTCAGAAAGCAAGTCAAGAGAAAACAGACCTAGAAATCATGAAACAGCATGTGATGGGAATGAAGAAGCAAGCAAAATTCAGCAAGTTCCAGGTGCTTGAGATTCTGGAAAACACTAACATTTAAAATAATCTGGTCCCTAATTAATGTGTGTGTGTGTCTGTGTGTCTGTGTGTGTGTAGTGATGGGGTTAGAAATTAGATTTCAGTGAGATTGGATGGGTTTGAGAAGAGATTTAAATGAAGGGAAGAAGTTTTTTTTTTTCTAGAACTTGATTGTGAAGGAACGAGAGATATAGGATGAGAGTTGAATGAATCAATGAAAAAAATCACTAAGTTCTTGTCATGTACCAAACATTTTGCTAAGCTCTGGGAATACAAAAGTAGATTCCTGGCCTGAAGCTTATTGTCCAATAGAGGGAACCAGCACATATAGGAATAATGGCCAGGGAAGGGCATTCTGGTTTGCAAAGTTACAAGGACAGTGAGTGGAACCACAGTGGAGTAGATTGACAGACACCCCTTCCAGTATCAATAACAGTATGGATTTGATTATGGTTCTACAACTGAGAAAGGTAGAGGGGAATTACCTGAAGGTAGACACAGATGGTATGAAATGGCACTTGAGTAGAGCTTTGAAGGAAGCTAAGAATTCCTTTTTTCTTTATTTTTTTTTAATTTTTGCTGCTTTTTGGAGGGCAATTGGGGTTAAGTAACTTGCCCTAGGTCACACGGCTAGTTTTTGTGTTAAGTGTGTGAGGTCGGATTTGAACTCAGGTCCTCCTGACTCCAGGGCTGGTGCTCTATTCACTGTGCCACCTAGCCACCCCAGGAAGCTAAGAATTCTAAAAGATGGAGGTTAAGGGGAAGAGAAGCCATGAATGTATAAAGACACATTGTCATCCTAAATCAATTCCTCTTTGTTACCTCTGATTTTGTACAAGTGTTTGATATCATTATCATTTCAAATCTGAAATATCACCTGGGCCTATATTGCCCTGGCCGCTAGTATCCTGGTTTGGCAGCTTACTGCCATTGGAAAAAAAAAAAAGTGTGTTCACATACACGCACAAGCGCAGGTGACATAAGGTTATACTGATAGAGACTCTTTTTGCTGAAGCCATGTGGGTTCTTTGACTTTCTTTTCCAAATATTCGCTAATTATCCTTTCTATAACACATTCTAGAATTTTGCCAGGAATTGGGAGTCAAACTCACTCACCTACAGACTGCATACTACATTCTTTTCCCTTTTTATAGAAAATCCGGGCATTTTTCCACCCTGCTCTCCCTCTCCTATTATACATGACCTTCAAAGATTGCTTAAAGTGGTTCAACCATCTGCTGAATCTTTTTATACCTGAAGGGGTGGTTCATCTGGGTCTGGTGATTTGAACTTATCATGGGCGACAGTTATGTGCTCCCTTATCTTTTATTTATTCTGAGTTTTAGTGTCTTATGAGCCACTTTCGTTCTGTCTTTTCCAATCCAAAGATCCTTCTCCTTAATAGAACCAAAACGAAAACTGAGCAGTTCTGCCTTCTCTCTGTGGTCAATTATCATCCATCCCAAATCACAACCCTATCCCTGATCATCCTTTTCTTTTTTTTTTTTTGGAGGGGTAAGGTAGGGCAATTGGGGTTAAGTGACTTGCCCAAGGTCACACAGCTAGTTCTTTTGTGTGTGTCTTTTAAGTGTCTGAGGCTGGATTTGAACTCAGGTCCTCCTGACTCTAGGGCCGGTGCTCTATTCATTGTGCATCCTAGCCACCCCCATCCCTGATCATCTTTACCTCAAATATGTTCAAAAATATTTTGTGGTGCTTGGCTTTCTTCACTAATCTAAGGTGAGATTAATTAATTAAGATTTACTAGGGGCGGCCAGGTAGCACAGCGAGTAAAAGCACCAGCTCCAGTGTCGGGATGACCTGGAGATCGAATCCTGGGCTCAGACACTTAGCACCCACCCAGAAACACCTGGCCGTGTCACCTTGAGCAAGTTACTTAACCTCAATTGCTTAAAAAAAAAGAAAAAAAAAGATTTACTAAGCATTAGCATTCCTGGAAGCTTGAAAAGGACCATACTATTACCTTCAAAATGATGTTCACATATCTTTATTTTTATTTTCTGTATATGTTGCTTTAAAAATATATTAAGTTTGTGGTAAGTTCCCTCTGAATCTTCATTGGTCTCTTAGACAACTACCCCTTTTCTTTTGCATTGGGATTCTGTATTCAGAATTTCATTCTTGAGACTGTATCATTCTTCTTTGGCTAAATTCTCCTAAAGGACTGTATAGATTCACTGAGGGGAGCAACCCTTGTGGAGAAGGGACTTATCACCCCCATCACTACACACAACTAATGCCAACCACTTACCAACTGCCAAGTGCAAATTGAACAGGTTAGCCCAAGAGTCCTGGTGAAATCAGTGACCACCAGAACACTAGCTCTACTTCCAGAGTAGCCCAGTAGCCATTATTCAGTGGAGCAGCCCCTAAGGAGAAGAAGTCTGCAATCCCTATCATCATCAACCATCAACTAACTGCTTTATATAACTCCCACCAGCAGGGCAGGGAAGCCAGCTTAACTGAAACAGCAAGCTACCCTTCTGGGATATAGCTGAGAGCACATGCCAGGCAGATGAAGCTACCACCTCCCCCCAGACTCTAGAGTTTGAGACTGCCCAAATCCCTGTGCTCAAAAACACTGCAATTAGCAGTACTCCCCAACCAGACAGCAGTGCTTCTAGCTCCTTCCTTGTGCAAGATTGTGGAGTAAAGGTCTACTATACCTGCCATCAAGAACCAACTGCCACTTAGGGGCATGTTTGTTCTGGCAACAGCAACAACCCCGTAGACCAGAGGTGTCAAACACGATGGGCCACAACACTCCTGCATGCGGCCTGGACTTGATCAAAAAGTAGCCAAGAAATATTTAATAACAATGCAACAGATCATAGATGATGTCAGTATGGGCTTTTCTAAGTCAATATGCACCCATCCGAGCTCCTTATGGTTTAATGACACCTGTTTCTATTTCAGTTTGATGCCGGAGCTCTGGACCACTCGCCCAGTTTTCCAGAATGGTCTCTCAGCTCTATTTCAGGGAATCAGCACTTGTAGAGATGTAACTTGGATTCCTCTGAAGGTATACGAGTGAAGACCCAAAAAGGAAGGCCTCACCACCTAGGTCACCAGCACTGTCAAATGGCTCAATATCAGAAATGGACATCTTTTTATTAGTGGAAATGACGTTAAAGAATATTCTTTGCGAGTTTTGCTGTTGTACCCCAAGGATGACTAGGTCTTTCTATCTGACTTGCCTCCTACTATCCCCCCCTTCAGAATGCAGGCTTTTTGAGAGTGGGGACTGTCTTACTTTTCTATCTGTATCTGCAGTGTTTATTAGCACAATCCTTTGGGTATAGTGAGTAAAAAATGCTTTGTCATTCCTTCATCTTATCTGTAAGCTATAATTTTTAATATGAACATTTAAAGACATGGACTTTATTAGTGGCTCTTTTGTTGAATTTTTTGTCAAGAAAACTTCATTGTTACATGCTAAAAAGCTACAATGTAGGAAGAATGAGAGCACTTGAGAAACGTGAAACAGAAGTTTTCTTTTTCATGTTACTCAAGTGCTATTCTTCTCCCTACATTGTCGCTGTTTACTATAGCATGTAATTGTGTGTGTGTGTGTGTGTGTGTGTGTGTGTGTCGGGGGAGAGAGAACAGAAGAAAGAGGAGAAGAGAGGAGAGGAGGGGAGGAGAGGGGAGGGGAGGGAGTTCTCTTTCTATCCTCCCCCTTTTCAATTCAAAGACCTATGATAAAACCCTACAACATAAATTTCTATTAAAATAAGAAAAGAAAAGAAAAATTGGGTACCTTAAGCTAATATTATATGCAACATTCAAAAAAATTCAGCATCTTCTCTCTTACAAACTGGTATGTAATGGGACTCTTCACTGTGAGGACTTCAAGTTTTAGAAATGTTAATTAGTGAGAGATAAGTTATGAAAAAGAAATTTAATAAGCTCAGATAATGAAGAAGTTAAGCTAACTTTACTTATTAATGGTATGCATGTATAGCTAGAAAATAAGGCACTCCACAAAAAATCGAGATAACTGATCTTAGCGATTCAATGTCAGATATTAAGCAAACAAAAATTTTCTACATTTCTATATAGCAACAACTAAAAACTTTCAGAAAAAAAACTAAAATAAAGATTGGGTGAGGGTAAGTTTGTATATTTAGATTTCACTGGGTGGAGAATTTCTGTAGCTTAAAAACTCAGAGGTTGTGACTTGCCCAGAATAGCTAGTTTATATCAGAGTTGATTCCCAACTGTAGAGGGCTGACCCCCTATCCACTCTGCCGCATTATCTTTGAGAAGAGAAATACCATTCATACTGGTTCAAATTTGAGGACATTACTATACCAAGACACACAAAATAACCATGTAAATATAATTTAAATATCTTTTTTTTAGCAGAAAATAAAGGAAAAACTAGACAAATGAGGGATAGTCATTGCAAAAGGCTAGGTCAATCAAAGACAGTAAAAATATAGATATTTTAAAATTAATTTCTTGATTCAACAAAATGCCAAAATATGGACTACTTTATAGAATTAGATGAAGTCACAACAAAACTCATGGACAAAGAAGCAAAAATATCAAAAGAAAACATTTATTGATGAAAGAGATCATGAAAGATTATCATCTTTCTAAATAAATAAGTGAATATTACGTATATATTTGTCGTGAGGGCAAAAATATGTAAAGAGTTTTAAAGCATTTTATAAACATCAGCTAATTATTATCATATAACAGGGCCATTATAGAAAGTGATAGCTGATTTTTAAAAAATCACTGGAACAGTGAGAACTTAAAAGTAACCCCTAAATATATACAAGATAAACATTTTTACAGACATTTACTAAGTACTATGGAAAGGAATCTTAGTTGGGAAAATTGATAGTTTACTTGTGAAAAACTCTTCAAGCCATATACTATCAAATTCCATACAGATCATCAGCCATTCAAAATAAAGAAAATTCAAAGAAAAAGAATCAGTATATTTGTTTCAGATACGAAGAGGAGAAAAATGTTTATCAAACAAATTAAAGAAACTATTGGAAACAATCAATTTTTTATACATGTTTATTATACAAAGAGCATCATATATAACCAAAAACAACATCTCACAAAGAAAAGAAACATATTGGGAAAAAATATTTGTCCTAAATATAGCTGATAAAAATCTGTCATTCATCTCTGTAAGAAATTCTGAATAACTCATGCCATCTGCCTCCTCCTTTCTGCTTTGCAAGCTGTCAAATATTGCTGGATAAAACTGAAGATATATTGATTGGGTCAACTACAAGATTATGTTAAGAAAAACGTATATGGTAATGCTTTCACTCATCTGTGAGGCATGTAAGGTAGTACAGTGGACAGAGTTGACCCGGAGCCAGGAAGACCCAAGTTCAAATCCCGCTTCAGATACATGCTAGCTGTGTGACCCTGGGTAGGTTGTGACCTCTGCCTACCTCAGTTTTCTCATCTGCAAAATGATGATAATATCTCACAAAATTGTGAGAAAAAAATGAGAGATTATCTTTAAAGTGCTCTGTAAACCATAAAGTATTATATAAATATTAGCTATTATTATTATCAACTCTCATACTTCCCACAATGGGCACACCGCTCATTCTCCATCCCACCTCTGCTTATTCTCAGCAAGTGACTTCACCTCTTATTTTGCTGAGAAGGTTGAGGGCATTAGAAATGAACCCCTTCCCTACCTTTCAATAATAGCATTTTTCATCCTCTTCTTCCTTCGAGGCACAGAGTAAACAGAGTAGCTAGGATCTACCACCTGTAGCATCCATTCCTGCAACCTCTTCCTTCATTAACCTTTCCCTGTGCTATGCATCTTCAATATTTCTCTCTAGAGACAGTCCTTCCCTTCTACCTGAAAAAATGCTCAGGTCTCCTTAACCTAAACAGTCCTTCTTTTGACCCTGCCACCCCCCTCAATCTATCCTTTATCTTATGTAGATTTACTGTGTACTCTATTTTCATTGGCTAGAAGTTATAGCTAAAATCATTAAAAACAACAATGACAACAACAAAAAAACTCATGCATGAAAACAAAATGCTTTGTCTAATTTAGTTTGGTCAAAATTCAACCAAGCAAGCCTCACATACTTTCCAAAGAAGAATGAAGAAGTCAGTGCAATTTGCTGCTAATAGGCATTAAACACTTTACTCAGCTCTGGGCATACAAAGAAGAAAAAAAATAGCCTTTACTCTCAAAGAGTTTACATTATGCTGAAGAAAAGCAATTTGTTCCCAGGTAAGTAAAATTAAAATACTGGCAAAGTTTAAATGAGTATCTTCCATTCACAATCTTTGTATCTATCTATGATAGTACATAGAAATGTAATAGTAGAGGCCACAGAACAGATAACAATAAGTCCACTGATGAATAAAATTACTTCTAAACTTATTTGAAATAGATTTTTCTTAACTGGAAATCCTGCTTGTTATGCTAAATTTATTCATTATAAGCAGAGGTCCTGGTATATGATTTAGGATTACCAATCAGACCTTTATTAATTTGCCTAAAAGAAAATCAATAATCTATTGAGGGGTTTTTATCAACAACAATAGCAAAAAGGCATGTACCAAATTGCCACAGTACTGTTTAATTACTTTCTGATGATTCACATATTTTTCATTAATGTTCCTTAAAGAATAGGTCATATTAGGTGAATACAGCTAGGTGGTGTAGTGGATAGAGTATTGAACCTAGAGTTAGAAAGACCCAAGTTCAAATGTGACCTCACACAGTTAGGTGACCTTGGGCAGGTCATTTAATATTTGTCTGCTTCAGTTTCCTCAACTGTAAAATGGTGGTATTAAGGTACCTATCTCTCAGAGTTGTTGTAAGGATCTAATAAAATAATCTATAAAACACTTAGAAAAGTGCCTAGCATATGATAAGTGCTTAATGAATGCTTGGTCCCTCCTCTTCCCCATTCACTCAAACTTATTCATCATTTGCTATGTACTCTTCTCCATGGGAATATAAATAAGACACAAGTCTTGCTCTTATAGAGCTTATTATGTAGAAGGATTTCTCCATTCTTCACTTCCTATCACCTCCTTTGTATCATGGCTATTCACAGAAGGGGTCAAACATTAGACCTCCATGTTATTTCTAAGTACTTTGTATCCAAGATACTTAAGTCTAAAATTCCTCTTTTCTCTTGCATTGCCTCACTCCTCTTGAACCTATTCAACCTTCATCCTGACTTACATTCCCTTCATGTTCATAGAATATAAACCTATGAGTAAGATTGTTTCATTTGCTGAATTTATATTCCAGACCTAGCATGGTACCTGGCACATAGAATTCATTTAATACTTGCTGATTGATTTATTCCTCCCCCAACACACCTTTGTAATTTCCATCTGCTGTTTCAACAATATCTTCCATTGTCACATCCCTTACTTTTCCTGTCCTTCCATTTTCCCTGCTCTCCTAATCCACTACCCTGAGTAACTCAAATCATCTTCCTGCACAGAATCCAAGAATTTCAGAATTATAAGGGATTTTGGTGATCATCTAGTCCAACTGGCACCTTAAGAATTCTATCTGCAACATTTCTGACAAAACTGTCATTCTCCCTTTTCTTGAAGACATCCCATGAGGAAGAACCCACAATCTCTTGGGATAGTCTATTCTACTTTTGGCTGGCTCTAACTGTTAGGAAGTTTCACCTTATGTCAAACCTACATCTGTCTCTTTGTAACTTAGACCCATTGTTCTTAGCTTTTCCATATGGCAGTCATCCAAATATTTGAAGACAACTGTCATGTTGTCCACCATCCCCCCATCTCCACACACACATACAATGTTTTCTCTTCTTTAGGGGACTTATCTGCAATTCCTTCAATGAATCCTTATATGGCCTTTCACCATTCTGACTGTCCTACCCAAGACACTTCTGACTCAACAGCCTTCCTAAAATGTGGCATCTAGATCTGAAGATAATGCTTCAGATGTTGTCTAATCAAATGGGACTATGAGTCTTGTTCCTGGACACTATGACTCTCTATGTAGCCTAGGACCAACTTCACTGGTTGTCATATCACACTATGAACTCACATTAAGCTTGAGGAATACTAACCTCCACCTCCAAATATCCCCTACCCAAATTGTTTTTTTTAGACAAACTGATTCTAGCTATGCCTTCCCCATTAAAAAAAAACTTGTAAACCTATTTTTGAACCCTAATTTGTATGTATCTCTAATAAATATCATCTTATTCAATCTGATACTATTCTGGTCTGTCAAGATCTTTTTCTGTGCCCTAATTGTCATCTATTGTGTTAGTTTATTCCTTCTCATTTTGTTCAATTATCTAGCAGTCCAGAGCATTGCCAGAAGTCATAAAAGCTTCATCACTGGAATCGCTACAAATTGCACCTTTTTTCTTCCTGATTGAAATCTTATCACACTCTCTCCACCAGTGGCTGCTCTATACTGCCTCTTCTTTCCTCATACTCAATAATTTTATCTCTTTGTAGAATATTTGACCTATTTTACCTTGGATTAAGGTCACCCAAAGTGAACTCTCCAATCTCTTCTCCATACCTCAAAACCTCTCAGTTCAGTTCTCTACTCTCTCCTTCTTACTTCTAGAGGATAAGCTGGCTCTCCCCCTTCCACCTAAATCCTTGAAGCTACTACCTCTCTCATCACATGAAGGACCTCGGCACAGTGATCATTATCCATGCCTTTTCCCCTCTTCTTGTCTCTCCCACGCCTTCGATCTCCCTTTTCTACTTTCTCCATCCACTTGTCTGGGTCTCCCTATCCTAACAAAAGGTTTTCCTTGACTCTTTTACTCCACTTTACTCCACTTACATCTAAAAGTACCACTCTATTTCTTCTCTTCCCCTTTATTGATGAATTTCTAAAAAGAATAAATCTATGTTCGTTTCTTCTACTTCACCACCACCTCCTCTTCACTCCTTTTTAACAGACTTCAATCTTGACTGCTCCACTAAAGCAACTCTTTAATGATCTCAGTTGCCAAGTTGAACATACTCTTTTCTTAATTCTCATTCTTCTTGTCCCTTTCTTGGGTATTAACACTATTAGTCTCACCCTTGCTTCTAGATATTCTCTCCTCCCTTGGCTTCCATGTCACTCCCCTGTTCAAAAAACCTTCAATAGCTTTCCATCATGTTCATAATGGAGTATATTCTACCCACTACACCACCTAGCAAAGGGCAGGCGGGGCCTGTTTTGTTCATTTTCAGTATGTAGTACAATGCCTGGCACAACATAGGCATTTATAATGTTTATTGAATTGGACTGAAATAGGAGTGGCAAAAACCCAGGTTGGGGAAAGCATGGGACATGTCGGAGACAATGATGACTAGCTCAGTTTGGCTGAAGCATGTAATGTGAGAATGAGTCAGATGAAGCAAGTTTGAAAAGTTAGATTGCAGCAGAAAACTTTAATACCAGGCAGGAGGCTAATCATTGAAGGATTTTGATCAGACAATACATAAGGTAGGCCAACTGGCAAGAATAGCTATTAGGAGGCCACTAGTTTAGGCAAGAGGTAATCAGGGCCTAAATTAGGATCAAAGCACTGAGAATGGTAAGGTTTAGGAAATAATCTAGACAAGGAATAGTATATGTAAGATAAACAAGAGGGAAGAGCCAAACAGGACGAAAGCATGGATGACTGCAGAGTATGATGGTGTCATTAAGAGACAGAGGGAAATTGGAAAGAATGAAAGATTAAGTAAGGAAGACAATGAGTTCAATTTTATATAAACTGAGTTATTAGTGGTAATTTCAAATGGTAATACCAAATGGTAATTCCAAAAGCCCCATTTAATGGTTGGGCATGTAAATGCAAATCTGGTGTTCAAGAAAGGGATGAGACTTGGGGTTATAAATTGGTAAATTCTTCCTACAGTTAAAGCCATGAGAGTGGATGAGATTACCAAAGCAAAGGTCATAGATTACAAATATATATGCTTCTCTGTCTTGCATTTTCCTTTCCACCCCTCAGGCTATACATTCCATTTGGTCAAGAACATCTTTATTTCTCTTTCCCAATACCAGAACCAAATACGATATTTCACTTTCTTGACTTGACCCTGGAAATATGGGATTTCATATAATTTGGGGAGCTAAGTGCCTACAATAAGATTTTTAAAAATCTAGAAATATGAACAGTATTGATTGGATTGAGTAAGCACAGTAACGTCAATTATATTCCACAACTGCAGAGAATTATAGGGATTTAACTTGGAAGGCAAATAAAGGTATGTAGATGAAAAAAAGGATTCAAAATTTCTCAAAGCAGACTATATCATCCCTGCAATCATTCTGGCCAAATATGACCACTTCCAATTGGCTCCATCACCCACTTTTGTTGCTTCAATCTGACAAGTGAGAATTTAAAGAATTCTATCACAATCCACTTCAACGGCATGTAATGGAAACAATCCATTTTTATCAGAAATGTTCAAGTGACTTTGTTGGACTTTATTCAGATTATTTTCAAGTGCTCTCATAAACAATGCCATTTTGTAACTTAAATTTTTGATTACTAGTCGGGGACCATACAAACCTGACTGGCCTCCCACCAGACTTGTATCTACAGGGAATCAGTCCCGGCAAGGCTTCACCCTGCCTTCCTAGACCACACAGAGTTCTCTTCCAGAGGAAGAAAGCCAGAAATGTTTAAAAAGGAAAAACCTCCTGGAAAGATTAATTATCACAACAAAGTTCTCATTTGTTCCTTTCCAGCACAAATTTTTCCTTGCAAAATGATCCTCCCTCCAACAACTGAAAAGTCAGCCCACAACCAGTCTGATGGTCTAATTGGCTAAGTTATGAGAAATCATAGGTGTCTTTTCAGTCAGAATTCTGGCAAAGTTTCATGCTTTTATGATTCCAGCTAACATGAAAATTTTAATATCTGAAAATCCCTAATAATTTATGCATTCATCTGTGTGAAGGACAGATTCAAACTGGACATTTGTATGAACAAATGAAATTGTCATATAGAAGTTCTACTTGATGATGAAGCAAATAACTTACTTTAAAGACTTAGAATAGTTTTGTGCTTAATGGATAATCTATAAAACAGAGAATGAATACCTTTTGTATTTAAAGCAAGCCTTGCCAGGAATATAGTTTTAATGGACAGACTAAACTTGGATGTCTAAGGATCCATAAGCCAATGGGTAGAGCATATCATTTATGATAAAGTTATTTTTTATTTATACACTAAATAATATGCTACAGTCATGCATTTATTTTTCATCTTTGAAATTCAATTAAACAGATATTTATCAAACATTTACTACAGCATGTGAAAGATATCATACCATACATTGTGAAAAAAAATGAGTCTTCCCTTCTTCTGGGTATATAACATAGAACCCTTAAACCCCAAGGTTTATTTATTTTAAAATGTTATTTGTCAATAGACATTAAATATTAATTTTAGAGGATTTTACTATAAGATTTCTGCCAAAGTTTAGTCTAAAGTACAGTGGAAACGTTTGAGAAGCACTTAAAGGAAGACTTGAGCATGTTTATAGAGAACAGGAAAGGAATCAGTAAATAAGAAGAGATTGAAGATGGTCTAATGAGAATGGGAATTTGAAGTGCATTGGCACTATAGATGGAGAAAGGGAGGAAGAGAAGCTATTGAAAGGCAAGTTCCAGGAGAAGACAATGGAGAACAGGACTGAGCTAACAAGTCAGAGACTTAGAGCTTGGTGGAGAGAAGACTTGTCTAGAGCAGTGGTTCTGAAACCTTTCCACCACAGTAGAGTCCTTCAGTTTAAACTAAACGTTGGCAGCACTCTTATAGTAAAATTCTCTAAAATTATTCTTTTAATGCCTATTAATAAAATAAAAGGTTGATTGTAATGATATAACAATATATGGGTCATTAAAAATATAAGGTTCATTAAAATCAAACTTGGGATTTAAGGGTTCCTTGAAGCACAGTCTGAAAAAAAAAACTGGCTCAGAGTAAGGAAATTACACATAGGTGCTACCGTAGATGGAGTAACTGGGTTTGAGAATCAGGAAGACCTGAAATTAAATCCTACCATAGATATCCACTAGCAATGTGATTCCGGGCAACTCACTTAACTGCTCTATGTTTGGATTTCCCCATTTTAGAAATGAGGATAATAATATCTGTTTCACAGGGTTGTGAGGACCCATGAGATAGCTAGCATATAGAAAATGCTTTCAAAACCTTAAAACAGTACCTAGCTATTATGAACCCACCCCCCATTAGATTGTAAGCTCCTTTAGGGTAGGTACTATTTTTGCCTTTCTTTATACCCTCAGAGCTTAACATAGTGTCTAGCATACAGAAGGGACTTAATATTTGCTGACTTGTGGATCAATGCCACTGTTAACCAAATCATAAATTACCTAAAAGGATGCCCCCAATTTTTTACTCAAAAGAAGTCTCATGGGGCGGCCAGGTAGCACAGCGAGTAAGAGCACCGGCTCCAGTGTTGAGAAGACCTGGAGATCGAATCCCGGACTCAGACACTTAGCACCCACCTAGAAACACCTGGCCGTGTAACCTTGAGCAAGTTATTTAACCCTAATTTCTTAGGGGCAGCCAGGTTGCTCAGTGAGTAAGAGCACTGGCTCCAGTGTCGGGATGACCTGGATCAAATCCGGACTCAGATACTCAGCATCACACCCAGAAATAACTGACCGTGTAATCTTGAGCAAGTTACTTAACCCCAATTGCTTAAAAAAAAAGTCTCAGCTGTTGGACAAATAGAAACTGTACAATATCACATGGTCAGAAATGGGGGATGAGAATAACAGCTGACATTCATATAGCCCTTTAAAATATCAAAGTGTTATTTGTAGATATATTCCAGATATACCCAGATAAGATAAAGATAGTAATCATTTTAGTCATTCCAATAACAAAGCCTTCTATTTATAAAGCATTATGTAGTTTTCAAAAGGTTTTTATGTCTATATTCCCATTTAAGCCTCAAAATCATTCTGAGGTGGGTAAACTATTTCAATTATACAGGTGATGAAATTGACTCAAGAGAAATTATGTGACTTGCCCAAGGTCACATGGCTAGCAAATAGTGAAACCACAAATGAAACTCAGAACCTCTAACTCTGGTCCAGTGCTCTTTCCCCTATATTTGTCATATATTCAAAACCTTCAGTAGCACAGAAAACATCTCCCTTGAGAGTTAAACATTAGAGAGAGGATCCTTCATTTTAATGAGTTTACCCAATTCCAGCACAAAAGTCCAAACGGCTAGCACTGGGATAAGAAAGTTTAGGCCTCAGAAGAGGCTATATTTCCCCACTAAATAACTTGAAAGAAACACTTGGTTGCTTTCCAAAAGTAAAAGAGCCAAAAACAAATCATTTCCTCATTTAAAGCCATCATGTATGTCTAAGAAAAACAATGTGGGACATGGACGGTGGATGAAATGCCGAGTATGAGAAAATGTCACCATCAAAGCCAAGCATATCAACCAAAGCCTGAAAACAGAATAAATTTTATCTGGATTAAGGAAACAGCTGTCTCTCTTATTTTCATTAAAATATAACCTTATGTACTATTACTTGGCTTGTAAATATGCATAGCATTTACCCTGATAGAGTCAGGGAGCCAAATTCTTGCAGAAAAACTTGTGTATTCCTAACCCCATTCTTTTCAAGTGGAGTTAGTTATGTTTCAGCTTCAAAAGTGGAACAAAAGTTCACAAATTGTCTTAATTATATGAAAATGCATACCAGGACACACCCTCTCCTGCCCTTTCTGCTTCTTCTCCTCACCACCCAGTAAGAAAGGAAGAAAAGGCTGCCTTAGCCAACTTGCCCCAAGTCTGTGGATTTTGTTACTTTCACCTTTCAAAAGGTGGTATGACAATACTAAATCCTACCTCTGGAAGTTATAAATATTGTCTGGGATATTGGAAAATGTAATAGTAATGTAAATGGGAAGATCTTTCCCATCCATTAATAGGTCCATGTAACTTGCTTGAGTCACATGAGTCTGTGGGGGGAGGAGCTTGTCAAATGGGTGGAGCAGGCAGGATGGAGTAGAACCCAGAGGAAGTTGGTCAGAGCAGTTAGAGCTGAGGGAGAGGAAGCAGGCATGGAGTTGTGAGTGTTCATTCCTGGGAAGGCCCTAGCAGGGGGAAGGCTTGGGGATGGTGATGTCCTCTGCATTGTTATTGTATATAGATTTCTTTTTTGCCACAATGGACTTGGCTTTCTGGTGTTGGAATTCAGCTTTCTGGTGTCTGAATAAATGTTTTGGTTCTGTCTTCCATGTGGAGAGTTTATTATATTTTGTGATTCAGAATTATGTCAGTATATTCACAGCTGCTGTAGGCACTGAGAATATCGTGTTGGCACTACAGAAAGTCAAACAGACTAATGAGAATCAGACAGACACACACACACACAAACACACACACACACACACACACCCCTTTCAGACTTTATTTACTTTAAAGGATTGTCGTGAGGAAAGTAATGTAAAGATTATCTCCATTTTACAAATGAGAGAACTCCGAGAATCAGAGAAGTTAACTGACTCACCCGCAATAACTAAACTAATAAGTGTCACACAATTCAAAAGTATAAGAACCAGGGACAGCTAGGTGGTACAGTAGATAGAGCACTGACCCTGGAGTCAGGAGGACTTGACTTCAAATTCAGCTTCTGACACTTACTATGTATGTGACCTTGGACAACTCATTTTATCCCAACTGCCCCACCCCCTCCCCCCAAAAAAAAGAAAAAAAAGGGGAAAAAAGTATTATAGTCAGGATATGAACACCAGTCTCTTCTGCTTCTAACTCCTATTTTCACTGTATATCAAGGTAGTATCACTGAAGAAGCTAGCTCTCTAAGCATTGACTTTGGAGTTAGAGGACCTGGATTCAAATCCTACCTTTGGCATTTACTAGCTATATGGGCTTTGGCAAATCACTGATTAGTTTTCAATTTCCTCATCTGTAAAATGAGGAGCTTAGACTAGACAGTCTCTGAGGTCCTTTTCAGCTCTCAATCTATGATATTAATTTATCTTCTTCAGTCTAGAATCTTTAATAAGACAATAGTAGAAAACAGAAGAACTATGTACAGTGAAGCCTCAGGGGTCCTTGCTGTGCTCTGGTCAACCAATAAATGATTGTTAAGTGCTGGAGATACATCTAGAAAGAAAGAAAGTCCTTCCCTTCAAGGAGTTTACAGAGGAATTCAGGGAAAACAGCACTAAAGGGGGGGATAGGTAGAGTATGGGCCTGATGGAGAAATCCAAAAGCAGTGCAACTGGTGAGAAATGAGAAATTGACTGTCCTGTGCCACCTCCTTCCCCCTTATTTTCTTTTAGATCAAATGCTATTATAAGAATACCTCTCTATCATTGAGGCAGCTAAGTGGACAGAGGGCTGAGCCCTGAATGAGTTGTGACCCTGGGTAAGTCACTTAAGCTTTGGTTATCTCAATTTCTTCAATGATAAAAGAGGGATGATAACAGCGCCTACTTGGGAGGATCAGATGAGCTTATATGCTTGGTATAACACCTAGCATGTAGGAGGGGAAATAGGAGTGATTTCCCCCTTCTCATTCCCTGTATTAACTAATCCCTCCATACAACAGCCCTAAGTGGACCTGTCTTATACTTAGGAGCTGCTCCACTGAAGACAGCTTTAAAACTGGGCTGAAGCCTAGGTTTTAATCAGCAAGCAAAGGGAAACCGCTGAAGGGTTTTTGATCAAACCAATACAAAATCATATTATGTAGCTAGCGTTAAGTTACACTACAATTGAGAGTTTGTTCATTTTCTTTTCTCCATAGAAATTTAAAGGTAACATCATTTGACAGGAATATAATTTAATCTAGTATGTTTCTAGGTTAACTAGAGACTCCACATTATCTTTTTGTACAGTGTTAGTGATATTATGTGAATCTCTGTCTCCTGGAGAAAAGACTTAAGCCACTTGAAAACTAATAATAACTTTCTAATAACTAATAATATTATTCACGTGGTCCTTTAAAAGTGTGCAAATTGGAGCGGCTAGGTGGTGCAGTGAATAGAGCACTGGCCTGGGAGTTCAAATCCAGCCTCAGACACTTAACACAAAAACTATCTATGTGACCTTGGGCAAGTCACTTAGCCCCAAATGCCCTCCAAAAAGCAAAAAAAAAGTGTGCAAATTGTTTGAAATGTATTGTCTCATTTGAACTTTACAACAACCTTGTAAGGGAGTTACTACAGAACTATTATCTCCATTTTATAGATGAGAATAATAAGACTTCGAGACCTTTCTAGTTCTAACATCCTAAACTTCTGAATATGAAAGTGTGGAATGTGCAGGCCAAAAAGGAAACCACAGGGGATGCCCAACTTACAAATATTTTTTTCTCATTTTTTCCACTTTAGGACAGGGTTCTACTAAGTTATGGGTGTGTGACTTAAGAATTTCTTGAGTCTTTGGGGATTGCCCTGGGGTTAACTACAGCTTGGGTGGTTCTACTATGGAGAATCTCTTTCCTCTGCCCAACTCCCCACCTTCCAATCCTGACAAGCTCCCCCACCACACTCCCAACAGTAAGTCTGATTCAACTTTTAACATAAGTAAACCTACAGTACTCTGAAGCACATCCATTGGAGATAACACTCCTTATATTCTAACTCTACTCTCCATGGAAACTTTCCAGATTTTTGCTCCCTACACATCTGCTCTCTGAGTTCACTCTCCTAATTATATCCTAGGAGCTGAATATAGAAAGGCCCAAATGGAACATTCCAACTCTGTCTCCTTGGCCTTCCCAAGAGGGTGCCCTTAGTCAAAGTTGGCATCTCCAACTTGGAGAGATGCCCATGGGTCCCTTGACTGGGAATAAAATCAACTATTGGGAGAAAAAATTCCAGAATATCAAGTCTACTGGGTCAGATAGTCAGTAATCACTTACTAAGTGCCTAATATATGCCAGGCACTGAACACTTGGGAAATAGACTCCCAAATAGATCCTTGTCCACAAGGAGGTAGACCCCTAATAGATTTTTCTCGAATGAAAGATATCATTTCATTGCTATCTAGAATATTCAACCAACACAATAATTCCAAATGACTAAAAGCCAAAATAACAACAGGTGAGTTACATTTGTGTCCCACGAAGAAGATGAATTGTTTCATTTGCTCTCTTATTTTCCTGTATTTTTTGGAAGCCCACTCTCACTTTTGATTGTTTTAATTATACAGTCAAAAGAGTTCTGGCCTTAGGGTCAGAGAACCAGGGTTCAAAGCCTACCTCTGACATTTATTACCTGTGTAACATCGGACAAGACACTCAACTTCCCTTGGCCTCAGTTCCCTCATCTTTAAAATGAAGGCATTGGTCTTGATGTTCTCGGAAGTCCCTTCCAACTCAAAATGATACTATGAACTTGTAAAGATAATTTTTGTTTTTTAAGCAATCGGGGTTAAGTAACTTGCTCAAGGTTACACGGCCAGGTGTTTCTGGGTGTGTTGCTAAGTATCTGAGCCCGGATTTGATCCCCAGGTCATCCCGACACTGGAGCCGGTGCTCTTACTCACTGAGCCACCTGGCCACCCCATTGTAAAGATAATTTTTGCGATCACCTCTGGTCAATGTTTTCTGTTGTTCCACTAGAGCAAAAACTAAACAATAATAAAAAATTTCTTCTGGCAATACCATACAGAGAGCTACCTGGTAGAATCATCCTGATATTTCTGGACTATATGATTCTTTGCCTATTCTGCAAATCAATCTGTTTTTAGCAAATGGTGAAGGGAATAGAATTTTGGAAGGAAAGCGTTTTACAAAAAAGTGTTTTCACAAATATCATGTCATTTGGTCCTCACAACCTTACATCGAGTTAGTGCTATTATTATCTCCATTTTGTTCTTGCTGAGTCTTTTCAGTCATATCCGATTCTTTGTGACCACATTTGGGATTTTCTTGGCGGAGATACTGGAGTGGTTTGCCATTTCCTCCTCCAGCTTATTTTACCAGATGAGGAAACTGAGGCAAACAGGGTGAAGTGACTTGACCAAAGTCACACAGCTATTAAATGTCTGAGGTCAGATTTGACCTCAGGAGGATGAATCTTCCTGACTCCAGGCCCAGAGTTCTGTACACTCTGGTGTCACCTAGCCGCACACACTACTCTTAGTATTCTTGCATCATAGTGACTTCTTGATACACTCCCTCCTCTACCTTCCGGTATCTACAGGATCTCAAGGTCCGGTGACTCAGCTGGAAAGAAATTAACCTTGCGGACCCAATATTTTACCAAAAGAAGCTAATTAAGCAAATCTGAAAAGCAAATCGTATTTAGTGGCTATTTAGTATATGCCAGCTCCAGAGGTACAAGCCTGTGACACAGTCCTTTGCCAGGCACCTTCGCAAGGCTCTCTAGAATCATGTCAAGTCAAGATGGTAATTTTTGTTGGAAAATATTTTCCTTAGAAATTAACAAACAGCCATGCGTGTTCACGGTTGCCCTTGGCCCAAGTGCTATGCTTCCAAAACCAAGGACTTAAACCCAGAATTATATCATGTGGGAAAACAGCTGGTTCCTACCCTCGGAGGTCATGGAACAATCACCCTCCAGAAAAAACAGCTTTGGAGAATCCCGATTTTCTCTCTTCAGTAAACTCCAGGTTTGTCGTTTTCTCTAGGCCTGCAAGCCATCACTGAGTGCTGCAAGGCTTTCTTTCTCTCGGCTGTACAGATCTTTGCTTCAGGGTAACAAGTGCTTTTCTTAAAACAACATACAATCCCCACAGCAAATGCTCTCAGCCTGGCATTCAAGCTGATGTTCACATTTCCTACTGAAGAGCTGCCTTTCTGATGATTTTCTCAAACCTTGTCCAAAGCAAAAGAAGCTGGCCTGAGAGTCCGGCATTGTCCACTTCATAGGCAGATGACACATGCAGGTTGCTGTTGTCATGTCTGTTCAGATCATGGACCTTTCCTTTGTTGAATTGATTTTACTTAGGAATGAGGAAAATATGCTTTTAAAAAAAGGGCCAACTATGTATGTGCCAGACACTAGCATTAAATACTTAGCAAACATGAACTTCTTGGTCCTCACAACAGCCCTGGGGGAAGAGGGCATCTGAATGCTCTATCCCCATTTTACAGGTGAGAAAATGAGGCAGAAAGAGATTAAGTGATTTGTCTAGAGTTATTCAGATAGAAACATCTGAAGCCAATAGGTCTTCCTGACTTCAGGCTCAGTCTTCTATCAACCATGTCCCTGAACTCCCTCCAAATAGAGTCAGTTTAGCAGTATCTGGACATGTTCCCTTTGGGAACTTTGTAAGAAATGAACATCACCATCTTTTTGCAGTCACAATCTTCTATCAGCCGCCAGTTTTTCTATACAAAGTCTCCCTACTGATGGGGAGTAGGTGAGACAGATAGGAACTATCCTAAATTCTTCCACACACCCTTTGCACAAACACAGTAAGCATAACCAATTTCAACAAATTCAACAAAGATATTTGCTGGTTTAACGTCCTTATTTTGTGACACAGAGTAAAAAAAAAGATAACCTACAGACATCAAGGACCTACAGATGCTGATATATGCAGAGCACACTTAACTGTTAAATCTTGGAATACAATGGACCTTCCCAATAAGATCCACGATTATTCACAAGAAATTGGATGGACAGTCCATACAGGAAAGGCCACAGGGATAAAAAGGCACCGCTAGGTCCAGACTATGACCTGCAGGTGTGAGAGCAGGCCACTGAATGAGCACATCAATGTGTGTATCTAGTACCGGCACAGCGTGTGGTCAATGGAATATGGCCTGGCTTACATTCAGGAAACTGGAAGGTGCAAGAATCCTAAACTTCCACCTAACACAAAAAGCCACATTTTTTATCTTCCCCCCCTCCCTCATGATATGGGATGGTTGCAAATCACTCTGGAATATTAGAGGTGCCCAAGATTCCAGATTTTAGGTTGTGACTCGAAGGCAATGGAGTTTGTAGGATGATTTTCGATGTTGACCTATGCACGAGAAGTGACATAAGGGATATCATTCAGGAAACAGATCATCAGACAAGGGGATGGGAAAGGGACATAGCCAAGACTAAAAAGAGGAGAGACAACTGAGAGTTACAATATAATGAAAATAATATAGAGATCTGAAGACATCCAGATGGCACAGTGGATAAAGCATTGGGCCTGGAGTCAAGAAGACCTGAGTTCAAATCTGGCCTCAGACACTTTCTGGCTGTGTGACCCTGGGTAAGTCACTTAACCCTGTTTGTCTCAGTTTCCTTATCTGTACAATGAACTGGACAAGGAAATGCAAATGCACTCCAGTATCTTTGCCAAGAAAACTCCAAATGGGGTCACAAAGAGTTGGTTATGACTGAAACAACTCCACAATGGAGGATAGACAACTGAGGGTTACAGTATAATCCAAATAACATAAGGAGATCTGAAAGTATCTAGGTGGCACAGTAGAGAGAGTGCTGGACCTGGAGTCAGTAAGACCTAAGTTCAAATCCAGCCTCTGATACTTACTAGCAGTGTGACCTTGGGCAAGTCACTTAACCTTTGCCTCAGTTTCTTCTACTATGAAATGAAGGTAATAATAGCACCTATTTCCCAGGACTGTTGGGGAGATCAAATGACATATTTGTAAAGGGCTTAGCACAGTGTCTGGCACCTAGTAGGTATCATATAAATGCAAGCTATTATTATGATTAAAGAAAACCTCTAGCATTTTTGGATAGATCTTCTATGAGCAACCTAGGAAAAAAACACTGAAAAGAATAAAATAAAATGAGAAGGCATGAATGGGATGCATCTTGGACCTCTGAGGAAGCACAGTGGCCCAGTGGGCAGAGTGCTGAGCCTGTAGTCAGGAGGATTTCCTAGCTTGTACAAGTCACTTAACTTTTGTTTGCCTCAGTTTCCTAATCCGTAAAATGAGATAACAACACCTCCTGTCTTGCAGAGCTGATGTAAGAATCAAATGAGATAATAATTATAAAATGCTTTGCACAGTGCCTGGCACATGGTAAGGGCTACATAAATGTGAGCTGCTATCATCATCATCACCATCATCATCACCTTTGGAGAGGCAAACCATTGACAAACCACCCAAGTACTGAAACTATATGAAAGCAGGTTGGTGTGGTCCAGGATTATGAGCACAATATGTGCCCTGAGGGGCTTTGCCAGATGGAAAAAATAATTTAGAACCAGAGGCTTCCAATCAGTTTAATCCTGGCAGGAAGTTTAACACATACCTACATATATGCAGGGCCTAAAAGAAATCAGGATGAGTCCAGAAAAAGTCAGTCAATAGGATCAAAAGGCATTTAATAGGGGTGGCTAAGTGGTGCAGGGAATAGAGCACTGGCCCTGGAGTCAGGAGGACCTGACTTAAAATGTGGCCTGAGACACTTAACACTTACTAGCTGTGAGACCTTCGGCAAGTCACTTAACCCCAATTGCCCTGCCTTACCCCTCCAAAAAAAAAAGGCATTTAATACATTCTGCTTATTCTTTCTATTTGTGTCTTTCTTTTTTTTTCTATTTTTCCTATTTTTTATTTTTTAAATTTATTTTCTATTTTTCCTACTTGCTTATTCTTTCCTATTTGTTTTCATAAGAATACTTATTTGGAAAAGATTAAGGATGGGTCAGGAAGCAGAATTTAAATTTTTTGAGGGGACGTGACCATAGATGCCTATACTATTTTAGCCCAGTGACATGGGAGAGTAGCAAGAGGGAGAGACAGAGGGATGGAAGAAGGGATGGATGGTAGCAACAAAAGGAAAAAAGTGGTTACACAGTGGAAGTGAGAAATAAAATATACTATGTGGTAAACTAGACGATTTTGCTTTTATTTTAAAATTATTATTGGAAAGCTGGTTTAGTTGTCTGTAAAGTTCTCATCCTGGCATTTCTTACATATAAAAATCAATCCAACTTATTTATAGCAAACTAAGCAATGCTTTGAAATTGAAATGATAAATATAACTCTGTACTTAAGACCGCCTTACATCCGGGAAGCTCAGCGCAACATTCTAAATCTCACAATGTCAATGAAACAGTATTTGGCCGATTTGTGGGAGGAAATTAAAGTTTAGAGGGAATTGGCTCTTTGTGCAAGGCTTCTCACAGGAAGTAAAAGGCTGGGCAAGGAAAGGAAGTGAACACTTGACCCATATTCATTTTTACAGTCATCTGACAAATGTTAATTGAGTACCTGCTGCTCTGTGCTCTAAGGTACCATGTTACACGCTATGCAAGGTATTAGATGAATGAGCTCGCAGGTCCTCGAGTCCTGCCCACCTGAGTTTATATGGCTCTTTACTTACTTTATTAAGGTGCCCATTTTCCTGAGTTAATTCAATTCAAATCAACAAGCATTTATGTCTTTGTACTGGGCACCATCTTAGGCGCTGGCAAGAAAAAGATCAGAACAAAAATTGTCCCTGCCCTCAATGGCCAACAATATTCCCATTCTAGATAGGACATTATTGAAAGACTGACTGATTAGTGACTTTTTCCCCCAGGAGATTTTAAGTTACTACAGCAAAAGAAATGATTCATTCTATGACTGGTGGGGTCATTTATTTAGTCTGCTCTTCACTTTGAAGTCTAGCCTAATTTACAGCATCCCAGTGGGAAGCAGCTAATAAAACATTATAAAACCCATAAAGCATTTGTTAAAAAATAAAATAAAAATACTTTATGCTTCAAAGGATCCATGATCTCATCAGTGAGACTTCTCTTCCCCTTGTCTAACATTTTATATTGTGCTTAGTGTGCTTCAGGCACTGCACTAAGAGCTTTATAATTTTTATCTCATTTAATCCTCACAACAACCATACCCCCTCCCCTCATTTTACAGATGAGGAAACTGAGGCAGAGGTTAAATGACTTGGCCAGGATCATACTGCCAGTGAGTGTCCAGGGCCACATCTGAACTCGAGTCTTCCTGACTCCCAATATAGACATCTATGCACTATGGCACCACCTGGCTGCCTCTACCAGCTTGACACTTTTGAAATATCGAACATATCAGGATTTTGTAGTTTGAGAGACCTTTAGAAAAATAATCATTGAATTTAGAACTGGAAGGGGCTTTTGAGATCATTTAGTCCAATTCTCTCTCTCTCTCTCTCTCTCTCTCTCTCTCTCTCTCTCTCTCTCTTTATTTATTTATTTTTGCTTTTTTGGAGGGCAGTTGGGGTTAAGTGACTTGCCCAAGGTCACACAGCTACTTTTTGTGTTAAGTGTCTGAGTCTGGATTTGAACTCAGGTACTCCTGACTCCAGGGCCGGTGCTCTATTCACTGCGCCACCTAGCCATCCCCTTAATTTTCTCATTTTATACAGAAGGAAACCATGGCCCAGAAAGGTTAAATGATTTTCCTGAAGTCATAGTTAGTGGTTGAGTTAGAACTCACAGTCAGGTCTCCCAATTCCTAGATCAGGGCTATTTCCATTCTACCTCTTGTTCTTGGGCAGTCATTTTTCAATGGCACAAAGGCAACGTTAGGGAGAAGAGCCATCTTGTTCCTTTCCAGTATAATTCCCTTATCTGAACATCTAGGTATTATACTGCCAAATGAGTACTATAAACATGTTCTGATAAATACCTTCCCATTTGTGTTTATTTTGGAGTCAAGCCAAGGAGCTCACCTGCTCATCTCATATTACTGAATTTAGAAAGTGATTTTCTTATTGAAAAGAGCAAACTCTGATAAGTACATTGCGTGGAATAGTCAGTCTGGAAAATCTTACTCCTTTCCCCAAAGAGTAATAAAACTGTGCATGCCCTTTGACTCAGCAATACCACTTGTAGGTGTGTTTCCCAAGGCGATCAGAGAAAAAGGAAAAGAACCCATACATCCTAAAATGTTCACGGCAGCTCTCTTTGTGGTGGCAAAGAACTGGAAACTGAGGGGAATGGCCGGACAAGCTGTGTGTGTGTGCTGTGAGGAGAAATGATGAGCAGACTGATTTTAGGAAAACTTGAACTGAGGAAGAGTGAAATGAGCAGAACCAAAAGCACATGACAGACAATAACAGCAATATTTTTTGAAGAATAAATGTGAATGACTAAATTATCCTGAGCATCATAAATACTCAAATCAACTGTAAAGGACCTGTGAAGGAAGACACTGCCTGCTTCCAGAGAAAGAACTAATATAGAAATAAGCATAGAACAGGTTTACAGATAGAAAGATAAATAGATGGACAGATATAGATACATGTATGTGTGTGCATGTGTGAAATCACAGCCTTCTCTGGTGTGGGGTGGGGAGGGAGGGAGAAAGACAGTTTGGAACTTGAAATGTGACAAAAAATAAATAAATGTTTTTTAAAAAGAAGAAAATCTCACTCTTATTTTGAAAGAAAATTTATGAGGTGAGGCTGCAGTGAGAAGAAAAGGCAGTATTACCATGTGGTAAAAAAAAAATGAGTAATTTAGCTTAAATCATATTGTTTAGTGACAGAACAGTTGATTTCTTCCCATGAAGATTGTTTAAAAATCTGGCTTTCATTATCTTACAAAGACATGACATTCCATTCAACATAGATTACTAGGCTTAAACTCAAGAAGACGAGTTCAAATTCTGACTCAGACTCTTACTAGTCAAGAAGACTTGAGTTCAAATCCTGTCTCATTATCTGACTAGCTATGTGACCTTGGGAAAGTCACTTAACTTCTCTGTGCCTCAATTTCTCCATCTGTAAAATTAAGCTAATAATAGAACTTTCCTCACAGAGTATTGTAAAGATTAAATGAGATAACGCCTTTATGAACCTTAAAAGCACTATCCAAATGTCATCTATTAATATTTTAAGCTGATTTCTAGCACCTAAATATAATCTGATTTAATTTAAGTCATCTAAAGAAAAGTTGGCTAGTAAATATATGTCTATTGCTAGTATCCCTATACATGTATACATGCACATATATACATGTATGTATTTATATTAACCAATCACATTACACACTTTTTTATAAGTATGTATAAAGTACATAGGGGAGCAAAGTGCCTCAGCCTACAAAGTGATGGACCTGGAGTCAGGAACAGCTGAGTTTAAACCCAGACACTTACTAGTTTTGTAATCCTGGGCAAGTCATTTAACTTCTGTTTGCCTCAGTTTACTTATCTGTTAAATAGGGATAATAATAGCACCAACCTCCCAAGAGTGTAGTGAGGATAAAATGAGATTGTATGTATAAGTGTTTTGCAAACTTTAAAGTGCTATATAAAAATGGGCTATTTTTTCCTTAAATTTTTTTTTTAAGTAATTGGGGTTAAGTAACTTGCTCAAGGTTACACAGCCAGTTATTTCTGGGTGTGGTGCTAAGTATCTGAGCCCAGATTTGATCCAGGTCATCCCGACACTGGAGTCGGTGCTCTTACTCTCTGTGCTACCTGGCCACCCTTTCCTTAATTTTTTTAATGGATCTTTGGCAAGGCATGCATTTTTTTAAGGTCTGGATGTATTGGGTAAGGGGAGGGGGAAAGGAGAGGTGCTATGCTTTTATTTTATTGACTGTAACCTCACTCATTAACTACCTAGTTAGCACAAATCCTATAATCCCCAATATGACAGAGGGTTGGAGGTAGGTACAGCCTGGGTTATGGGTAGAAACAAAAGGGAAACCCTGCCTACATCAATTCTCTCCATTGCAGACTCTGGTTTGTGGTCACACCAGGTATTTCCTTTATTGATCTATGTGTAGACTTCATTCATAAGTATTTCCACTAACAACCATTTATGGAGCACATAGCTCATACAGGCACAGTACCAGGCCCTCTGTTAATGGTAGTTTTGCTAATAAATGGGCATTTAAAAAGCTTAAAGGAAGCAGGGAACAGCAAGGCCTTTGGAAGGCCTTATTTAATCCACATGCTTTATTACTTGCCCCCCAAAGTGGGGAAGTATGATAAGGAAGTAGCAGATCGATGGTGGGCCTAGAGTCAGGAAGACTCATCTTCAACGGCAAACCACTCCAGTATCTTTGCCAAGAAAATCCTAAATGAGGTCACAAAAAGATGTCACAATTGAAACAACTGAACGAGAACAAAGAAAGCAGCGGTCAGAGTAGCTATGGAGATCTGAGACGAGGGGAAATTCTTTTTCTTCTTCCCTTAAATAGTGATAATATTTGCACTCAGGTAAACACTGATTAGAGTGTCTGGGGTCTTGTGTTAGGCTTTTTTTTTTGCTTGTTTTTGTTTTTTGTTTTTTCATTTTTTGGTTAAGACATGGAATTTTGGCTGGAACACCACGTTCTTGGGGGGGTGTGTGTGAAGAGGAATGGTGTCCATTAATAAGCATCAAAAAAGGGAAGAAAAATATAACCTGAATTTAGCATTCCACCAAAGAAGGAGCAACTCTGGCAAGTAGCCTGACTCCTAACTGTTAGCCCTCTGACCGCAAAAACTGGTAGATGGAGACTTTTCAAAATGAGTGAGAAGCGAAAGGAAAGGAAAAAGATATTCAGGTACTCATTTATTTCATCACTAGAGCTAAAGAGAGCTCAGAATTTTTTCTAAGTCCTACTGAAGAAATGCCAATAATCACCTAGCATTTTAATCTAATGTCCTGTTTTCTCTCGTGTCCCTAGGACTTTCACCCCTCCTATGTTCAGAAAGGGGTGAAAATGAAGTTAACTTAAAACAGATTAAACATAAAGAAATAAAATAGACAGTCTTCACAAAATAATTATGAATACCCATGGTGATGGGACACCACAATCAATTAACAATTTATTAAGTGTTTACTATGTGCCAACTGCTGTAGGTACATATCCTGGGCATATAGGAGCTTATACATCTAATAGGGAGACAAGAGCCACACAAAAATAGACACAAACAGGAAACAGAGTAGAAGGAAAATCACTTTAGAGGGGAAGGATGTATGAAAAAATTGACTGCATCGCTGCAACTAGACATGTTTTCATCAAAATCAGAAATGTTATTTTAAGATTTCCTAGTAGATCAGGAACACAGTATGAAGATTATGTTTGTAACACGAGTGGATATCTGTGGGTATTGTTTGGCTGAGAACAACTCTTCATGATCTCATCTGCAGTTTTCTTGGCAGAGATACTGGAGTGGCTTTTTCTTTCCTTCTCCAGCTCATTTTACAGAACAAGAAGCTGAAGCAAACAGGGTGAAGTGACTTGCCTAGGGTCACACAGCTAGTAAGTGTCTAATGCTGGATTTGAACTCAATTATTCCTGACTCTACACCCAGCACTCTATATAGTGGGCCCTATGTCACTGTGACATTACCAGCTAGTACATTTTTTCTGTTTCCTCCTCCTCGTTAGACAAGGGCAGAACAGAACCTTTCCCAAGCTTTTCCTAGTAGTCTCATCACTTTACTTTTCCCTCTACAATCTTTCTCTTAGGATATTTAATCAGCCAAACAATAAGTTCTCTTTTAGCCTTAGGCCAAGCAGATCTCAAACTTTATAGTCTCTGAACTCCTTTATACTATCAAAAATTATTGAGGAGGCCAAGAAGCTTTTGTTTATTTAGGTTACATCTATCAATATTTGCCATATTAGAAATTTAAACTAATATATTAAAATGTTTATTAATTGTTAAACATTAATAACTTTATCATATATTGGCAAGATGATATTATTATAAAAATAATTATTTTCCAAAATTAAAATTTATTGAGAATAGTGACATTGTTTTACATTTTGTTGGTGTGTTTTGCAAATCTTGGTTGGTTGCTTGTTGTCCTTTATTCTCAAAGAGGATCAAAATGATATCACTATGCTGGAGTCAAGATACAGTGTGTCATGTCTGCCTGTGGCTGATCAGACCAACGTGAACTCAGAAGGCTCTATCACAGGTCAGGCAAATTTGCAAATCTAATGATTGTCTTAATATCAGATAGCTAGATTTCCATATTTACTTCCCCATTCAATTTGTTATAGGTTGTTTTGGTTGAAGTATATAAAACAAATTTACGTTAGAGAAGAGAGCCATATTTTAATAGACAAACAACATCTTACTATTGTAAAAATGGTTTAGACCTCATGGATCCTGTGGAGAGAACTATTAGCATAAATTTTACATAAGAATTACAATAGCTCAGAATCCCCAGTTAGCAAAATTCAGAGGGTGATTTAGGTCTCTGTCTTAACCTAAATTTCTGTTTATCCCTAGCTAACTCTTGGCCTCTTTATGTTTGAGGCAAAAATCAGGAAACAATCAATTAAAACAAGCACAAAAGATTAGAGTGTCTGTTACTAGAAAGGCATGGGGAAGGAAATTTAGGGACAGAATAGACTTTTTTGGGGGGTGGGGGGGGAACTTCCCTCAGTCACTGAACAGGTGGGTACAACCAGCAACAGACCTTACCCTCTCTGTTGGACCATAATCCTAATTCTGTACAACTCACTTCTTAAATTTTGTTTTGTTTTTGTTTTTTTGGAGGGGGAAGGCAGGGCAGTATTGGGGTTAAGTGACTTGCCCAAGGTCACAGGGTAGTAAGAGTTAAGTGTCTGAGGCTGGATTTGAACTCAGGTCCTCCTGACTCCAGGGCTGTGCCACCTAGCTGCCCCAATTCTTTAAATTTTGGATGAGTCTGGGAATGCAGTCTCCTTGCTCATGCTACTCATCTCTTAAAGTCACTACTACTTGCTTTCACTCTATGTCTCAGACTATGTGTCCTTTTATGAGCATATCAGCATAACTCAAGTCTGTCAACTCAAAGTTCACAATAACCCACATAATTCTCAGGGCTTAGAAGGAATGTTTTCCCTTCCTCTGATGCCAGGCAGTTCTCAAATCTTCATTACATGTTATATTAATGCTAGTGGTAGGCAGCAAGAATATGCCTTTCAATGCATCATGTTCTTTTATCATCAATTTAAAAATTTTCTTTCTATTCCTTTTAGGTTTCTAGGAGTAGATATCCAATGCCATTACAATTAAATTACTAAAAAGTTATCTTACTGAGTTAGAAAAAATTATAACAAAGATCATATGGAAGAACAAAAGGCCAGGGACTTCAAAGAAACCAGGGGAAAAAGAAGTAAAGGAAGGGATTTCAGCAGTATCAGACCTTAAACTATATTGTAAGGTAAGAGCATGGTTGAGGTATAAAATGCATAATTTTGATTATTTTAAATTGACATTTTCTTGTAAAGCTTGAGATCTGATATGGCTAGACTGACTTATTTCACTTAAAAAAATTAATTCCCTTGATGTTCTTGACTTTTTGTTCTTCCAGATGGATTTTGTTACTATTTTTGCTAGCTCCTTAAAACAATTCTTTGGTAGTTTGATTGGTATGGCACCAAGTAAGCTAACTGAGAATTGTCAAATTTTATAATAGTGGCTCAGCCTAGCCATGAGCAATTTATAGTTTATATTTTCCCAGTTGTTTAGATCTGACTTTGGGGGCCATCTCCAGTCACCCTAATCTATATCTTGCCACTGGACTCAGATGGCTCAAGGAGAAAGTGAGGCTGGTGAGTCTGTACAGCCCTCCCTCACTTAAATCCAATTCATTTGCAAGACATGGCATCATTTTCCTAATATGAAGGTCCTCTTCAAGAATAAAAGACAACAATGAGAAGATTTGATTTCATTTGTGTGAAAAGTGCTTTATAATTGTGTTCATATAATTCCTGAGTTTGTCTTGGCAGGTAAATTCCCAAGTATTTGATATTGTCTATAGTTATTTTAAATGGAATTTTTCTATCTCTTGTTGCTGAGTTTTGTTGGTAGTATATAGAAATGCTAATGATTTATGCAGATTTATTTTATATTCTGCAACTTCACTAAAGTTGTCGATGGCTCTTTAACTAGTTTTTTAGTTGATTCTTTAGGGTTCTCTTAATATACCATTATATCATCTGCAAATACTGTGTGTTGTTTTCTCACTAACCATATTTATTCCTTTGATTTCTTTTTCTTGCCTTATTGCTATAGCTAGCATTTCTAGTATGATACTGAATAACAGTGGTGATAATGGACATCTTTGCTTGAGACTGACCTTATTAGGAAGGCTTCGAATATCCCCATTACAGAATAAGTTTGTTTTTGGTTTTAGATAGATACTATCTTTTTTAAAGAAAGGCTGCATTGATTCCTATGTTTTTTAGTTTTTAACAGGAATGGGTGTTATATTTTGTCAAAGGTTTTTTTCTGAGTCTGTTGATATAATCAAATGATTTTTGTTGTTTTTGTTATTGATATGGTCAATTTACTGATAGTTTTCCTAATATTGAGCCAGTTCTTACTGGCATTATACCTGTATTACTGGGATAAATCCCACCTGGTCATAGTATATGAATTCTGTGATATATTGCTATAATCTCCTTGCTAATATTTTATTTAAAAATTGTATACTGATACTCATTAAGGAAATTAGCCTATAGCTTTCCTTTTCGCTTTGTTTTTTTTTCTCTCCCTGGTTTAGGTCTCAAAACCAAATTTGTGTCATAAAAGGAGTTTGGTGGAACTCCTTTTCCTATTTTTTCAAATAGTTTATATAGTATAACAATTAATTGTTCCTTAAATACTTGGTATTATTCACTTGAAAATCCATCTAGTTCTGGGGATTTTTCTTAGGGAGTTCATTTATGGTTTGTTCAATTTTTTTTTCTAAGACAGGGTTATTCAAATATTATATTTCCTCTTTTGTTAATCTTAGCAGTTTTTTTTGCAAATATTCATCCATTTCATTTAGATTACCAGTTTTACTGACAAATATTTGGACCAGATAATGATTGTTTAATTTCATCTTCAATGGTGGTACATTTACCCTTTTCATTTTATACTACTAATTTGGGTTTTTTTTCCTGTTTTCTGAATCAAATTAATCAAATGATTCATCTATTTTGTTGTGGTTTTTCCCATAAAACCACCTCCTAGTTTTATTAATTCATTTTTTAACTGTCAATTTTATTAATCTCCCTTTTAATTTTCAGGATTTCCATTTTGGTGTTTAATTGGGGATTTTTAAGTTTTTCTTTTCTCTAGCCTTTTTTTTTTAGCTGCATGTGCAATTAATTTATTTACTCTTTCTTTTATTGATGCATGCATTTAGAGAAATACATTTCCCTGTAAGTACTGCTTGGCTGCCATCCCACAAATTTTGGAATATTCTCTTGTTGCTGTCATTCCCTTTAGTGAAAGTATCAATTGTTTCTATGATTTGCTTTTTGACACACTCATTTTTTAGGGTCAGGTTACTTAGTTTCCAATTAAATTTTTTTTTTAAAGCAATCGGGGTTAAGTAACTTGCTCAAGGTTACACGGCCAGTTATTTCTGGGTGTGGTGCTGAGTATCTGAGCCCGGATTTGATCCAGGTCATCCCGACACTGGAGCCGGTGCTCTTACTCGCTGAGCCACCTGGCTGCCCCTAAGCAATTGGGGTTAAGTAACTTGCTCAAGGTTACACGGCCAGGTGTTCCTGGGTGGGTGCTAAGTGTCTGAGCCTGGGATTCAATCTCCAGGTCTTCTCAACACTGGAGCTGGTGCTCTTACTCGCTGTGCTACCTGGCCGCCCCTCCAATCAATTTTTAATCTATATTTCCATGACCTTTTATTAAATGTAGTTTTTATTTAAAGGCTGCATTTAATTATGTTGGGTACATTTAATATTTCTGCTTTTCTCTGTTTTTAGTGCAGTTTCTATGCCCTAGTATCTGGCAATTTTTGTGAAGGTATCATATAAAGTTGAGAAAAAAAAGAACATTCCTTTCTATTTCCATTCAGTTTTCTCCAGAGGTCTATCATATCTAAATTTCCTAAGATTCTATTCATCTCCTTCACTTTTTTCTTATTTATTTTATGGTTTCCCACTTCTATGTTGAATCCTTTCAACTGCCCTAAAAATGATAAAGTTCTTAGAAGATATATATATATATATATATATATATATGTATGTGTGTATGTATATATATATTCTCATATATAAAGGTAAATAATTTAACCTTCTTGAGTCCCTTAAGATTTCTCTTTTATGTTATTTATTTATGCTTCTCTGGAGTCTTGTATTCGACATTCAAATTTTCTATTCATTCCTGGTCTTTTCATCAGGAATGCTTGAAAGTCCCCTATTTCATTAAACATTTATTTTCCCCTTGAAGGATTATACTCAGTTTTGCTGGATAGGTTATTATTGGTTGCAATCCTAGCTCTTTTGCCTTCTGGAATATCACATTCCAAACCCTCCACTCCTTTAATATGGTAGCTGCTAAATCTTGTGTGATCCTGATTGTAGCTCCATGATATTTGGATGGTTTCTTTCTGGCTGCTTAAAGTATTTTCTCTTTGACTTGGAAGCTCTTGAATTTGGCTATAATATTGTTGGGAACTTTCATTTTGGAATCCCTTTCAAGGGTAACCCATGGATTCTTTCAATTTCTATTTTACCCCCTGATTCTAGATTGTTGCGGCAGCTTTCCTTGATAATTTTTTGAAACACATGATCTTTCTTTGATTATGACTTTCAGGTAATGCAATAATATTTAAATGATCTCTTCTAGAGGTATTTTCTAGGTCAGTTATTCTCCTGATGAAATATTTCACATTTTCTTTTATTTTCTTCACTTTTTTTCATTCTTTTGACTTTATTTCTTGGTATCTCATGGAATCATTAGCTTCCACTTCTTCAATCCTAATTTCTAAGGAATTATTTTCTTTCCATTTGACCAATTCTGTTTTTTAAGGCATTATTTTCTTTAGTATATTTTGTACCTGTTTTTACCAGGCTGTTAATTGTCTTTTCATAATTTTCTTCCTTTGCTTTCATTTCTTTGTCTTCTGCTTCTGTCACCACCACTGAGTTCCACCTTTTTTCATCCACATGGGCTCTGGTCCAATCTCCTCCTCCATTTCACAGATGTCTCTTTCCAACCTACTGTGTTATCTTGGATTGGAAGAAAGTCTCACACTGACCTCCTGCTGGCTCAAAATCTAGGTGTTCTCTTTCTACTATACCATATTATTTCCTTCCCCTGTCCCCCCAAAAGAGAAATCTCTTCTGATCTTCATAATAGCTCTACAAGGTAAGGAGTACACACCATGGCTCCAGTACCCCAGACTCTGGGAATATATAGCCTGTTTTAACCTTTGGAAAATCCCCTATAGCATATGGTTTTTGGCTTGTTTTGCCCCTCCCCAAAATTTTCTCTAAAAATGCCCAAGTATTCTTGTGCCTTGATCTCCACAGGTATGGACATAAAAATCCCATCTCCTATATAAAAATACAAGGTAACTGAATATCAGGTACAGAAAATTCCTTTATTTCACTCCACAGGGAGAATACAAAAAGCAGACAGAGATCACAGTAATCCATAAAAAAAATCAATACAATTTTCTACCCTCTCCTATAAATCATTTCCTCCCTCTCTCCCAAACAGTCTTTCAAGACTTATAGCACCATCTTATGATTTGGACTCCCCTCTAGAAGGGAAAATAAATCAGAGTTGCTAGGGAGTCAATCCCCCACCAAGGTGAGTAGCACCTTCATTTCCAGGGGTCCCAGAAACCTTTGGCCTTATAGTACCAACCTTAAGGGCTTAGATTTCTCCAGAAGGAAACAAACTTGGGATTGCTAGTGAGACAATTCCCTTCACATCATACCTGCATCATCCACATAACTCACAATAGTAACAGAGGGCAAAGTACAGATTTCTCTGCACCTCAGTATTATGGGTCAGACCCATTGTTCTCCTCTATCTCCCAGGCTACTTGTTTGATCCACTGCACTCTAAGAAGCTGATAGGCTCTGTCTCATTTTCCAAAAGGCTAGCTTCTATCGCTCCCCAGGAGTTGTCTGGGAAATTCCCCTTCCTCTGTCAAGAAGGCTGGGTCATACATCTCCTTCCCCTCCACGGAAGCCATGTGGTCAACTTTAGCTACCTCTGGGGGAAATATACCTAGTAGTGAGATCTACAGATCAAAGAGTATGAATGATAAATGTCCTTCTAAAGTGTCATGCGCATGTCAGTTCCAGCAAAATGTTAGTTCCATTAGGTAGAGATGATTTCATTTTTGACTTTGTATCTCTGGCACTACCATAATGCCTGGCAAATAGAAAATGTTTAATACTTGTTTGGTTGAGAAAGAAAGCATTTTAGAGAGATATTAAGAACTTATGTGTCAGACATTGTGCTAAGTGCTGGGGATACAGATAGGATTTGAAGATGGTGGACAAGAGATGAAGTAGATGATTTGTTCAAGGGAAAATATGGCAAAAGTTGACCTCTCACCTATGGCATAAATTCCTGGTACAGAGTGCAATTTTCGGATGAAGAAGAAGTGGGTAAAAAGACAGTGGAAACAGCATAGACTGGAACTGGGAGCCAAGAATTCACTGCACAAAACTTATTCAGGTGAAAAGCAGTTGTACCCAGGTTTCTTTTATTCCAACTGGGATAAGGTGATGGAGAAAACATGATACTAGAAGAAGAATTATTGATATTAAGTGACAGGGACAGAGAAAGAAAATGAATGATCAATGAGGCAAGTTCTCAGAGAAGATGGGACAAAGCACACAAAGTTTTAGCCATAGTAAGGTGAAGAGCCACTTTATCCTTAGAATTTGGGATAAAGGAAGAAAGCACAAGTAAAAGTGTAAAAGGATTTTGAGATGTGAAGTTGGATTTCAGAATATTTTGAAGAGATGACCCAAAGCAGAAGGGAAGTCTGTTGCTGATAGGGGTGGTGCTGAGGGGAGAAGGGGTCTGGAACAATGATTGTGAGAGAGGAGAGTCCATCAGAAAAGAATAACAGATTACCACACAGCAGTTTATTAAGGCCCAGTGAAGTTGAGAGAACTTGAATAGAGACAAAGAGTCAAGTGTATTGAGGGGTAGAGGACTGCACACAACTGAATCAGTCAGCCCAGGAAGAAAATGAGCCCTGGGTGATGAAATGAAGGAGAGAAATGGATAGACGGAACTCTGAGATTAGGCTACAAAATGAATGACAAGTAGAGTCCAATTTGAGAGCAATATCAGAATTAATAATGTAAGGAGACTGGGGCACCTAGGTGGTACAATGAATATAGTACTGGTCCTGGAGTCAGAGGACCTGAGTTCAAATCCAGTCTCAGACACTTGACACACTTAATATCTGTGTGACCTTGGACAAGTCACTTAATCCCAATTGCCTTGCCTTCCCCCTCAGGAAAAAAAAAAGTAAGGAGCCCAAACTCAAGGAACTGCCAGCAGATTAATAATGATGACAATTCCTATGATGTCCTACATGTTAAATTCAACCAGCTATTCCAAGACCACAAATGTTTACCTGCAAGGGCAGTGTATATGTTTTTATTTTGCACTTTCTCAGCTCATGATAAGAATTATTTTTCAAAAGAATTTTAATATATTTTTCTCACATACAGTACCTTACAGTATTCTGAACTTTCTGTTTATATGCATGTGCATGCACACAAATACACACACACACACACACACACACACACACACACACACACACCAGTCATCCCTTGGTTATTTTGGTGGCTTGAACCAGAATTGAATCTGAACCAAATACTCTTATGCATTCTGAAACCTTATTTAGGAAATGTGGTAGACTACTGACCTTACTAAATTCTGACTAAATACTGACTTACTGAGTTTCCTGTTTTAGAAGCAGACAATGAGCTTCTCTACCATTTGCCACAGGTTTTCCTGCATCCAGAGATAGATGGGAATGGGATGATCTCTATGAGAGGAAGAGGGGTATAATAGAGGAGGTGAGTGAACTTGGAATCCTGAAGACCTGGGTTCAAATTCCTACTAGCTGTGTGATCCTGGGCCAGTGATTTAACTTCTCTGGGCCTCAGTTTCCTCAACAATAGATGGGTGACTGCAGTCACTTCCAATGGCCCTTCCAGCTCTAAATTTGTGACCCTAAAATCCTAAGAGATGAAACTTGGACCTAGTTCCTGCTAAGACTGAGAGAATTGAGTATAAAATAGAATAAAGCACAGTGTGGATCGCCCTGTAGGAACTTTTCTGGCTCCCGATACATCATACATTGAATAGAAAAGAAAGACGCACTCCAAAGACCTTGCTGCCGGTTCACCTGAAGCATATTAGCCAAGGCAAGAGAATTGAGTTCCCTGAAGATAAAACAGAAAATCATTATCCTAATTAGCACGGTCTGGTTTGCTATTTTAAATATGCCTAAGGAGCTTAAAGACAATATTCCCGGGTGATGGTGTCTGGGTTGGGAGTCATGGGAGCCTGCAGTCTCTGAAGAAGTGAAATGTAGTTCACCAAAAGGGCAAAGAGGAGGCATACAATACTGAGTTCCAACTCATTACCAGTCACACAGGAGGAGCAGTGGAAAGGATGACTTCAGAGGTGCATGACCAGAATAAAAAGACGGATTCCAATGCACCCATGCAACGTAAAGGGCGACTAGGGGCAGCTAAGTGGTACTGACCCTGTAGTCAGGAAGCTAGCTGCTTTGTCTTTTTCAGTCATTTCTGGCTCTTCATGATCCCATTTGAGGTTTTCTTAGCAGATACTAGAATGGTTTGCCATTTGCTTCTCCAGCTCATTTTACAGAAAAGGCAACTGAAGCAAAAAGGGTTAAGGGACTTACCCAGGGTCACACAGCTAGGAAGTGCCTAAGACAGGATATGAACTCAAGAATTTGAGTCTTCCTGACTCCAGACTTGGCACCTGATCCACTGAACAACCTGGCTGCCCTAGCAAGGAAGCCATAAGTTCAAACATAGCCTCAGATGTTTACTAGAAGTGTGACCATGGGCAAGTCCCTTAACCTGCCTGCCTCAGTTTCCTCATCTGTAAAATAGGGATAATAATAAAATAGGCACCTATCTCCCGGGGTTGTTATGATGATCCAGTGAGATCACTATAAAGTGCTTAGTACAGTGCCTAGCATATAGTAATTGCTATGCAAATGTACTTTTAATTAATGTTAGCTATTAGAGACCCGCAAGCCCCAGCACATTGAGTACAAACCCCTGTTTTATGGGAGGACATAGTGTAATGGTAATGGTAATTTGAAGATCTTCCCTGTCCCTTAATTCCCTAAGGGAATATGAAGACCTTCCCCCCAATTTGAAGATCTTCCCTGCCCCCTAATAGCGTGAATGTGGTCACATGGACCCTGTGGTGGGAAGAGTTTGCTGAAGGGTGGAACAGAGCCCACAGGAAGCTGAGAGTCAGAGCAGTTAGAGACTGAGGGAGGAGAGGATGGCAGAAAAGTAGATAGGCTTGTGAGTAAATGTTTGTGGGAAGGCTAAAGGATGGTGTGACTCTCTGCTACATTGTGATGTATCAACTTCTATGTTGCTATGATGGATTTGGTGTCCTGGCGTTGGGATTTGTTTTTTTTGGTGTCAGAATAAATGTTTTGCTTCTGTCTTTTATATAGAGAGTCTGTTATATTTTGCAACTGAACACTATGCTGGCATATTTACAGTCACCCTTGGCACTGTGAATATTGTGTTGGTGCTACACATAGACAAGATTCTTAAAGATGGGCAGAGAAACCATTCAATAAATGAGAATTCAAGAACACAGATCCATTGAACTGTCCAAGTAGTTAACTTTCTACTTGTTTGTATCCCCATTGCTTAGCAGTGTTTAGCACATGAATATTTAATAAGTGATTATTGTTGAATTGAATATAAACAACATGTTTTGTAAATTCTAAAACACAAATAAAAGGTAGCGACTATTGGCCCTCTTCCTTCTCTAGCACCAGAGTTTTTTCCCATTCTGACACTAGTTGATCCTACCTGCTTCAGTACTTAATTCATTCTTCTCTTTATATGACCCAACAATCTCTATGAAGAAGGCCACCTATATTTCCACTAACTTGCTCCTCATTCAACTAGTTTCTTTCCTATTAGCAATTGTTCTACTAGTCTGAATTGTTGCATTACTTACTCATCTCTTTGTATCTACATCAGGAAAAAAAAAACCCTTAAAATCAGCTACGTAACAGGCTTCATTCTTGGAACTTCTTCAGCCTAAACTTCAAACTGGACTAGAAAAAAACCACAAGATCCCTCTGAATCTTGCCTCTGACATACTTAATTTTTCATTGCTTCTAATCTCCTTTACCTTGTTCCTTAAAATACAGTTAACTCACAAACTTAAAATACTCTTTTAAAGTCTCTGCCTAATTCTCCATTCTCTGCCCTCTGCATGCCCCTAACCTTCTCTATCACAGATCTGGCATATTGGTTGAAAGGCCATACAGTTGTTGCCAGAAATCCCCTTTGATTCTTCTTCCCTTTGACCTTTGATCTAAATCCTTCTCCTTACAGTGTGTTCCCTTCATCCATCTCTTCCCCATCTCTCCTCAGGCTCATCTCTTGAAAACGTTCCCTTTTTCAATCATTGCCAGTGATCCTCTCTCCCCTTTACTGGTCCCTGAACTTTTAACACAAGAATTTGTGGGCTACTTCTGTGTCCTCCCACCTCCCTCCTCCTCACTATCTTGCCAAATCTTCCTAGCTTTTGAACTATGATATTTTTTAAATGTCTGCCCTTCCAATCGGAGCACACTGGCAAAATATTTCTAACCCGTGTTCTGTTATTTCCCAATGTTAATTATTAAAACCACCTACATACTGGCTTTTAGTCTAGAGATGGCAAAGCTCATGCTCTTTAGCTCTCAGGCCCAGCCATTCCCACCAGTTATTCTGCCCACTGGGCACCCCAGAAAAAGTTCTCTCTCTTTTTGCCACATTCTCCAGGATGAATCTATTGGGGCAGCCTTGTTTCACATTCAAGTGAAATTGCTACTCTGGATGCCTTTTTCTACCCTGATCCTTACTGATCACTTCTATATTCTTGCCTTTTTGGGGATCGTAGGCCCTTTTCATAGTGTGATGAAGCTTATGGACCCCTTCTCAGGACAATGTTTTTAAAAGGCATAAAATAAAGAATTAAGAAGGAAATCAGTTATGTTGAAATACAATTTTCAAAATATGTTCTAAAACAAGTTAGAGACCCCAGATTAACAACCCTAGGTAAGCTCTTTTTGGGTTATGACTATTATCATATAAGCATCCTGATTTATATCCCCATTTTCTAGCTATTTCCTTATCTCTAATTCATTCTGTAAATCAATGGCCACATTAAATTTATTGAAATACTATTGTGTCATATAACTCTCCCCTTAGGAATCTTTAGTGGTCCCCAAGGGCTCTCAGGAACCTAAATTTCACATCTTGGAGACAGACTTTGGAGCCATAGGTTCACACCGAGCTGTGACTATGTGCAAGGCCACAGGGTCAGAGATTTAAAGCTTCGAGGACCCTTAACAAGCATATAGTTTATTTTATAGACATATGGTCAAGAGTTAATCAGTGGCAGAATCAGGATCTGAACCTCGGTTCTCTTGCTCTGCCATGCAATATTCTTCCCACTGTACCAAGATCAGAGGCCCTCAGTACAAAACCCAGTTCTGCTATTACTACAATGGGATCACAACATATATATATATATATATATATATATATATATATATATATTTAACTTTCACAAATGCACATTCAGCAAAAAGTAAAATAATTTAAATAATGCTGGCAACTCCATATACCATTCACCATTCCACTCAATGAGCTTGTGACTCAGAGCCAACATAAGAAGAAGGATATGTATTTGATTATTCTTTGTCAATCTTAATTCTCTCCTAATCCTCATAAGTGTGGACATCTACCATTGTTGAATGTGACTGCATAATCTCCTCATCATACCAACATTCCATTCAGGTCTGCAGAGCTAATAAGAAGGACATCCTTTGCTGGCTTTCCTAGCATTGATGGTCAGCTAAAAGGTTCCCATTCTTTTTCTCCCTTTGGCTTTCATGTGTCCCCTTTTTTCTCATAATGAAGCAAGAGGACACATTCAAACATAATCACACCTATGGGTGAAGCCTCTTCAACATTACTTTCCTCCCTAAAAAGTTTTCCTACCAGCTAAGTTTGCACCTATCCTTTTTTAAAATAGTTTCCACTCTCTCTTTATCAACAACCTGGCTGAGTATAGTAACACAGAATTTACAATCAATTTTTTCCAAAGCAAGCATCTCAGATCAACCATCTTCTGATTCAGACTGTCTTCTTTTAAAGTAACCCTAGCCTCTCCCCTTTTCTTTATCTACAATGGTTTATAGATCTTTACTATAATTCTAGGAAATTCAAGGGATTTTCAGGGATAATTTTGATGATAAACAATTTTTACCTTTATGAGTAGGGTTAAAACCTAACCCTCTCAATTCCCTCAGCGAGCTCCCTCTAAGATACAAATGTTTGGCCTTGAGTGAATCACTTAAGCTCACTTGGCCTCAGTTTCCTCATTTGTAAAGTGAGTGAGTTTGACTTGACAACCTTTAAAGTTCCTTCTAGCTGTAAATTAATTTTCTCTTCAACCTTATTCCTTACTCTAAGAAACCCATTCTCTTCATTGTCCCCCAAAGCGAGATATTTAATTCTTTCTCGGTTTCCTTTCTTATAGGATTTCTCTCTACCTAAAAGACCTTTTTCACCCTCCTCTACTCAACCAGATCCAGTCACCCTTGAAGGAACATCTCAAACTCCACACTTTCCATTCAACCTTCTCTCAATTATTTCTTCCTGCATGAATCTCTTTCATCCCTCCATGTATTATGATGACACTTATTTTCTGTCCTATTTATTCTGGTTTTGAACAATAAGCTTTTCTTTTTTCCACTTTCAGTATCTTCAGTACATATTTATGAAATGCCTATGGTGTGCAGAGCACTGCATTATTCACCATGGGAGAAACAAAGATCATTACTGATATGATCTCACAGAGACCACAATTTAACAGAGAAATAAAAATTCCCTAATATCTACACAAAAAGTTTGAGAGGTGAAGACTAAATACCAAATGAGATCTAAAGAGGAAAGCATCAACTTTCAACTGTAAAAATGAGGATACTGTAATAACAGCAGCTACTCCACATGGTTGATGTGATGAGCAAATGGGATATCTATGTGTATATATATATACACATATACACACACAACACATATTCTGTATGTACAAAGGTGTATACACACATATATGTATGCATATGTGTGTATATCTATCTCTATGTATCTACATGTGATCTATAAATAATCATTTTAAGCTAAGAATTTGAATGCTGAAATCAGAGACCAGGACTACATGTAAGATACTATGCTTTGCCCATCACATATGCCTGCTATACCAACATTCACACATCCATAAGCTATATCTGTCTTCTGACAGCTGTTTTCTAACTCTACTCCTTTTATAATAATGACATTTTTATAGCACATTTAGATTTGTAAAAACACTTTCTATATCTCATTTGCTACTCATAAAAACTTTGTGGAGTAGGGACAATTATCCTCATTTGACAGAAATTGAGACTAAAATGCTTGCATAGGATCATACAACTAGTAAGTGTATGAGGCAGCATTTGAACTCAGGTCTTCCTAACTCCAAGTCCATGACCACACCACCTCACTGTCTCTTTTCAATCTATTTCTGGGGGTTTATGTAGTGTTCAACCATTTTCAGTCATGTCCAACTCTTCATGACCCCATTTGGGGTTTAGTTGGCAAAGTTAATGGAGTCATTTGCCATTTCCTTCTCCAGTTCAATTTACAGACCAGGAAACTGAGGCAAAAAGGCTTAAGTGACTTGCCCTAGGTCATACAGACAGTGACTGTCTAAAGCTAGATTTGAAGGCAGGGGTCCTCCTGATTCCAGGACTGGCACTCTATCTACTACACCACCTATGTTCCCAATCCTGGGGGTGGGTGGCACATTTGGATTGTCCCATAAGCCATTCATTTCATAGATCCTTTCCCCATTCAAAGACGCATACATACAAAAGAACAAAGAAAGAAAAGGGAAAAATAAGAATGTAAAAACCCTTTCTGGACCTTCAAGCACCATTTGTGCTATGTAATTCACCTTCCCTTATTAGATCTGTGCTTTGCATGCTATCTTGTCTCTAGTTTTCCTTAGAGAAGATACTCGGTGCTTTGTTTGCTTAATTTTATGGCTCTGCATATAAAGAAAATAATGGTGGCGATGTGGTCCCATGGCCTTGGAGCCAGTCTATTGTTAGATAATATTTATTCTACCTTTATGGCATGGAAATCTGCTTCTTATTTGTAAGATATCTTTTCTATCTATGGCTCTCTCCAGATCTCTAAAACTTTGGCCTTTTATTTCATGTTATTTTCTCTCAATTAAAAATTTGTTTAAATTGTATATTTTCTCTCAGTACCTGTCAGCCTATACAATCCTATGAAAAAGGTTCTTCTCATGACACCTGAGCATTATTTTTTCTAGAACAGGTAAGAAAATGGATTAAGAAATACAGCAAATACAACAAATGTTTAATTAAAAAAAATACTTGTACCAGATGATTGTGCTAAATCGTAATGGATTAAAAAAATTAGATTAGATCCCATGCCTGCCATTATGGAACTTATACCTAGTAAGACAAAAGACACCAAAAAAATAATAATAGCAGCTATAATTTATCTACCTACTATGTGTCAGGTGCTGTGCTAAACACTCCACAAAATTATCTCACTTGAACCTCACAACCCTGGGAGGCAGTTGTTATCATTATTCATCTTATAGTTGAGAAAACTACTATGGGTAATTTAGTTTGAAATTAAGAAAAATATTAGTCTCCTTAAACTTCTTTCCAAATCAGCCCCTCCCCCCCAGGCCTGAGCAGGGGAGAAATTCCCCATTTCTTCCAAACATTTACTTAGAAGAGTCTGAGATCTGGGGCAGCTAGGTGGCACAGTGAATAGAGCACTGGCCCTGGAGTCAGGAGGACACGAGTTCGAATCTGACCTCAGACACTTAACACAAACCTAGCTGTGTGATCTTGCACAAGTCCCTTAACCCCAACTGCTCTGCCCTCTCCCCTACAAAAAGCAAAAAGAAGGGTCTGAGATCCAAACCACAGCAGGCACTTTTTCTACTTAAACAATTCAGAATACCTGCATCTCTTCCCTGCTATAGGATTTTTGTCCATTTCCCCCCATGAATCCTCCATTTTAAATCTTAATTCAATGTACTAGAGAACTTCTAATGCTTTTTAACATCTCCAGGAAACCAATGTAGCACTTGGTCTGTCTACAGGCTCTCATTCGAATTATATGATGGAGTCACCTTCTTTTATGGTCTTCTATACCGTTAGGGTTACTGTCCTAGTCCATCCTTTAGAAAATATGCTTCTCCTTGAGGGAAGGGGGATTTTTGTTCTGTTTTTGTATTTCTTTGTATCCTCAGCATTTAGCATGGTTCTCAACATATATTAAATGGTTAATAAATGCTTGTTGACTGATTGAAGATGTTTTCTATGCTATATGTATGCCAAGACCTGACTGGAATGCATTCATTCTTTCTCTTTCTCTCTCTCTCTCTCTCTCTCTCTCTCTCTCTCTCTCTCTCTCTCTCTCTCTCTCTCTCTCTCTCTCCCCTCCCTCCCTCCCTCCCTCCCTCCCTCCCTCCCTCACTCACACACACACACACACACACACACACACGTCTCATCCTTTGGGTCACCTATGAATTTGCTTTTTTCAATACAATTATGTTCCACAACTCATCACAGGACAATACTCAGAATATTGGTGTCAAAGAAACATACTTTTGCAGCAGCAACTTAAATTCACTGCAAAATTTCCCAAATGCAATTTGGCCCAAAGGAAAAAGAAGAAAAGAAATCATTTGCAAAAGTTTGCTTTCTCCTATTTTTCAAGATAACATTGACGTTAAGAGCATTCTCAAAATGATGTTAAAGACACGAGTAAGAAGGCATATGAATCAGGAATTGTTTATGTTTTCTCAGTTCATGTTTTGCTAAAAGTGCCATCCATGATCTTTTCCTTCTAAAAAAATCTTCTCTTTGGAATATCTTTTGAAAAGGTTCCCCAAGTTCCTTTAAAATTGCACTGCTTTCCACAAAAATTCTTTCCACACCCACCCTGAGGTATTCTCTTTATACTGAAGTTCAATGGCCACTTATTTCAACATTAAATTCGGTACTGAGGTAGTTGAGTCCAAATGTGATGGTTTCCACAATCACTTCTTACAGGGGAAAAAAACCACTATAGACATGATGGAAGATCTGTCCCTTTTAGTGCCTGTTGCCCACCTTCTGGTTTTATCTACCAAAGCTTTGGAACGATGCTGCATTGCTGAATCTCAGATCAAACTCTCCTCACTCTTTTTTTCTCTTACACTGTTTTGTGAGGCTCTGCTGTTTGAAATCTTCCTTTTTTCTCTCTAATGTGAAAATATTCTTGCAACATAATATGGTATCACCTCCAGCTGCCACATTTACTGTTTAGCAAGAAGAAAATGTTTGTTTTCTCAGGCAGTTTCTGAACTCTTTCAGAAGTCTCACATGGGTTAAACTTCCCTAAAGATGGTTGCAAAGTCAGCATGTCACCAGCTTAAACGGGTCAGCATGGAGCTGCTGCAATTGCATTCGGTATCTTTTCCTTGTCATCATCATTTTCAATGATCTTTGTTCCAACCAGTTTATTTCACTACATGCTCACAGATGATTCTGAAATGATTATTGCCCTGGTAAAGATCTTTTCCTGAGGTAAAGATATAGCCATTTTCATTTTTTTATGATGGCACTAGCTGCATACCATGAACAGTACCTTCTGATTTTCTCTCTGAAGAATGTTTTCATTAAGTACAAGCAAGATGATTTTTCATAGGCTTATAAGATCAGATCAATAAATGACAAGAATTAAAGATCATCTGACCCAAGCCTCTCATTTTATACATGAGGAAAATGAAGTGAGAAAAGCTAATGTCCAAGAAAGCAAACAATGACCAGAATTAAAACTGAGATCTTCTACGTTCTTTACAAATAGTCCTTTGGACTCAGTCCTTGAGATTCACCACATTTTTCAGTATAACTTTTATAATCTTTCACTATGCCCACCTTCACAATGAAGTCACCGAGTATTAAAGGTGGTGCCTTAGTTTAACGGATCTTATCAAATTCTTCACAGGATTTCTCTACTTCATCTTCTGCAGTTGATATTAGTGCCAAAATGGCAATTATCATTACAGTAGCTACTCCTTATAAGCAATGCAAGGCATGACCAGGTAGAATGAGCCTTCTTGTTGCCATGAAGTACCCAAAGTCAGTCATTCAATGAGTCAACATGCATTTATTAAATACCTACTATATATATATATATATATATGTATGTATGTATATTTGCTTTTTGGGGGTCAATTGGGGTTAAGTAACTTGCCCAAAGTTATACGGCTAGGTTTTTTGTGTGGGTGTTAAGTGTCTGAGGCCGGAACTGAACTCGGGTTCTCCTGACTCCGGGGCCAGTGCTTTAAATGCCTACTATTTACCAGGTGCTGTGCTAGGTTCAGGGGAAGGTACTAGAATTAAAGGTGATTGGGAAAGACTTCTTGCAGAACATGGGATTTAGATGAGACTTGAAAGAAGGCAGGGAAGAGTCAGAGATGAGGAAGAAAGTTCCAGGGCTGCAGGACAAGTGAAAAAGCCCAGAACTGAGAGATGGAGTATCTAGTTGAGGAACAGCAAAGAGGCCAGTTTCACTGGGTCACAGAATACAAAGAAATCAGGGGATGTGAAGAATAGACATTCTAGAAAGGTAGGAAGGGAGCAAGTTATGTAGGTCTTTAAAAACCAGAGGATTTTCTATTTGATCCTAGAGGTGAGAGGGAGCCACTGGAGTTAACTGAATAGGGGAATGAAGTGGTCAGACTTGCACTTTAGGAGATCACTTTGACAACTGAATGGAGGATGAATTGGAGTGGGGAGAGAGTTGAGACAGGGAGACCAATCAGCAGGGTATGAGGCAATGAAAGCCTACACCAGGGAGGTGGTGACAGTGTCAGAGAAGAGAAGGGGACATACATGAGAGGTGTTGTAAAGGTAGAAACAGCATGACTGGCAACTTTTGGGGAATGGGGGCTGAAGGAGAGGAGTTATGAATGGCACCTAAGTTGTAAGCCCAGATGACTGGGAAGATAGTGATGCCTTTGACAATAAAAAAAAGAAGTTAGGAAGAGGAGATGGTTTAGGGGGAAAAGATAGTAAGTTCAATTTTAGATATGTAAATTTAAGGTGTCTACAAGACCTCCACTTCAAAATGTCCAATAGGCACTTGGAGATGTGAAACTGATGGTCGGGGGAGAGGTTAGCACTGTACAAATAAATCAGAGAATCATCAGCATAGAGATGATGACTAAATTCGTGGAGCTGACTGAGATCAAATCTCAACTCAGACCCTTATGAGCTGTGTAGTCCTAGGTAACTCAATTAACCTCTCAAACCTGTCTGTTCATCTATAAAATAGAGATAAAAATAGCCCCTGCCTCATATACTGTTGTGAGGATCAAGTGAGAAATAACATAAAATACTTTGTAAAGGAAATAGGGACAGAAGAGGATGGGACGTATAGACAGTTGCATGGAAACAATGAATGTGAACATGCATAGACTTGGATAGTGGAGGATAGAAGGTCCTGGCAAGCCATGGTCCATGGGATCGTGAAGTGTCAGACATGATTGAACAACCAAAAAGCTTCAAGACACCATATAAATGCTATTGCTGTTGTTATTGTTATTAGCTGGAATGTCAACATGAATATGGTTCATTTTTTCCCTCCAACTTTATGTTACTCAGTTGGTAATTAAACTAAGACTCCACATTAAAGGTACCAACAGTTAATCCTTACACACTGCATGGAAACTTTATTCTTAATTCTTAATGCTTTTCACTCCTCTGCCACTATCAAAGGGAGCCATAAAGAGCTGAGGACTATTTAAAAATTTTGCCCTTTTCACAGGTCAACATGACCACTCGAAAAAATCACTTCCTGATGGTCAACCCTTTGGTTGGTCCCCAGAAAGAGGAAACTAAGTGTCCCAGCCCAACATTCTAGTCTTACAAATAGTTATTTAAAAACAAATAAACCTGCAGATCATATGTTTGAAGATATTAAAGTCTACTGTACATGACTGATACACATTGAGTTTTTTTTAAAAAGAAATAACTATAAACTTTGAAGAGAAAATTAATGGGAGAGGGGGACTAATAATGAAACAAATAATATGTAAAGTATAAAAAAGTTCATGTAAAGTGGTATAATAATTTGAGGCTCTTTCTGATTTTACAGGTTTAAACGACTTGCTCCAAGCCACATAACAACCAAGTAGCCGAACTGGAATGTAAATCTTAGCCATCTTCCTTCAAGGCCACTGTCTCTCCCACTGCACCAACTCTCTATTTCTAGTATAATATAGGTTTGCCAGTATAGAAGCAGGTGGTGAAAACTAGCTCCTTGAAGTCAATTCTTTGGGATTTTTGGAGGGGGAGTTACAAATAGCAATTCAAATTCAGGGTTAGATACAGAAAGCACAGGACTGACAAAGGTAGAGGTTATGAATTCCTAGTCTAGCATGCCCCAACCATGACATCATCCCTTCCCTATACAGACTGTTTGAATCTTGTGGTTCATTCCTTCACCACCAAAGAAAAAACATCTATTACTAATACTGTGGTGAAAAGAAAATCTTTGTTTGGACATTACCCAGGAAAAAATGTACCAGAGACAAAAGTCCATTGAATACAGCCTGGTACCAAATTCAAACCAAGTTAGCTGTTTTTATAGGAAAATTTCGTAATAAGGGAAAAACAATCCTGATAGGTGTACATTTTTATTTTTAAGCAATCAGGGTTAAGTAACTTGCTCAAGGTTACACGGCCAGTTATTTCTGGGTAGGTGCTAAGTATCTGAGCCCAGATTTGATCCCCAGGTCATCCTGACATTGGGGCCAGTGTTCTTACTCACTGTGGTACCTGGCCACCCCCGGGTATACATTTTTAAAAGTGGAAGGGTTAGCATCTCTCATATCCTCCATTATTGTGGCATCATAGGGAAATAAGACTAGAGATAAGAAGATTGGATGAAAGTGGATATGACTACTTGCTGACTAAGGTACTTCAAAGGAAAAGGGGATCAAAGTACATGCCTCCTTTCCCTACAGACTGCCTGGCACCTACTGGAAGACAAGCAAAACTGAAAACAATGGGGTCACTTGGACTGATTCAGAACAAATGTCAATACTGTACTCTGCAAATTAGGCTCAAGTTGTGATATACAATGGTAGCCATTTCTAGCTTGAAGAGAGAGATCCAAATTGTCAGTCTCTCCCCGGCCCAACCCCTATGATGGGAGTCCTGCTCCAAGACAATTTCAGGCAACATATGAAAAAGAAAACTTAAAATTGATTGGGGTTAATATTCAAGAACAGTTGAGTAACCAAGTCACTAGGATTATCTTTTATCACCAAGAAGACTCCTTCCCTTCTGTCTTAATGGAGAAAGGCCAGCCCTAGGGCCTGTTGCTTCATGGGGAGAAGTGGAGAAGAGTTAAGTTTGGTTATCACCTTTATTCTGCTTCCCTTTTTGTCCTCCTTCTATTATCCATCTTTCCAAAGAGCTTTCTAAAAGGATTTTTTAGAGGAAAAAAAACCATTTCTTAATATTTCTAGAGAAACTAAAAGGTTGTTTTTTTTTTAATGGGCATCTAAATTACACTGCCTGGGCCCCCTGCTATCTCTGCAAAAACAGGTTTTGTTTACACAGAAACCTTTGGCAAAGAGAAGTTGTTGAGTTTGGTCCCTTTGACCACAAGCAGGTAAGTACTGTGACTCAGATATCAATCAAGAAGGCTAAGCTATTTAATCACCATCAATTCACAATTAAGGAGCACTCATAACCAGCATGGTCCTATCTGCAGCTGAGGAGCACAGTGCACCCACAATGATCCCCTCCTCTTAAAATCTAGGTCATGAAGCTCAGGTTCACACAGTTTAGATGAAGATACACATCAAGGTAATGGAATTCACTCCTTCCCCCTCCAATTATACATAAAGGCAGAAAAATCTACTTAAGAGTTAGGGGACAATACCAGGCAATTTACAATTACTGGAGAGTATTCATTTAAAAAAAAAAATATGTGTACATATGGGTGTGGGTGTTTTTCATTTACATTTAATTTCATATGTATGCTATACACACATATATGTGTATATATACATATTTGCATAAAACATATACAAATATATACACACTATGAGACCTCTCTCTATTTGAATTAATTTCACATGAAGAGAAAAGGAGAGTATTTTTTGAGTCTGTGTTTAAAGAAAAACTTTGCTTACGGCTTCACCCTAAATGAATCAGGCAAGGTCAGGAAAATGAAGAAAATGTATTATAACATACAAGGAATATGCTGTGAACTGGTTCTGAATTAAAACTATATGCTGCTTTTAACGTAATAAGGGGAGACAATCCTGATAGGTGCGCATGTCTAAAAGGGGATAAACCAGGCTTATCTCAGAGATTGAATTTATAATCCAGGTAGATGCTGGTTTCGAAAAAGCATATGGAGCGGCTCTTTTTGTGGTGGCCAAGAACTGGAAATTGAGGGGATGTCCATCAATTGGGGAATGGCTAAAGAAGTTGCAGTATATGAATGTAATCACATACTATTGTTCCATAAGAAATGATGAGCAGGCAGACTTTAGAAAAACCTGGAAAGACTTAGATTAACTGATGCTAATGAAGTGAGTAGAACCAGGAGAACATGGTACACAGTAACAAAAATAGCCACTTTGTTTCCAATTGAAATTTAGACTCCCAGAAATCTCACTACAGATATCTTCTAGGTCCATGAACAGGTAAGGAACCTCTTCAAAAGAGTAAGGATGCTCACTGATGAAATCACAAATCTTTTGAAACACTGAAGTCGAGGATCAGGACTGGACCTGTGATGTCGTTGATGCAGGGACCTCTTCTGTTAAGAACTCAGACAACAAACAATAATCCCCCTACCAAAGCAAGTCAGCATCCTCTCTGCAACTCATGGTCTTAAAGAAACATCTTCAAACATTTTGGTTTCAGGAAACTTTTACACTCTTAAAAACTGAGGACCCAATAAAATAACTTTTAAATGTGTTATATTTTTCAATGTATGCTGTTACAAATAATTTTTTTTACTACTTTACTATTAAAAGCAATTTTTATTGCTATTAATTTAGTAGCACAATACCAAAACATTTTAGTATTATCATGAAAATAGTTTGGACCACAAAGACCTTTAAAAGGGTCTCCAGGAGTTCCCAAACCACTCTGAAAATGGCTGCCTTAGGAGAGGTGTGAAACTTGAGGGCAGTTAAGAAGCTTGAAAAAACCGCCTGAACAGGGCGGCCAGGTAGCACAGCGAGTACCGGCTCCAGTGTTGAGAAGACCTGGAGATCGAATCCCGGGCTCAGACACTTAGCACCCACCCAGAAACACCTGGCCGTGTAACCTTGAGTAAGTTACTTAAGCCCAATTGCTTAGGGGTGGCCAGATGGCTCAGCAAGTAAGAGCATCAGCTCCAGTGTTGGGATGACATGGATCAAATCCGGGCTCAGATACTCAGCACCACACCCAGAAATAACTGGCCGTGTAACCTTGAGCAAGTTACTTAACCCTGATTGTTTTAAAAAAACAAAAAAAAAAACCCAAAAAAAACTGCCTGAACATAGACAGCTCAAGTCAGATTAAAATGTAACTTGGAAATGTTTTAACAAAACATAACAAATAAAAATAAAACACAACATGGATAATGTTAATTTGTGGTCTTCTATGTCAATATGTAGTCATATCATTTTCAGAGAACTTGTTTTTTTAATACACACTTAACTAAATAGATTTGCAAAATTGAACTGGACCCAGTTCATTATCCACTATTGTCCAAAAGAGCTGAGAAAGGACCTCAGGCAGTTAGTACTATCTCCTTGCTTGGACTGTGCAGCCAAAATCAACACTATTTACAATACAAGATGAAATTTACTAGGAATAAATGTCAAGTTCTAAGAAACACATAGTCTAAGAAAAATCAGCTGGACACAGGAATGTGTCCACAGAACTATCGCCAGGATGGCAACAGAATGTAAAACTATCTGAAGAACTGTTACTCAGGTCAGGAATGTTTGTGCTTGGAGACAGGACGGTACTTCTTAAATATCTGAAAGGTTGCCTTCAAATAAGGAATAAAAATGGATTCTTTTTTTGTTTCCAGAAAACAGAACTAAGTGCAAGAAGAAGTTAAAGAGAAACAGATCTAAATTAACTATAGGTGTGATTTTCCTAGTGTAAGACTGACCATATCACTCCCTACTCAATAAAACTCCAATGCTTCCCTACTGCCTTTAGGGTCAAACTTGGCTACTTATCTACTATGACTGAATATGACTTCCCTTTTCACACTGTATGGTCCAGTCAAACTGTTCCTCATGCATGATATTCTATTTCCTATCTCTGCGACTTTGCACTGCTTGGTCTCCCATGCTTAAAAAGCATTCACACCTCACCTTTGTCTTTTAGAATCCTTCTTTTCCTCCAAAACTCTATTCAAGTTACCCCTTTTCTATCATGTCTTCCCTGATGCCCCTCAGCTGCTAATTATCACCATCCCTCAAATAATTTACTTTGGAATACATATATACGTGTGCACACACAATGTATATGTCTATGTGCACATACGTATGTACATATATACTTTATTGATATGTACACACATATTTATACATAATTAATATATATAGTGTGTATATATACAGAGCATACATATATACACACTTATTTTTAAATTATATATTATACATATTATATTACATAATAATATGTAGATTATATTATATATTATAAATATATACTTTATATATGCTTATTTTTATTGATGTTGTTTCTCCCAAGAATGTAAGCTTCTTGAGGACAAGTACAGTTTCATCGTTGCTTTTGTAGACCCAGTTGGAACAACATCATGCCTGGCAAAGAGTAGGCATTTCATAGGGATGCGTGTGTCGACGTGTCTGTGACTGTGTATAATAATGTGAATAGTTTTACTCCCAAGACAAGAGGAAGCCACTGAAGATTTTTGAGTTGAGGAGTGGCATGGGCTTTAGGAAGTTTATTTGGGCAGCTGACTAGAGGCCATTTAATCCAAATCTTTCACCTTTCATTTGAAGAAACTAAGACCTAGAAAAATTAAATGATCTACCAAAGGTCATACTAAGAGTAAGTACCAGAGCCAGAATTTGAATCTAGATCTTTGGGCTCTAACTCCAACACTCTTTTCATTGTATCATATTGCCTGGCTCCTTATAAGAAAAAAAAATTGCATAGCAAAGCTATGTTCTATTGCTGGCATACAAATTGTAGGATTGTCCCACAGGCAAAGCTGACATGTTGTTGGACTTTCTGTTACTACAGGAACTGAGCTACCTTATTTATAGCCCAACGTATATCCATTTTATGTAGTAGATGACTCAAAACTTAACAAAATGTCCTACTTCATTGTCTCCCAATTGCCCACAAGACTGTCCAAACTCCTTAATTTAAACTCCTTAACTTAAATATAAAACCTTAACATAAAACTTAAAGCCCTAATGTAAATATACTGTTTTAATTCCCCTCCCCTCCAACACTACTACATGAAGTCCTATACTCCAGCCAGTCTGGCCTTTTTGAATGTAGGACATTTTCCCCTCCTCCTTTTGGGCCATCTGAATCCTACCCAAGGATTCCTACTTCAAGACCTGTTTTCCCCCTGAAACTTTCCTTGACCCCCTCAGTCATCAGTGATCTCTCCTTCTCACCTCTTACACCACTTATTATCTATAAGTGTTCTATAATTATCTATATATTATATCTATTTCTTTGGTACTAATACTAACATGACTGAAAAACAAATAATACTTTAATGATTAGTCATAGCCTTATGTACAAATATTTTTTCTACCCAATGAAGCTAAACATATGGCCATGATCCCTGGGATACTACCCTAGGGTCCAATACATATGATTGGGGAATTGTGCAGAGCAGCCCACATAGCCCACTATATCTTGGATTGCCCAAGACACCAGACCATGCTTCAGGTTCATAGCCCATTAAGGTATCTACTTGGGTCGTCTCACCATCAGCTGGTTGCCATCTTCCCCCACTGTTATTCTTCCCCAGAAATAAAACACCCCTACTAGTCCTCACTCCCCTCTCTCCCTGTCTTACCCTATAAGAACAGAAGCTCCTTAAAGGCAAGGATTCTGTTTTTTTTAAATATTTCTATCCCCTGCACTGAGCATAGTGCATGTCATATAGCATACATTTAATAGATACTTTTTCTTTCGTTGTCGTATGAAGAATTAGTCTTTAGACTAATACTTTTAGAAACAAGGGTCTATATATGATTTGGTTTTCTGTTTGTTTTTCAATCTTGAACTTACCAAATGCAAATAAAATAAACATTTCCATACATATTGTAGAACAGAAGGAAGGACTTGTATAGGACACCTCAAGTCTCTATCATGTACAGCTTGCTTTTTTATCTTTAAGTATAGAATAAATTTCAGTGCATGTAATTGGTAGTCTTTGCTGAGATAGCTGTTTGCAGTATCTTTTTGTTTGTATTTTATTTTCATCATTCATGAAATATGAAAGATGTCCCATTATTTTGATATCTATTCCATGTCCTTTTCTTTTTGAAGAAAAACAATCAACTTATGGGGATGCCTTTTTGTTGAGGACCCCTCCCAAACTACTGTGTAGGACAGAAACATGCTTGACTGCTCTAAAATAGTCCTAAATACATGAGACATTGTTAGTAATTCTTAACCCTCTCTCACTCCCATATCAATCAGTTGCCAAGTCATTGCTACCTTCATAACAATTCTCATAAACGTCTCTCTCCTTCTCTCCTCTAGCACTGCTACCACCATGGGGTGGGGCAGGTTTTCATCCCCACAGACCAGGGCTATTACAACAGCTTCAAGTCTCTCCTTACTCCAACCCATCCTCCACTGAACTGTAAAAGTAAATCTTCCTAAACCATAGTTTTGATCACGTTAACCCCCTATTCAATCAACTCCAGTAGTTCCTGATGACCTCCAGGATTAAATATAAAATATTCTGTTTTTCAAAGCCTTTTCATCACCTAGTCCCTTCCTGTCTTTCCAGTCTTCTCACACCTCATTCTACTCCACTTTCTCTGGGACCTAGTGAAGAACAGGTTTCCTGTTCTTCCACAAGACACTCCATCTTCTGACACAGGACATTTCTGTTGACTGTCCCCCATGAGTGGAACACATTGGCTCCTTAACTCCAAAACCCATAGCATTTTGCAAAGGAGACCTACAGGGATTACCAGACAATCAACAAACAAATGTTTGATTACAATTTTTCTTGTTAGAATCAATGTGCACCTAGGCATCATTCTGCCTATCTCTTTGAGTAAATGACCTTTTGTATCTTGTCATATTTTCCATTATGCTTCATTTTATAAAATGGTATATTTACAGTATTATTAAATTATGTGAACATAGCATCATGTATTACCATACTTTGTTAGAAATTCTGTTATTTTGCTATTATAAATAAAACAACTATTGATTTTATTGATCCCGACTTTCTTCAAATTTTAACATACCACCTTCTATAAGAAGGCTTTTCTTCTCTTCTATAATCTTAGTGTTTTCCTTCTGATATTATTTCCAGTTTATCCTGTATATAACCTTTTTGTGTATGTGTGTGTATATATATATATGTGTGTGTGTGTGTGTGTGTGTGTGTGTGTGTGTCTGTGTCTGTGTCTGTGTCTGTGTCTGTGTAGGTATGTATATATAATATATGCATATATATATGTATATATATATATATCGAGAGACAGAGACAGAGTTGTTTTCATGTTGCTTTTCCCATTAGACTTGAAAATTCTTTGAAAACTGGGAGTTTTAAAAAAAATTTTCCTTTTCTTTTCCCATGTGCCTTACACATGGTAAAAACTTAAGAAATGTTTGAGGGTGGAGTAAAAGCAAGAACTTGCTTAAGCTCCTGCAAAAACCACCTATAATACCTGTAAAATATGACTCTAAACAAATTTTAGAGCTACAGAACCCACAAAGTGACAGAGAGAAACAGATCTCCCACTGAAGGCAGCCTGGAAGGTCAACAGGAAGGGGCTACCACACTGACCTGGGAACTGAGCTATGCGGTCCCAGACCTGGACTGGCCACGACCAGCAACCCAGATGAGCCAGGGCAGACTTCAGCAGAGTGAATCACCAGCAGCTCTGGTGGTTTCCAGACTTCTCAACCCATAAACACCAAAAAGAAAGTAAAAGGTCAGTAGGGAATTCTGTTGGAACTAGGAAGAGAAGAGCATGGTCCGGCCCCTGCCCCAGGGGCAAGGGGTGGAAGAGCCATGGCAGTTGCAGCCCATACTGCATGGCTGCCTCCAGAGCATCTGGCCTGCAGATTATACAGGGACCAACCAACCATTCAGAGGGTAATAATTGCTCTTGCTTTGACCTGCTTGGATCTGGGTCACAGCCTTGGGTGGTGCTCCTGGGGTGAGAAATGCCACTGTGCCAGAACTTGTGCTGGCTGTAGAGAGGGCGCCCTCCTCATAGCTTTGGCAACTGCAAAAACCTCAGCAATTTGGGACCTAGCTCTCTCTCCACTCTGGAAGCAGAGTTCTACCACAGAGAAGAGCTCAAAAGTCAAATAACTGGCTGGCAAGATGAGCAAGCAGAATAAGCACAATAAGAGACCACAGAATCCTTTTTTGGGGACAAAAAGATCAAAACATGGAACCAGAAGAAGACAAAAAAGTCAAAACTCCTGTATCAAAAGCTTCCAAGAAAAGTATGAATTGGTCGCAGGCTACGGAGGAACTCAAGAAGGATTTTGAAAATTGAGTAAGAGATGTAGAGAAAAAAATTGGGAAGAGAAATGAGAATGATGCAAGAAAATCATGAAAAGCAAGTCAACAGCCTTCTAAAGGAGACCCTAAAAATACTGAAGAAAATAAGACCTTAAAAATAGACTAAGTCAAATGGGAAAAGAGGTACAAAAAAGCCAGTGAGGAGAAGAATGCCTTAAAAAGTTGAATTTGCCAGATGGAAAAGGAATTTCAAAAACTCACTGAAGAGAATAATTTCTTCAAAATTAGGTTGGAGCAAATGGAAGGTAATGACTTTATGAGAAATCAAGATACTATAAAACAGATCCAAATAAATGAAAAAAATAGAAGACAATGTGAATTATCTCACTGGAAAAACCACTAACCTGGAAAATAGATCCAGGAGAGAGAATTTAAAAATTATTGGACTACCTGAAAGCCATGATCAAAAAAAGAGCCTAGAAATCATCCTTCAAGAAATTCTCAAGGAAAATTGCCCTGCTATTCTAGAACCAGAGGGCAAAATAGAAATGGAAAGAATTCATCAATCACCTCTTGAAAAAGATCCCCCAAAAAAGCTCCTAGGAACATCATAGCCAAACTCCAGAATTTCCAGGTCAAGGAGAAAATATTACCAGCTGTCAGGAAGAAACAATTTGAGTATTGAGGAAACACAATCAGGATAACCCAAGATCTATCAGCTTCTACATTAAGGGATCAAAGGTCTTGGAATATGATGTTCTGGAGGTAAAAGGAGCTAGGATTAAAACCAAGAATCACCTACCCAGCAAAACTGAGTATAATGCTTCAGGGGAAATTTTTCTCATTCAATGAAATAGAAGAGTTTCAAGTATTCTTGATGAAAAAACCAGAGCTGAACAGAAAATTTGACTTTCAAATACAAGAAGCAAGAGAAGCATGAGAAGGTAAACAGAAAAAAAGAAATCATAAGGAACTTATTAAAGTTGAACTATTTATATTCCTACATGGAAAAATGATAATTTCAACTCATGAGACTTTTCTCAGTATGAGGATACTTGAAGGAAATACATATATGTACACATACATATATGTGTATATATGTATACATGCATATATGTATACATACATATATGTATATATAGGAGGTACATGTGTGTATGAATATATATGTGACTGTGTGTATATGTGTGTACATGTATATATATGCAGAATGCACAGGATCAGTTGAATAGGAAGGGAGGATACCTAAAAGAAAAATCCTAAGAGGTGAGAAAGGAATATAATGGGAGAAAGAGAAAGGGAGAGATAGGTTAGGGCAAATTAACTCATATAAAAGAGGCAGGAGAAAACTTATAATGGAGGGGAAGAGCAGGAAGGTGAAAGGGAAGGGTCAACCTTGCTCTCATTGAATTTGGCTTAAGGACTTAAGGACACTCAACTGGGTATCTTACTGTACAGGAAAATAGGGAGGAAGGGGATAAGAGGAGGGATGATAGAAGGGGAGGAAGATTGGGGGAGAGGGTAGTTAGAAGCAAACACTTTTGAAAAGGGACAGGGTCAGGAGAAAATAGAATTAGTGGGGGGGGGTAGGATAGGATGGAGGGAAATACAGTTAGCCTTTCACAATCTAACTACTAAGGAAACGTTTTGCGTAACTACACATGTACAACCTATATTGAATTGCTTGTCTTCCCAGTGGGCGTGGGTGAGGAGGGAAGAAGAGAAAGAATCTGGAAATCAAAGTTTTAAAAACAAACGTTAAAAAATTGTTTTTTACATGCAACTGGGAAATAAGATATACAGGCAATGGGGTATAGAAATCCATCTTGCCCTAGTAAAAATTTTGGTGGGGGGGAGAAAGCAGATTGTGGTAAGGGGTATTCAGTAGGCTTGCTATCTTGGGGTGGGTGGTAGGGGAAAGACGGGGAGAAAATTCGCAATTCAAAATCTTGTGGAAATAAATGCTGAACACTAAAAATAAATAAATAAAAAAAAGATAAAATGGGAAAAAAATGTTGATGACATGACTCCATCCTTACTCTCCCATTTCTTATCAGATTTAAATGAAGTTTTCTTTTCCAAAACTTCTTCTCAAGATTCTTTTTTCTAGCCTTGTGACTTTGGACAAGTAATTTAATCTGCTTTCTTCTTAGAAAAGGAAGGATTTGGGATTGCTTTCTAAAGTCTTTTCCTGCTCTAATCTCTAAGATTCTCTGATTTAACTGACTGGGGATCTTTCCTACAATCTCCCTAAAAAGTAAGTATGCATCCATTCTCTACTTGAAAAACTACACCAAGGGGGAATTCACTGCATTATACTTTGGAGAGCTCTACTTATTACACATTTTCCCTCTATCATACCTAAGTCTGCTCCTCTTCAATTTCCACACATTTACTCCCAATTCTGTATTCTGGTGTTCAACAGAGTAAATTCTGTCCCAAATCCACATGAATCCTCTTTAAGTACTTGAAGACATAACATGTCCCTACTCAGCTTTCTCTTTGCTCAACTATCTCCAGTCCTCTAGGGATCCTAATCCCCATCTTCTGGTTACACTTTACTTTTTCTATGTATTCCCTACAATCTGGTGTTCAGAACTAAATAAGGATACCAGGAATCGAATGAGGTTAAGTGTAATGTAATTACTATCTCCCTCATTCTGATTCTATACCTCTCTTAAGGGACAACATTAGTTTTTTTTGGCTAACATGGATTGACTTCTATCATGCATAAATCTGTTAAAATCCCCAAATCTTTCTCAGCTCATATTATGGCATTTGGCAATAGAGTTTACTTGTTAGTATGTGCACTGCTCTTACGTGCATCAATACATTAATGACCTATGATTTGGTCAGTTTGGGTGCTCCTTCCACTAACGGAGATGCCAGTCTGCCTGTAGAATGACATACAAGACTTGGAAAGGGCAAATGTCTTCTCATGGCCAAACACATAATTAATATCAGACCTAGGATTTGAATTCAGGTCTTCCTTACTCCAGGATCCGTTCAATTTGATTGAATTTGCCAACTATTTATAAAGCATTCCCTATATGCTGTGCACTATTCTGGACACAGAGACAAAAACAAAATGGCTCCTGTCTTCAAGAAGTTAACATTCTACAGGAAAAAAAAAAAACACATGTACAGAAATAACTAAATGCAAAATAAATACAAAGGGTGAAGTCACCAGTATGGATGGGTTGCAAAATCACTAGCACAGGAGTCTATTCATTGCTCCAGATTTGGTCATTCCTCCTGATGCCTGCAGATACCAACGTTGCATTTAGAGAAAAATTTCTAGCCAAGTGAAGCACAGCCAGAAACCCAGAGGCCACTAGGGCATAATTTTCTGAGCAATTAATTAATCAACAAGTATCTATTAAGCAACTGCTTTGTACCAGTCTTTTGTGTTAGGCTCTGGGAATACAGAGACAAAAATTAAGTGGTCCCTGGGGCAGCTAGGTGGCACACAGCTAGTGGAGCACCGGCCCTGGAGTCGGGAGGACCTGAGTTCAAATCCGGCCTCAGACACTTGACACAATTACTAGCCGTGTGACTTTGGGCAAGTTACTTAACCCCAATTGCCCTCCAAAAAGCAAAAAAAAAATGTAAATGGTCCCTGTCCTTAAAGCATTCCATTCTATCTTGAGAAACAACATGCATGTAACCATATCAGTATATTCACTACTACTACCACATTACACTATTGGTTATTGACATGACTGAGGTTCTTTACTTTGAAGCAAAAATTTTTGACCTGTCCTGTTCAATACTTCATTTGGGAATCAAATTCATAAAATATTAGAGTGAAATGTAATCAGAACTACCATAATGCACTCTGCTACATCACACTGTCTTTGTCCTTACTATTTATTACTATCAGCCCACTGAGAAAGAAGTAATGGAGTCTGAAAACGGACAGAAGCATACTATTTTTCACCTTTTTTGGTATGAGTTTTCTCCCACAAAATGACTAATATGGAAATGTTTTACACAAATGCACACATATCAGCTTGCTTACTGTCTCAGGGAGGGACAAGGGGAATGAGGGAGACATTTTGCAATTAAAAATTATATAAAAATAAAATGTTAATTTTTTTTCTTATAATGGGGGGGGAACAAAATATTATTTAAAATAAAAATAACAATGGCCTCAGAGTCAGGCAAACCTCTATTCAAGTCTCAGCTCTGACATAAACCCGTTGTGTGACACTGGGCAAAAGGCTTCTTGGGGCTCTAGACAATTCTTTAAGACTTTAAGATGCAAAGAAGGTGCTGACCTGCAGTAAAAATCACCAGTTCAGTTCCTAATAATAATAACACAAAACAATAATTATTCAGGTCACTGTGACCTGACCCCAAATGACCTCATTGCTATTTTATGGCCAAGTTCACCATACAATATACTTGACCCTCATTCTTCCACTACTGCATTCTTAGGTTTTCCATTTAGTCCTGTATCAATAATAGTAATTGAAATTTTCATAGTATTTTAAATTTTGTAAAGACCTTCACATAAGTGATCACATTTGAGACACACAATAACTCTATGAGGTCGACACCAGTTATTTTTAAAATTTTAATTATTTATTTATTCATTGAAAAAAAAATCAGATGAGGAAACAAAGTCCTTGGTCTCCTAGCTAATATATGACTGAGTTCTTCCCTGAATTCATCCATCTAGTCCCTTAACTATGTTGCCTCACAATACAGAATGTAAAATCCTGTGATAAGGACAGGACTTGACTCTGTGTTTGGGGCTCACAAAATACTGATATGTTTGTCTAGAGCTTTCAGGTGCATTTTCTTCAGGGCAGGTGCACTCTATCCCTGTTTTTCAGATGAGGGAAGTGAAACTCCAAGAGACTGGTTGACTTGTCCTGATCCCAGTAAAGCGGTAAGAGGTTGGACTAGGATCCTGATCTACTGATCCCTAGGAAAGAACATGAATACCTGGAATTTTTGCTTTGCTTAAAAAGATTTTAACACAATTTATAAAGCTAAAAAATTGTGACTTGGGTAAAATAATTTTAGAGCTTCATTTCCATGATGACATAAGTCTTTCATTTACCATTATTTAGTGTCTCAGTTTTCTTACCTGTTTCTTTCTTGGATAAAGAGTATCTTGCAGGGGTGGCTAGGTGGCACAGTGAATAGAGCACTGGCCCTGGAGTCAGGAGGATTTGAATTCAAATCCAGACTCAGACACTTGACACACTTACTGGCTGTGTGACTTTGGGCAAGTCACTTAACCCCAACTGCCCTCCAAAAAGCAAAAAAAAAAAAAACTATCTTGCATGTATATGCATGGAAGTTTAGAGTGATACTATTATAATAAAAAGGTAATTTTCCATTTTAGGAGGTAATTGTCCAGCTAGGTCACATTTAAAGTTTCCAGTAATCCTAGAAGTTTATTAAAAATTCAGTTCAAGATTTATTTAGTTTTTGCCAACATGATTGCTCAACTAAATACTTGGCTGTGAAAAAGATTTCTTATTCCTTGTCTGAAAATTAATCAGTGAAACAGGGACACTTACTAGATGTCATACAATAGAGCCTTATGAACATATAACATGGTTTCCTAGGGAATTTATGGTTTCCTAGGGAAAATGTTACAATAGCCGTTGCTCAGAAGCATGGTTCATGTCTCAATTAAATTGTAAACTATGTTTGCTAAAGATTATGTCACTAACTCTAGGGGAGATGGACTGAATTATCTTAGCAGATAATTTTGACCCTGGACTCTATGCTATCTGGAGCTCCAGAAGTTCAACTTCTCAGCTAACTTGTCAAGGACAGTATGCCAGAGTCTGTTGTTAAATAAGGAAAACACTACTTATTCTCCTTGTAAGCCTTTCCTCTGTTGCCTTAAATAAATCCCGAAATAAAGGTAAGATTGGGCTAAGAGAGTTGGATCTAGTTGTTGAGTTGTTTCAATCATGTCCAACTCTTCGTGACTCCATTTTGGGGTTTTCTTGGCAGAGATACTGGAGTGCTTTGCTATTTCCTTCTCCAGCTCATTTTACAGATGAGGAAACTGAGGCAAAAAGGGTTAAGTAACTTGCCTAGGGTCACACATCGAGGAAGTGTCTGAGGTCAGGTTTGAACTGAGGAAGATGAGTCCTTCTGATTTCAAGCCCACCTAGTATCCAGTTCCCAAATTCCCACATGCTGGTAAGGTAAAGATAGTGTGGCTAACACAGAGTAGGGCTCTCTTTTAACAGGAATCTTTGCTGGAGCACATTGTGGAAAATCAACATTTTTTATTTCTAAGCACTGATCCTGAGTTTCTTATCCTTTGTACCTCTCAAATGATTTCTGAATGGAAGAGTGCTGACTTCTTTCCTCGCTCTTTCATGTATTCCAATATGCATTGAGTCACTTTGCCTATAAACATGGCTTATATCTTGGCATTTGTTTTTATCTATTCCCTCAGCTTCATATATTGGCTCCCTTTCCTCCCACATTCCCTATACCTACTCTAGAATCTCTGATTAAATATTAATCTAATTAATCTCTGATCCAGCTGGTTGTTAAACTCTTGCTGCCTACTTCACAGCAATGGGAGGAGACAGGCATCCCAAATGAGATTTCTCAGTAGTCTGTCCAGGTCCCTCCCCTTTTTTTGTTATAAAAGTCAATTGATAAGAGTCATTATAAAACCTGTACTATTTTTTTCAAGATAAGTATCTCATTCCTAAAGCCATAGAAAGAAGAGGCTATTTCTTTGATTTATTATCCCATTATCATTACTATTACATATTATTATATGTTATATATATATATATATATACCCCTGACCTGTCCTTTTCCTTAGACAGAGTTCTATCTTTCAGGAGCTTTAAAGAGTCAAGAGACTTCAGTGGAGAAGAGAGGCAATTAGGAGAAAGTCCTGGTAGAGTATGGGTACCACTCTTCTCTCTCCCTATTCACTGCCTACGAGACCTGGCTCACTTAAAAAAAAAAATATATATATATATATATATATATATATATGAACTCATAATTTCTTACCCAACTCAATGACCTTTCCCAAATTCTCCCATTTTTGCTAATGCTACCATTTTTCTAGAATGTCAGACCAAAAATATCAAATCTCTTCCCTTTTCTTCCTTCTTTGAACACAATCTGTCTCCTAATCCTATTGTTCCTTCCTTCAATCTATCTCTAAGACTTGTCTTAACTTTCTGTATAGATCCCAACTCTTCTATCATCATGTTTTTATCTTAGTATGCTGTGGCATCAATGCAATATTTACAGCGCCCACGATCACAATAAAGACCATGACTGTAAGTATCGTGTGACATTCGATTGCAAAAAATGCCAAACTCCATATAGAGAATAGAACTGCAGGATTTATTTAGACACCAGAAAACCAAATCCCAAACCCAGTAAGCCGATTCCATCACAGTACCAAAGATATTCAGAAGCCATAATAAAGCTGAAAGCCACAGCATTCTTCAGCCTTCCCACAAACCAATAGATCAATACTTACTCACAAACCTCTCTGTCTCTTTAATGAGTGTCCTCTTTCCCCTTTTTACATATAAAGAATATGAATATGGGGTAAGGGAAGAGGAATGAGGGACGGTAGGGAAAGGAGAGAATACAGGGAGGAATGGAGGAAGGTAAGGAGGAAGGGGGAGGGTAAGGAATTTATTAAGCACCTATGATACACCAGACACTATGGTAGGTGCTTTACAAATACCTCATTTGATCCTCACTAGGAGATAGGTGGTATTATTATCTTGACTTTACAAGTGAGAAAACAGGCAGAATTTAAATGACTTGCCCATGGTCTCACATCTCCTAAGTGTCTGAGGCAGTATTTGAACACAGTTCTTCCTAACTCTAGGTCCAATGCTCCATCCACCACCTCATCTAGTTAAGGAGACAAAGAAAATTTGCCAATGTCACATGACTACTTAGTCATAGAGTCTCAACTACAAATCAGTTTTCTGATTTCTAGTTCAGTGCTCTTTCAAGCATATTCTTCTTCATAAATGTTGTAGTATGCATTTAGGGCAAATATGTATCTTAGGAGGAGTAAAAAGAAAGGGCTCATCACACCTGATATGAAATGGAAGCATACATATAAGTATGCAAGATGTTTGGTAAGAGACAGAGAGAAAGAAAAGATACTTCAGAAGACTGAAGACATCAGAAGCAGGGGACCAATGAAAAATTTAGAGCGGAGAAAATCATGAAAGACCAAATCACATTAATCCTTCCTAGAAACTCAGAATACTAAGAGGAGACATGGTATTAAAAAAATCTAGAGTTTTTGACTCCTGAATCTTTTCATCATTCACAAAGTCTCATACAATGGTGGGCTTCTACTTATTTCTTTATAAGTGACCACAACTTCATCTTCAAATAAAACCTCTGGGTTAAAGCATTCTGAGACCATTCCAGTCACAACAGATTGACATAAGATGCTCTTAACGGGGGGGGGGGGAAGAAACAACACCCCAATAATGTCCTGATTCATCTGATGCCTGATGTCTAAAGGTAATGTAATTTTAAGGCTTAATAGAAATGCAAGTTTACAATGAAACCCCACCTGAATGATTTCTCAGGATCTGTTCTGTAGGTACCTTTCTTATAATGAGATCCTTTAGTCAATAACTAAAATCTCTTGGACTGAATTCAAGCTAAATCTGTTTAATATAGAATTAACAACAAAAATAATACCTAGCATTTCTATTGAATTTTAAGACTCCTAAAGGACTTTACAAGTATTATATAATTTGATCCTAACCCTATGTGAAATCATTGATATTATTTTCCCTATCTTGCAGTGAGGAAATTTAGAGAGGTCTAATGATTTATCCAGGGTCACAAAGATATTAAGAGACGGAGGCAGATTTTGAATTCAGGTCTTCCTGACTGTAAGTCCAGCACTCTATACACTGTACAAAGTTCACTCTTTGGAAGAGGATATCACAGTCAAGTCCCCTTCAATTTAAATAAATTCTACTTCTAGATCCTCAGGGAGCTCATCTCATATCACCTCCATGTGACCTTGTTTTTTTCTCCTATTGTACTCTAAAACAATTTTAGTACCTTTGCCTGGTAACTGTACCACTACTTTTCCTATGGTTTAAAATTAATTTGTATTTTAAATAACAGTTAGTGATAGAAAAGCAAAGTCTAACTAGATGACATTGTTTTATTACAGGGTATTGCTGGTTGAGACATCAATATAATCATCATAAACTAGCATTTCATTCTGAGATGTCCTCTCTTCCTGCTCCCTTCCCCAAAGAGGGGCCCTTGATCAGCTCAGCAGGTTGAGCTAAACAACATGGACAGATATGCTGCTTACCCCAAAATTATATACATACACAATCTAATGACCTGCTCTATGTGTACTACAAAATAGTAACATAAACAAATATTTTATAAGAATCAGAATTCTTGAACACAGTCTTTTTATCCACAAAATTTCATTCATCTGACAAGATTCACTACAATCAGAACCTTCAAGTTCAAGTCAAGGCATTTGGTCATTCTGTAATCTAGGAAAAGTCAGTTAAATCACAGCAACCATGACTGTTTTATTGTGGGCTTTACAAAAATAACCTAGTGGAGCCAACTATATTCATATGATCAGATCTGGAAAAGGGAGTCAAAGCTGCCATACTCTCACAGAGTTTATAAAAAAAAATCACATTTGAGGCATATTATCAGAACAATTTAAGTCTCCTGTTTGGAATATCTGCCACCAAAGATTAAAACGTATGTATCTCTTAGCTAACAAGGCAAACATGTTTCTCCAGCTTACCTTGTTCTGCTCGGATACATATTGTATATGTAAAGTGTCCATGGCTCTGATCATTGATTGCATAGCAGTAAATATATTTTGATAAACCAGTTTTGTGAAGCCTTTTCTGTCTTCATCCGAGTAACCAGACCCATGAATAATCCTCATTTGTTTGATAAAGGTGCTTTTCCCGCTCTCACCAGTGCCTTCAGAAAGAAAAAAAAAAGTAAAACCACTGTCAACCAAAGTTTCCAAAATCATACGAGCCCAAAAAGAACACTATGAGAAATAAACCGATTCATTACGTCTTCAGGTCTTGTTATTGTCTACATATGTAATAGAAGAGTTTTGGAGAAGCTAGAGTTGTAGTGATAGCTACATTGGGAACTCTTCATTGGCTTCATTAAGTATTTGCTTCGTCCACATTCCCTTCAATAATAATAACAACAATAATAAATATTAGTGTTTATGTAATATCTTAAGGTGTGAAAAGCACTTACAAGTATTATCCCATTTGTTCCTCACAAATAGGTACTATTATTATCTTCATATTACAGTTGAGGAAACTGAGGCAGACAAAGGTTAAGTGACTTACCCAGAGTCACACAGCGAATGTGAAGCTAAATTTGAAGTCGGGTTTCTTGATTCCAGGTCCAGAACTCTATATTACCTGGAATGTCCCCTACACTGGTTCTTTTCTATCTACAAACACGCTGATGTCTTTTGTCGTTCAAAACAAAACAAATCTTTAGACTTGCCAACTCCTTAGGTTACCCTTCGTGTTCCCTCTCCTTCTCTTTTCTCCTCCTTTTACTTCACTACCCATCTTTTTTAGTCTACTTCCTTACTACTCATTTTTCAATCCATTGTAACCCATGTCTCCCCTCTGCTTCTAATCAAACAATTCTCCTAAAGATTATTAATGACTCTCTAAATGCAAAATTCTATAAGCTTCCTGCAACTTCTTTGCTTTATTTGATACTGCTAATCACTCCCTTGAAAATCTTTCTTCTATGTCTGTGATATTGTATCCTTATGGCTTTCCTTCTCTATCCCTTGCTACTCCTACCATCTCTTTCCTTGCTTTTCTTTCTCTTCTGAATCCCTACATGGTGACATTTCCCAGTGTTCTGTTACTGACCCTCTGTTTTTCCTATACCATCCTCTTACTTAGTAATTTCATCTAGTTTCATAGTTCCAAATATCGCCTCTGTACATGAGACACTGAAATCCTTAGCTCTGGCTATAAACGTTTCCTCATTCTCTAGACCCACATTTTCTATAAGTCTGCTAGAGAAATGCATTAACATTTTCTACCTCAAAATCAACATATGCAAAACCAAAAATCATTTTCCTTAACTCCTATCTCCATTCTCCCTGCCACACAATCTCAAAACTTGTTTCTTTTTTATCTGTTTTAATATTTTATATTTTTCCAATTACATGTAAAAACAATTTTAACTTTTTTTAAAAAACAATTTTGAGTTCCCAAATTCTCTTCCACCATCCCTACCCCTATATGCCCCCCATGAGAAGGTAAACAATTTGATAAAGATAATACATGTGTAGTCATGCAAAACATATTTCCATATTAGTCTTGCAGTTAAAGAAAATACAGAGAAAGCCACAAGAAAATAAAGAAAGAAAAAATAAAAACCAATAGTATGCTTTGATCTTCATTCAAATTCCATCAGGCCTTTCTCTGAAGGTGGAGAGAATTTTTCATCACGGGTCCTTAAGAATTGTCTTGGATCTTTGCATTGCTGAGAATAGCTAAGTCATTCACAGTTGACCATCATACAACTTTGCTATTACTTTATATGATATTTTCCTAGTTCTGATCACATTTAACTTTGCATCAGTTTATGTCTTCCCACAGTTTTCTGAAAGCATTCTGCTCATAATTTTGCCTTTATATTCCCACTAGCACAGGCTCGTATACAGCAGGCACTTGATAACTATTTATTGGTTAGAAGAGAAATTTAAACAAAACAAACTGACATACTGATTACTTGATAGATATAAAGCATTCATCACCCACATCACTGATGCTCTGGGATCTAAATGTGTCTCTGTTTCCCAGTGATCCCTGCTCACTTGGTAACCTATCCAGACTCTTTACAGCAATTGCACTCAGATATGTTATATTTAAGAAAAAAGTCATAATGTCATGGCACATATGCCCATGAAGGACCAATAGACCTTAGCAATGTCTCCTATTTGCTGCTGGAATTCTATCAAACTAACCTCACCCTAAAATCACAACTGATGCAAGAACAGGAATGTATAAGAAATGAAGACCATCATGATCACTGGCATACAAGAAGCAGGGTATCTGAGTGGAAACAATGTTGAACTTACAGGGAGAAAGACCTGGATTCAAATCCTGCCTTAGTAGCTTTGGACCTCTGAGTAAGTCACTTACATTCACTCAGATTTAGTTTTCTCATCTGCAAAATGGGGATAATAATAGCATCTAACATTTGGAGGAGTCTGGAAAAGTCTCCTAGAGAAGGTAGAACTTGAGCTGTTTTTTGTTTTCTTTTTTTTTTTTTTTGAAGGAAGCTGAGTTTTCCATTAGCTAGAGATGAGAATGGACTGCATACCAGACATAGCAGACAGTGGAATATCTTCAGAAAAAGGTACTGCTAAAAAGCAATTATCAAATATTCCTAGGGAAGATGTTTTTAAGGTGTCTATGAATGTCATGTCAGTTGCTTTAAGAGGAATGTTGATTAATATGACAGTGATGCACCAGTCAATTTTTTCTCTGGACAGCATGTCATAAAGGTCCCATGACCTCAGTTCTTGTGATAGTGACCCACTTCAGGCCAACTCTGTATTTCCTAAGGTTAACTAAAATGAATTGTAAACTGATGATAATGGGAAACCCCTCCAGTGTATCTAGACATTCAGTTTAGTTCTCTGCTGAACAAGAGACATCTTGATGGAATATCCTGTTTGGCTCCCAGTGACAGGGACTGCATCAAAAATGACTGGTCACTGAATCAAGAACACACACTCTTGTGAATCAGAATGTCTCTCTATTGCAATCTCAGTTTGTACTGAGAGGTAGAGTGTCCAGAAGGGGGTTGCACATAGTCCCACATTAGTAAATCCATGATTGGACCATATCTGATTGAGCTAGGAAACAGTGCCAGTCACTCTAATTTGGATCTTTCTTTATTGGAACTTTTCCCAGAGCTTTCTACCATGGACTTCCAGCAAAAAGAGAAAAGGAATTTCTCTCCCTTCCCCTCAGCAATGGCTATTACAAGAACATGATAGTTGAAACATGGGTTTCCATAGGTGAGCCTGACTCCCCGCTGCTTTTTTCTTTCCTGGAGTTTTCTTCCCTGAGCACAGGCCAGAGGGCAATGGACTTTCCCAGCCCCAGAAGCTATCTTGTGAGTTTGAGAGTTTAAAAGCTACTATATTGAGTGTCAGCTGCCCTGTTGGAAGTGATTTGCTTAAGAGCCTGCTTCTCTGTCAAGCACACAGGAGATCAAGGAGAGAGGGAAAGGATACATATGTACAATCTTACTTATAAAAGACATTTTTGTAATGGTAAAGAAGAACTGGAAAAAACAGATGCCATCATTTGAGGAATGACTGAACAAATAGACTTGTTTGGAATGATGCAGAGTGAAGCAAACAGAATCAGGAGGGCAATTGATATGACAAATACAAAAGTATGAACAAACAGCAACTATTCAAGACCTCAGAATTCTGATAAAAGCAGCAAACAATCCTGACTTTAAAAGTCTAATAAAGAAATTTCCTCTCCTACCTCTTGACAGAGAGGTGAGGAATTCGAGGGACAGAATGAGATATGAATTCTGAGATATGAGTTGGATGGGACCTTAAAGACCAAAAAACCCAAGCCCTTCATATTATAAATGAGGAACTAAGGTCAAGAGAAGTTAAGCCAGTTGTTCAAGGGCACATAGGTAGTGAAAGCTTAGCAGTTGATATTTGAACCCAGGGTTCTTTAAATATTTTATTTTTTTCATACATGTTAACATGTGCTGGTAAGTCTTCAAAATCTTTGACAATTTCTGTGCTCATAAAAATAAATAGCTGTCTTAAACCAAGTTACACACTGAGTAACAGGGAGCCTGTTTTGGGGGAAATCTAAATATGGATCATATCGAAGCTTTGCTTTAGGTATTTCCCCAGAAATTCAGGGTAGGGGCAACAATTCCAAGACCAAGAGAAACCTCACCCTTTCCCAGAATGAATCTAAGTCCATGTGAGAGGTGGGCCAAGCTTCATATGGCAAGAGTAAGGATAAGACATTGAGAGCAAATCAACAGAGGAAGAAATGGGAGAGGGATCCCACCAGCAGAAAGTCTTCCTCCAAATCCAGCCCTCTCTCCCTTATGGATGCTAATCTAATGTATGACTAGTTTGTATCAAGAGGTATTATTTCCAGGACTAAATTGCAAATAAAATCCCCTTGTATTCTTCCCATATTCAGACCAAATATGAGTCCAGAGGAGAATAAGCAGAGGGAAACCAAGAAGGGTCTAGAGAGAGAGAAAAGAGATAGGCATTCCCTCTATCCTCTCCATTAATCAGCCCCATGGAGCCTGAAGTTGTTGGGGAGGAGAGGCCAAGAGATGGCAAGGTCCAATAGATTCTTTCAGCCCTCATTCCTGAAGGTCTCTGGACTGCCAGTGCTTGGTTGGGAGGAGAGGCCAAGGGAAAGCCAGGAGGAAAGACAATCCTACTGCTAATGCTTTCCCTACCAGCTGCTTCATGGGTCTGGATGGGAGGGGAAGAGATTAAGTAGGTTATGAGCTATTAATCAATGAAAATTGTTGTTATATTCTATTCATGTGTATGAATATGGTCGTATTCATTCTCTAATTTTTAATACAGTTTTAAGACTTCTTAAAATGTCCAGATTTTCTTTTTGGCTATGACTTTCAGGAGTCTGACAAATATTAAATTATCTCTCCTTGATCTGTTTTCCAGGTCAGCTGTTTTTTGATATTAGATACCTTCTACTCAAATGTTTTCTGTCCTTAGTTTTGATATTTCTTATTGTCTCATGGAGTCATGAGCTTATATTTAGCATTTTTAAAAATTAGTTAATTTACCTAAGTTTAGAAAATCAGTGCTAATTCTCAGAGAGTTTGCTGCTTAGGCAAAGTTCTGTATCTTTTGTGTCATCTTGTTAATTACCTTTCTACTTCTTTCTTCCATAACTCACATTTCTTACTCTATGCTTTCTTTTAGTACTCTCATTCCAGTTATAAAATCATATTAAAACACTTTAAAAAAAACCAAACTTTTGATTCATCTCTTCCAGAAAGTTTAGCTGCATTTGTGCCCAAGCTGTGCTTTTCTTTGAGGCTTTTTTTTTTAAATAAAAGAAATCATCTCTTCTGGGTTTTTGCCTTGAATGTTCCTGTCAACACAACAGCTTTTTCGGTGGGATTATTTTGGTTGTTGTTCTCTAATTCTTCCAGCCTGCTTCCTGACTTTGGACTTTAGGGCTGAGCTCTGTACTCTTTTGGAAGGGGGTGGGAAAGGATATTTGGGTTGCTCCTGCTGCTTTCTTAGGGGTAGTGAGTGTGGCATCGTTCCAGGATCTCAAGGACAGCTCAGACAGCAGATCTGAAAGCTTTCAGTTCTCCCAAAGTTTGTCTGATCGAGAACAAAATATGGCTGTTGCCCCCATGCCTTGCACTCTGCAAGCTCCTGACCTGGGTTTGGGTGTGAGCAATACACTTGTGTAACTAACTTCTCCTGGAATGACAGCAGACTGCTGCTGGATTCAGTCAGTGTCAGCTAGCTAGAAAGCACTGCTGATTTCAGACCGACAGAACTAGATGATTGTATGTGTATATGAGTACACATGTGTATACACACATGTGCCTATACATATGTACACACAAGCACCCATATACATATATGCACATACACACATATATCTGTATGTATATACTGGTCTGGCATTCCTGCTGTGGTTATTCCTCTGTAGGCTTCAGACTATCCTGGAAATTGAAAGTAACACTATTCTGCTTCTAGGGCCAGAAGCACATGGTTGCTAATTACTCCTGCACTTATTCCTTGCTAGGTACAAAGCCTAGAATAGAATCCTGACTGCTCCTCATGCTGGAATACCACCCATAAGCAAGTCCCCTCCCTAGCCTACCCTGAATCTGTGACTGTAACTGTGGAAAGAGCAAAGAGGATGCCAGTTGACCAGTCAAAATACAGTCCTTTCCTAAAGGAGCTCACAGTATGATAGAGTTGGTGCCCATGACTGTATGCTACACAATGTTAAGCCCCTCTGTGCTGAATCTAAGACTTTCTACCCTGACATACAGCCTCTCCTTGTACTGGGGCACTCAACATAATACACTTTTGGCCAGACTCCATCCTTAGTGTCTGCAGACCTAGGCTGGAAAAATGACTCCCTGTGATTTTTTATTTTGTCTTGGATTTCCCAATTAGGATTCAGTCTGGTACATTTTCTAGATAATTTTGGAGGAGTTGAGCTATTGGGTGGGGTGGAGTGAGGAACCCCCTGTACTTCAAGCTATTCCATCATCTTGGTTCTGCCTTAATGAGCCTTTATTTTGAAAGCTTCATAGGCTCTTCAGACCACAGGACTAACCCTTTCATTTGTAATGACAGCAACCACAACAGCATTAAACCAGGAATCAATTAAATTCAAGCCAAGGGCCAGAGTTTCCGTATCTGCTCTAAGCAGTAAGTCATTGTTAGACAACTGGTACCCTTTCAATAATTCATTCGATGAATATATGCAAATGGATCTTAGCTTAAAAACTTATTGGAGACCAGATAGTTAATTGCCTTAAACACTGGCATTCAATTTGATTCCATAATATTGTGTGTTTGGTTTTTAATGGAGCCCATGGTATTCTATTTCTTTTCTCTTCAAGTAAAGACTCTGACCTGTTTACTCACAAAACAAACTTGCTAATGTCATTTTTTCTATAACAACCACAAATAGAGTCACAAAGAACTGTAAGTAACTCTAACCTTGGGGAAAACTGCTTGTAATAGGTGGAGGAAAATGGCAAAAGACAAATTTTAGTCTTATTTTTAAAAGAAATATGACAGAAAAATTCATAGATACAGCCATTGTAAAGGAATCATTTTTTCCTAAGAATATTTGGCTGCCTGGGAGTTCAAGAAAGAAAACAAATAAAATAATTTGTTCCACAATAAAAGTGATAGTCTGCCAGAGAGGTGGCAAACTCAATTAGAAACAGACCACTAAAATGTATGTAAGGATTCCCTGCAGGCCACATACTGACCTAGAAAACCACATATTGTATTTGTGTGTGTATTTACATATAAATACATCAACACATTAAAAATTGGACAGGAATTAGATTTCATTCTGGTTTAGGCTGCGCTAGAGACCATTGTGAGCTGCATGTAGCTGGCCGGTCACATGTTTGACACCTCTGGTGTGCATTCCGAAGGTCAAATTCTCATTTTGAGTAAAAATAAATAAAATTGCTTTTGGGGGGACTTTATTTCCAAGAGGAAAACCATATAAAAGCAAAAATATCTTCAGATTTTAAAAAGCTCAGTGAATATCTGAAGTATGTCTACATTCTCATCATGAAAAGAAGAATTTATAGGATTGTATGCTGTATTTGAGATTTTGGTATTTCCCCTTTTCCCTGCCAATCCCATTGGCATCCAGAGCCATCTCTAATTGTTTTTATCTGTGTCTTGCCACTGGGCCCAGATGGCTCCAGAGGAGAAAGTGAGGCTGGTCAATTTTTACAGCCCTCCCTCATTAAATCCAAATCACTTGCAAGTCATGGTATCATCTTCCTGATGTCATGGTCCTCTTTGAAAACAAAGGACAAACAAGAACAGCCAACCCCATCCCAGTGAAATTCTAGTCTGAACTTAAAAAATAGAAGGTTAAATTAACATGTAAGCGACCCATTCAATCATCAAATCTAGGAATTTTTTTTCTCAGTATTCACTGTCCTATATCTCTAGAAACCATCTTGATTCATTCTTCTTTTTCACCCTATCACTTTTGAATCCTATTGATTTTTCCTTTAAAAATTTCTCTTTCAGGGTGGCCAGTTGGTGCAGTGAATAGAGCATTGGCCCTGGAGTCAGGAGGACCTGAGTTCAAATCCAACATCAGACACTAAACACTTACTAGCCATGTGACCTTGGTCAAATCACTTAACCCCAATTGCCCTACCTTCCCCCCTTCAAAAAACAAACGCAATTTCTCTTTCACTTTTGTCCTTTTCTTTCTGACTTAATTCCATCACTCTTATTTCTATCACATAAGTTCAGGCCCTTCTCTTACCTAAAAAAGTAAAATGTCTTCTAAATAATATCCCTCCTGCCCAACACCATCCATGTCAATCTATTTTACTCGTGTAGTTACCAAATTAATTTTGGTAGTATCAAAGCACTGACCCATTAGAATATAACTAAAAGTTGCTCAGAATTAGTATAAAGTTAAAGGATCCTTTAAAAGATATGTATAACATAATCAACTCCAACCAGACCATTTAAAGTTACTTATGTCAAAGAAGTAGGATATATGTAAGAGAAAAAGGGCAGACGCTGATTGCAGTAATTTTAGACAGAAATTTAATGGATGCAAATCAAATGCAATCAAGCGATCAAAAGAACCTTACAAAAAGTTTCTTATGGCAGTCAAAGTCTACACAGGCTTAAAGTATGAAGTAGTTTGTAAAATTTTACAAAGAAGGATGTTTGAAGATTATATACAGTGTCACCTCTTTAAAACAAAAAAGCAATGAAAGATAAAACCAGGCTTCAAAAAAAAAAAAAAACAACAAAACTCTAATGAACATCTTGCTGGGAGATGCCATCACCCAAAATCATCTTGAAAGTATTTAAGGATGAAAATAAAAGAACAACAAATAAAAGATAAATTTAAAAAGGGCTTCAAAGTTGTTTTTTGTTTTTGTTTTTTTAAACAAATGCTTTTTACCATAAAGGAAATAGCAGCCCACACCCTGGGAATCTAACATCATAGTTCTGGTGGTGCTTACAGAGGAGGTAGAAATGGCACTTTTTGAGAATAAAGATGTGAGGGTGAGAGGGAGAATAAATAGATTTCTGTTAAATTTGCTAAAAGCTTAAAAAATTAAATAAACCAAACACATATACTCACATTTACCACTATTGCTGAGGAAACCAAGTTCAGAGTTCAAGAGGGATGTTCTATAGATGATGAGATCCTCCATATGTCTTTGTAATCGACATTGTGCTACTTATTTTAAGCCCTGGAACATTGTAGAGACTTATGGAAAGATTTATAATCACTCCAGAGTTTGATTTAACCATGAAAATAGGAAAAACAAAGACAATGAATTATGCCCACTGTCTAGATTATGATGTGCAGCCATATGAACAACCAATAAGGCTCATCCAACTCTGCATGCATAAGCATGCGTGCATATGCCCCTGGAATCTACAATGCAAATGAATTATGGAATATGAGTTGGACTCAATTAGAGAGGATGAAGAGAACAAACTGCATTACCTTTGAAAAACTCCAAAGTTTCTTTAATGATCTTGAACTTCTTCCAGAAAAAAAAGATCATGATTTTTAATACCAATATTCTATTAGTATTGTTTGGCCTTGAGTCATAGAAAACTATGGTCTCTGAAGTATTAGAAAATTAGTATCACTCAGAAGGCAATGGAAAGATACATAGTAAGGGCAAATGGGTTGCTATTCACACAAAATGAAGAACTATGGGGAAAAAGCAGAGGAAATGTCATCAAAGATATGCATGATTTAAAAAAAAAAAGGATGAGAGGGGGACATAGCCTATTTGCTTTATTGGAATCCTTCAGATCTCAAAAGAAGGTCACAAAGCCCTCACTATACTGATCAGAGTCCTTGTAGTGAACTTATGAGGTAAGCATGGACAAGACTCTAACAGCATGGGCAGACATTCAAGGAACACCCATATCAGTGAAATGGAAGATCTGGGTTTGGACACTTCAGGAGAAACAGCTTCTCCAAACTAAGGCATATGCCTTAAGACTAATTCCCACCCCAGGGGTTAAGGCAGAGAGAAGTGAGTGGGACATGGCCGGGGAGGGGTAGCACATCTTAGAGAGGGTTGAACTGAGAATCGCACATTTAAAGGGAGAATGGCATCACATCAAAATGGAGAGATGAAGAAAAAAGGCAAAATAGCAATGTTTAGACCCCTCAGATTCATGTCACGGTGCTAAGGCTATTATTTGCTAAAGAGAACCAAATTCCTGTTCCCCTAGAGTCCTGAAGAACAAAATATCACCTCTGAACTTCTTTGGACCTTAAAGCCAGCCAAAGAGCACTCCTCCCCCTCCAATAAAAAAAAAATAAAAGAAGAAAAAACATACGAGTCAATTCAATTCAAGCATTTGTTAACTGTTTGTTTGGGCAAAATAAATACCACATATGGTAGAGCCTGGTGATATAAATAAACAAGATGCAGGTTTGTGCCCTGGAGGTCACATTCTACTGTGACATGTAGACACATAAGATAGGATTCTTAATTTAAAGAGAGAAAGAATGCTAACAACTAGAGGGATCAGTCTAAGTTAATCAAAGAAACCTGACCAGTGCCTTGAGGGAATTTAAAGATTCTAAGAAATAGAGGTGAGAAGGGAATGCATTTCAAGTCTGGAGGAGGAGGGAGACAAGATTTATTTATAAGTCTGATAAAATGAAGACAGGTACTCAGTATTTAGGAATCTGAAACTTCAACTTACTCCCTTCCTCAAATTCTGAAGGTGCTTCTGTCTTGCCAACTATCTCATAGTAGCAAGTTTACACACACACACACACACACACACACACACACACACACACACACGCACGCACGCACGCGCGCATGCATGCAAAAAATGTATTTTGCTACCTCTTAGGTAAAGGTTCAAATCATACAGATTCCTAGTTTAACATGTATTAAGTGGCCTTGCTTTGCTGAAGAATACCATGAGTTTTTTGTTGTTCTATGACTCACGTACTTTAAAATGTCTTTCTAAAACATTTTTTTCTCCAGGGTGTCAATAGGAGATAAAGCCCCTCAAATTCTGACTATGAACATCAAGTTTAAAAATTATTATTTTGGGACCCAAAGTAATTGGAATTCCTACACAGGGGAACACAAGAAGTAAAAATAGGTAAATAGTAAAAAAAAAAAAAGAACTCTTAAAATGAAAATCCTAAAATTCCATTTGTGTTCTGAGAAAGCTTACATTTTCAACCAGATGTCAAAAATGTAGAGTACTTCATAACAAAAAGTTATCATCAGAATATAGAAGGATACTGCAGGAAAAGCTAAAGAAATTCTTTTGTATCAAGAAACTAAGGTCACTTAAAAAGCAGAGGGATCTAGACTAAAGTTCACCTAAAAAGCTGGCCAATTAGATCAATGTAAAATAAACATGATATCCTCAGACACTCTGAAAGAGCCTTTTCATTTCTTAGTTGGAGGGGTTTCAATGCCTGAAACATCATTCTGAAAACATCTGGAAGGAGCTGTTGCATTTTACATCTCCAATTGCTTTTCTAAGAGGTGATATGGTGTAGGGAATGAAGAGCACTTCACTGGAAGACAAGAGATTTGGCTTTCTACTGCCACTTAGAAGAAGCCACTTCCTCAGCAAAAAAAACCAAACAAATATTGTTAGCTGATAGTGGCAAGCTCTCTAGGTTCAGGGAATGTAGGGGAAGCTAGAAGGATGAGTGTAAGAACCATACATACCTGCCAAGAAATAGAGCTACAAATAGTGTCAATTCTCTCTCCCTCCCCCCCTCTCTCTTTCTATATATACATATATACACATATGTATATATGCATACATATATATAATTGTTGTTGAATCATTTCACTTGTAGAAGACTGACTCTTTGTAACCCCATTTAGGATTTTCTTGGCAAAGATACTGGAGAGGTTTGCCATTTCCTTCTCCAGATCATTTTATAGATGAGAAAAGTGAGGCAAATGGGGTTAAGTAACTTCCCCAGGGACACACAATTAGTAAGTGTCTAAGGACAGATTTGAACTGGGGAAGATGAACCTTCTTGACTCCAGGCTTGGGGTTCTATCCACTGTGTCACCTTGTACAGGGAACATTTGAAAGGGACTCCCTCTACCAACCTGAACCATCGAGTCCTAGAGAGTCATGAGAGTCACCAAGAGGACAGATAACTTGTCCAGAATCACAGAGTTAAATGTCATAGGACAGATTTGAATACTGGGCTCCCAGATTCCCAAATACATCATGCTATCCACCATACCATGCTGTCTTTCCACTGAAAAACACAGTAAGATATCTTTCATTTTCTCTTTAGAATTCATCCTTCTTAAGGGCTGTGCAGTTTGGCTGTACTCCTAATTTCCTCTACCTATCCAGCTAAGAGATAAGAGAATCGGTATTAATTATAGTATGAGGGCTCTGGATTTATTATAAGTGAGGGCCATGAAATGAGAGAATTATTTATTGAGGGAAGTTAAGGAAACTTTAAATATTTTGAAAAACAAGATCCCCATTAGACTGAGATGATTTAAATATGAAATAAGAGGGATGGACTAAATTACCTCTCAAATTTTGTCCAATTAAAAGATTTTTCATATAGCATCATTTTGCACATATCTGCAATTATGGATGCTTCTAAATCATGTCTCTTTCCACTTCTGGGTTTTATACTAATTTTCACCTTTTAGACTTACATGAAATATATTCCCCCATGGGATCTTTGATGGCCATTTTTGTAATACATATTTATTTTTAATTTGTACTATTAAGGCTTCTTTCTTTCTCAAGTCAATCCCACTTGCCAGGGCCCTTCCTCCACACCATCAATACTATCTGTAACAGCTGTACTCTACGAGTAGAAATAGACCTTGCAGTTTATTACCATAAGAAAATGAATTGGTTCCGGGCAACATAAGACAAAAGGTGACAATATTTCCAAAGCTGCCTTGGGAAAAAAGGAGATCAAAAAATAATGGAGAACTGCCTTGGTATGAAGTGAGAACAAAAGGATTTAAGTGATATGGGCCAATAAAATATTTGAAACTTTGTAGAGATAACTGAAATCATAGAGAAGCACTGTCAGGAACATCTCTGTGTTAACGTGTTATGATATTTTAAAAAGCAAAAAAAAAAAATAGCCTTCTACCATAGTCAGCATCCACTAACCCTTCTGATAAAAGGTGGTGGATTTTTTTCTTTTACTCCCCAATCTAGTTCCTCACATGAAAAAAAAAAAGCTAGAGAGGGTAGTGAGTAGAACAAAATAATGAAGAGATCTAACATAGGCTCTCTGAGAAAAGGCTGTTAGTGAAGAAAATACAAAGAAAGGGATGCTTTAATAGTTGCCTCCAACTACTCAAAATGTTATAATGAAGCATTAACCAATCTTTTTGTTTTTTCCACCACAAAACAAAGGAGACTTCATCTTGTATCACGCTTATGGTCAAAACACTCCTTTAAACTTAACTGAAACCTTCTTATTATAACTGAAAGCTGAAGAATCTTCATTACAACAAGCTTTAAAAACGAACACCCATCTATCCTGGATAATTTAAGTAGTTACCAGCAAATGGGGCAGGAGATTAGATTAAATGGGGGAAAGGGAGCAATTCCTATATTAAAAAAATCTTAAAAAATTAATATAGGTGATTTTATAGTTGTACAGTTCACAAGGAGTTAGGGGGAAATATAAATATAAATAAGGAACTTCATTATTTATTTTGGAAAGATATGTCCACCACCACCATCCCAAAGGAACTCTTTGGGAACAAGAACCAAAACATCATAGATTCAGAGCTGAAAGAGTTCTTAGATATCACTTTGTCCTCTCATTTTACAGATGATGAAACTGAGGCTCAGAGGGGTTAAGTGACTTGATCAAGGGCAATAGGTGGTAAATAGTGCAACCAGGATTTGAACCTAGGTCCTCTCACTTCAAATCCAAGACTTTTCACTAAACCAGGAGATAAACTCAGCTGTGTATCATGATTCAAACAAGCTGTAACTGATGAAATTTTATTTATCAATCAATCAATAAACATCTATTAAGAAGCTACTATGTGCCAGATACTGTGCTAATAAAGTAGTGATGCAAAAAGAAGAAAAAAAAACAGTCCTTGGCCTCAAGGAACTTACAACCCAATGGTGGAGATAAATGTGAACAAATAAGCTGTATACAAGGATAAATAGGAAATATCAGAAGGAAGGCAATAGAATTAAGAGGGCACTGTACAAGATGCGATTTTAGTGGGGGCATAAAGGAACCGAAGCAGGAGGGTGAGGAGGAAGCATTCCAGAGATGGGTGCCAAGAATCAAGAGATGTAGCGTCTTGTTCACGGAAGAGCAAGTAAGCCACTGTCACTGCATCGAGAGTATGTTTTAGGTAAGACTGCAAAGGTTAGGAGGTAAAGTTATGAAGGGATTTTATTTTTTATTTGATCCTGGAGGCTTTAGGAAGCCACTGAAGTTCATATGATGTTAGGGGTGGAAGGGGAGAGCAGGTAACAGCAGTACTTAATCCATAAGTCCTATATGAAATACCTTCGAACATAAGCAAAGGTGATCTAAGGAAAGTATCATGGCTTCCAAACTTTTTCACTAATCCCAGAGGCTCACACTAATTGACCTCATGAGGAAATTCATAGCCCTCAATAGCCACTAACTTACCATATTCAAGCATGCTTCTTTCAGACTGGCTTCACATCCACCAACCTCCACCATAAGGTAGCTATCTACCTCCTTCCAGATGCCCATAAAGAGCATCATGGAGATCCAATCATTTGCTCTTTTCTTCCCCAGCAGCTGCTGCTGCACACCCATTTCTACCAGGGGCGGGAATCTTCCTGTGCAAAGGGCAACACCTGAGCCTCTCCTCCCCTCCCATGTCTACATCTTCCTCTTCCTCTCCCAACAATAAGGGCCAATTCAAGGGCTCACAAGCGACTGCTTCTACCACTGCCCTTCCAAATCTCACTTTAGGAGGGGAGTCTCTAAAAACCCCAAAACAATCATTTCTTTGGATTGTGTACACTGCCTTTGCTGAGAGCCTATGATTCTACTCCCCTTCCTTTTATTCATCTGCCATTCAAACATTTATTAAGTATTTAGGACATGCAATACTCTACTAGGAACCCAGGGAGATATCAAAATAAACAAGAAGTAGTTAACATACCAAAATGAGTACATCTGCAACAGACCAGATTTTCCTTGGAATACAAAAAAAGAAAAACTTCGAACTTCCACAATTTTCTTTCTGAAAAACACAACTATTTAGACCAAAAAGGCTATGTCTCTCTAACCTGAAATAAAACCGGTTAAATATAACACATTGTTATGGAGTGGGGAGAGCATAGGAGAGGATGCAAACAAATGGGCTTCGTTTGAACTGGAAGAAATCTCGTAATGAGATTGTTAACATAGTAGGCAGCTAGGTGGCTCAGTGGATAGAAGCTGGGTCTGGAATCAGGAAGACCTGAGTTCAAAGCTGACCTCAGACATTTACTGTGTGACCCTGGGCAAGTCACACTTCAGCTTCCTCATCTCTAAAATGGAGATCATAATAGCACATAATAGCACCAACCTCACTGGGTTGGTGGAGAAAATAAAGTATATGCAAAATAATGTCAAAAAGAAAGAGTGCTAATAATCTTTTAATCACAATCTTTTCTTTTCTCTTCCTCTCCCTAGTATCAAAAGGAGAATACACCCTGATGTTCCAGAACAAGGGCTATAGAAATTGCCAGGAAAAAAAAAACTGGGGAGGAAGCAGATGGTTTATTTCCCCTCTTTGACAGCTAAATTCCTTCCATAGGTTTGATTATTGCCTTAGACAGATGAGAGATCAAGCTAGTGGAGGATAATCAGTTTTCATTAGGAGGCTTCTGAAGCAATAGGTAATAATGACCCTGTCATAGATTCAGAGCTTCAAGCTTCTTTCAAGTCCCAGCTAAACTCTACTTTCTACAGGAAACCTTTCCTTATCACCTTAATTCTAGTGCCCTGATGAAAAGACCGGAGCTAGAGACAAAATTTTAAATGCAAACATTGGAGTCAAGAGAAGGATTAAAAAGATAAACATGAGCTCATAAGGGATCAAACCAGGATAAACTGTTTACATTCTAATATGGAGAAATGATACATGTATCCTCTCAGGGACTTCATCATTATCAGAAATCACAGAGGGAATCTAATTAGAAAGACAAGATGGGCTAGGAACACTTCTATTTTTGATGATCTTAAAAGAATGGAAAGAGAGGAGGAGAGGAATGCACTGAGGTCAGGGCTTAAGGGAGAGGAAATATGGGGGAAATTATCCCAACAGAAGAAGTAGAAACCAGGAGGAAAGGGCAACACCTGAACCTCATGCTCATCTGAACTAACCAAATAGTCAAAGGAAGGAAGAGCGAACATGAGCTGACACAAGAAAACACAAACACACGCACACACTTCACCAAAGAGGGAAATAGGATGGAAATGGAATAAGAGAAAGAGGGTTATGAGAGAAAGGGAAAATTAAAAGAGATATGTCTTAAGCAAAACTAACTCTTAAAGAGTGGACAGGAAGGAAAGGAAAGTAAGTGTAAAAGAATAAGATGGAAGGAAATACACAAATAATAATTTTAACTCTAAATGCAAGTGGTGGGATTAACTCACCCATTAAAAAAAAAAAGAAGATACGAGAACGATTTAGCAATCAGATTCCAACATTATGTTGTCTACATTATTTTTCTTTTGGATTAAGTGACTTGCCCAGGGTCACACAGTTAGTGTCTGAGGCCAGACTTGAACTGAGGTCCTCCAGATTTCAGGGCTAGTGCTCTATCCACTCTACCACCCAGCTGCCCTAGCATGCTGTTTACAACAAAGAATCTATACAGAGTTGAAGTAAAAGGCTAGAACAGAATCTACTATGCTTCAACTGAAGAAAAAAGGCAGAAGTAGTAAGCATTACCTCAGACAAGGCAACAGCAAAAACAGAATTAACTAAGAGATAAACAGGTAAACTATATCTTATTAAAATATGCCACTGAATGAATAACAATATTTAACATGTATGCACCAAATGGCATCACATCTAAATTGTTAAAGTAAAGGATAAATGAGTTTCAGTGAAAATTAGACGTTAAAACTATAATACTGTGTTGGTTCAAAATTAGGAAAACTATAAACATAAATGACCACATATATAACAAGTAGGACAAAAATCATATGATTTTATCAAAAGATGCAGAAAAAAGCTTTTGACAAGATACATACATCCTAAAAATACTAGAATGCATAGGAATAAGCATATCTTTTCTTAATATCAGTAGCATCCATCTAATACTGAATCAGTCTTATCTATAATGGCAATAAACTAGAAACCTTTTCAATAAGAACAGGGGTAGATCAAGGATGTCCATTATGATTATTACATTTAAAATAACTACAAGTTATATAAAAGTACTTGAAAGTGTGTCTGCTAAGTCACACATATACATACACACAAGAGCATAACTATATGAACACAATTAAAAAACAAAGGCAATTCTCAATAGAGAAATATTCATGGCTCATGGGTAGGCTATGTCAACATAATAAAAATGACAATCCTACCTAAATTATTTTACTTATTCTGTGCCATACCAATCAAACTACCCAAGAATTATATGATAGAACTAGAAAAAAAATTCATCTCAAAAAACAAAAGGTCAGGAATATCGAGGGAGATAATGAGAAAAATAGGAAGGAAATGATACTACAAAGCTATAATCATTAAAATCATGGGGAACTGGGTAATAAATAGAGAGATTGACCAGTGGAACAGATTAGGTATATGATACACAGAAGTAAATGAGCACAGTGGCCTCGTATTTGATGAACTCAAAGATACCAGTATTGGATTAAGAACTAACTACTCAACAAAAACTGTTGGAAAAAGTGGAAAGCAATCTGACAGAAACTAAGTACAAACCACTATCTTACATGATATAATAAGACAAGCCCTAAGTGGGTAAAGGATTTAGACATAAAGTGTGATATGAAAAAAAATAGAGCAATACAGAATCAAATAAAAGATAAAGAAATACAGAAAATAAAATGCAGAGTTTTCATTACATAAAATAAAAGCTTTACATAAAAAAAACCATTGAAACTGAATTTAGAAAAGAAGCAGGTAAATAAGGGGAAAATTTGCTGTAAGTTTATCTGAGAAAGACTTCATTTCTAAGATATATAGTAACTGGTTAAAATTTATGAGAATAAGAGTTATTCTCTGATTTTATACATTGTCAAAGAATATGAATAGGCAGTTTTCAGAGGAAGATATCCAAGCAATCAATAGGCATGTGAAAAAATTCTCTCAAGCACTAGTAATTAGAGAAATAAAGCTTAAAACAACTCTGAGGTTCTACTTCATATCCATCAGATTGTCAAAGGTGACCCCCAAAAAAGGAAAAAGACAAATGCTAGAAGGCATATGAGAAAGACAGGTACATAAAATCACTGTTGGTGGACTTGTGAACTGGTCCTGCCATTCTGGAGACCAATTTGAAACTATGCCCAAAAAACTATTGAACTACTAGATTGAATCCTACTGATCTGATGTTGTTTCTACTAGGTCTATACCCCCAAGAGACCAAAGAAGGAGAAAAAGGATGCATGTGTACAAAAATATTTATAGTGGTTCTTTTTGTGGTGACAATTAGAAGTAAGGGGAGTCCATCAGCTAGAGAATGGCTCAACAATTTAAGCTATATGAATGTGACAGAATACTACTGTACTTTACGAAATAATGAAGGGGATGGTTTCAGAGAAATCAACTTATATGAACTAAGGCTTAGTCAAGTGAGAAAAAAAAACAGAACTATTCGGGGCAGCTAGGTGGCGCAGTGAATAGAGCACCAGCCCTGGAGTCAGGGGGACCTGAGTTCAAATTCAGTCTCAGACACTTAACACTTAACTAGCCGTGTGACTTTGGGCAAGTCACTTAACCCCAATTGCCCCTCCAAAAAGCAAAAAACAAACAAATAAAACCAGAAATATTCAGATGATATACAATATTGTAAAGATAAACAACCAAAAGACTTCGAGAGTTTGATCAACGCAGTGACCAGCTACAGTACCAAAAGGCTCATGATGAAACACACTATCCACCCTCTGGAAAAAGAACAGATAGAATCTGAGTGCAGATGTAGACTTTTTTTTTTTACATGACCCATGGGCTAATTTATTTTGCATGACTATCCATGTTTAAAACATGGCTTTTGTTTTTCTTACTTTCTCTACAGGGGGGAGGATTACAAACAGAGGAGGGAGGGAGAGAAAGAGAACCTGAAAATAAAATAAAATTGAATTAAAGAAATAAAACAAAATAGGAAAGGAAAATATGGTGCTATTAATTATACAAGAGCCTTATCTATTCATTTCAATCTTGTGCCAATGTGAGATACTGTTATTCCCGTCAGTGCTAGCATTTCTTCACCAGCCTCTACTTCTCAAACATCTCATTAATATTTTGTCCAAGTTGCTCTATGGATTAATACTGATTCCTTTTCAAATATTCTGCAATTCAAACTGGCCATCCCACCATGGAGTCCAAGTTAGTAAGCTTTCACTGCACTGTAATTGATGGTGATCATTGCAAACATTTGCATTTTGGCAGCTCTATACTGAAGTCTGTTTTGTGAGAAGTCAATCTGACTGGTAGCAGGCAGGCATCAGTCACCATCATTGTTATATATAGTACTAATTATGGCTTAGCCCTTCTGAGAGAGATTTATTTTCTGGAGTCCAGCTTTAATTATCTTTTTCTACCCTTAATAAAACTAATTTGAAATGGATTAACTGGCCAGAATTTAATGACCATCTTTAAAGTCAAGTTGAACAACAGTCAGCTTGTAGAGACAGTACTAGAGACATAGTTCTGTTAAGCTTTGGAAGCTTCTTCCTTCCCCTTTAGGCTTGTGCCAAGTTGAAATAAAGGAACAAGTCATTACTGAAGTCGGTTTGTTTTTTCTCCTAACAAAGAATATGGTTAAGGGTGTAGCACAATTTCTCTAGCCTATCCTCAAGTCAACTCTGTCTACAGCATTTTATTTTCCTTTCAGAAGGCCTCATCTGGAAAGGTTGGAGAAAATTCAGTTAGTCATTTAAAGGTTAGGAAAGTGGTTAATTTCCCACTTTCCAGAACATTAAAGAAAGTTCAAATTTCCAAATGGTTCTCATAATGACATGATTACCTTATGTTGAAGTAAGATGTTTTGTTATTTTTTACCAACAATTTTTTCTAACTCAGCACAGTCATCTTAGGGCAGTGAGGTAGTCTTTTAGATACAGTGTTAGCCGTGGAGTCAGAAAAAACTGTGCCTCAAACACTTACTATGTGACCTTGGCAAGGTCATCTTACCTTTGATAAGAATCACACTTACCTCCCAAAGTTGTTGTGAGAATCAAAAGAGACAATATTTGTTAAGTGTTGTACAAAATTTAAAGAACTATATCTATGCTAACTATTGTTATTATCATCATCATAATAATCTTAGAACACTGGAAGGACCTTCAGAGATCCAAGTAATCTTGTTCTTTCAAGTTATAGATGAAGAAAACCTTACATTGATTGTGTCACATTGGGGTAAAATCTCATATACTTTAATTTTCTAATTAAATACATGCTACTAATATAAGTTATTTAATTCAAGAAATCATTTCCTGTAGACTGGCTGCATTCTGGAAAGCCAATGCCAAGAGTGAATTGAAGTCAAGTATTTGGCCCAGGAAAATGTAGAAACATTTAGTATTCCAAGTAAAGTTTTGTCAGGAATAGAGCAGTTTGAGGAAGGGGTGGGGTGTAGAAGAGCTGGGACAATTGCTAACTTGAATGCCTTATTTTCTGTTCCTGTTCCTTATTGAAATTGGAAAAGTTCAAGTTATTTAGAGAATGCTCAGGATTCCCTGTTTTTAATTTCATTTATGTCCAAATACAATTAGCTAGTTACTTCAAAAATTTATCAAAACTGATCTAGTCATCTCCCTGAAGAAAGTAACCCTTCCCAACTTCTCCATTATGAAGGGCACCGTCATTCTCTGTGCCTCCCAAAAAAAGTAGCTTTATAATTCAGTTAATACCTTTCTCACTTTGCATTTTGAGACTGCTCCCCCAAATTATCACATTTGTCTCTTCTACTATATTTATCACTTTTATCCCTCACAGAGATTAGTTCAGAAACCTCACCACTGGATTCTATCACTCAGTTTCTCCCTGATCCAAATAACCTTATAGGTGGCCTCCTAAAATAACCTTTTTTAAATTTTTTAGCATAATACCAAAGAAACTGGCATAATTTGCTATTGTCTCTCATAGCCAATCTAAATTTTTCTTTCCAACAACCTCTGAAAAACTAGCACTCTCGTATTTTTTACTTCATTTTAAAAAGCATTCTATTATAAATCAGGAGACCTGGGTTCTAGTTGTAGTCAAATCATTATTTATGTGATTATATGTTTTTGTAGGGGACGGAATTGGCTTACATCCCAGATGTTAAGTTAGTTACGAGTTAGGAACAAATGTGAGTTACAAGACACACTACTAACCTACCTATATCCCAAACAGATCAGCAAAAGAGGAAAAGGGTATGTATGTAAATATATTTATACATTAATATTTATAGTAGCTTTTTGTAGCAGACCCAAACTGAAAACTAAAGAGGCATCCATCTAATGGGGAATAACTAACCAAACCATAACCTATAATTATGTCATTGTGCCATGAGAAATGAATAAATAGGCAGTTTCAGAGGAAAATAGAAAGACTTCTATGAAGTGATAAAGAGTAAAGTGAGAAAAACAATTTATATGACAAAAGCATCATAAAGAAAAAAAGAACAGGGGCAGCTAGGTGGCACAGTGAATAGAGCACCAGCCCTGGAGTCAGGAGGACCTGAGTTCAAATTCAGCCTCAGACACAACACACTTATTAGCTGTGTGACTTTGGGCAAGTCACTTAATGCCAATTGCTCTCCAAAAAAGCAAAAATACAAAAAAACCCCAGCTTTGGAAAATTTTGGAAATAGTCAATACTCAATAAACCATGAGACAAGGGGACTAAAGATGAAACATGTCACTCACCTCCTTCCAGAGAGGTAATGGACTTAAACTATGGAATGAAGCCTACAGTTTTTTGATATGGCCAATAAGGAAATTTATCCTACTTAACTATGCGTCTATATTTTGAAAGTTTTGTTTTAATTGTTCAATTGGGGGGGGGCATGGGAGGAAGAGAGAATAAATGTTTATAAAAATTAATTTGTAAAAGAATCTTCATCCAGAAATTTTTCCACGATTCACTTTTATGAAAGTTTCTCTTTTCTTTTATGAATGTATGAAATTTTATCTATCAATTTACAAAAATTGTTATTAGGTGTGCCATTTTATTAGAGAATTTTATACTAGTTTGTTGCTTTACAATTATTCTCAGATTGCCTCAAACAATTTTATCTCCCTTGTGTACACTCCAGGCTTCTACTGGATCAGCCCAGAGACTGCATAGGTCCTCAAGTGCAGCCCTTTGACTAAATTTGGATTCCATTAAAGGGCTATACTTGAGGACCAAGGGGGCCTCAAGGTTGCAGGTTCCCCACTCCTGTACTGGACCTTCCCACTACCATAATTTGTACATAGTAAATATACAAAGCAATCATCAAACACACAAACATTTATTAAAAGCCTCCTACATGGCAATCCCAGTGCAGGGGCTAGGGAGCTTATATCCTATCAAATGTTTGAATGAATTTGAATGAATAGACCGTGTCCTCCAATTTCCACTGTACCCTCAAAGTTCCTCCCTTGTAGTCAAAGACTAAAGAAGGAGCACCAAAGACAAAATTATTTTCCTTAAAAAAATTTGTCAAAGCCAACACAACCATCTACACTAACATACACATTTATCTGATAAGGAAAAATTATCTTTTCTTTTTGGCACATTTTAAGAGGCCTTGAACTTTTCAGTTATATTTGCTTTCTTCATGGTGCTAGAGTAAGTAGCAATAAAAATGAATGTGTTTACATTTCACAAGTCTTACATTTCAAAACAGGGTGTCAAGTTCAGCAAACACAATTTCATGTGCCAAGTCTTTCTGTCTCAGTGAGGGCCCTTAACAGCTTGAAAAACAAGGGCTAAGATATGAATTTGTTGTCTTATATCTGACATGAAATTTCAGTCTTTAGCTATGATATATTCCAGTAATCCTGATTTTAAATGGAATCATATTTCAGAGATTCAGATTTATATGGTATATTTAATATTACAAGATACATACTCACAACCTTAAGGCTTTGAAGGTAAGGAAATGGGATTGGTGGCAGCTAGTATAACAAACATTAGATGCAGAACCTAATGTCAGTGTTATGATTTGCCATAGCTCAAGTGTACCTCATACAAATCAAGCCCAAATATGAAGAAAAGAACCAAGTTGCAAAAACACTTGTATGTAAATTCAGGGACAACTGGGCATGAGTGAAACTCCTAATGCCTCAGGTTTGGACTACTACCATAGTCTTCTGATTGGTCTCCCAGCCTCAGAGCTCTTCCCCACTCCAGTCCGTCTTCTATTTAGCTATTAAAGCAATCTTTCTAAAGTTCTGGTCTGACCATGTCACACCCTTGCTCAATAATAAACCCCAGTGGCTCCCTAATACCTCCAAGGTCAAATACAAAATCCTCTTCGCTTTTAAAAATCTTTCATAACCCAGCCTCTTTCTACCTTTTCCATCTTCTTATACTTTACTCGTTTCCACAAACCACATGATCCAGTGACTGGTTGTTCCTCCTACAAGACATTCCATTACTTTACTCCATGTATTTTCACTGACTGTCCTTCCAAGCCTGGAATGTTCTTCCTCCTCTCTACCCCCCAACTTCCCTGGCTGCCTTCAAGATTCAGCTAAAATCCTGCCTTCTGCAAGAAGCCTTTCCTGGTGTCCCTTAATGCTAGTGCCTTCCCTCTGAGACGATCTACCATTTATCCTGTATAGAACTTGGCCGTATGTGATTGTTTGCATGTTGTCTACCCAATGCTCCTTTCAGGAAGGGACTGTCTTTTGCCTTTCTTTGCATCACCAATGCTTAGCCCATTGCCTGGCACATAGTATACATTATTGACTGTCCGTGTTATTGTTCAGTCGTTTCTCAGTCGTGTCCTATTCTTCATGACCCCATGGGGTTTTCTTGGCAGAACTACTGGAGTAATTTGTCATTTCCTTCTCTGGTTCATTTTACAGATGAAGAAACTGAGGCAGAGTTAAGTGACTTTTGCAGGACCACACAGCTAGTAAGTGTCTGAGGGCAAATTTGAACTTAGGTTTTCCTGACTCTGGCCCAGTGCTCTCTCCATGGCACCACCTAGCTACACTGGTGTTCATGGGAATGTAAGAATAAATAAATAAAATAAAAAATAAAAAGGCCCTAGAAAAAAAGGAAAGATGCTACTGTTGGTAAAAGACTGCACATATTACTGGTATACTATGACATCCAGCATACCATGGACTGGCCATTATCCTAACTCTCACAGTATCAGAAATCATCATCTTGGAAATAATTGGTTGGGCATTTATCTCCAGTGTCATGAGGCAAGCCAACGAGAAAATGGGATTCCCTTGGAAATCAAGGGGATGCCCATCAATTGGGGAATGGCTAAACAAGTTGTGCATATGAATGTTATGAAATACTATGGTTCTATAAGAAATGAGGAGCAGACGGACTTCATAATAACCTGGAGAGACTTATATAAACTGATGCTGAGTGAGGGGAGCAGAACCAGGAGAACTTTGCACACAACTATAGACACATCGTATCTGTGATGACTAACTTTGACAGACTGGGCTCCTCTCAGCAATACAAGGTTAGAAGACAGATCCAAGAGACTCATGATGGAAAGGGACATCCACATCCAGACAAAGAACTACAGAGTCTGAATGCAGATTGAAAAGAACTGCTTGCTCTCTCTCTTTTTGTTTTGTTTGGTTCCTTCTTTCTCATTGTTCACTTCATTGATACAACTTGACTAGTGTTTGGTGTGGGGGTATTTGTAGAACCTAAGTCTGATTGTATGCCACCATGGGGGGCATGGGGGAGGAGAGGAAAGGGGAGAAAACTTGGAACTCAAGGGATGGTGGGAGCTGAATGTTGTGAATTAAAAGTAAATAAATAAATTCTTAAAAAAGAAAATAGGATTCACTTGACAGCTACATTAACTAAAATATCTGTGTTACAAGATGAGAGATATGCATAGTTTACATGAGATGTTATGGGTGCAAGTATCATCTTCAGTGGTATAGAAAGCAATTCAATACTTCTCATCCTTTTTTGATTCTTATTCCTTTTTAAAAAATAAATCTACCATAGGGAATTCATGCAATATATTTCAGACTTTCCTGTCTTTTTGTTTGTATATTTAAATATCCTGGAGATGTCACTGAAGTGTCCCCTAAGCCAGGAGTGGGGAACCTGCAGCCTCAAGGCTCCTCATGGTCCTCTAGGTCCTCAAGTGTGGCCCTTTGACTAAGTTTGGATTCAGTCAAAGGGCCACACTTGAGGACCTGGAGGTTCCCCACCCCTGCCCTAAGTTTTACCTTAAATTCCTTATTGCAGTATGGAGGTGACCCTGGGTTCTCAAAGGCTAGGTCAGCAGAGCACAAGCACTGGCAGGTTTCTCCAAGCTGGAAAGCTTTCAAGCACAGCTCAAGAAAAGAGAATATATTCACTTTTAAAGGACAAGTTTAGCTAATTAATTGCAAAGAGTCTCATAACAGGTAGGCTGGCCATTTCATGATGAATCATTTGACCAGGGCTGCATAAGAAACAAAGAATTCTACTGAATCTCAATCCTGTGCCACCTCCATCAGCTTCTGCAGTAATAGAGTCAAAGTGTAGGAAAGGGCAATCATAGAGCAGGAAGAGCCCTCAGGAAGCAGGCCTTTCCTTGGCCAAGGTCACAATGCATCAAGATTTAAACGAGGATTCTCGGACTCTGAATTCAGTTATCTTTCCAACTATCCAACAGATCATCTGAAAGTGCTAAGAATCCCAAAGTATTTTAGCCTACCAACATTAATTTAGGTGTGAGGTCTTTTTCTAGTGATCTGTGGACAGAGAAATGAAATCTCTTTTGAAAGAGAAGGAAACAAAAACCTTTGGTCATACCTTTTGCAGGACTTCTCAAAGACAAAGTATCATCAAAGATAAGCCGTATCTACTTAAACTTTGTGGTTACTTGTACTTTTGATTCATCCAAGATCCTATTGTCCCATGATTGCCAACATGACACAGCTGAAAGAGTATTGGATGTCATTAAGTTATGACTTTTCCCTCCCCTTTTTTTTTCTTTTTGCTTTTTGGAGGGCAATTGGGGTTAAGTGACCTACTGAAGGTCACAAGGCTATTTTTTGTGTTAAGTGTCTGAGGCTGGATCCGAACCCAGGTCCTCCTGACTCCAGGGCTGGGGCTCTATTCACTGCGCCACCTAGCTGCCCCCTTTTCCCCTTCTTTTTCCTTTTTTTGCCTTCAAAAATATTTGTTTGATGAGATGGTCCTCTGGGAAGAGAAGGATGAGGGAAACTGGGGAAAATTATGGGAATGTAAAAAAAAAACACTTATTTTTTAAAAAATAAAGAGTATTAGATTTAGAGTTGGGGGACCTGGGTTCAAATCTGAGTTCTGCCACCTACTGCCTAGATGATTTTGAGCAAGGCACTTAACTTCTCTGAACCTCAGTTTCCTCATTAAGACATGAAATGGTCTCAAAGGTCCCTTCCAGCTCTAAATCTGAGTTACAGCAGTACCAGAAAAATTCTAGGTATTAGACTTGAGAAAATTTCAAATGCTTCCTAAACTCAATTGCATTGAAAAATAACACATTTCAGGGCGGCCAGGTAGCACAGCAAGTAAGAGCACCGACTCCAGTGTTGAGAAGACCTGGAGATCGAATCCCGGGCTCAGACACTTAGCACCCACCCAGAAACACCTGGCTGTGTAACCTTGAGCAAGTTACTTAACCCTGATTGCTTAAAAAAAAAATAACACATTTCTCTCTCTTATGGATTTATGGGATTTCTGCACCTTAATAATAAGGTGTAAAGACTGTTCTAGGGAGGAGCTGGCTTCTGATAGAGGTCAAGTACACTTTCTAAGGTCTGATACTCCATTGTGGAGATTTGAACTTGGCAGGGATAGAAAGGTAATCTAGTGTTTGTCTAAGGCCTTGCTTGACAAGCTATATTATCCTGAAATTATCTTGGGGTTTGTTATATGATTCAGTATCCAATTCAATTTAAAAACAACCCATCAAACTTTACCACAAATTTGGTTACTTATGACAGATGCCTTAAATTTTATTCAGGTCAGCTACTAGCCCTCTTCTATTTAACATTTTATGAATCATTTGGATAAAGGCATAGGAGGGCATGCTGGTCAAATGTACAAATGACAAAATAGGAAGGGGGAGCCACCACACTGCATGACCGACTCCAACAGGACCTCAATAGGACAGAGCAATGGGACGACCTTCATAAGATGGGTCCAGTAAAGAGAAATATAAAGTTTTACACTGAGATTGAAAAATATCAGATTCACAAGGATAAGATGGGAGGGGCATGATTACATAATTTGTCAGCAAAGGATCTGTGGGTTTTAGTGGACCACAAACCCAACATGATTCTTCAGAGTGAAGTGGCAGCCCAAAAGTGAATGCACTCTTCGATTGAACTAAGAGAGATATAGCTTTCTGAACTAAGGAGATGATCATCACCCTGTACTCTGGTCTGGTCAGACCACATCAGGAGCATTTTGTTCATTCCCAGATGTCACAGCTTAAAGGACATTGATGAGGTAGAGAGCATTCAAAGGAAAGCCAGGATGGTGAATGCCTTCAAGCCCATGAAATATGAAGACTGATTGAAAGAACTAGGGATCTTTAGCCTAGAGGAGATAAGGCTCAAAGGTACATGAAAACTATCTTCAAGTCTGTTAAGGCTTACTGTGTGGAAAAGAGATTAGATTTGTTCTATTTAGACTCAGGAAAAAGAACCAAGAATGATGAGTGAAAGACACTAAAGACAAATTTATCCTTGATGTTAGGGAAAACATTAAAGCATTCCAAAAGCAGGGTGGACTTCATTGGGAGCTAATGGGCATCTCCTCATCAGAGGTCTTCAGCAGAAGCTGTCATGTTATAATGAGATTCCTTCCAGTTATTGGGTGATCTAAATAGACACCAAGGTCCCCACTTTTAGCTCTACAATTCTGTGAAAATACTTTTTTTTCAAATACAAAAAAATCACTTATATACTTTTTCTAAAGCATAAACTCAACAAGATTCTTATCAAATTTTCTCCCTATGTCTTCTTTTTGGTGGGAGGCAATTGGGGTTGCCCATTGATTTGCCCAGGGTCACACAGCTTAGTAAGTGTCTAAGGCCAGATTTGAACTCAGGTCCTCCTGACTCCAGGACTCAACCCACTTCATTATCTACGTGTCCCTTCATATGTCCTTATCTATGGAAAATACTAAATTCTGAGAACTGCATGGGGCAAATTGGGAGAGAAGAGCCTCAGATGTGATAACTTATGAAGTGTTACTCAGTTTGCATCACATGAGAGAATATTTGTAAATCACTTAACACTGTGCAGGGAACATAGTTGCTCCTCAATAAATGTTTATTCCTTTCCTTCCCTTTGGATTGTCCTCAAGGAGAAAATAAGGATCAGTTAAAAGTTTATAGTTTTTCAAATAAAATACTTTTATGATCTTTTTCACTTGTTGGAAATCAAATCTTGATCTTGAGATCAAATCTGTAACTTTTCCTTACTATTTATGCTACTTGGAAACATTTTTTCCTCCAAAATCCTCTATAGAAATGAAAAATCAAACTCTACATTCTGGATGTGAGCATTCGTGAGCACTGTTCCATAAAATGTTTGGTGAGAAAGATAAATTGTCTTTATTGTTCGGTATGGACTTGGAGAGAAAAAGAAAAGGTAAAATAGATTGTTGTTCAGTCATTCCAGTCCTGTCTGACTCTTCATGACCCTATATTTGAGATTTTCTTGGCAAAGATACTGGAGTGGTTGGCCATTTCCTTCTCCAGCTCATTTTTCGGATGAGAAACTGAGGCAAACAGGGGTAAGTGAATTGCCCAGGGTCACACAGCTAGTAAGTGGCTAAGGTCAGATTTGAACTCAGGAAGATGAGTCTTCCTGACTTTAGGCCCGGAATTCTATCCACTGTGCCACTTAGCTGCCCAAACTAGATTAGTTCATTTAAAAAATTAAAAATTTGTACATCCAGACAATAAAGTATTTGTATGCCTTCAAATAAACACATAATAATTAGCACAGAAAATTAGTGCCAGTCTCAATTCTTCTGGAACAAAAAAAATGATTAAGTTTTCTGTCCTCATCTTCTGAATACTCCTTTCTGCCCATCCTCAGGGCTTCCTATTTCCTCTCACATGTTGAAGGGTCTAATAGTTTCCAGAACATAATGTTGGGGCTAACAAAACCTTAAGATTTTAAATGTTGAAGTTCTTTTATCCAGGCCAAAGCATTTGGTTCATTATGAAATATGTCAGACTTTCTGGCTTTCTGTCCACCCCAGCCCCGACCTCTCTTCACAAGGCACACTCAATGTAAGCATTTTGCCTCAATGAGACCTAGAACAGTTGCTAACAATTCACACTCAGAGTGGTCCACAGGCTCTTCAGGTGACCCTGAGACATTTGTGCTCTGGCATGGTACCTTCCTTCAGAGGCACCCCACTGTGGTAATATTCCTTCCCTCCCTTCCAGTTTCCAATTAAATGAGAGACCACCACCAAGGGCTTGTCAACAACTATCATCAATGGACAAAAGGAAAAAAAACAGCTTCGAGAACAAACTTGTGGCTAGCAAAACTAGTATAAGATTTTTGGTGAGAAGACACCTCCAGAGACTTTTAAACAGCAATGATTTCAATATGGCCTCAGGATAACAAATTCCCAATATATTTAACTAGCTATTTTCAAAAAGACCCCCAAAGAGTACAAAGCCTTTGACCTCAGAGACTACTAGGCATATATCCCAAGGAGGGTGAAGATAGAAACATCAACATATCTGCCGCAGAGAAAGGAAGGGACAGAAAGGAATAATCATTTATGTAACACCTATTATGTACCAGGCACTATGCTAACTGCTTTTTACTAATATTTATTATCTGATTTGATAGCAGCACTTTTTGTGATTGCAAAGGAATGAAAACAAAGTAGATGCCTTTAGACGGGGAGAGGGCCAAATATACCACCAACCGTGGTATATTTGTGACATATAATTAAAAAAAAACTCAACATGAAGACTTCAGGGAAACAGAAAAAAAATTAATATCACACACAAAAAAAGGAAACTAGATTAAATCATTTTAAAAAATTCATACATTCACAAATTTAGAACTGACAAGGATGTTAAAGGTCATCAAAGCAGGCTCCCTCATTTTACAAAGGAAGAGCCAAGGCCCAGAAAATCGAAACAAACTGCCTAAGGTCACAGAGGTTGCAAGCACCAGATGCAGAATTCAGGCCTAAGTTTTCTGACTCCAAATCTGATGTGCCTTCCATTGCAGTATAGTGTTTCATTATATGAATTGAGGCAAAGTGAAGTAATCAGAACCAGGAAAACAATATTCACATGACCACAGCAATGTCAAATTTTTAAAAAGAAAGGAAAAGAAAATGTATAATTATAATGACCAAACTTGGTCCCAGAGGAAAGTTGAGGAAATACACTTCCCTCCCTTCTTTGAAGAGGTGGAAGACCATGGGTGTTGAATATTTCCTACAATGCCAGACCCAGGTGATCTATTGATTAGTTTTACTGAACTGCCTTCCCCCTACCCCCCTTTTTAATCTGTATTACAAGGGATGGCTCACTGTGCAAGAGAGGAGGAAGCAACATATTTGAAAAGTGAATGGAATGTAAAAACAAAAGACCTCAACAAAATAAGATTAAAAAAAAGACTCTCAAGTAAAGTAAATGTACTTTAAAAAATGCAACCAATGGGGGGGGGGGTGGCTAGGTGGTGCAGTGAGCAAAGCACGGGCCCCGGAGTCAGGAGGACCTGAGTTTGGTTCTGGCCTCAGACACTTAGCACCCCCACACACACAAAAAAAAAACCTAGCCATGAAACCTTGGGCAAGTTACTTAACCCCAATTGCCCTCCCCCCCCCAAAAAAAGGCAAAAAAATGCAACCAATAACTGCTAAGTGAGTGGTTTGTTAAATGTGGACCAGAAAGCTAACCACAATTTTTTCCCAAAAGCTTTTTTATATGTATTTATATATGCATATATAGAAATATATATTTCCTATTTATTATATAGTGTCTTATCACTAAACTTTAATCACAGCAGAATTCAGAAGATAATCTTCAGAATCACATTTGTTGTTGTGTTTACTGGGAAAGGGGAATTTTGGCAGAAAGAGCTGGCTCAACATACTTGGGGAAAATATTTAGAAATATATCTTAAGTTGGTCCAACAGGAAGGAAAAAGTTGGAAGGAGTTTTTAAGTCACAAAGTACCTGATTCTTGACATAAACAGTCAATTTGCTAATAGATGTCCTTAATTCAAAGAGAGTTCAAGTGAAGTTTGGTGTTCCATTTATTGGTACTAATGTGTAGGTTTTATTTTAATTGCCATGCAGTAAAAATCATTCATCTTTCCCCCTAAATTCACCCCCCTTCTTCATTTCCCTGTTTCTGCCAAGGATACCACCATTCTTCTAGTCACCCAGGTCCAAAGCCTATGACTCATCCCAGACTCTTCACTCTCACTCAACACCCCCACCTCATACATCCAATTACTTGCTAAGTCTTGCTGATTCTATCTCCTGGCTTCTCATATCTATCACCTTCTCTCCCATAACACCACAAAGGCCCCTAATTGATGTCCTTATCGCCTCTCACCTAGATATATCCCAATAGCCTCATCAGTTTCCCTGTGTCCAGTATCTCCTCTCTCCATCCATTTTTCTTTGAGTAACACAGTTGTCAAATTAATATTCCTAAAGTACAGTTCTAACCCTGTCATTTCCCTCTTCAAGAAGCACCTGTGTTTCTTATTGTCTCTCAATTAAAATACAAACTCCACTGTCATTTAATGCCATTTACAGTCTGGCTTCAATTTTTTACCTATTATTTTTTTAACCTCAGCATTCTACAGTACTGAATTTACCTATTTTTCTAGACTGATTACACATTAATCACTCTGACTCCATATTCAAGCCAAATAGACCTATTTGCCCTTACACATACACAACATTCGACATCTCTTGTGTGGGGGCCTTTGTATGTGTTGTCTCCCACACCTGGGATACTTTCCCTCTTTCCTCAAGGCTCAGATCAAGTGCCATTTCTTACAAGAAGCTGTTTCTGATCCACCCTTCACCCCAAGTTATTCTCCTTCAAAATAAATTACTTTGTATTTATTATGTAGTTACGTTTCAATGCATGGTGACTAGCCCCAACAGAACATATATTCACTGGGGCACAGCCTGCTTAGTGCTTTTTTTCTCCAGAATCTCACGTAGTGCTGGCCCATCATAGGTGCCAGAAATACTTGTTGAACGGAATTCTAATCATATGTTACTCATTTGAGGCTTCCAAAAGGATTCTAAAGTCAAAGACTAGTTGACATACTAGATGACAAAATACAGGCAGGAAAGGTTAAGCAGCAGGGTTAAGGTCACACCGTGAGTAGGTGAGAATAACCTATTCCAGATTGGTTTATTGCAGCAAATGAGGCCTTGCCCTGATTTAGAAAAGGAAACACATACCTTAAAAAATCACTTTCTTACTGGCATCATTAAAAATTCACCAATTATCACCTTTAGGCTTTTGGCCATATGCAAACAAAATTAGGAGAATTGAGCACTTTGGTTAGAAAACGCTCATAAAAGTCAGATTCTAACTTATCAGTCAATATTGAACAAAAAAGACATTTTACACAGCAAGGCCTGAAGGCAAATAGTATAGACTCTGAGGTCAATACTGGAAGATAAGCATCTGGGAAAAGAATTCCTGGCTCTTACTACCCTGTGAGGTCAGGTCAAATTATTACTGTTTGCTTGTTTTTTAAATGACTGGTACCTGATGAAACTCTTAATGTGCTATTTGGCTCTTCCTTCTCAGTGAACAAGGGACACACTGTTGATATCTTCCCCTGGAACTTTTCAAATCAAAGCTAGTTTTGTGCATGGAATTGACCCAATAGGTTAGAAAAGCCTCATAAATATTTATTATTAATAAAATAAATTGAAAAGTTGAAACTCAAGGGATTGTGGAACTGAATCTTGTAAACTAAAGGTAAATTAATAAAGACAAAAGACTAAAAAAATAAAATTTCAATTATTCAGAAAATAGTTTACTTGCTTACAATTTACTTTTTGAATATGCACAGCTCATTAGTGTATCCATTAGAGGGTGCAGAAGCAAGGGAAAGAAGAAAGCACTTCAAATCTGGCACCTATCACAGTACCTAGTACATTGTAGGAGCTTAATAAAAGATTGTTGAATGAGTGAAATCTAATTCTGCAGTTGAATCACTGAAACTACAACTATTTAGTAGATATCTACTACGTGTTCGGTCATGTGAAGAGGCTAGAATGATTCAAATAAAGTCCAACATAATCTATGGGGTTCAATTATTCACTTTTTCTCTATCCAATTCATTCATCCATTGATTTGGATAATTGAATAGGTGAAGATGAGATCCGTCTGAAACCTCAGCATTCTACAGTACTGAATTAATCAATTATCACTCTCCTCAATTATAAAAATAATTCAATACTGGCTTTATGTATTAAAGCCAGAATTAAGATTGAGGATATCTCAAAAGTTCTTTTACTGTGAATTTATTTAGATTTCCAAACATTTGAATAGTTTATCCTTTTTTCTTTTTTGCCCTTAAATCTTTTAAATTTTAAATATATTTTCAATTCAACTTGGGCAGGAGAGAATGACTAAAAGATTGCATTAATCATTTATTAAATGTGTGATTAACAAGGAAAGTAAAGTTCATCATATTTAGCTCAAGGAACAGATATTATTTCATCTTTATCTCATCTTTTAAAATTTTATGTTGCATAAGGTTTGTGTGCATAATTATTAGTACAGGTACATGTAAATAATTTATACATAAATACAGACATACTGAGAGCGTGAGCTCAAAAACTTTTTACTGATGAATTAGAGATCAAAAAGTTTGGAGATTACTGTCCTAGCATGATGTTTCTGGGCGTGTCTAACAGGCCAAACTAATGAGTTGAGAAAGCTCTTTTCCTATATGGATGGTCACAGGTTCCTGTTTCCAGATCTTTCCTTTTTTTTCCCCTACACCAACCAACTCTACTCTGTACATGTGCCTCCACCCTCCCAGGTCTTAACTTTGCTTGGAGTTTGTGTTGTAAGTGAAAAATCAGCCACAAGTAGAGTACTTGCCCTCTTCTCTCTTCATTACTGCAATCATCCTTTTCAAACATTGCTCCCCAACTAAAAGCACTCATTCTCCCCAAATGGACCCTGATATATTTTACAAAGGTATCAGCAAGAATGAGGTTGAGAAACAGCAATATTGGCCCCTAAAATCCCTGTGAGTTAGAATATTTGGATATATCTCACAAAATTTATCATAACCAGGGAATAACTCCATTCTTTGGGAAGATGATCAGTACAAAAAATGCATTAGCAACCTCAGAATTAAAAGGATATCCTCTCCTCTTCACAATTTCTCGATGTCCCAGAACAAGAATAACCACATTTCCCCAAATGCTTTTAATTCTTAGTTCTTTAAACCGTATTTCATTATGAACAAACTGCTTATCAGGGAACATTGGATATCCCACATCAGGGATCCTTCTTGGCAGTGGATAAAACCAACTTTTCAGGGACTAACAAAAATTAAGAGAGGAAACCTTCTTCCTTCCAACAGCACCCGAATGTAACCAAAGATTCTATGTCATAACCTCCACTGCCTAGAGGGACATGAAAAGAGCCTTATTAAAAAAAACAAAACAAAACACTATATACCACAATGACCTTCCATGGAAATCATTCCATTACAGCTGACATTCAATAATCTCTATATTCTAAAGAGGAAATCTTGGCTTTTTAAAGTCAGATTTTCTACTTTACCCTTGGAAAAATCCTTTAATGCAACCACCTGCTGAAAGGCACTTTAAATAATGAAGGCTTTCCCTCCCACTCTCCCTAAATTTTGTCCTTTCACCTTTCAGTGATTTAAAACTTCTGTGCTCTCTAATATGACCTAAACAAGAGGACATAATCTTCCCTCTGTCATCTAAATACTGACTCCACAAGTTGCTCTGAGTTTCATCTGTTTGTAACAAAGCAGCCAAGTTCTCAGTACCAATATATGCTCATGCATAAGATGCTTTCCTAGGGTCATGAGATTTAAAAGATGCTAAGTCATTACTTTTTTTAAACTTTGATTAGCTCAAATCTAGTAGGTGAGAGAATATAAAAACAACTATTTGGTACAATTTAAAACTGTAATAAGGGGATTCTGCTTTGTTTTGTAAGTTCTAAGAGGTGGTGGATGAATGCATACATTTACAGACAATGCAGTGCATAGATTTGTTTTGTTTCCCTTACAAAGAAAGGTCCTATGTTGGTGGGAGTGGTGGAGAAGTCATTGGGAAATAACAGATGTAATAAAAGAAAAGCACATCCATAAAACATCTTTTTACATTGCAAATTCAGAGAGCAGAGTGTAATTTCCATCTGGGGCAGAGGTGAGATCAGAGAAGATTTCATGGAAGAAATGGATTTTTGGCTCAGTCGTTGAAGGAAGCTAGGATTCCAACAGGCAAAGATGGGGAAGAGAGCATTATTGGCAGATGGAAAATGTAGGAGCAGTTCAGACCCTTCAATGTAGCGAGTATTTAATTGGGGCAGCTTATAGAAAGGGGACTAGTTGGAGATAAGGCTGGAAAGGTAGGCTGGGGACAGGTCAAGAAGGACCTAAATGCCAACTGAAGAAGTTTGAACATATTAGGTATAAGTCAAGGTGGGATTTCCTAAGAGAACTGTAAGACAGATATTCATGTTAAATGACACTTCTATACACTTGAACTCTCAATTCTTTACTCATGACTTTCTCCACCGTCCAATGGAGCCTCATATGAACATGGAAACATCTTTTCTTCCAGTCCATCTCCCTCACTGGGACATTGTTTGCCTCACTTCTACTCCCATGGCTTACCACTTTATCCTCTCTATTAACACAAAAATGGTCTATCTCTACTTCCTCACTTCTTTCCCCCTACCGTTACTTAGGCTTCTGCTCCTACCACTGTACTAACACTGGCCACTTCAGGGTCTGTGTGAAAAATACCACAGGTTTGGTCCACACCTTAAGAAACAAATATAGTGCACAAAGGTGTCGTGATAAGAACACAGGACTTGGGAACAATAGATCTGGATTCAAATCCTAATTCTACCCATTTTTCTGTGTGACCTTACGTAAATCATTTTTGCCTTTTAGGCCTCAGTTTCCTTATCTCTAAAATGGAAGGAAAAAGAAAGAGGTGGACTCAGGACTTCTTAAACTTTTTCTACGTGTGACCTCTTCAGCACTTCTTAAACTGTTTAAGAAGCACTGCACTCGATGACCCCTAAACTTTCTTTTGGATCTCACATTCAAAGATCCTAAATAGTGGCTCAATAACATTGTTAAAGCACATGGGTTCCCCATTGCCAATGACATATTTCCCTTGTGAAAACCACTGCACATGTTAGTATGAGGGAAGTCAAAAAACTTCATTTTTGGTTTCTATGGATGTTTACCAATAAACACGATTTACTATGAATATTAATAATTTCCACAATATGAATTTGGCAACATTTTCCTTTGGTTTTCTGAAATAAAAGTATTTTAAAGATATGCCCCCAAACCCTATACAGTCTGACAATACTCTTCCTGCCTGTTCCATCCTATCCTACCCAAATTATTCATTCTACTCTCCTTCATATAATCTATGTTTCAGTCACACCAGATTACCTAACCTGCCTCTTACACAGGGTGAATACTCCTGCCTATCAGTCTTTGCACATGAGGCTCCCTATGACTATATTACCTGAACCTCATCTCAGCTAGTTGAAATTCTACCATCTTTCAAGACTAATGTCTATTGCCACTTCCTCCTGAAAGTCTTCCTTATTTCCTTTGACAAGAACTGATCTTTCCCACTCAGACACATGGCAGCACTTGGTGCCTCTCACGTGGTTATCATGATCTATGTCATATAACAAATAATAATAATTAATAATAAGCATTTACATAGCACTTTAACATTTGCAAAGTGTTTTATATGAATCATCTTATTTGAGCTTCAACAACCCTATAACGTAAGAGCCACAGATGGTATTATTCCCCATTTTACAAATTAGAAAACTGAAACTCAGAGAGGTTAAGTCAAGGATGGGGAACCTTAGACCTCAAGGCCACATGTGGTCCTCTAGGTCCTAAAGTGCAGCCCTTTGACTCAACCCAAACTTCACAGAACAAATCCCCATAATAAAAGGATTTGTTCTGTTAAACTTAGACTCAGTCAAAAGGCCACGCCCAAGGACCTAGAGGAACACATGAGGCCTCAAGGTCAAAGGTTCCCCACCTCCAGGTTAAGTGATTTGCCCAAGTGGCTGAACAAGTGTCAAAGACAGGACTGGAATCCAGGTATTTCAGACTCCAAGTCCATTATATACTTTATCTTCCTGCTCTATTATTAACTAGCAGATGGTGGAAGGATGGGATTATGTCTTACTTATCTTTGAAAGCTTCCCAATACCTAGCAAAAATGTTTATTCAATCAAATATGCTTAAATTCACTCGACCTCCCTGCCATGCAAACATTATTGAGAATTTGTCTTAGCAAAAACATTGAGAGAGAGAGAGAGAGCGTGTGTTTTAAGAACTAAGGATACAGATCACCACTAGGAAGAACATTTTGAATTAGTTTCTTGGATTTGAGAGTCTGTTTCCATAGTAACAAGAAAGAACACAGGTCTTTAAATTCTAGGGCAATTGAATAGAGCATTTTATATATCTAGTGATTTGGGGGTATCATTTAACTCACAGTTTAAAAAAAAAAGATAATGGTTTGAAGTCTTGCCAAATACTGATTTGTTTAATTTTGTTAAGTGCAGGAGAGGTGAATGAAAGAGACTTCCCTGTAAGAGCTGTATCCAAAATTGACACTGTGAAGTCTGAAGTAAGTACAGCTGATTCTCAGGGTGCTAATCTTATCAAAGGAAGTAAGTTTGACTTTACTTCAGAGACCATTAACACTTTAATTATCAAACTGGACTGAGCCAACAAAAATACTCTTTTTTTTTTTTTTACCCCATCTTTCCTGTTTAATTGAAGTAGTTTTTATTAAATAGCAAAGACAGTTAATCTAGTAGTAATAGTACTGGTACTAGTAACAGCAGAATGTATAATAGGATTTTAAGGTTTGCAAAGTACCTTCCTAATATTATTTTATTTTCACAAGATCCCTACCCTGGGAGGAAGGTGCTATTATTATCCAAATTATATAGATAAGGAAAATGAGACAGTGGTTAAGTGACTTGTTCAAGTTCACAATGGCAGTAATTACCTGAGGCATGATTTGCATTTATGTCTTCTTAATTTCAAGTCCCATGCTGTGTATATTACACTGCCTAGTTAATTAATGTTACGTTCTTAAATGATAGCCTTTCTGACTCAAGGTCTGGTAACAATTGCTCACAATGTCTGATGAGGATTCATTATGAAAATTTTCTCCATGGGCAATCATTTCTTGCCTCGTTTGCTTTCACCTTGAGTAAAACTGCTTCCAAAAAAAAAAAAAAGAACTGTTCCCTTCCTTGCACCAACTATGTCAATGTTATAATTAGTACAATTTTAGAGACAGGATTAGGGATTACAGAAAGCATGATAAAGTGGGAAAAAGGCTTGACTTGGGAGTCAGAAGATCCAGGTTTGAGTTCTTAGCTCTCTGATATGTAGGATCCTTGGATCATAGATGTAGTACTGAAAGTACGCTGGGAGGTCATTTAGTCCAATTCAGTTATTTAAGAAACAGGAAAACCAAGGCCCAGAAAGGCAAAATAACTTGTCTAAGGTCACACAAGAGAGATGGAATTTGGACCTGGGTCCTCTAACTCCAAATCTGGTGTTCTTTCCACATACTATCTATGAGAGCTACGTTACTTGCCTCCTCTGTAAAAACAAATGAGGATATCACAGGATCATAGATGTAGACGTGGAAGAGACGTTAGAGGTCATTTAGTTCAACCCCCAGTTGGGGGATAAATACGAAGAAAGGCCCAAAGCAGCAGAGTGATGTATTCCAAGTCACAGAAAGGCAGAGGGGTAATTCGAATCCAGGTCTTCTGATGTCAAGTCCAGCACTCCATCTGTACCATTCTGTCCCTTAAGTGGCTGGACTATATGCCCTCTAATGTTCCTTTCAGCTCCAAATACTTTCAAATTTTCATACTGACTTATCATGAAGCCCATAGTCTGAAAATCTCAGCTTCCACATTAAGAAGATATTTTTGGTTCCATCTAATGAACCAAGAGGTGAATTCATCCACAAGTTACTGAGGAGAGTGTTGTTGAGAATCAATTAAGTTAGTATTTGTAAAGCACTTAGCAAAGTGTCTGGCACATAGTAGGTATGCCCTTTCCTCCTCCCTCTTCTGTCACTTCCCATTAAGATAACAGTGTATTTTAGCTTTGCCAACTAATTAGATTGGGTTCTGATGGGATGGTTTCAAGTCTAATTGTCTTGAGGTCTCTGTCTCCCTACCACCAAGATATGTCCTGGGGTCTTTCCTCGTGGAACCTTGTGCTCCAAGGTCCTAGATATTTCTCTAAGTTCCTTTCCAACAACAATTGCCACAGGTACTGGAATCACTAGCTATGATTCTTGTCTAAAGTCATATGGCTTTTTAAGAGCAGAAGTTGGGGCAGAATATAGGATCCCTATTACACTATGATGCCCCCCCCAGAACAAAGGTTCTATGCCCACTGCCCCAATTTACTCAACCTCCACTACTTAATCATCCTCCTTAAACTGTACTTCAATTCCTATGAATCCAATGAAACTGCTCTTTCAACATCCATCAATAATGTTGGGGGGTTTTGTTTTTTGTTTGGTTTTGGCTTAACCACTCCATCCAAGTTTTAAAGGATAGGTGACGTTCATCCTCTGTTTTCAAAGAGGACCAGTGACATCATGTATTTGACTTGTGTATAAACTGGATTTGTAAAGCAGAGTTGCACAGAATCATCAGCCTCATTCTCTCTCCCACAATCGTCAACGTCCAGTGGCAAGATAGAAGTTAAGATCACTAGCAATGGCCCAGGACTCAGTGGATAACCTGATATCTTTGACATCTGACCACACCCTAAGCCTACTTCAATTGCCTCCATGGCCACTGGAACAAACTGTCCTCTTTCACCATTTCCACCAGAAGTCTTCACATGCTTGGGGGGTAGACATCCCCCTAACTAACCGGGTTTGAGGCCTGACAATTACCTTCAACGTGGCTTAGCCCATCTGCCAACAGAGCTTTACTGGAGTGTGCCAATGCACATGCTACAGCTTCCTGGAGTCACAGGTGAGAGTTGGGTAAGAGGTAGACACCAAAGGTGCATAAGCAGCCTGGAAAGGGGCTTAGCAAGCCCTCACAGAAGAGGTGCTCGGCCTCCCTGAATACCCCCACACTACGATATATACATCAGGTCAATCTGAGTCCTTGAAAGCACAATACTGACATCATTATAACCACGTACCTCCTTCCTTTTATGTCAAATTTCTATAACCAGGACAGTTGAACTATAAAAGTTGTTTGTTTGTTTGTTTTAAATTGCAACTTTTTGCTACAATACTCAAACACCTCTGAGTTACAATAATATGATACAAGTATGAAAGATCTTAATGCTTTACATTTTGCTTTTCTGAATTTGCAGTTGCTATTTGTTTCAACCTCCTAACCTAAGTAACTCACCCTTCATTCCTTAGTATGTGACTATGCATTTATATGTTGCATCAGGCAGTACCTCATGCCTCATATTTTTACATACATCCCCAAAGAAGAGAAAGAACAAAGATGTCTTAAGTTTCAAATTTTGTTTTTGCTTCAAATTTTATGCCAATGTTTTAGCTTTTAATGGAGCCATAAGCTTCATTTTGAGAAAGTAACAAGATTAGACAAAAGTATGGTAGTAAAGTGCTTAAAAATACACATCAAAGTGATGTCCATGGGAAGGACAGATAAAGAAGAAAAGAGTGGACACGAATTGGTGATTGATATATGGGGGAAGGAAGAGATTGTCCAGAGGAAAGACGAATCAATCCAAGTGAGGAAGAATTGAATCAATGAGAGAACTGAGTTATAATACACAGCAGGGACTATACATTCAAACTTATATAGAGAAGTTACTTTCTCTAATCTCTTCAGTCTCCTGACACTTCCATCCACGGGTGTGCTGGTACTTAAATTTCAAGTGTGTATATTCATACATTGGAAATCAGCAAAAGAAAACAAATAAAGGCTTGGTTTGTTTTGTTGATTTCTGGACTTAAGAAAATGTTGGAGAAAAATGTTAATGATGCAGATTAAATTTAAAAGTACATCAGGCATAATTTTTAAAATCGGTTGTTAACCCTTTATCAGCATACCCCCCTTCTTCTATCCCACCCTTTTAAAATATTATTAGAGGTTGAAGAGAGAAATAAAAAAATCAAAAGCAAGGCCAAGATCATATGTAAAGTAAATCAAACTCCACAAGCTCAACCAGGCTCCAAAATTTTCACTAGGTCTTTGTCCTCTTGTGAACATTAAAAAAAAAGATAATTATTTATCTTTATCCCGTAAAAGCACACTCTTTTAAGAAAAATAGCCATAGTGTTGGGAAGTCAGGTCCCTGTACTTATTTACATGGCTGTGTTAACATATAACCAGCATTACTCTTATTCTAGTGTACCTACTTTGGGTCTGCATTAAATATTTGAATTTCTTAGAGACAGAGAACTGCAAGTCTGAAATACTAAGACATATTGCTTCTCTCATTTACATAGAAGACATGAAAGCATAGTTCAACATCCCATATCACCCTTATGATGACTTTTCTTTATGATAGGATATGCACTATTTTCGTACCCTAATCAGGGGTGGTTCTTAACCAGTTTACATATTGTTAGTTATGGATGATTCCCTCAAGCAAATGAACAAGAAATCCATCATCTAATTTAAGCCATTGTGCAAATATCAAGGTAAAATTTATATGAAATTTAGTGTTTCAACAAAACTTTCTCCTGTTACTTTAATATTTGCATCTCGCCCATTTTAGGAAGCAGGATAGTTTGTGTTTCCTATTTGTAATTTCCATATTTACGAATATGCAAATTTTACCTAAGACACTGGCTCCTGCCCCAAGGTTTTTGCATGATATTAATATTAAACATACTATACACTGCTTTCTAAAACTATTTAGGAAAATTGTGGCTTTCTCAATATCTCTGTTATTGGTTTACACAGAATTTTAATTCCAGTCTGCCTCAAGTAGAACATTCACTATGAGTACAATATTATACAAAATTATATGAGTTTTTTGAACATCTGTGATTGGTTATGACTTCTGGTCCCTACTTCATGTTTAAATTCCTTAAGATACAGACACCAGATCAATGTTCTCCTAAACATAGCCAGCAAAGTTTTCACCAAACCTGGGTGTGAACCTATAATAATTTACCAGCATATATTTCTTATATAAAAAAAATGGACCTACACTGTAGAACTGGATGAGTCTTTATAGGTCATCAGGTTCAGGTGAGGAAACTGGCCCAGAAAGATAATATGATTTGCCAAGTGTCACATATATAGCATATAACAGAAATTACAGTGGAAATGAATGCTGGGTCTGGAGGACCTGGATTCAAATCTTAGCTCTGCTATTTATTATCTATGTGAAAGTAATAAGCAAATCACTTTAACTCCTCTGGGTCTCAGTTTACTCATCTGTAAATGAAGGAGTTGAATTATATGAACTTTACAATCCTTTCCAGCTTTATGTCAATGATCCTATGAAACAAGGTCCTTCAACTCTTTGTCATGCTCTTTACAATGCTCTTTCCCCTAGAGCAAAGGTGATGAATGAAAACAGAGGAGAAAAATAAAGAAAAGACAGCTTTGGAGAGCATCCCGATCTGGCCACCACTTGTGTTCTGACAGAGGGATTCAATTGCACGAGGGGAAGACTTGGGGAGGTACAAATGGAACTGGACACCAGCTTACTGAAACATTGATTGTCTTCTCCTGAAGAGTTAAAACTACTCTGAATTGGGGTGAGGGGGTATTCTCCTTTATTCATGCTGACTCCTTCCTTCCTACCCTACCCCTTTTAGTAGGAGGGGGCAATGTTACAGAAGCAAGCAGTCATGAAATCTTTAGCATTCCATAGCCTGCAAATTCTCTCATCTTCCTACTCCTGTCCCTGAGAACAGCAAAAATAAAATTTTGATGTTGAAACTGTACTCTGGAAAGAGCTACAAGGAATCACTGCTCTGAAACAATTAAGTTGAAATAATGAGTCATAACGTTATACCTTTCTTGAAACAAACTGGGTTTCTCTAAGCTAAGGTAATTCTTTTATAAGACTACACCAGGGTCTATGGAATGCCCAGGTAGGGAAATGAAGCTATGGATTTTTGTAGAGGAAAGGTGGGAAGGGTTGGAGGGAACAGGGCAGAGAAACACTCCCAGTTTTTTTGTAGAGAACTCTCAGATCAGGTTTGCTTAAAGGTAAAGGTTCAACCATGTGTATATTATTTTTTTATGTTCTTTTCCAACAGATTTTGGGAGGGAAGGCTGGGAAGAAGCACTTCTCTGTGGAAGCTGGCTACTCTTCAATCCAATGATTCCAGCCTCCTGGCTGCTCCACAAACAAGACACTCTATCCCTCTACTCTAGGCATTTTCTCTGGTTATCCCTCATACTTGGAACACTCTCCCTCGTCCGCTCAACTACTGACTTCCCTGGCTTCCTCCAAGGCTCAGTAAAAATCCCACCTTCTCAAGGAAGCCTTTCCCAACCCCTCTTATTTCCAGTGTCTTCTCAGGTGATACAGTGAATAAAGTTTGGAACCTGGAGTCAGGAAGACTCATCTTCCTGAGTTCAAATCTGACTTCAGACACAGTGTTACTCTGAGTAAGTCACTTAATGCTATTTGTATCAGTTCCTCATCTGTAAAATATGCCCTTTCTCTCCACTCAAGTGCACACTACCTTAGCTCACGTGGACTGCACAAACAGCATCTGAATTGGTCTCACTGTGGTGAATCCCTTCCCTCTCCAATCCACCCACCACACAGCTGCCAAAGTGAGTTTCTTAAAAGCCAGATCTGACTTTGTAGCACCCTTTCTCAACAAAATTCACTAGACTTCCTATTGCATCTAATACACTCCTCAGTTTAGCTTTTTAGGTGGTTGTGGGGGAGGTCACAGAATTTCCTGCTTCTACCCCGCCATCTTGGCTCTGCTTTTTAAAGTTTAGCTTTTTAAAGTCCTTCATAGGGGGGGATGGAGCCAAGATGGCAGAGTAAAGGCAGAAACTGCCTGAGCTGTTCCCCAAACCCCTTCAAATAGGTGTAAAAAATAACTTTAAACAAATTCTAAAGTAGCAAAACCCACAAAAAGACAGAATGACACCAATTTCCAGCCCAAGACAATGTGGAAGGTCAACAGGAAAGGTCTGTTGTACCAGGCTGGGAGAGGAGCATAGTTCAGCATAGATTACACCAGCAAAGACCGGGCCCCACCAAACCCAGAGCAGGAAGCTGTGGCCTGAAACACTGGCAGCTGTGGTGGTTTCCGGACTTAGTCCATAATTGCCAAGGACAACTTAGAAGGTCAGTAGAAAATGTCTGTTGGACTAGGGTGAGGGAGGAGTACAGTTTAGCCCTGACCCCAGAACCAGGAGTAGTCCTTCAAAGCAACTGAATCAGCAGCAGCAGCTACATCCAGTGATCTCAGCCCACAGAGGGAAAGGAGGAGTCCAACAATTAGCCAGAAGGAGATTACAAGGGTCTCTTTGCTGGCCCTGAGGCAGGACTCTGTTGCTTTCCTCATACTTGGATCTGGGTCACAGTCCTAGGTGGCAGTCCTGTGGCAAGGAGAAGCACTGGCATAACAGAACTTGTGGCAGCAGTGGAGAGGGAACCCTCCTTACAGTTCCTGGGCAGAAAAGAGTGCTTGTGGTCACTCACTGATCAAAATATAGTCCAGGAGAGGAGTAAACACCTCTCCTTAGATCATACCACCTTGGAAGAACTGAAAACTTACAGGTCCCTAGAAGTATCTCTGAAAACAGTTGCACAAACCCCTGAAGTTTGGAGAGTATACCCTCCACATTGGAAGCAGAGCCCACCTTAACAAAGAGTTAAAAGGTCAAGTAATAGGCTGGGAAAATGAACAAGTAATGGAAAAAAAACTCAGACTACAGAAACTTACTTTGGCCACAAAGAAGATCAAAACATACACTCAGAAGAAGACAATAAAGTCAAAGCACCTATATCCAAAGCCTCCAAGAAAAATATGAATTGGTCTCAGGTCATGGAAGAGCTCAAATAAAGGATTTTCATAATCAAGTATGAAAAGGAGAGGAAAAACTGGGAAGAGAAATGAGAGTGATGCAAGAAAATCATGAAAAATGAGCCAACAGCTTGGTAAAGGAGACCCAAAAAAATACTGAAGAAGATTACAACTTAAAAAAATAGACTAGATCAAATGGCAAAAGAGGTCCAAAAATCCAATGAAGAAAAGAATGCCTTAAAAACAGAAGGATTGGTCAAATGGAAAAGGAGATCCAAAAGCTCACTGAAGAAAAAATTTCCTTAAAAATTAGAATGGAGCAAATAGAAGCTAATGACTCTATGAGAAGTAAAGAAATTCTAAAACAAAACCAAAAGAATGAAAAAATAGAAGACAATGTGAAATATCTCATTGGAAAAAATAATTGACCTGGAAAATAAATCCAGGAGAAATAATTTTAAAATTAATTGGATTACCTGAAAGCTATAATCAAAAAAAGAGCCTAGACATCAACTTTCACGAAATTATCAAGGAAAACTTCCCTGATTTTCTAGAACCAGAGGGGAAAATAGAAATTGAAAGAATCCATTGATCACTTCCTGAAACAGATCCCAAAATGAAAACTCCCAGGAATATTATAGCCAAATTCCAGAGTTCCCAGGTCAAGGAGAAAATAATGTGAGCAGACAGAAAGAAAGAATTCAAGTTCTGTGGAACCACACTCAGGATAACACAAGATTTAGCAGCTTCTACATTAAAGGATCAGAGGGCTTGGAATATGATATTCCAGAGGTCAAAGGAGCTAGGATTAAAACTAAGAATCACCTACCCAGCAAAACTGAGGGTAATACATGAGGGGAAAAAATTGAAATTCAATGATATACAGGAATTTAATGCATTCTTGAGAAAAGACCAAAGCTAAATAGAAAACTTGACTTTTATATACAAGACTCAAGAGAAGCATGAAAAGGTAAACAGGAAAGAGAAATCATAAGGGAATTATTAAAGTTAAACTGTTTACATTCCTACATGGAAAGAATATATTTGTAACACATAAGACCTTTCTCATCATTAGGTAGTTGGAGGGAATATATCTAGACAGAGGGAAGAGAGTGAGTTAAATATGAAGGGATGATAGTTTAAAAAATAAAATTAACAGGTAAGAGAGGAATGTACTGGGAGAAGGAGAAAGGGTAAATTATCTCACATAAAAAAGCAAGAAAAAGTTTTTACAATGGAGTGGAAGAGGGTGGAGGTGTGAGGGAATGAGTGAACCTTACTCTCATCAAAATTAGCCTAAGGAAGGAATGACATACACACTCAAATAGTATGGAAATCTATCTTACCCTACAGGGAAGGAACAGGAAAAGGATGGGGGGTGGGGAAAGAAGGGAGGGCAGACTGGGGGAAGGGTAATCAGAAGCAAATACTTTTAAGGAGGGACAGGATGAAAGGAGAGAATGGAATAAACAGGAGGCAGGATAGGATAGAGGGAAATATAGTTAGTCTTTCACAACATGACTAATATGGAAGTCTTTTGCATGACTGCACCTGTATAACCTATATTGAATTGCTTGCCTTCTCAATGAGGGGAAGGGGAAGAGAGGAAGGGAGAGAATTTGGAACTCAAAGTGTTAAAAACTGTTCTTACATGTAACTGGGAAATAAGATAAACAGGCAATAGGGTATAGAAATCTATCTTACCCTACAGGATAATAGAAGGGGAAGGGTATGAGAATACAGGGGTGGCATGATAGAAGGGGAGGGCAGATTCAGGGAAGGGATCATCAGAAGCAAAACACTTTTGAGGATGGACAGGGTGAAAGGAGAGAGAGAATAGAATGGGTGTAGAAGGAACAGGATGGAGGGAAATACAGTTAGCAACAGTAACTGTGGAAAAAAAAAACTTTGAAGCAAGTTTCTCTGATAAAGGCCTCATTTCTCTAACATATAGAGAACTGTGTCAAATTTATAAAAATAAGAGCCATTCCACAATCGCTAAATGATCAAAAGATATAATCAGTTTTCAGATGAAGTAATTAAAGTTATCTATAGCCATATGAAAAAATATTCTAACTCACTATTGATTGCAGAAATGCAAGTTAGAACAATTCTGAGGTACTACTTCTTACCTATTAGATGAGATAATAGAACAGAAAAGGTAAATGACAAATGTTGGAGAGGATGTGGGAAAAATGATACATTAATGTACTGTTGTCAGAGTTGTGGACTGATTAAATCATTCTATAGAGCAGTTTGGAACTTATAAAAACCATGTATACCCTTTGACATAGCAATACCACTACTAGGTCTGTATCCCAAAAGAGAAAAAACAAAAAGAAAAAGGACCTATAAGTACAAAAATATTTATAGTAGCTCTTTTCTGGGGCTAAATATTAAAAATTGAGGGGATGCAAATAAACTGGAGAATGGCTGAATAAGTTGTAGTATTTGTAATTATGTAATTATGATGGAATACTATTGTACTATAAGAAATGAGCAGGATACTTTCAGAAAAACCTAGGAAGACTTACATGGGTTGATGCAAAGTGAAGTGTCCTGGGTACAAAGTAACAGCAATATTGTGAGATGATCAGCTAATCTTAGCTATACAATGATCCTTGACAGCTCTGAAGGATTTAGAATGAAAAATACTATCCATCCCCAGAGAAAGAAATGATGGTGTCTGAATACAGACTGAAGCATATTTTCTTTTTCCAAAAAAAAAAAAAAAAGTCCTCACAACCTTGCTCCAGTGTTCCCTTCCATATCTCTCATACATTCTTTCCCTTTATGCACTCTTTTCAGACTTGCAGGGGTGGGGAACCTGTGGCCTCAAGGTTATAAGTGACCTTCTAGGTTCTTAAGTGTGGCCCGTTGACAGAATCCAAACTTCACAGAGTGTACTACCTTGCTACCTATTAGCAGAGCCTACCTCATTTTATTAAGGGGATTTGTTCTATGAAGTTTGGATTCCGTCAAAGAGTCACACTTGAGGACCTAGAGGGTCACATGTGGCCTTGAGGCCACAGGTTCCCACTGTCAAACTGGACATTCTGTTGTTTCTGGCTCAGGATGACACCTGCCATGTCCAGGCCTTTGCCGAGGCTGTCCTTTGTGCTTGAAATGCTACTAATTCGCTCTGCCTCTCCAAATCAATATTTTTCAATCAACCCTTAGCTCAAACATGGTGCACATTCCTCCATAAAGCTCTTCCTGGTCGCCCCAGCTGCTAGTGCCTCCCTCTCTTCAAATTATCTTGTGTATATTTTATAAAAATTTTTGTAATTTTTTTTAATACACTTATCTGATCACAGGCTATCTTCCCTGATTAAATGTAACCTCCTAAAGGGCAAAGACTTTCGTTTTTTTCTTTAGATTCTCAGGGTCTACCATAGTGCCTGGCATAACAGGTACATAATAAATGCTTGATTGATTTGCTGATTGGCATGCTATAGCCCAGAATTTGATTCTATATGGGTCTGACCTGGAGCCCAGCCAAAATGGTTGCGTTTCCAACAATTCTCGGAAGCCCTGTTAAATCTTCTGTTATAGATCCTGTATGACCACCATGATTGTGGTTGTCCTAACTGGAACCCCAACCTCCAGCCTCTTCCCTGTCCTATTCTATCCTAGACACCATTAACTGACCAATCTTATCAAACCACTACATTGCATATTAATTTCCCATCCCCAATACTCCAACACCATTAAAAGGGGAAAGTTCAAATGCTGCATACTGGTTTTCAAGGTCTCATCCTATCTCACATGACTCCCTAATGCAAATCTCTGCTCTAATAAAACTGGTACATTCACCAGATCATACATTTAGAGCTGGAAGGGGCCTTCGAGGTTAGGCCATCTAGAAAAACCCTCTCATTTTACACGTGGGGAGACTCAGGCCAAGGGAGGTCAAACAATTTGCCTGACAACATTCAACCAGTAAGTGCAGAGTCACAATTTAAACCCAGGTCCAATACCCTTTCCTTTACTATGCTGCTCCCCCTACCCCATCCTGCCCAAATCAGTGTTTTCTAAATAACTGGCTAGAATGTCACGTCTTTCTGATTACCCATAGCCTACCCTTCTGTAAAGGTGTAGTAGCAGCAGTAGTAACAGCAGTAGTAATGGCTAACCTTCACATAGTGCTTTAGGGTTTGCAAATCACTTTACAAATATTATCTCATTTGATCCTTACAATAACCCTAGGAGATAGGTGCTTCTTATTATTCCCATTTCACAGTCAAGGAAACTGAGGCAAACTGAGGTTAAGGGGCTTGCCCAGGGTCACGAAGCTAAATTTGCACTCTGGTCTTCCTGACTACAGGTCCAGCACTCAATATCCAGCTATCTACCAATTCTTTGGTGCAAATGACTGCCCCCTCAGCCTATCCTAGCCATCTCTCTCCTCTGACCTCTTACCAGACTTGTCCGTCTCAATACCATGCCCCTAAACAAGCCGTTCTGTTCCTCACTAGCTATGGAAGCTCTGGGAAAGCCATTCCACCTCTGTGACCTGAATTTTTTCTTCTCTGAAACTGGAATAATAATTATAGTGATAATTACCTGAAAAAGAGGATTAAATGATATAACGAACAAGCCCTATGTAAACTCTAAAAAGGCATCGTAACTGTCTACGAATATTAGTTATGTTCTTTGTATCTCCCCAAATTGTTTTACACATTAGCAGTCATGCCTATAATTGAAATAACTCCATCTGACTATACCCATAAGGCACCTCCTATATATGGCCTTCATGATCCTTCCTCCACTTTCTAGTATTCTGTCCCCTTCCTCCAATTTGTACCAATATTCCCTATATTTTGTAAGTTTCACGAGAGCAGAGACTGTTTTATTTTTGTCTTTTTTTGCTAGGTAGCACAGTTTAAGAGTGCTGAGCCTAGAATCAGGAAGATATGAGTTCCAATCCAGTCTCAGGCACTTACTAGCTTTAAGACCCTGGGCAAGTCACTTAAACCTGTCTGCCTTGGCTTACTCATCTTTAAAATGGGGATAGTAATAGCACCTATCTCCTAGGGCCATCATGAGGATTAAATGACATTATTTGTTAAGTGCTTTGCAAACCTTAAATTGTCATATAAATGCTAGTTAGTATTATTACTAGCTCCTGTGGCTAGCACAATACAGATGTTTAATAAACTTTTGTTCAATTAAATTGAATTACCTCTCATTCTACAGGGTACCATTCTGTAGACAAACAGAAATACAAATTATAAGGGCATGGTAGCAAATACAGTATAATGAGTCAAGTTCAGAGAACATTTTCTTGCATCTTAACTCTATGATCTCTCATTTATAAATAGGTACCAATCATAAAAAAGAAAGAATGATAGATGTACAAATTTAATGGAATAAAGCAGGGATACCCTTAGACTGGGCAAAGAGGATCTAAACCAGGAAGGTTTAGATCTACTACTCCAGAAGGATCTGCTTGTAAAAACAGAGGTCAATCTCAAAATTAGCCCTGTCAATAGCACACACTATACACAATCTTCCCAGCCAAAAGGACAGAGCTAAGCATGTTCTTCTTAGCAGAAACTAGAACTGCTATAAAAATAAATGTACAAAGAATCACTAGGATTTCTTCAGGGTTATCTGATATGAAAGAATTAGAACTAAAGGGTGGGACTATTCACCATTTTGGATATAAGAAACTGAGTCAAGATTTTAATTTCATTGCCACTCACCATTGTCCCCAAAACCTATGAATTTCTTCAAAACAAAATTCCAATTTGTAGGATTCACATTCAAAGGCAATCAACATTCAATGAGAAATTTTTGCAGTAGTACAGAGAGTAAGGACCACCGTCTAGTGGACAGAGAACTGATCATGGAGCCAAGAACGCCTGAGTTCAAGTACCATCTCTGACACATACTAGCTTTATGACACTGGATAAATAATTTAATCTCTCAGAAGTTTTATGTTTTGTCTTCTTCCATTAGAGTGTAATCTCCTTGTGGGCAGGGAATATCTTTTTCTTATTTGTAGCCCTAGTGCTTAGCACAATATATGGCACATAGTAGAAGGTTAATAAATGTTTGTTGGCTATTGTTTATTGTCTATAGGAAGCTCTCTAAGACTGTAAGCTGCAGAGAAGTTACAGGTCTAAATTGGCAGAAGTTCCCTTGCTAGGAGTCTCTATCTATTAATAATAACATAGGTCCATTCTCTTTAGATGTGAGGTCAATCTCAAATTAATTATGTGTGTATCTATTTTGGGCAGACATTTTCAGAACTGATCACTTGTACACTGATTTCTCTACTTTGCCAAGACATGGTACATTCCTCTTCTTATAGTCATAGAATGCTTGATCTGGAAGGTATCATAGAATTGAGAGCAGAAGTGACTTGCTCAAGGTAATCCATGTAGTAAGTGGCAGAGCTAGGACCTTAAAAATCATCCAGTCTAACTTTCCATTTAATAGCAGAAGAATTTGAGTCATTCTATCAAAAGGAAAGTGACTTATACAAGGTACTAAAGCCAGCTAATAGCACAACTGGGACTAGAATCTTCCATGTCCTGACTCTTTAGTCCAATGTTATTTCCACTCTATCAAGCAAAAAGTTAAAGCATCAGTTAATGTATTTCCTATGACCAACATCTGGCTCTCTTTCAACCAACTATGTAGTTTCTTTATCTTGGGCCAGGTTGATGTTCCCATCCAGAAACACCTAGAAAGCCTTAGGGAATATGCAGAAACTTTATAACCAGAAGCACTGTGTCCTTCTAAGGTCACTATATAGAAGATGATCCATTGATAAGAAACTAATTACAACTCCATTCTTAGTAAATGGCATCAATATTAAAATCAGAATTTTTGGCCACTTAAAAATACATATCTTTCTGGGAGGAATAAGGTGGGAGGGGCAAGAAAGATCTCTCCTGTCTGCTTTTATCAAAGTATTGTCTTTTGTCTATCTAGTTTTAGAAGAGATAACAAATAATCACAGTTATTTGTGTAGAACCTAACAGATCCTGGAACCAAATCCAAGATAAGCACAAGCTCTAGTCAGAATACAGAGAAAAGATTGAAGATTTAGTTCTTTGAGTAGTCACTCTTTTTTTCCACTTGTTTTTTAAATGTTAACTAATTAATTTTGTGGAGAGTTTTAGAATTGGGAGGGACCTCAGAGACCTAGTCCAACTCATTCATGTCCCCAATAAGGTCATTTAGGATCATGGAGGCTGAGCATTTTTTCCAAGCCCCTTTGCTAGTTAAGGACAAAACTGGTACTTTTAACTAGGTATCTTTACTCCTAATTTGGTGCACATCTCATTATAACACACTATCTATCAATGCTATAAATCAATAACAATGGTTGCTGAGAATGGAAGGATTTTTTTTTCATTTTTGTCTCTGTAATCCCAAACTTAGTATGGAACATGGCTTGGTAAGAGCCTACTAAATGCTTATGATGTGAATTGAAATAGTTGTCTTTAATGTCAAAAAAAAATGCAATGAATCCCCACATCATGGTAACTTTATTAGTGTCCACTGCAGGTCAGGGGTGGGGGACAATCAATGAATTTGATAACACTTTAAAATGCCAATGCTATTTCATGTATTTGCAGAAAATATTAATACATATATGGGTAAAACATTCTTTATTCCATTTTATTTGAAGATTTGAATACAGATTTATGGATCCTCCACAGTTCCAGTTTGTAATCCACAGGTTAGAAACCATTCATCTGCATATTAACCTCAAGGCAAGAAATTCTCTCATTGCATATTTAAATGGGAACTAGTATAGGGATTTTTATCTTTGTTATTAAAATTTGGGTTGATTTTCATGAGCATTTATGTTCCTAGGGAAAACATTCAATGTTATTTGCTTCAGGCAAATGCTTATGTTCTCCTCTAGCTAGTAGAGGGAAGAATTGGTAATGAAAATATAATAGACTAGGACAGGAATGGGGAACCTTTGACCTCAAGACCACACGTGGCCCTCTAGGTCCTCAAGTGTGAACTGAATCCAAACTTCACAGAACAAATCACTTCAATAAAAGGATTTGTTCTATAAAATTTGGATTTAGTCAAAAGGCCACATCCAAGGACCTAGAAGGTTACATGTGGCCTAGAGGCCTCAGGTTCCCCATCCCTGACCTAGGAGAAGGTATTGGTAAACATGACTAGAGCCAGTAAAAACTGTGAGTCAAAAAAAAAAGCATAGCCTAGTGATTTTAGAAAACTCTTTACAAGGTTGGTATAAGATCAGGGAATGAGCATTAAAAAAAATACCACCACATCATTGGGCTTGAAGATATGGTAACACTGCTAACTCCTTGTTTAACAAAGAATACCAGAAAACTCATAGGACGGTGAGAACACTCTAGTCCTAAACCCTTCAGATAGACTAAGGCTGAGAAATAGTACCTCAAGAGATAAGGACAGGCCATCAAAAACCTTGTTAGTTTGATTATATCAGATTAATAAAGCAGAATACCCACAAGCCTCAAAGTGTTTAGGTGTGAAACCTACAGTGCAGTAAGATTATTAAATTTTGGATAATTGTACCCCTAGTGAGTCTGCCAAAGGCATCCTGGAAGGCCTGGGTACAGGCCTGCTTGTGAAAGAGAATTACAAATGCAGGGGACAGTGATACAAAAGTGACTGTAGCTATCACTGTGCTGGTCTAGATAGTCAGTCTGTACTGCACCTAGAAATATAGGAACTGATAACGCAATGATGATTTTAAGATGATCTTTCTTCAATGATACCCAGGATCAGGAGGCAGCCTCATCAGTAGAGCAGTTACTCTGGGCCACAGAGCCCTTAACTCTAACATAAGCAACAGGCTATGAGAGCTGAGAGTGGCTCTGTGTCTTTTGGAATGAAGACCTGGAGGGAAGACCTTCTCCAATGTTGAGAGATTCTATACCCAAAGAAAGAGCAAAATGAAAATATTAACAATACTCTCATGGCCCCCATGAGGATTTTATCAATGTGTAACATGGTCCTGGGATAACTCTCTTCAGAGCAGGCAGGACCTCAGGACAATATTAGTAGCCACCAATCATATAGTGCTTTACGGCTTGCAAATCTCATTATCTCATTACAACTATGTAAGGTAGGTGCTATTATTATACCATTTTATAAAGGAGGAAAGTGAGGCTGAGAGAGGTCCAGAGTCACATAGTTAAATGACTGGATAGGATTCAAACTGAGGTCTTCCTGATTCCAAGTCCAAAATCAGGTATCCAATGAGTCACCTAGGTACCATTTAACAAGTTGACAGGCTCTCTTACATTGGTCAAAAAAGTACTGCTGTCCTTTCCAGAACCACAAAAAAACCCCACAAAAATTCTATACTAAGTATGTATATATTGAGTATGCTCATGTAAATGAGTACATTTGGTTCTGTCCATGTTTTACCGTTTCAACTTCCTCTTTCAAGACATGTTTTACATGACTAATGTGGAAATCTGTTTAATATGATTGTACATGTATAGCCTATATCAGATTGCATGCCATCTTAGGGAGGGGGAGCAAAACAAATAAAGAATTTTTTTAAAAGATATATTTTAAAGGATCAAATGAGAGAATATTTGTAAAGATCTTACCCCAGTGCCTGGCACAAAGAAGGCACTTATTAAATTCTTATTGCCTTCCCCTAGTCCTTCCCCAAAGTCCATTGTCACTATTGGTCTTTGATATTTCTAGCCATAGCACAAAGTTCATCAATAAGAAATGTTTTCATTTGGGAGAAATAATAAAGTATAATTATAATGCTGAAAAATTAATTTCTTGAAATTAATTAAACACAAAAAGAAAATTAAATTACAATTTAAGGGAGGGATTCAAATAAGCTATTAAGTTTGCTTATTAAAGGAAAAAAGCTATAACTAGACTCAAATATATGTCTTGAAGACCTATACCTAAAACATCCTACTAACTTCTAGTGCCCCAACCAGACATAAAGATGTCCAGGATAACCCAAACAGTAAGAAATGAGTCCTGTTCACTAAAGTTCTCAGTTCACTTTATTACAATTTCATGAAATGGAGCAATAATTTGCAAAAAAGAAAAAAAAAAGTTTTACTGGTGACCTGAAAGAATTTCACCTCCACCTGAGTCAAGCAGGCATCTAGGAGTGGAAGGGATGAGGAATTTCCATAACAAAGGAGCACCACATCTTGTGTTCTCAACTACGCCTACGTTGTGGATGCTAACTAAACATTTAGAGAGATTACTTAGGTGAAAATGAGATATACGTTATCCATGAAAATTATTCTTTCATACCCAAAGCATAGGGCTAAAACTACTCTCAGTAACAAAACCACCAATGCAAATTGCCATACTTTTTGAATACCTACATGCAACCAAAAAAGGGTATAGTCATTTTTCTCAAATTCACACAAGTCAAGATGTCACCCATGATGTCACTGGTCCTCTTCTAAAAATGAAGGATGAACAACAACAAAAAGTGATTGTCTAATGGGGGTATATGAACACAAATGAGCCTAATATACAACAGAATGTGATAGGACGAAGGAGCAATTCAGACAAAGTACTCTGGGAAAGACTGACCAGAGCTATCAACTCAGCAAGGCATGAAGGTGGAGAGAAATAGGAAGGGCTTAATCAAGGTGTTAGTTGGTGGCAACTAAACTAATCTCAAAGTTTTGGGAACTCCAAAGGGAAAGTTGGAAGGAGATCTACATACCGTGTTTCCCCAATAATAAGACACTGTTTTATTATATTTTTTTTGGACAGAAAAACACCAGAGGGCTTATTTTCAGGGGAGGGCTTATTTTAATGAACATTGACAGCAATTTTAATAAACAGGTAAATGTGAACAAAGAAAATGTACCTTTATTCAATAAGCAAATCACTGGGGAAGAACAGGATGACACGCTCACTGCTGCATCTCTGATTGGGTGCAGCTCGGAGCACGGCGTGCGTTTCACGGGGGGTGGGGGGGACGGTGCATACAGAGGGTACCGTAATGTAGCGTGTAGCGCAGGGGATCACCTTCACTACAGTAGCAATCTCAATAGGGCTTATTTTCAGGGGAGGGCTTATTTTAGAGGAATCTTACACAGTAAGGGGAGGGTTTATTTTCAGGATAGGTCTTATTATCGGGGAAACACGGTATAAAGACTACTCTCTTCATCCTTAGGGACTTTTTGTTTGTTTGTTTTAAAAGTGTTCTGAAATACATTCTCACCTCACCTCCCTCCTCAGAGAATCCTTGCCTTCTTTCAAAGGTCTGCTCAGGTGCCAAATGTTTTTTATGAAATCTTCCCTGATGAACACAATGTCCCTGGTTTTTAATGTTTCTTAATCCTCAACAGTTGTTAGTGGTTAATTCTTAATCTTCAAAGCATTTATAATGAATTATACTTAATAGCATATCCATGTATTTACTCCCTTCCCAACATCTGAGTAGAATGTAATATCTCTGAAAGCAAGGATTGTTGTTTTTATAATAGTATTCCCATTTATTGTAATTTTGTAATTGCATTACATATTATTGTAATATTTGTAATTGTATTCCCACAGCACCTACTCACCATAATTTCCTGTATATACTAAGTGTTTGATTAATTTAAGATGTGGGAGATTTTTGGCAAATCAATTGAAAATTTATCAATAGTTTTCAGGAATATGGAAAAACCACTTGAAAAATAAGTACCAATATTAACATTATTACTTGTAGAATAAATTATATTAGTCTAACCCTAAATGAATATGCTATATGTATATCAAATAATAGACTTCCCCCTGTAGTGGCAACCACACTGGCATACCCAGGATGGCTGCATAGGTTCTTAGATCTGCTTTACTAGGAAAAATGACTGTTGAAGGAGTCAATAATCTTTTTAATTACATTCATTAGTTCAGGAGAAAAGTCAGTACCCTGAACTTCAGAGAAAATTCAAAGAAAAGCAGAGAAATAAAGACCAGACGGGGCTTCTGTTTGATAAATTAGCACAGATCAACAGACAGATAAACTGTCTGACCAAGGCAATACATACATAGTCACCAGAGAGAGAACTCCAACATCTGGGTTTTTCAAAGCTGAGAGCTTTAGCTACCCAGAGCCTCATCTGACCATATCACACAAACTTCTTCAGGGTCAGAGGCTCAAGAGCCCTGGTGACCCACTGCCTAATTACAAAGTAATGAAAGCTGTGGGCCTTCCTGGAAAACAAGCCTGCCCTAATCAAGCTTCTCTTGTTGTTCTCCATGTGAGGCCTATTAATGGGCAGGAAAGATCCTCAACTCCTATTAACATTACACGCCTCACCCCCCATACTAATATTGTCTGCTTTAAAATGAATTAGCCCTTCCCAGTTCTACCATTAAATCACTATGACTTTGGGCAAATCATTTCTTTTCTCTGGGTTTCAGTTTATTCTTCTATAAAATAAATAAGTTGGACTAGTTAATCTTTAAACTTCCTTTGAGCTCTAATATTTTACAATCTCTTATTTATGATAAGATCCCTGTTCATTACCATGCCCATAATCGAATTTTCAATAACCCACCAGCTGAAGCATGATGGCTCATCTTCAACTATACAAGAAAAGGTATAGTTGATTGAGCTCAATCTATTAACATAACTTTTCAGAAGTCATATTTACTTTTTTCAATAACTATTTTGAGAGCAAGAGTGGATTTGTGAAAGGAAGTATTGGACAGATTGACTGAAAGGTAATATTTATGTAGCCAGCAGGTGTCTCTGTGAAGCAGGGGTTGGTCATATAAAAGAAATCAAAGCTACCACATATGAGAGCAGACCTTTGGCCTTCTATTTGATGGCTGACTTTTCCTTGGAGGCTGGAATGCTTTTTCCTGAAGCCTCCAGGTTCTAAAGCCATACCTAGCTTTGGTTACAGCATTTAGGGATTTCCTTTCAAGCCTCAAATATTTCTGATGGAGGAAAGAAACAAAAGTCATCGATTGAAGCTGGATCCCTTCTACTCTTGTCTCATGGGAAGGAGTGATGAAAGATGCCCCAGACCAGAGAGAAGACATGATTGCTGAAGCAAAGTCCTAGAAGCATCATCATGATCTGGAAGGAAGATTGGATTTGAAGTAAGAAGACCTGGGTTTAGGTCTTAACTCTGCTACTTTTCTTCTTCAGGACTCAGTTTCCTCACCAGTAAAATGACAGCTTAGATGTAGAAATTCCTTCTACCTCTAAATCTATAATCTAATGAAATGTGCTTAGAATTTTGTTCTATTGGATCCCAGTCCAGTCTCCTGAACATCAGCTGCTACTTCTTCCTAATGTTAAAGGATATTAATCCTCTATAATATTCTTGGTTTTTTTGTTTGTTTGTTTTGCTTTTTGGAGGGGGGAATGCAGGGAAATTGGGGTTAAGTTTCCCAAGGTCACACAGCTAGTTTTATGTTAAGTGTTTGAGGCCGGATTTGAACTCAGGTCCTCCTGGCTCCAGGGCTGGTGCTCTATTCACTGCATCACCTAGCTGCCCCAATGAGGTATTTACTAATGGTATTATCCCCATTTCACAGATGAAGAAATAGTCCTTGAGTGTCTAAGTGACTTGTTCATGGTCACCCAGCAAGTAAATTTCAGGGTGGATTGAAACTCAGGTTTTTTCTGATTTAAACAAAACTCTATGATATATGAAATCTGAGACATGATACATGAATTTTATTGGTGACCTCATTTTGCATTATTCTCCCCCAGGCAACCTTTTCCTAACTAGTAAAATTTTTAAAAACGTAAATAAAAATTTTAGGTATTCTAATGTTTGTACTCGGAGAGATCTTACAGACTTGAGCAAGATACCTAAGTGTATGACTTTACAGAAGACATCTAAAGAAAAGGATGGATTATAAGGAAAAAAATATTTTAAAGTCATTAGATCAGACTCTAGAATTATCTAGGTATTCAAGGCTTGAAAACTGGGAAAGAGTCCTATTTCATAGGAGATACTGAATTTCAAGTCAAGAAACATTTATTATGTGCTTATTACTGTAAGGTACTGAGCTGGTTATTCTAGGGGACATATATAAATTATTCATAACTCTTGCCCTCAGGGAGCTGATAGTGTAGGTAGGAGAGAAAAGAAATTTACAAAAATAAACATAACTGAAAAGTTGCACATACATTATGGGTAGAAATGTTTAAGCATAATGGAACACAGAGGATGGGGAGATTACTATCAGATGTTAGAGGAAGGTGAGGAAAAGGAGGTTTTGTGGTAAAATTTGATCTGAACCTTTAAAAAGTGAGGGTAGGAATTTTGTCAGGTGGAGATTCAGAACAGAACATTTAGCCAGAAGAAACAACAATGCAACAAAGTAAATTGTATATTGTTCCAGGAACAGCATAGGGAAACATTAGAAGAAGAAGAAAAAAGACTGGGAAGGTAAGGTGGGATCAAACCATAGAACCTTGAATGTCAGATTATCATCACTAAATATACTTACATTTTATATCATGGCCTAATGGATCTCAGACTATTTCACTGGCCCCAAACTTAATCTAAACAAAGTTCAAGGAACCTTTGCAGTAAAACCTTTTAAATGTCTGCTAATGCTACCATAGAAGAAAAGGCTAATTAAAAAAAAAGCCAAATCCAAAAATCCTATTTAATATTAGAGTTCCTTTGAAGAGTATATTCCTACTGGAGAGACAGAGTCAGAGACACAGAGAGAAAATGAGACAGGCAGAGGAAGATAGAGAGAGAGAACTCCAGGAAATTGAAACCTGACATTTCTTGAAATTCACCTTTTAACTCAAACCCAGGGTAGAATTAAGAGGATCTCCAGGAATCATGCTTTCTTTCTTTATTCCATTAAAAACAATGGAAGAGAAAGATTGGGATGCATAGTAGATGTGACAGTTGACCCTAAGTCGGTATGGAAGTGAGGAGGAGTGAGACCAATTCTATTCTCTCAAGTCCACCAGAATGTTCAGCAGAAAACATGGCTATCTAGGTGAATAAAAGGGTGCTTTCTCTACAGATTCTTTCTTCAACTCTCAAGGGAGTTCACAGAATACCTAATCGGGAGAGGCAGAGAGGGAAAAGGGAATATGGAACAAGTAAACACAGAAAATGGTAGAGAAGGGTAGGGGATAGAGAAGAAAAAAAGTGGTGTCCCAAGAAAGGGAAGGAGATTTGGAGGAAAATCAAGGGAAGAGAGAGTAATTGGGACAAGAGAGGAAGAATTGTGACAGAGCAGAATGAAATATTCACAGGCTGTGGTTTGTCCTTCATTCTCAAAGAGAACCATGACATCCGGAAGATGATGACATGACTTGCAATTGAATCAGATTTAAGTGAATGAGGGCTGTACAAAGTCACCAGCCTCACTTTCTCCTCTGGGTTCTTGACTGTTTCCCCTGTCTTTAAGTGCCAATTTCATGTTCAAGAAGGAAAGCTGCTGCTGCTAGTAATACTACTACTAGTAATAGCTGACGTTTATATAGTGCTTATTATGTGCCAGAAACTGTGCTAAGCACTTTACAGTTATTTCATTTGAGCCTCATAACAATCCTGGGAGGTAGGTGCTATTCTTTTCCTCATTTAACAATTGAAGAAACTGAGGCAAAAAAGGTTAATTGACTTGCTCAGGGTCACACTCAATCCAGTAAGTTTCTAAGACTGAATCTGAACTCAGGTCTTCCTAACTCTAGGAGTGGAGCTCTATCCACTCTGCACCTAGCTGCCCTCAGGTACAAATCCCCTGGGAGTGCGAGGAAGCAACAACATATCCTCCTCTGACTTATGCTTCTTCAAATTACTCCATGAGAGCTCTGGAGATGCTTCTGGGCTAGAGAGGAACTCAAGAGTGAAAGGCAGTGACAGCAAGAGTTGATATCCTAAATCCTGAAAGCCCCAGCTACCTGATGACGCTATGGGTTTCCTAAGCACTGACTGCCAGAGATGATTATCCCCAACATGAAACCACTAAAATGGTAAAGCAGGCTTGCCACACATCTTTGCCAGCCACCACTTTTTTTTTCCTTGAAGAATATCCCTTGGAGAGCTTCAAGAAATTCTAGGGTTCTAAGATACACACAGTGTGAAAAACACTGGCAAATGAGTAAAAGGGAATGAGGGAAAGTAAGAGGAAAAAATAAGAGGACAGATAAAAGAAATATACAACTTTGATGTTCATCAAAGTCCCAGGAAGGAAAAGAACATTCATTTATTAATTCAACTCTTTTATGGAGTGAAGAGAAAAACATGACATATGAAACCCAGAACTCTCCAGAATAAAAAATAGATAAAAATTTGCACAAATGTTAGAATTCAATATACTTTCATTGATTTCATGGACTCCTAATAACATTCTCTGAACATTAAAATCTAAAGCTATAAAGGACAACCTGTATTTTTATTGGTGAAGAAACTAAGGCCAAGGGAAATGAAATGATTTTCCAGAGGTCACCAAGACAGTCAGTAGAACCAGGACAGAGATCAGATCCTATGACTCCAAATCCAGGATTATTTTTACTATAATCATAGTGCTTTAAAACAAAACATGTATATATAACTGTTACTTCGGAAAATATAGTTTTCAATCATCTCATTAAAAGCACAAATACTAATGTTCCCTCCAATGAAAATAAACTTCTGAATATCTCCCCCAAAAGCATATTTCTTTTCTAGAGAAAAAAAATCCCACCTGCAAAATGAGAGGTTTATTTTACAGGGGTCTTAACGCCACGCCCCCCCCAAATGATCATAGAGAAATTTCAAGGGTTCTATGAATTTCTGGGTTTGGGCTTTTTAACATTTAGATGATTGTATTTCAATATATAATAGGGCAGCTAGGCGGCACAGTAAATAGAATATCAGGCCTGGAATCAGGAAGATTCATCTTCACGAGTTCAAATCTGGCCTCAGACACTTACTAGCTGTGTGACCCTGGGTAAGTCATTTCACCCTGTTTGGCTCTGTTTCCTATGTGTTAAATGAACTGGAGAAGGAAATAGCAAACTATTCCATTATCTTTCCATGAAAACCTCAGATAAGGTCACAAAGGGTCAGACATGACTGAAAACGAACAACAACAACAAATTTCAATATAACTTGTTTTCTTTGTAATTCTATATTTTATGCAGTTAAAAACATTACTCTGAGAAGGGTTTCCCAAGGCTGCACCTGACGGTTGAAGGGGTTCATTTCATAAAACAAAGCTTAAGAATCCATGGCCTACATGGTCTGTTATATCTCTAAAAGTAAAACCTCATAAAATTACAATTTTTGTGTTAGACTCTCTAATTTTTCATTCATTTTCCACATAAAATGTAGTATTATGATTAGAAATCTAATAGGTCACTCCAGATTTGACTTTGGAAGTAGCTGAACATCAGTTCTTCCATACGCAATTAAAAAAAACCTCAGAATTAAGACTATAGTGTTTGCCAATATGAAGACTATGTTTGAAAAGATATAAAGGTTCTTTAATCTTGGGGTTGAAATCTCTTGAGAAATAATTTGAATTACTGTCACGTTAAATGGACTGACTCCATGGAACTCGTTGCTCAGGGGGAGAAGGGTCAGGGTTGCAAGTACTCCAAAAGCCCTGCACAAGAGCCAAGGGAATCCTGTTTTGCCTCTTAAACAGTGATTCCTGAGTTTTACTATGTCAACATTCTGTTTGGTTAATAGGAAAATAAAACAGAGCTTACTCTTCTTAGACCACCTGCTCTGTACAAGTCCTCTCAAGCATCAGCTGTGGGCAGTACCACCGTTGCTATATCCTATCCTGAAGATCTAAGGAACAACTGGAAATCCCGATCCCTCAGGAGGGGGTACGGGCATCTCAGAGATTCCTGTACGTATTCTGGAGAATGTGACAACTTCACCCTTCTTCAAGTTCGACCAGAGAGACAGCAGCAATGACTGTTAAAACCCTTCCTGGGTCAAAGCCCAAGTCCTTTTCCACATTCCACTCAATTCAATAAATGTAAACAAATACATGTTATGGATACCTAGAGACCTATACTAGTAACTGGGGGAAGCAAAAATAAATCTCTGACTTTGGAATCCACAATCAGACATATAGTGTAATAAATGTAACTCTAAGCGGAATGGGACAAATATACAAAAGATTCAAGCAAAGTATTATGAGATTATATTAATTTTTGATAAGACTAACATTTATATAGCCCTTTCAACTTTGTAAAATGATTTCCATATACTATCTCATTTGGTCCTTACAATAACCTATCAGGTAGCTGCTTTTTATTTTTCCATTTGACATGATAAGTAAACTGAAGAAGACAGAGGTTAAGTGACTTCCCCAAGGTCATATAGCTGGGTAAGTGTCCAAGGCAGGATTTGAATTTAGATCTTCCTCACTCCATATCCAGAACTATACCTAGTTCCCAATCAATAGGATGCATCCTACATTCATGATTGGATTCCCATCATCATTCAGCTATATGAGGTAATCCACCAACTTCAGGGGCAGTCAATATTTGGTTGAGCTAGATATATCAGAGACCCAAGCACATCCCAGTGAGAGTGAATCGGACCTGAATTCCAAGACTGCAGTATCTAGTTCCAAGGTCCTAACATCCAGGCCAAATTCTGCTTCTTTTACAAAACCTTCTGCTTCCTCCAATGCCCCTAAGCTGGCAGCCCTCCTTTACTATGCATTGTCCTTTCTGGCACTTCTGCCTAGTTCAATGTTCCTTCTTCATGGGTTTATTCCTCTTTCAGTTCTGTCGAAATTCTGTTCATTGAAGTTCACCTCAACATCACCTCCCCCATAAAATCCTTCCTTATCTCCTATCCTGTGATCTTGCAGAACTTTGCTTATAGCTCTCCTGTGACCACTATTCTTAGAGTACCATAGCACAGAGGACAGAAAACTGCTCAAAGAAGGGAGCTCAGGACACCCACCATCATGACTTGCACACAGCAGGTACTTAATAAGTGATCACTGGATTAGATTAGAAGTAGAGCCCATTCTACAAAGGAAGAGACTGAATCTCAGTCTTGAAGGGGGCTTTCCTAAGTATTTGGTTTATTACCTTCCTTGTACAAATATTAAAGAGAATCCTAGAAGGAAGGAAAACGACCCATTAGGTTACACTTCTAAGTTTTGGTACAGCTATATCAAGATAACTACCCACTCCCCTCCAAGACCCCTACCTACCTACCCCCTCCCACCCCCCCACTCCCTACCTCCACCCCACCCCCACCACCCCTAGCCCTCCTTCAGTTCAATATCTAGTTCTCCGTCTGGTTTTATATAAAATAATATTCATTGCTCTTCCAGAACTTCAAACCTAAGTATCTCAAAATACCCTCAAGGGTTTCCTCTGGTTACAAGATCTCTTAATTGATCTTATCCATAACCCAAAATAGAAAACAACAAAACTTTTGTTTAGTAAATCTACTCTCTAGAGTTACAGCAATAAGTAAGAACAAGCAAGAGAAAAGAGACATTTAGTTTACACCCTATTATGGGTCACTAAAGCTTCATTTAAAAAGACAGATAAATAGTATACATATGGGAAATGTGTAAAAAGTTCTGGAAGCAATACATGGAAGTTAAAGGAAATCTCATCATTAACTGGTTTTGTTAATTACAGATGCTATGCAAATCTTTTTAAAGGAAGTTTCGTACAGTAAATTTATTTTCTTTTGAGGAGGTTGGACTAAATGATCACTAAGCTCTGCAAAATTGTGAATCTATGATTATTTCTATTCATGTTTTTTTTTAATTGTTTTCCGGGAAATGAGAACAAAAGACTACTACTTAAAGGAAGGACATCAAACATATCCTTCCATGTTACCTATAATTAAAGGCGACTCTAGAATGGCCTCAACATCAGGAAGAAAAGTTTCTTTTTTCATACACAAATGAATACATTATCTTTGAACTTTCTTTTCATGTTCTAGTGGTCTTCTATCCATAGACAAAAGGAAGGAAACAAACTAAAAGTATTATTGTTACTGTACAAGTTTGACTTATGCCCAGAAAAAAATTCAAAACCATTATTTTCTGGTAGTTGCTTTTGGGTTTGCTTCTATTTTTCCTCATTAAAAGAAGTTATTGATCATTCGTAGCATTGTAAAGGGTATTCAGGCACAACCAACAACTAAAGTCAAACTTAAAACATTTATTCCGATCATGTCAACCCCATAAGATACAAGAAAAATGAGGCATGTGATTCATTGAGATATTTAAAAAGTTTCTGTAGCTCTTCTCTCTTTAAACCCTTAACTAACATGCTATCCGCCTCTCTTGACATCATTCAAACCAATATGGTACAAAGACTGTCAGGTCTTTCCCAGGATGATCAGTTGGGAAGTCCAATGATAACTCCGTCCTTGAGCCTGACGTACATTCTCATTTGTTGTCATTACTGAAGAATCGCACAGTTCCATGGGGCGGTACATAAATGCTTGTGATCGAGCAAATCAGCCTGCAGCACTGTAATTCTGGGGAATCACCTGCGTTAATCTAGGTGGTGCTTTGATCATGTTCCTTCCTCACCTGCCCCTCAGAACCCATGATTTAGTGACTCTATGTGCATGGCTGGCATAGAAAAAGGCATCTTTTTTCCTTCCTCCATTGCCATGATATCCTTTTTTCCCCATGAAATTTCTCTGAAACACAGTGGCATAAAGGCCACGACTAACAAAGACAGAAGGGTTTTGTAGAAAACTGTAGCTGTGTCCCTTCTCCCTTACAAAAGAAACTGACCTCCCCAAACCTAATTCATGCAAGAGGATGACAGAAAATTAAAGAACCAAAGTTACTCACCTATAGGTGGTGTTAGTGGAACAAGAAAGAAGGGAGTGGTGAGTCAACCAGCAAGTTTATGAATATCTACTATGTGTGAGGAGCTGTAGATACAAAGACAAAGATTGAAAAAGTCTTTGCCTTCAAGGAAGCGACATTCTGTTGAGGATATGACAATAACATACGAGTATCTACAAAATATATAGAAAAATAATCTGAGACACTAGCAACTGGGAGGATCAGGTCAGTCAACTAGCCAATAAACATTTATTAAGCATCTGTCATGTTTCAGGCACTGTGTTAAGCCCTGGGGATACAAAAAAACACAAGAGTTTCTGTCCTGGACGTATTCAATGTTGCCATCATCCACATACCAACACACTGCAACCTCTAAGCACCGGCATTTTTGTTAAAACAAAACAAAAATTAGAATTTGGACACCTGCCCCGCAGTGGATCAAGTTAACCCTTAGTTCTCTCTGCATACAATAGATTTGTGCAGCCCTGCAGGTTCTGTTAGATCTAGAAGCATTTGTTTGCAAGGCCAAGATATATAGGACTGGGCCCAAATGTCTCCCTCTCCTAACTGACACAGTTTGTGCATTTGAAGGATGATTGGACTCTAATGGCTCTTGGCTACACACTCCTCTACCACTAGGCCTCACGAGACCTGATGGGGTAATGTCCCACCTTCCAGCCAAAGGGCCCAGCAAGAGGGCCCAACAGGGGGCTACATGGGCCTGTGCGAAAACCCTGTGTCCAGAACTGTTACCCTGGACTTTAAGGGATCACAGAGTGGTGATATGGAAATGACATCTGCTGATATGTCTAGTCTTATGAGATGTGAGTGTGGGGCAAGGAACCCTCCAAGAAGATGTCAAACCTACAATAAATCCTAACAAATCCCTTCTATCCCTAGATGGGGCAATGCTGTGCTTTATCAGCATCTGACTTAGTTCCAAGGCCAATCTCATTCTGGTGGTAATATATCCCCTGAACAAGAGAGCTTCCTTCTTGGGATGGAGATCACACAGTCACCAAGGCCACATTCCTACTCTTGATAGTAACTTCACCTAGAGTCCTGTTTTTTCTTTTTTTTTTTTTTAGGTAAATAAATTCACGTTTATGGCTCTTTAATTTACTACCTCTGTGACCCTATCAGGAAAGTCATTCAACCACTCTGGGCCTCCATTTCTTCCTATGTAATATGAAGTTGTATTAGTTGACCTTTTAAGCCTTTTCCGGCTCTAAATCTGAGATCTTATGACCTCCATTTTGGGGTAATTATATTCAACTAAATAAAATTTTATTAAATACGTACTACATATAAAGGTGGTATTGGTAGTCCAATATGGTGGTCTAGTGCTGGGCCTGGAGTCAAGAAGACTCATCTTCATGAGTTCAAATAGAGCTTCAGACACCATGTGACCCTGGGCAAGTTGCTTAACCTTGTTTGCTTCAGTTTTCTCATCTATAAAATGAGCTGAAGAAGGAAATGGCAAACTATTCCAATCAATGTCTTTGTCAAGAAAACCCCAAATGGGGTAACGGAGAGTTGGACATGACTGAAAAATGACTTAACAACATGTAAGGCACTGGGATGTAAAGACAAATGAAGAACCTTCTCTCCCCAGGTAGCTTACCTTCTGCTGGGGAGGAAACAACACATACGTAGATAAGTAAATTCAAGAGATATAGAAACCAGGAAGAATAATAGTAACAACTGGGGAAAACCAGGAAAGTCTTGTATGGGCAGTGTCACTAACAAAAACTCAGTCCTGAAATGAACCAGAGATTTTTAAGGTGTAATAATGAGCAGGAAAAGTATTGCAGGCATGGGAGGCAGCCTATACAAAGGCACACCCAACTGAGATATCCTACGCTTGGGTTTACGAGTAATTTTTAGGGCCAGAATTTCTTAAACTTTTCCCTGGGTTCTCACAGGTGTCAGTCTCAGAAACCGAGCAAATCATATATGCAAATACTCAATAATGGGCAAAACCCAAATATTTGGCAGATATTCCCTTGGTCTAATATCTGACTTCTCAATGGCCTTTAAGGGAGAAGTGAATTTGAATACATCTGCCTTGTACTAACTGTTAGCATTTGCAATTTGTGTGACTTTGCCTTCTAAATTTGATTTATGCAAAAGGAGTGAGATGGTTGGTTTGGATTAGGAAAGTCAGGGTTCATATCTCATCACCATAGAACAATACTCTCTGGTTTCTCCTGGGGGCGAGGCATTGCTTACACCTTATTCTCAAAAATCATAGCATGAGTCAGTTCTAACTTTATAGGTGCATGTTTGTTGAAGGGGGTTTTGTTTGCTCGATGAGGGTGGAGAGAGAAGTGGGAAGCTGAATATTGCCTTTATCCTCTGGTTATAATCACCAGTCAGCACACACTGTGTAAACTTTGAGTTACCTAAAACAACACTGGAAGCTGGAATTGCTTGCTAAGACACTGTCTCTTGGATTTCCTACATTTGATTTTAATTAAGAATAACAACTCCAGGTTGTTTTCTCTTCAGTACCAGTAACAACTCCTAAAAAGATCACTTTAAAGAAAGAACTTAAAAGGGAAAGTCAAAATCACAATAATAAAAATTTAGAGAGGAGGCTAAAATTTCATATTTTTTCTGTCTTAAAATTGGCAAACTTGCCACTGATTGTTTTTGTGACCCTTTGGATAGAATTTCAGAGCAATTTTCTTGCTCTGGATCAGAGACGATAGATTTGGCTCCCCTTCAGAGGTGTAAAAGAGCTGTGGTTCCAAATTTTCAAGGACCTACAGGTAGAACCAAAGCTAAATTAATCATAGGCTTTAAGTGGTAAAGCTTGTGAAGATCTCTGTGCAATGTTATCATCTCCACCTTATTACGAGGCAACTACTGGTAAAGATTACTGAATCTGTAGTCAGGAAGACCAAAGTTCAAATTTAGCCTCAGGACTGGGTATGTGACTGTGGGCAAGTCACTTAAACTCTGTTTAGCTCAGTTTTCTCAACTGTAAAATGAAAATAATAGCACTTCTTTCCCAAGTTGTTATGAGGATCAAATTAGATAATTGTAAAATGCTCAGCACAATATTTGGCATATAGAAATGTGTTAGCTATCATTTTTATTATTGGTATTATTAATTATTATTGTCATATGAGATAATACTTGTGAAGTGCTTCACATAAGTACCTGCTATACAGTAAGCACTATATAAAAGCTGGGTACTACCACTACCACCACTACCACCACCACCACAACTACTACTACTACTACTACTATTACCACTACTACTACGACTACTACTACGACTACTACAACGACGACTACTACTACTACTAGAAGAGAATGGGCATTCATCCATACATAAGTAAAAAAATAAAATGGTGACCTACAGCAGTAAAAAGTAAACTAAGAATGATAAACAATATTGGAAAATGACTCACCAATTTAACCAACATTCCTTGCTACATAACTCCACCACGAACAAATTCCTATCATCAAAATACCTTGGAACTATAAGGGACGGGCGGCTAGGTGGTGCAGTGAGTAGAGCGCTGGTCCTGGAGTCAGGAGGACCTGAGTTCAGTTACGGCCTCAGACACAACACCCACACCCACACACACCCACACCCACCACCCATCACCGCCACACACACATACACACACACACACACACACACACACACACACAAACTAGCCATGTAACCTTGGGCAAGTTACTTAACCCCAATTGCCCTCCAAAAAAAAAGAACTATAAGGGAATCTAGGATTGGAACTCCCTCATCTCACAGATAAGGAAATCAAGAGCTAGAGAGACACAGTGATTTGGTTGAGGTTATAAAACCATTTTTAACAAATGAGAATGTGATAGGTTGAATGTAATTTTTAAATGGCAATAAGAGCCACCATTTTAGACAAAGGACTCCAGCTAACTCTTGGTTTGTTGATCTCTGTTCAGCATATAACACCATACAAAACTGATATACTAAGTTAATGTACAGTACTTTCTTATAAAAATAAAAGCACCCTGTCCTATCACAGTGTCCCAGAGAAGCTTTCCTAGAAGCAACCCTGGGAAAGTAAAAGAATATAATCTCTTCTCTATTGAGTCTGCTTAAGATTTATCTGCTGAGTCTAAGGAAGTAAAGAATGAAATAACATGAAAGAATTATAAAAAAACAAATTAAGATGATGTACTTATAAAATACTATGTGTTCATTCTATATTTAGAAGTGATTAGAGACAGGATTTAAACCCAGATCTTAGTAACCCTACTAAAATGATAACTTCTCTGAGACTAAGTTTCTTCATTTGTAAAATCGGGCCAATAAAATATTTTTATGACAAACCTCATCTGATTGCTGTAGGGAAAACACTTCCTAAGCCTTTAAAATATTATAGTGGAAAGGCATCTCACCTGTAAAATAGGTTCTAAAATGTACAGGTAAAGTGAACGCTATCTACACAAATCTCTAAGGTGAGCAGCCTCTCAAATGTAGGCTCATATTTTAGGTGCATATTCTTAAGGAAAGACAAGAAAAGTCAGAATTATAACTACTGGGATAAATATTGGCTTTAAAGGATGGGTCAGAGAGCTGAATCATCAAAAGAGACTGGAACAGCTTCACTTGCTGCTGCTCTTTCCAGATGTTCTTAGGGGTTAGATGGGCAGTAAAATCTCCCATGTCACACCTACTCTGAGATATACACTGGTTGAGTGAGATAGCTAACTCAGTCCCTCATAATGCTGGTCTCTGTCTGTCTGTCTCTGTCCACATATATAGCTGAATTGTGTAAATTAATGTGAATATGACGTGACCTCATCTACTTTTACACTCAACAATGAAATTCAGAACTACAAATGGTCATGCCTAAGCCTAGGGTTAACAGAGTATTCCTTAGTCTTTCCAGTTGGTCTCTACCACCATTCATCTCCCATACTCATTATACCCTCTGCTTTGTCCTACTAATATCCTCCCAGAAAAACTCTAGGAAATAAGCTTTCACATCTAGTATATTATACAGAAAATAGTTATTAGATACCATCTTATAGCAAATCTATTTCCCTTAATGAAGAAGATATTTAAGGAATTCTGCTAGTCAATAGAGTTTATTTGAGCTGAAAGATTTATGATGATGAGATACATTGGGCAAACATTTGATATAGTGAAGGAAGACGGGATGTGCTAAGAGATAATCTTCAGCAAGAATAAAGGGTACACGGCTACATTACTACAAGAGATAAGAGAAAATAAACAGGGCTAGTCTATGAAAAGCTTTGAAGACAAGGGTCAGGTGTTAGCAAATTATTTGAGCCAGAGACTGAAGGACTATAAGAAGAAAATGCCACAATTAAAGCAGCAGGCATGGAAAATATCTTAGCTGTGGTGTGCAGGATCACAGAGCAAGGAGAGGTTAGAAAGCTTTAACATAATCAGAGAATCACAGAATTTCTGAGTTCTTCCATCATTTCAATCAACAAGAATCTATGAAGAGCTTACTGGTGTACTAGGCATTGTGTTAAGTGATGGGAGATATAAAGAAAAAAAGCAAAAACAAGAATTAGAAGGAACTTCCATGGCCAAGAATATGATACAATAGTGGTATCAAACTCAAAAAGAAACAGAATCCACTAAATCATGCATAAGGATGCATGGCCCACAGATTGACTTAGAAAACTGTACATTTGTATATTTATTTTTTATTAATATAGCAACACATTAAAATCACTTAGGAACTACCTTTTAATCTGGTTCAGGTCACATTGAGGAGAGTTGTGTGTGGTCCAAATGCTTGAGACCTCTGCTCTACAACATAGGAGACAATCATAGCCATTGGCAGAAAACTTCCAGTAAAGGGAAATCTACTAGGATCTGAAGGCAGTCCATTTCACTTTTGTGTTTAATTATGAGAAAGTTTTCCTTATACCAAACCTAAAATCTGAATCTTTGCAACTTCTACTCCCAGATCTACTATCAGGGGCCAAATTACTGGTACAGTTACTGGCACATAGCAGTCACTTAATAAATGAGTCTTTTTTTATTTTGGAGGGGGTAAGGTGAGGCAATTGGGGTTAAGTGACTTGTCCAAGGTCAGACAGCTTGTAAGTATGTCAAGTATCTGAGGTTGTATTTGAACTCAGGTTCTCCTGACTCCAGGGCTGGTGCTCTATTCGCTGTGCCACCTAGCCACCCCAAGAGTCTTTTTTTTTTTTTATTAAGCAATTGGGGTTAAGTAACTTGCTCAAGGTTACACGGCCAGTTATTATTTCTGGGTGTGGTGCTGAGTATCTGAGCCCGGATTTGATCCAGGTCATCCCGACACTGGAGCCGGTGCTCTTACTCGCTGAGCCACCTGGCCGCCCCTAAGCAATCCGGGTTAAGTAACTTGCTCAAGGTTACATGGCCAGGTGTTTCTGGGTGGGTGCTAAGTGTCTGAGCCCGGGATTCGATCTCCAGGTCTTCTCAACACTGGAGCCGGTGCTCTTACTCGCTGTGCTACCCCAAGAGTCTTTCAAACACATTAACCATCTCCCTCAAGTTCTCAAATATACAGCTACCTCCTTCAAATACTCCCCACAAAGCACAAATTGGATCCAGGAACTCCTCTGAATGTTCTTTACCTTATCAAACATCCTTCAAAAATCACACACACACACACACACACACACACACATATATATATATATATATATATATATATATATGTATCCATGGCATTCCCCTATTTTACTAGTTTTTAACTGTGTTGAAAATTTTCAGCAGTTTCTAAGTTTCTTTCTTCCAGGTAAATGGATTTACTGACACCCACATCCTATATTAATTGAAACTTTTCCAAAGTGTAACTGGCACTGCCTAATTCATACCAGAACTCCATAAAGGGCTTTTCATCCACAGACAATCTCAAAGTGTAAGTGATGCTCAGCAAATATCAATTTGATCTTGGCCCAGGATTCGCAAGCTCACAAAGAAATGAATAACCATAAAGCATTAGGAATGGGCTTTGCCTCTCATTTGAAAATATTCTACCTCCCACATGAGTCATACCCATTCTCTGTCTCAAGGGGACAAGAGAAGGAATCCATTTTACTTAGAAATGTTTCTAAGGCTCACAGTCTTAAGTTCTAAGACTCAGTAACAAAGCGAGGATTTTTTTTAAATGTGCTTGTACTTTTTGACCATTGCAGATCATTTTTTTAACCATCTCTATGATACAGAGGCTACTTAAACAGAAATTAAGTCAGCTTGTTAAAGGTTGGTGATTTCAGTTGGCATGGACATACCGTCAATCAATGCACAGCTGTGATCCATAAACAGATAGGCATTTGTGAGTTCCAGTGCCTCAGAGAGTTTGAGCGACTTGCTGAGGGTCATACAGATAATGTCAGAGACAGGATTTGAACCTAAATTGACTTGAGACTAAGCCCATCAATCTTACCATTGCACCTCACTGACTTGCACTGAAGTGTGTATTCTATGAAAGCACAAAGTCTTTTAAAACCTTCCTAGTATTTGTATTAGCAGAACCTATAAAGTTGGAGGGGAGCACGCTGGTACTGGCTTTAAGGTGAACCAAAGAGGTTGTACTTACAGTATAATCTACATGGTGAGGGGTGGGGGTGGGAACAAGCATCTATTAAGTGTGCCTACTACATGCCAGGCACTCTGCTGAGTTCCTTACAAATACTATCTCAGTTGATCCTCACAACAATTTTTTTTGGAGATAGGTACTATTCATTCCTTTTTTACAGTTTAGGAAATTGAAGAAGAAAGAGGTTAAGTGTCTTGCCCAGGGTCACACAGCTAGAAAGTGTTGGCGCTATCAAATTCAGAGGCTATTCAAGTTGCAAGAGATGTGCACCTAGATCATTAAGTTGACCATAATTTGACAGATTGGGTAACTGAGACCTGAGGGGGTAATATGTCCAAGGCAAGAGACCAAATTGATGGCAGATCCAGCTCTCCTAGTTCCTGGTCAAGTGCCTTAACAAAAACAAAAAATAAAATAGACCCCAAAATGATACAAAAAAAAATGCCTCTCTTGGAAAGGTGATATTGGGAACTATTAGATAATTGGGTTTTTTAAATATATAATTAAGGGGCAGCTAGGTGGTACAGTGAATAGAGCACTGGCCCTGGAGTCAGGAGGAACTGAGTTTAAATCCGGCCTCAGACACTTAACACAAAAAACTAGCCATGTGACCTTGGGCAAGTCACTTAACCCCAATTGCCCTACCTTCCCCCCCTCCAAAAAAAAAGAAAAGAAAAAATATGTAATTCAGTCTCTCATTAATGCCCTTCAGTATTTTCATTAAATCCTTCACAACATCTAGAGACAACATCATTTCTAAGTATCATAAGTGGGGTACAAGTACCATTAGGACACCTCTGAATGGGAAAGAGCTAGACAGACATGACAGATATTCAAAAATGGTATTGCCACCAGTAGTCTATTCTTCCAGTAAGAGGCAACCATCTGCCAGGAAAACTGAAACATACTCCCATCCTTTGAAATATTGTCACACCAACCTTCCTAAGACATAGATTTGTGATTGTCTCTCTGGGATCTGGGATCTAAGTCTACCAATTCCTCCTCCTCTTTTCCAAAAGTATATGATACAAGAAAGTCAGTCAAATATTTTTCTATAAATTTTGGCATTTTGCCAGGAATTGAAGCCCAAGCTTTTGCTGGTTTATAACATGCATGCTCCTAACTTTTTTCATTTAAAAAAATTGGAACAAGTATTGCCATTTTACAATCCTAACATACATTTATAATTCTCCACGATCTTTCACAGAAAAAAGTCACTCAATGGCTCAACAGTCACTTCTGTCCTTCTTACAGTTCAATAGGATACAGTTTATCTCTGAGCCTACTGACTTGAACTCATCAATGGCAGCTGTTTTGGTTCTGTTCTTTCCACTAAAATGATCATTATTACCAACAAAGAAAACAGAAATAAAATGTGAGCAGCTCTGTCGTTTTTATCTTCTGTTGTTATGCCATCCATCCCAGAAAACAGGATTCTCCATTTTTTGATTCTTCTCTTTTCCCCAATACAGCTTTAAAACATTTTGTTATCTTTAGCTTGCCTTACCAGCCTCACCTCAATCTAAACTCTAATACTCCTGATTTTTCTTAGACAACTATACCACACTTTTGTATCCATACTGTTACTTGTCCTTACTTCCATCTTCTGCATATTTCCTTTAAAAAAATCTAAGTTGATCTGTGAATTCTCTGGGCTTCCCTACTGTCATCTTTAGGCAATTCCCCTTCCTCATTGGAATTATTTCCCTATGTCATTTTTGAGAGCTTCCAATTCCCCTGTAGAATCTTAGGTCATTTATCTATTCTTAAAAGGTCACATCCTTATTCTTTCCTGAAACTTGCTTTTCCAAAATACCTGTTGTACTGTTCCCGGATTTCTTCCCTTCTATCATCTTTCTAAGATGGAGTGGTAACTTGCCCTCAAGGTTTCCCATCATTTTCACCCAAAGAAACAGTTCCTCTCTGTTGATGAGAATAAAATCCAAAATAGAATTTACTCCTTTTGGGAGAAGGATGGTGTTCTATTCACTGCAACACCTAGCTGCCCTGGTCATGCTTTCTTAAAAGTGGTACTGCAGGGGTCCTAGGTTTAATGCAACAGTGTGATGTCATCCCCAAATAGAAGCATATGGAGGACCTCACCACTGTTAGAAAAATTCTCTTCAACCTGGACCCTGTACTAGATCTGTACCCTAAGTGGTGAACATTCTTGGCAAATATTAAATCTTCCTTTGTGTCTTGGCTGATTCTTTTGATCAGAGGGTTGCCAAATAAGGTTCTCTCTATTACAACTTTCAATGAATCTTGAAAAATTTTGATGTGTAACTAGAAGACGCCTTGTTGAAAGAGAGCCTGATTCAATATGGTGTTTTCTTCTATCAAATCCCTTTTTAAAATATAATTTAAACAATAAGCACTGTGTGTCTTGTATATTCAAGCGCTGCCAATTGTATGATGGTAAAGATGAACTTTGCTGTGGAGTATCCCTTGTAAAACTTTGCCTATTTCTTGTATTTATACCTTCATCAAGGATTTCCTTGAGGTCTGTTTAGATGATTCCAGACAGTTGAGATAGATACACACCCACACTCACACACACACACACACACACACACACACCACATTGCAATAGCTGCAGACAATTCTCTTGATTTGGTCATCTTTGGGGGTATTAATAAGGAATAATATTTTTTCTTCATCTTTGGTATTTTCTCCTTCAAATATTTTGTAAATTGATTACCTAATATTCTCAAAATTGTGTCACCTCCAGAACAGATCTAATCTAATCCAGCTGCTTTCCCCCATCTTCATTCTCTTTAATGTCATTTGTACCTCTTATTTCTTAGACTATAAAATGAGAGACCAAGTAGCTGCATTGCTCTTGGTGGTGAAATATTTTGCAGATCTTTTCCATTTTTCTCCTCTTTGTTGCTCTCTTCCATTTTCTCCTTAAATATCTTTGGCATGACCTCTCATCATTGCTCACACCCTTCTACTGAATTCTCTGTTTTAAGAGGTAACATACCTCACAATATTTTGTCACCCTTTTTTACCTGGTTTTACAGACACATGTGATAAATTTTTGTTGCCCTTGGCTTCCATACCTCTCCGCTTAGAAAATAAGTATTTTTTGACTAAGGCTATGTATGTCGTTCTGCATTAACACTATGTAGTAATCTATGAGCCAGTTACTATAATAACCTATTTCCTTTCTATCCAGTATTATGTTTGTAAATTAAAGGTAAGGGGCAGTAGGTGGCACAGTGAAGAGAGCACCAGCCCTGGAGTCAGGAGGACCTGAGTTCAAATCCTACCTCAGACACTTAACACTTACTAGCTGTGTGACCTTGGGCAAGTCACTTAACCCCAATTGCCCTGCCCTCCCCCCTCCAAAAAAATCCCCCCCCCCAAAGAAAGAAAATTAAAGGTAAGATGTAACACCAAATAGCCTATTGTATATTCCAGTGACAATACTGGTTTGGTTTCTGTCTCCAGATGCTTTTTCTACCATTTTTTTCCCTTCTGTTTTTTGGATTTCTTTACATATTTTATTAATGCTGCTCCACTCTGGTTCTTTTGAATGACATATTTTCTCATTATTTTTTTATTCTAATCATAGATTTATTCTACCAAATTTCAATAATACCTATCAGGTCATATGTGTCTTCTTATATTAGTTTCATGAGATCATATTATTTATTATCTCTGCTTTGTGTATTTGAAGGAATGGATTTTTTATTGGCTCCTTTTGTAGGTTTTATGGGTATCTCTACTGCTATTGTACTTCCCACACTATAAAGAAAGAGTCCATATATTATTTAGCTTGGTATATATTCTCTGCATCTTCCTTTATAGATTTCAGCCCATTTTCATGGTTTTCCCCCTCTCCCTCTTCCTTTATAGTTTAAAGTCAATTTACATGTTTTTTTTTCTTTTGATGAAATTTCACTAAAATGGTAACTTTTAATCTAAGGCATGTCCATTGTCAAGTCACCTCTCCAAGTCTCAATTTTATCATCTTCAAAATTGAGATAATAATGTTTACACTACCTACAGCCCAGGGCCATGAGAAATGTATTTTTGTAAGGCTTAAAGCATCATATAAAAATGAATTTTGAAAGAGGAGAATACTCTCAAATAGCTTCAATCTAGACCTGATGCCCAATTTTAAATTTCAAAGATGCCATTTATCAAAATGAGAGCTCAATTTTATTTCTTCAATGACATACATACTTTATATTTATATAGCAATTTATCAAATACCTCCAAATACCTATTTCTACTACCTTATGCTGCCTTAGGTAGAATCTGATGACCTGAGTCAGAACCCCAGCAGGTTAGAGACTGTGGAGATGAAGCTATCAAGAGGGCATTGAAGGGGTAGGATAATGAGCTGAGGGAGCCTGGTGTAACTCCAATTGGATCCCCTCTTGTTTCTTCCATTTTCAGGGATGAGCCTAACTTTTTCCCTTTCTAGGGCCACCACCTGTCATTTCCAATCAGAAAGAGCTAAGTCACTGTTTCCTTTCTGCCATCTTGGTTGGTTTCTTCTCAACAGTACCTAAGAAGCAGTTATAACCTAATCTTCCTCTTGTCCTCAACCTGAAAAAGAAAGTTACTATCTTTAGCACTCATCAAGAGCCTTGGTTCACGTCGGAAATCCTGATATGATTTTTTACCAGAGGATGTTGCCATTTTTGTACTTGTCTGCCTTAGGAGTCCCTATTTCTCTTTTCCTTCTTTTTGCCTCTATTTACTTTTATTATTGAGGCCTCTTATCTTTATAGTATATTCATTTCCAAATATGTCCCCCCAATAGACTTCCCTTGTAATAAAGATTTTTAAAAGGAAAAAGAAAAGGTCAACAAAAGTAACCAAAAATATCAACTTCATCAACCACAGTCCTCCACCTCTCTAAGGAAGGGAAGGAAGTACATTTTCACAGCTTCTTTGGACCTACCTCGGTCATTATAATTACATAACACTCGATTTTGTTTTGGTATCACTTCCATTTCTATTGTCATAGTCATTGAATACTATTTTCCTGTTTCTGCTTATTTCACTGTAAAACAGTTCATCTAAGTCTTCCTACAGGAATTGCAATTGAACCTATAATTTCATTGATATAGAGAATTCCCGAATGAGGAAACTCCCTCTACCAATTCAGACTAGTACTTTCTTTGCAATACATAGTCTTATCTGCCTATGGTACTGAGAAGTTAAGCGACTTACTCAACTTGTACAGTCAATATGTATCATATTTCTTTAAATTCTTTATATTATTGTTTTATATCACAGTAATATTTCATTTTCCAATCAACAGTCATCTATTTTTTAAGTACTTATGCTTGTTCTAGTTAATTCTGAATTTTGTCTAATTGGACACCACCCTCCTATCCCACTTTTCTTCACAGGAATCAATGCTGACTCTAGCATGTTCATCCTTGAGAAACTCCAATTCCTCAAGTGAATTTCCTTTTTATAGTTTTGAGTCATAGGATACTATCTCTCCTTTGTTTGAACCACATTAAATTAATTCACCTAAATTCAAAGAGTAAAAGTTTGATTATATATGGTGTTCTCTACCTTATAAATTTTAAGATGCCATTGACAATAGTGTCCAAGTCTCTATGAAGGGAGCTGTGACAGAAAGCTACTCTTAAGGAGCTTATAATTTAACCAAAGGAAAAACAATCCCACAAATTGCTTTGTTACATTCATCTTCCTAATGTGAAGATATAACATCATTCCTACCCTCAAAACCTTCCAATGGCTCCCTACTGCTCCAGGCCCTCCACAATCTAGCACTTCACCAAATTTATTTCTTTTTCCTCCCCTCCATGTGTGAAGCATTCCTGATAAACACTTTATAGACAAAGAAACTGAGACCTGAAGAGCTTAAATGATTTGCCCAAAGTAAAAAAGTATATACTAAATGGGAGAGGTAGGATTCAAACTGTGGTCCTCTGAATCCAAATTCACTGACTCTTCTGCTGGACTAATCTCCTTCCCATGCTCTGAAAATCATTGTTGAATTAATTCCCCTAGGACAACCCTTCCAAAAATCAATTCTCTCCTTGCAATATACATATTGAGTAAAGTTCTCATTATCCCTAGAGACAAATTGGAAATCTAGATAAGTCCAAAGACTACATAAACAGAAAGATGGAGTGAGGAAGTTTTAATTGATCGATACTCAATTTTAAGGTAAACAGTTCTTAACTTTGGTAGACATGGAGCCTGTCAAGCAGGTACTCAAGAAAAAAAACAAAAACCAGCTCTGCAATGCTTAATGACATTTCCTTGGACTGGCTGATCAGCACCTTTGAATTCACTGTCTTGTGATCTTGCTTGTCCTGCTAGAATGCCTATCAATGATGTACAGAACACCTTGTCCTTAATTTGCATCCCATATTAAAATGGTCATTTGACATAGAATTTTTAAGTGTGCATACCAATAATGGCTGTTTTATCATCTTTGTATTCATGAACAACCATGCCCCTAGGATCTGAGAGGACCATGGGAAGGGACAAGGAGAACCAGATTCTCTGCCCCACAGTTCTCTAAGTACATAAATGATAAGTCCCGCCCTGAGATACCATTCAAGCATTACTGCTAAAAAATTTAAATGCAACAAGCTCTTCAGAAGCAGGTTGGGGGTTTCTTAATATTTATTTTAGAGAGAATGACTGGGTTGTTTCAGAACTGTTCAAACTCTGTGAAAAATGAAGGACCAATAACTGACAGGAAGTCTGTGGTAATGATTAAGAATAATTATCTATAGAGATCAGTCATTTTATGCTCACTAGTCACAGGAACATTCTTCAGATATAAGACCAGGAGGTCAGATACACTCCAAGTTTAAAGCAAATAGAGAATACCAAATATACACAAGACAAGAACTTGTTAGTGAACAAAGCTAGTTCCTCTGTTACAAAAGCTGGATGACTCTGTCCTGGTGTCTATAAAAACACCATCACCACCAAGTATAGAAAAAACAAGACAAAGAACACAACGAAGTCAATGATTAACTTTGGATGAGGAACAGTTTAGATAATACTATAAAATATGACTTTCCTTTACAAATTCTCCTACTTTAATACGACCTTCCATGAATTAAACTTGATTTCTTTCTATGTTTTCTTTCTTATTTTTTTATATTTTTCTTTAGGTATTTTATGTTTTCTTCCATTTTTTTCATTCTTTTGATTTTGTTTGACTGAATCTTGATGTCTCATAGAGTCATTAGCTTCCACTTGCCCAGTTCTAATTTTAGCAAATTATTTTCTTCAGTTAGCTTTTATACCTCCTTTTAAAGGAGATGTTTTCTTCAGTATACTTTCTTTCCCATTTTGTCAATCATATTTTTTAGATTTTTTTTCTTACTTCTCTTATTTGACTTTAGAAATCCTTCTTGAGCTCTTCTAAGAAAACTTTTTCTCTTCTAAGAAGACCAGTTCATACTCCCCTTTGAGGTTTCAGATGTGGATATATTGACCATGTTGTCCTCTCCTAAATTTGTGTTTTGATCTTCCCTGTCACCAAGATATTTCTCTATGACCATTGATTTTTTAAAATTTTTCTTGCTCATGTGGTTTGCTTTTTTCCTGACTTTTAAATTTGATCTCTGCTTCTGGGACCCAGGGAGTACTACCCCAGACTTCTTGTGTTGGGGGTTAGGGTCCTAGTTACTGGTTTTCTGTGCTGGAGCCTCGGGTGCTGGCAGTTGGATGTGGTATGGGTCTGGTAGTTTACCTGGCGCTGGGCTGGAGGTGGTGTGCTGGTGCTTGCCTGCTCCTGTTCCTCCACCCTGGGGCTCAGGATCTCCTGCTGGTCCTCTGGGGCTTGCTGCTGGCTGGCTGGGACACCTCCCATCCTGTACTTGTCCACTTTAGCCACAGCAAGAGAGATCTTTCTGCTGGCTCCACCATTCCAAGATTTTCCTGGGGGCAATATTCTCTGGGTTTTTCAAGGTCAGCAATGGTGGGTGAGAGCGACTTACTGCTTACTCCATCTTGGCTCCCAGAAGTTTAAATAGGTGACTTTCAAACACTCAGTCTATGAGCTGATAGCCCCAGGAGGAGCTGCTGCCAAAGTCCTTGCACAGGACTGTCTTTCTCTCTCACCCAGATCCAACAAATGCCCCGGCCTGTGCTGAAAGGTCTGGGAATCCCCACTGCTGCCAGTGATTCAGTCTTCTGGGGGCTGCTCTGGCTTTGCTATGGTCAAGTCTGTACTGGTGTAGCCTGTGCAATAGACTATGCTACTCTCCCAGCCCAGTGCAACAGATCCTTCCTGTCAACGTTCCAGGTTGTCTTGGGCTGGAAATCTGCCACACTCTGTCTCTTTGTGGATTCTGCCACTCTAGAATTTGTTACTATTTCTTCGTTATTCATCGTTTTCTTCATCTTTGTCTTTTTCTTTTTAAATTTTAATACACTTATAAACTTGGGAAATCAGTTAAACTGTCCTCTGCATTCTTGTTGGGGTAGTAAATCACTCATACTTAGGAAACTATTTAAGAAGGATGGAAATCAATCTCCTAGAGTCAGTCCATCAACAGGAATTTATTAAGTGCCCCCTATATTCAAGGTCCATGTACTAAGTGCTGGGAATCAAAGGAAGGCAAAAAACCTTCAAGAGGTCACATTCTAATAGTATATTGTACAAGATATAAACAGTATAAATGGCAGGTAATATTAGAAGAACGGATACCCTAGTAGTGTGTGTAAGAAGGCAGAGTGGGTTGGGGGAAGGGAGGACTTATTAGGAAGGACTTTATTAAGGTATCTTGAAGAAAGTGATATTTGAGCTAAATATTGAAGAAAGTCAGTGAAGCCAGGAGATAGAAGTGAAGAGGGAGAAAAAATTCTAGGCATGGAGGGCAGTGAGTGACTCCACCTGCTTTACTGGCCTAGCAAATAGCAGATACTTTATGATAGATGTCTGCTTAATTGAAATGTACCAGCACAGTCAGTGAGAAATGTGGAATCCTCATCCAAGAACCATCCCAACATTTATATAAGAAAATTCTTCATGACAATCATTTTAGCTCATGCTTTTATTACAAAGTGAGCCTTTGTTCTTCCTTTTCTACTCCATAAACACATTCCCTATAGAATTCAAGGAAAGAATAAGACCAGCAAACCCAAAGTTGGGGATTTGTTTTGCTTGATTATGTGTATTTGTTACGAGGATTTTGTTTTTGTTTTCGTTTTTTTCCAATGGGGAAGGGACATGGGAAGGAAAGGTCAGGAGGACAAGATAAGGTAGCCAAAAGAAAGAAGGGAGGGTCACTAAAGGTTTTGTCTTTAATGAAACAAAGATAACAGAAAGACAGAAAGAATCATAGACAAGTGTCTGTGCTGGGGCAGCTCTGAAAGTCACAAACATAATTTAAAATATATTTTAAAATTTTTATTAAAAATTTTTATTTAAAAAATATTTTAAAAGAAAAGCAAGTCATATACAATATTCACAATTTCACATATAATCCATTTTCTGTTTTACTCTGTTTATGGAAAGGGTCCTTCAGAGGCGGCCAAGATGGTAGAGAAAGGTCAGCCTGAGCTTTTCCCAGTTTCCCTCAGAAACTACATTAAATCAAGCCTCTAAGCCTTCTGGAGTGACAGAATCCACAAAAAGACTGAAAGATTTAAATAATCTTCCAGCTTAAGATAACTTAATGACTTTGGGAAAGGTCTGTCCCATTTGGTTAAAAGGAGAGCACATCCCAGTGCAGATCACATCTAGGAAAGCCAGAGGGAAACTCTTAGTCACAGCAAAGATCAGCAACCTAGAACCCTCAGATCTGCCTCAGTAGGCTAGTGGCACAGCAGCCAGCTGTGAGGTCTATAGACCCACCACAAAAGGCAAATTGCCAACCCAGGAACCCTGGAACAACTGCTGTAACTAGGCCAGGCCACCTTAGCGCAGTGACTAAGGCACCAGCACCTGAGACCCATTTGTGGAAAGTCAGTGACCAGGCCCCTGTCCCCAGCTCAAGAAGCTGGGAAAAGTGCCACCTATTCCCCAGGAACAGAGCTCAACTTTTAAAAAGGAGCAAAACCCCCAAAAAAGAGCCCTGATCATAGAAAGCTACTATGGTGACAGGTAAGGTCAAAACACAAATTCAAAAGAGGACAATGTCAAAATGCCTACATGTGAAGCCTCAATGAGAAATGCAAATTGGTTTTCAAGTCCCAAAAGTCCTTTTGGAAGATTTCAAGGGGGATTTTAAAAATCAAGTAAGAGAGGTAGAAGTAAAATTGGGAAAAGAAATGAGTTATGCAGCAGAATTATGGGGGAAAAAGAGTCAAGAGGTTGAAAAGGAAGCACAAAAATCGACTAAAGAAAACAACTCCTTTAAATGTAGGATTGGTCAAATGGAAAAAAAGGTGGTACAAAAGCTAACTGAAGAAAATAATTCCTTAAAAATTGGAATTGGGAAATTGGAAGCTAATGACTCTATCAGACATCAAGAATCAGTCAAACAAAATCAAAATAATGAAAAAAATAGAAGAAAAAAAAAAACAACTGGTCTGGAAAACAGATCCAAGATTACTGGATTACCTGAAAGCCAGGATCAAAAAAAAGAGCCTGGACAGCATCTTTCAAAAAATTGTCAAGGAAAACTGCCCTGATAACCTAGAACTAGAGGGTAAAATAGTAATTGAAAGAATCCACCAATCACCTCCTGAAAGAGATCCAAAAATGAAAACGCCAAGGAATATTGTAGCCAAATTACAGAATTATGAGGTCAAGGAGAAAATACTGCAAGCAGTCAGAAAGAAACAATGAAAATACTGAGGAGCCACAGTCAGGATTACACAGGATTTAGCAGCTTCTACATTGAAGAACTGGAGGGCTTAGAATATGATATTCCAGAAGGCAAAGGAGCTGGGATTACAACCAAGAATCAACTACTCAGCAAAACTGAGTATAATCTTTCAGAGGAAAAGACAGACATTTGGTGAAATAGGGGAATTTCAAAATTTTCTGATAAAAAGATCAGAGCTGCACAGAAAATTCGACCTTCAAATACAAGACTCAAGAAAACCATAAAAAGGTAAACAGGAAAAAAGAAAAAAACCCAACACATCATTCAGTTAAGATGAAATTGTTTACGTCCCTACATGGGAATATGATACTTGTAACTCTTGGGAACTGCACCTCTATTAGGGCAGTTAGAAGGAGTATACATAGATCATGTGGGTAGAAGTTGACTTTGATGTAATGATATTAAAAAAAATTAAGAGGTGAAAAAAAGATTGTCCTGGGAGAAGAGGAAAGGGAGAAGCTGACAGAATAGGGAAAATTACATCACATGAAAAGGCATAAGAAGCCTATTACAGTAGAAAGAAGGGGGGGTGAGCACTGTTTGAACCTTACTTTCATCAGATCTGGCACAAAGAGGAAATAACATGCACAATTGGTTGTGTGTAGAATTTATCTTATCCTATAAGGAAGTCGGAGGGAAATGGGAAAAGAAAAGGGGGGGGGTATCTAATAGAAGGGAGAGCAGATTGAGGGAGGTGGTGGTCAGAAGCAAAACACTGGTGAGGAGGGACAGCATGAAAGGAGAGAGAAAAGTAAAAACAGGGGTGGGGGTGAGGTGAGGGATAAGATGGAGAGAGATACACAATCAGTAATCCTAATTGTGAATGGGAATGAGATGAACTTTCCCATAAAATACAAGTGGATAGCAGAGTGCATCAAAAACCAGAATCTGACAATATGTTGCTTACAAGAAACACATTTGAAGCAAACAGATACACAAAGAGTAAAGGTAAAAGACTGAAGCAGAATATATTTTGCTTCAGTTGAAGTTAAAAAAGCAGGGGTAGAAATCCCTTTATCACACAAAGTAAAAGCAAAAATAGATCTAATTAAAAGATATATGGTACTATAAACAATGGAGTAATATCAATATTAAACATATATACACCAAGTTGTATAGTATCCAAATTGTTGAAAACTTGAGTTACAGGAAGAAACAGATAGCAAAACTACACTAGTGGGGGACCTCAACTTCCTTCTCTCAGTTTAAGGAGTTGAATAGAACTTTTAGAAAAGATAGACCTATGGAGAAAACTGAATGGAAATAAAAAGGAATATAACTTTTTCTCTCCATTACATGGCACTTACACAAAAAATGACCATGAATCAGGACACAAAAACCTCAAAATCAAATGTAGAAAGGCAGAAATATTAAATGCATCTTTTTTCAGATACTGATGCAATAAAAATTGCAAAAGGAAAGATAAACTAAAAGTTAATTTGAAACTAAATAATCTAATCCTAAAGAATGAGTGGGTCAAAAGACAAATCATAGAAACAATTAATAATTTCATCAAAGAGAAGGATAATAATGAGACAAAATATCAAAACTTCTGCAATGCAGTCAAGTTTTTAAGGGAAATTTTATATCTCTAAATGTTTACTTGAATAAAAGAGAGGCAGGAAAGAACAATAAATTAGATGCGCAACTAAAGATATTAGAAAAAGAACAAATTTTTAAAAGCTAATTAAATACCAAATTAGAAATCTGAAAATCAAAGGGAGATTAATAAAACTGAAAATAAGAAAAATATTGAACTAACAATAGAACTAACATCTGGTTTTATGAGAAAAAAAACAATAAAATAAGCTTTTGTTTAATATGAATAAACAAAAGAAGAAAAGTAAATTACCAGCTTCAAAAATGAGGAAATTAAGACAATTATTAGGAACTATTTTGCGAAACTGTATGCCAATAAATCTGACAACCTAAGTGAAATATGTGAATAGTTACAAAAATATAAATTGCCCAGATTAACAAAAGAGGAAATAAAATACTTAAGTCACCCCATTTTAGTAAAAGAGACTAAATAAGCCATCAATGAACTCCCTAAGAAAAAATCTTCAGGGCTAGATGGATTTACATGTAAATTCTATCAAACATTTAAAGAACAATTATTTCCAATAATATACAAACTATTTGGAAAAATAGGCAAACAAGGCATCCTGCTAAATTCCTTTTATGAAAAAAATATGATGCTGATACCTAAACCAGGAAGATCCAAAACAGAGAAATGACTTACAGACCAATTTTCTTAATGAATACTGATACAAAAATCTTAAAATACTAATGAAGTGAATACTGCAATTTGTCACCAGGATAATACACTATGATCAAGTAGGTTTTATACCAGGAATGCAGGACTGATTCAATATAAGGAAAACTATCAACATAACTGACCATATCAATAGCAGAACTAACAGAAATCACATGATTATCTCCACAGATGCTAAAAAAGCTTTTAACAAAATACAACACCCATTCCTATTAAAAGCACTAGAGAGCATAGGAATAAATGGAGTTTTCCTTAAAATGATAATTAGTATCTATCTAAAACCATCACCAAGCATTATCTGTGATGGGAATAAGCTAGAAGCATTCCCAATAAGATCAAAAGTAAAACAAGGACGCCCATTATCACCAGTATCATTCAGTATTGTACTAGAAATATTAGCTATAGGAATAAGGGAAGAAAAAGAAATTGAAGGAATTAGAATAGGGAGACCTCAACCTCCTCCTCTCAGAAACTAGACAAATCTAGTAAGTGAGGAAATCTAGTAAATTATGAAACAAAACTATCTTTGCAGATGACTTGATGGTATACTTGGAAAATCTTAGAGAATCAACTGAAAAACTACTGGAAAAAATTAACAACTTTAGCAAAGTTGCAGGACAAAAATAAACCCACATAATTCATTGACATTTCTATATTACTAACAAAGCCCAGCAGGAAGACATAGAAAAAGAAATATGATTTAAAACAATTATAGACAATATAAAATATTTGGGAGTCTACGTACCAAGATAAACCCAGGAAATATATGAACACAGTTACAAAACACTTTTCACACTAATTTAGTCAGATCTAAACCACTGGAAAAATATCAATTGCTCATAGGTGGGTCAAGCTAACATAGTAAAAATGACAATTCTACCTAAATTAATTTACTTATTCAGTGCTATGCCAATTGGAACACCAAAAATTTAATAGACCTAGGAAAAATGATAAAAAAAAATTCTTCCAGAAGAAAAAAAGGTCAAACATATCAGGGGAATTAATGAAAAAATGCAAAGGAAGGTAGCTTAGCCATACCAGATCTCAAACTATATTATAAAGCAGCAATCATCAAACTATTTGGTACTGGCTAAGAAACAGAGTGCCAGATCAGTGGAATAGGATACATACACAAGACACAGTGATAAATGACTATAGAAATCCACTATTTGATAAACCCAAAGGTTCTAGCTTCTGGCATAACAATTCACTATTTCTCAAAAACTGCTGGGAAAACTGGAAAACAGTATGGCAGAAACTAGGCATAGACCAATAGCTTACACTCTATATCAAGATAAGGTTGAAATGGGTACATGATTTAGTCATAAAGAGTGATGCCATAAACAAAGAGAAGAAGTAATAGTTTGCCTGTCAGATGTATGGAGAAGGGAAGAATTTATGGCCAAACAAGAGAGAGGGAACATTATGAAATGCAAAATGGATAATTTTGATTACTTTAAATTAAAAAGGTTTTGTACAAACACAACCAGTGCAACCAAGATTAGAGGGAAAGGAGAAATCTAGGAAACAACTTTTACTGCCAGCGTTTCTTATAAAGACCTCATTTCTCAAATATATAGAGAACTGAGTCACATTTATAAGAATACAAGTCATTACCCAATTGATACATGGTCAAAGGCTATAAATAGGTAGTTTTCAGAAGAAGAAATTAAAGCTGTCTATAGCCATATGAAGAAATGCTCTAAATAACTACTGACTAGAGAAATGCAAATTAAAACAACTCTGAGGTACCACATCATACCTATCAGATTGGCTAATATTGATGAAAAAGGAAAATTATAAATGTTGGAGAACATATAGGAAAATTGGAACATTAATCCATTATTAGTGGAATTGTGAACTGATACAACCATTCTCAGGAATGCCCAAAGGACTATAAAACTGTGCATACTTTTTGATCCAGCAACACCACTATGAGCTTTGTATAACCAAAAAATCATTAAAAAAAGAGAGAGAGAGAGAAAGAGAGAGAGAGAGAGAGAGAAAGAGAGAGAGAGAGAGAGAGAGAGAGAGAGAGAGAGAGAGAGAGAGA
>NW_027185694.1:9531602-9623880 GCF_028583685.1 Petaurus breviceps papuanus | reverse complement strand
AGAGAGAGAGAGAGAGAGAGAGAGAGAGAGAGAGAGAGAGAGAGAGAGAGAGAGAGAGAGAAAGAGAGAAGGGAGAGTGTAGGCAGAAAAAAAAAAGGAAGAGGGAGGAAGGAGAGGAATAGGGAGAGAGGGAGGGAGAGAGAGAGAGAGAGAGAGAGAGAGAGAGAGAGAGAGAGAGAGAGAGAAAAGACCCACACGTACAAAACTATTGACAGGGACTCTTTTTGTGGTCACAAAAAATTAGAAATTGAGGGGATGCCCATCAATTTGGGGAATGGATGAACAAATTGTGGTATGTGAATGTATGAGTATATGGATATTATTGTGTTATAAGATGAGAAGGCAAATTTCAGAAAAGCCTGGAAACACTTACATGAACTGATGCTGAGTGAAATGAGCAGAACCAGGAGAACATAATACATAGTAACAGCAACCTTGTGCAAGAATCAACAATTCTAAAAGACTTCTGATGGAAAAATACTATCCACATTCATAGAAAGAACTATGGAGTCTGAATGCAAATTGAAGCAAACTATTTCCTCTTGCTTTTTTATTTTTTTCTTTCTTGTGGCCTTTCCCTTTTGTTCCAATTCTTCTTTCACAACATAATTAATGTGGAAATACATTTAACATGATTGTACATGTATAACCTATATCAGATTGCTTACTGTCTTGGGGAGGGTGAGGGAAGGGAAGGGCAGGAGAAAAATTTGGAGCTCAAAATCTAAGGAAAATGAATGTTGAAAACTGTCTTTACGTGTAATTGGAAAAAAATTAAAATACTATTTTTTTTTTAAAGCAATAGGGGTTAAGTAACTTGCTCAAGGTTACACAGCCAGTTATTTCTGGGTGTGGTGCTGAGTACCTGAGCCCAGATTTGATCCAGGTCATCCCAACACTGGAGCCGGTGCTCTTACTTGCTGAGCCACCTGGCCGCCCCTAAGCAATTGTGGTTAAGTAACTTGCTCAAGGTTACACGGCCAGGTGTTTCTGGGTGGGTGCTAAGTGTCTGAGCCCGGGATTCAATCTCCAGGTCTTCTCAACAATGGAGCCGGTGCTCTTACTCGCTGTGCTACCTGGCCACCCCAAAATACTATTTTTAAAAAAGGAAATGCTCATTCTATTTTGTTCTCTAAGCATAGATTTAAAAAAAAAATCTATGTACCCCAAATGAGGCTGAAAGAAGTTAATACTGAGAAAATCCAATGTATCATTTAAATATATGGCTAAACATAAAAGAATCAACATAAAGACTAAGTAATAGTGACTGAAGTATGAAAATCAAATCCTACTCTAAAAATGTTACAGGAAAGATTAAAAGGTAGATTAATTAGCTTCTTAAAATATCAGTATCTCTTTATAATCAATATCAGACATGATTAAGATTCATCCTGTTCCCGGTTGACCAAATCCAGGGATCTTACATACTGTACACAAGTGAGAAGTTCTAGGGGACATCAGTTGACCTATAATATATCCACATCTGCATAATAGACCTAGGTGTAAACCTGTTGAAAAAGCAGCAGAAAGGGGGTAACAAAGAATAGTTAATACCAGGGTAGAGGTTGATAGGTGGGAGGTAGAAATACTAATGTTCTATCCCACTCTGCTCCATTACCCTCTCCCCCCCCAAGAACAGAAACCCCTTGAGGGCAGGAATTGTTTCATTTTTGTCTTGTTTCCTAGTACCCTGCACATAAAGAGAATTTGGTCAATATCACTTTTTAAAAGTTGAATATATTTTCTTTCTACCATTTTATAATTACTTATTAAATATTTCCCAATTATATGTATAAAAAATTAACATTCATTTTTAAAATTTTCAGTTCCAAATTCTCTTCACCCCCCTACCCTCTTTGAGAAGGCAAACAATTCGATATGGAGGATACATGTGAAGTCATGCAAAACTTATTCCCAAGTTAGCCATGTTACAAAAGAAAATACAGACCACCCCCTTCGCCCCCCCCCAAAAAAAACCAAACCCATTAAGGGGAAGAGGAAAGAGATTTGTGATTAGGGCAAATGAATCTCCTCAGTAGGCCGAGGTTCATGAATCTCAGTGTAAGACTCTAATGCTACAGCAGCCCTCTACCAACTTTGAAAGAGCCCCAGTGATGGGCCCTAGTAAAGTCAGCAACATGGGGGAAGAAGTAAGGGCTGTATCAAAATACCTACCATTTTGTGAACAATTGTCATGTCCCAGGGTATGAGAGAGGCAGTCTCCCCACCACAGAGGACAGGTTTGGGTTTTGATCAGGCATGCCAATGTGGCAAGGAAACCTTCCTCTGAATTAGTTTTTAACTACAATTCACTTATTCCTTCTTATTCTTTTAAAGTTCTTTACTGATTTCAGCAAGATCCAACACTTTCTGCTCCTAAATAAAATCTAATTTTATAGCTCTAACCTATACTTTCCATTTATACTATATACATCTCTATTTCTATATCTTGTACATACACTATTTTTATACACTGTAACTCCCATTAGAATGGGAGCTCCTTCAAGGAAGGAGCTTTTTTTGCTTTTTTTTTTTTTTTAGATCTCTGGCACTTGGCACAATGCCTCGCATATACTAAAAGTTTCACAAATATTTGTTGATTGGCTGACTATAAAAGACTTCATCATCATGTAGTCCAAGGGTTCTTAACCTTTTTTGTGTCATGGACCACTCTGGCAGCCTGTGAAACCTATAGATAACGATGTTTTTAAGTGCATAGAATAAAATACAGACGATTTCAAAGGAAACCAAGTATAGTGAAATATAATTAACAAAATACTTTTAAAAGCATAAAATTACAAAGGGAATCAATTTTATTAAAATACAATTCTAAAAAAAATTTTTTTAACAAGCTCACAGACTTCATGTTACAAACCCTTGATCTAGTTCAACCCTTTAATTCTAAAAATGAGGAACGTAAAATAACTTGCCTGTGGTCACACAGGTAGATAGTGGCAGATGCAGGATTAGAACTCAGGTCTCCTAACTTCTAGCACTAGCCCACAGCTACCTATCTCTTTGCTTTTCAAAGAATGATTTATCTCTCATCTCCTTCCTGGATACCCTGCCAAGTTAGACTTATAGCCCAGTCTAGAAAAAAAATTAAAGCATCCATCTCTGTTACAAATCTTTTTAAGGTATTTTTCTCACTCAACTTCCTAATTCCATAATTTCTGGAGAAATTGAAATCTATGGAGTTAAAATCTTACTATAATTTCAGATAACACTTCAGACATTTTCTAGGCTAACCAAAGTCTTTCCCCATTTCAAATATGGAACAGTCTTATAGGTAATAATTCTGAAGTATACAGTATTTACCTTTGTACCCCTGGTTACATTATTAAAAAAAAAAAACCACTGTAAAACTGGTGTTTGCCATCATAAAATGATTATCCAAACATCATCTTTGTGTTAATTTTTTTTATTTAAGGACTAAAATACTAAAGATGACAGAGTTGCAGGGGCCAGATGGCCAAGGGAAGCATCATTTCTTTGTTAGTCACAGATCTCTCAACATTCCTATTGGCAAAAGTCCAAGGGTTAGGCCACTTCTGTGTCTTATTAAAGAGCTAACCCTTGGACCGGAAACCTATCTGATTTCAAATCATCACCTCAATGAGTTGGAAGGTACTTAAATATTTCCCATAAGTGGCAGGAATATAAGTCGAACACCTTGGGTTTATTTTAGGAATAGGGAATTTCTTTTTAAATATAATAGGTAGACAAAGCTTCCATTCCATAATTAGCGAGAATAATTAAGATTTTCCAAGGGATAAAATATATTAACCTCACAGTTTACTGATAATAACCAGCAAAAGGTCTTTCCTTAAGGGTCTGTTTTGAAAAAGAATGGAGCAACAAACTTCTTATTGTCTGAGAAAACTGTAATTTTTACAAACATATACATCAACTAAAATAATTTATCGATAATTGTTTATATAAAGTTAATATGGGTTGGTGGGAAGAAAGCTAGCCTTTAAATGAGCAAATCTTACTATTAACACATATTTGACCCTAAGTCTGTCACTTAAGACCTTTCTGCCCTAAGCAACTCTAAAATGCAAGAAGTTTCAAAGAAGTTGCTACCTGTACTGGGTGAAGGAGCTTCCTAGTCCTGGGAGTTCCTTATAGTAAATATTACAGTCTAGTCCCTCATGATAAAATTCTGGATACCTTAGAAAGTCAAAGAAAACCCAAGGCAGTGGATGGACCTTGTATATGTAGTTACTACAAAGTTCATTTGCAATTTCTCCTATCATGCCATCTTAAGAAGAGAAAGAACTTCCTTAAGGTTAACCAGCTAGATATTAGCAAATCCAGGACTAGAACCCAGGCTTCTCTGACTCTTGGTTCGTAGGTCATGATCAGTTTTGTCTCTGTGAGGAGTTTCCTCATGTGAGGGATTTTTAGCCATTAACTGAAAATTTGACTCAAATTTCCATTAAAGAAGGGAGGCAGTTGGGGAGCTAGATGGTTCAGTGAATAGAGCACCAGTCCTGGAGTCAGGAGGACCTGAGTTCAAATTTGACTTTGGACGCTTAGTAGCTGTGTGACTGTGGGCAAGCTACTTAACCATGATTACCTCTAAAATAAAGGAGGGGGCTAGGCACTCGACCAAAAAAGGAAACTTCTCCAGGATGAGATTTGGGACAAAACCTGATAGCCAAAATTTGGTTTTATTATAGCTCATTCAGGAACAATGAAGTGGTCGTTTTGAGAGGGTGAATACCTTTTGTATTTTTCAACAGTTTTCAAAATTCTTTCAATGTTCAAACAGTTATTATTTGAATATTTTTTAAGCAACTGGGGTTAAGTAACTTGCTCAAGGTTACACGGCCAGATATTTCTGGGTGTGGTACTAAGTATCAGAGCCCAGATTCGATCCCAGGTCATCCCAACTCTGGGGCCGGTGCTCTTACTCACTGCACCACCTGGCCGCCCCTATATTTGAATATTTTTAATAGTCAAGCTTCACATTATGACTTTCCATTCAGTGACAGGGTATAATCCTTCCTAGAAATCATATTTTTGTCCCTTCTCTTTCCTTTGTGGTTGAATATTAAGGTGACCATTTCTTCCTAAATTAACAGAATCTAGCTAGTACTTTAAAATGGGTTGTTTAAATGCAAGTGATCCCAAACAAAAAGCCTAAAATACATTGGCTTTAGAGTTTGAATCCTAGGACTAATATTTAATTACTCCTTCTGTACAGATATCTTATCTGTAAAATGAAGGATTAGACTATCAGTGGTCTTGAAATCAAATAGAAAAGAAACCTGTAGACCACCTATTGTTAGAAAATGACATTTCAATTCAAAAACATTTATTTACATTAATCTATGTTTTATTATATTTTCATTTGTCTTGTTAGACATCTCCAATTACATCTTAATCAGGTTCAGGCAGAATTTAGGCTTTAGGAAGAACCTAAGTTTGACCCCTATAGGTTGCATTATCTCTAAAGTCCCTTTGAGCTAAACAAATCTGTGAATCTACTATCCTTTTAATGAAAAAGGAAAAGCCTGGTTACCTTTTAAGCAAGTGGGGGACAAAGACCCGATTTTATATGTCCCTGTATCCCCCTCCTGATATGTTAAGTAGATGGAGAAATGCTGCCTTAGATGAGCTGTTCGGTTCTATACCCTACTGAACAAATAACTGAAATCTGAAGCATTCTACCCCAGCAAATACTTTCCTGCTGTAGTTAACCTTTCCAAGTCCAGAATAAGAAGAAAAGAAGTTGGAATCACAGCTCTATGGTAAGAAAATTGGCCTGGATGACAGAAGACCTGACCTCCTCCCAACTCCATAGTTTACTAACAAGCTGAGTAACCTAAGCCTTGAACAAATCATTTCCCCATTCTCTCAGCTTGTTTTTCTCATCTTCAAAATGAAGGGGTTGGAGCAGAAAGATACTGTACGACAAGAGTCTGCTAAGTACCAAGCACTGTAATAGACAGTAAAGCTACAAAAACTAAAAACGAAACAAAACTTGAGGGCAGGGGTTGTCTCATTTTTTCTTTATACTTCCAACATCTGGCACAAAATAACAGGTTAGTAAACACTCTTTGGAGTGACTTATTATCCAATCTAACAGTTCAGTTAAACAAAACGAAACAAAATTTTATGAAGTAGCTACAACAGACAAAGTTTTGTGATTAGTGCTAGGGAAGAAAGCAAAGTAAGGGAACAAGGATTTAAGTGCTTACCATGTGCTAGGCACTGTGGTAAGTGCTTTATACATATTATTTCATTTGATACTCAAAACAACCCTAGGAGTTGAGTGCTATTATTATCCTCATTTACAGCTGAGGCAGACAAAGGTTAAGTGACTTGCCCATGATCTTGTGTGTGGGGTCAAATTTGAACTCAGGTCTTTCTGACTCCAAGCAGAGCACTCATCACTGTGCCATCAAGCTGCCTGATGCAAGGAACAAGAACATGCCATCTGGCTCCATGGAGCTTTCGATCTAGAGGCTTGTCTCATTTATAAATCAAATAAAGAACCCCATTGATAAAGCAGCCATTAGTAATTATCTTTTTGAGGGCAAGTAGGTGGAACACTAGGTAGAGTGCCAGGCTTGGAGTCAGAAAGACCTGAGTTCAAATCTGACCTCAGATACTTTGTGTGACATTGGGCAGGTTACTTGACCCTGTTTGCCTCAGTTTCCTCACCTGTAAAATGAGCTCTAGAAGGAAATGACAAAGCACTCCAGTATCTTTGCCAAGAAAACACCAAATGGGGTAATGAAGAGGCAGACATGACTGAACAAGCATTTCTCTTTAACTGAGATCTCCTTTCTCTTCCAGGTTAAGAAAAAAACAAAAAGACACCACTCCCCCAAATAGGAAAGTTTTGATAATTGCTGATTTTCATTTTTAACAGTTTATAAGTGACAAAGTGATTTATGAAACAACATATATTATACATATATGTGTGTTTATACATATATATTTGTATACACACACACATATAAAACAAGTCAAAAGGGGTTTGTAGTTTGACAAATCATGGAGGAAAGGTGTACCACAACATGATGGGAGAGGTTCCCAGATAGGCAGCAATGCAATGAAGCCATCAACATAACAAGGTGTTTTTTGTTCCCAAAAAACATGAGGAAAACCATCTGTCTGTCCTGTTCTAAGTAAGGCTGGATTTGGGGTCAAGCAATCCAGTCCATTTGCAAAAACTGTTAGCAATTAAACAATGAGCTATATTCCATCTAGAAAACCTTGAATGAGTATTTTCTAGGGACCAGGAAATGAATCTCATTCCATCTAGTATTGGCAATCCTTTAACTGCAAATATTTTAAAAATCTTATTAATTTGTGACCAAAACTTAAACTCAAGTCAGTTATGTTTTTGTTAGGACTGGTTAATGAGTTCTACCTCCGGTGACTACACTGGTGGCCTGAAAAACCAGTATTTCAACTATTTTGGATTCCTCCTGCATTAATATGCAAAATAAGTCTTTTAGACCCAGGCTGATGAACCCATACCAAGATTACTCAAAGAATCAAAGATGATTTCCTTTCATTATTCAGTGTGCAGAGCACGGACAGAGTAGAAAAGGTGTGGAGAGGAGGGAAGAGCCTGAAGAAATGGGAGTCATGCTATTTGGCCCAGTGAAACACAAATAAACTAATAACTACTGTGTACATTAGGGTTGAGCAGATGCTTAGAGTTAAAGAGGGAAGGTTTTCCAGAAGAGGTTAGTTTTAAGAAGTCTTTTTAAGAAGTGTGTGATTTTGGCCAAGTCAATTTTACCTCTGTGGGACTTCAAATGAGAGAGTTCTACTATGTGATTTCTTTTTTTTTTTTTGCTTTTTGGAGGGCAATTGGGGTTAAGTGACTTGCCAGAGGTCACATGGCTAGTTTTTGTATTAAGTGTCTGAGGCTGGATTTGAACTCAGGTCCTCTTGACTCCAAGGCCGATGCTCTATTCACTGTGCCACCTAGCCGTTCCTCTACCATGTGATTTCCAAGGTCAAATCTATGATTCTGAGAGGAAGGGGAAGGAAAAAGTCATATCTAGGATGATAGATTTAAAGCTGGAAGAGAACTTCAGTGAATCCAACCCCTTCATTTTACTGATAAGGCAACTGAGGTCCAGACAGGTTAAGCCACTCATCCAAGTGGTCACAACCAAGGTCACAAAGGAAGAATGTGACAGAACTATAACATTAACCTAGGATGCTGACTCCAGATCCAGCACTGTTCACACTGAACCATACTGAAACTCCCAACGCAATACTAAAAGGTCACATCACTTCCTGGGAGAGAAACATGGTGAGAGATCAGGCTGATGAGGTGGGAGAACCCTGAGACTGGAGCAGTCAGCAAAGAGTCTGTGAGAAGTCATTGTACCATAGAAAAATAACAACCTGAGTTCTTTTTCTCTCTTGCTGAGTCTCCATCCCACTCCTCAGCCTCCCATTTTTTCCTATAGCTAATATATATGAGAGATCTCTATCATATACCTTGTTGAATAAGTCAATGAATAAAATAAATTATGAAACATTTACTATGTGAATTTTGTCAAATCATAGGGAAACAAATACAAAAATAAGACAGCCTCTTGGAGCTTACATTCTAAGATGAGGAATACAACCTATATGGAAAAGAGGTGGCAGACTGCTTAATGTTTAACAACTGAATCACCAAGGAGAAAAATATGTGAAGGACACACAAGTTTCATCTGTATCGCTCACATTTTCTCCATCACTTTAAGTCTAGACAATCACAAACACAATCAGTTGAGCCCAGATTTGTAGAATCTGCCAATTTCTGAGGTGTAAATGCTCACCCTGACAATCTAATGATAGGCAGCTGGTTTGAGCTGGTTCCAGCACACTCCTAAGTGGTCATCAGTGAGGGGTGTTTTGGTCAGGGAAATCAGAAACAGTCAGTGGAGTCACAGGGCAATTAATTGACATCTTCTTTCTAGAAAGGTTAGTGTTGATTTGATTACTGTTCTCGGCACTAGGAAGGGTGCAGAGTGAAATGGCTAGGGAATAGCATGGTGGGTCTGGGTTGAGGTTAGATATGATGAATGCTCACCAAATAGAAGCCTAAGATCAAGTCTACTCAGGAATGCTTCTGCGATCTGAAAGTTCTAGAAGTTCAGATAACACCAATATTTTGAATTCTAAAGAATCTGAAGATAACAGAATTTGTTTCCTTAAAATGTAATTTTTGGGGTGGGAAGGGGATATCCTTAGGAAATGAAAAGGTTGATGCACCAGCAGAGTCCTTAGCATTGAATATGTACAAGTTATCACCACCTGGTAGATATTTTGCTAGTGACCTTGATGGTTACAGGATCATAGACTCAGTTAAGACAAAGTCTTTGAAAGTCAGCCTAATCTTTACTCTTTTTAAAAAGTTGGGGCACCTATGACTAAATATATGATCCTATAACCAGCAGAACTGCAGACTAAAGAACTGTCAAGTTATTTAGAAAAACATCCATGGCAGTAAGCAGCCACTATGACATAAATAAGGTAAGAAACCATCAAGACCTTTTTGTTACAACCTGCTCCTGAGAGCTGGCATTTCCAAATCTGAATCAAAGGTAAACGCTGCCTCTGACTCTCTACCTTTACAGGCCATTGATATATCTGAAGCCAATCAGTACTGAAAGAGTAAACAACCTAGATGGGGAAAAAAATTAAAGGACTATAAGCCAAAGATTTGTTCATTTATGAGATAACCTTGCAAAGGAAAAATTCACTTCTGATTTTTCTTCCTCCTTTGAAGTCCAGTTTCACTTGTTATAAATCTGTAGCACTCGGTTGGTACTTATACCACAGCTTCCTTCCTATTCAATTATGAAAAGAACACTGGACTGGAACTCAAGTAATCTGGATTCATGTCTTTCCCTGGGCTACTAACAATGTTTCCTTAGGCAAGTCATTTTATCACTCTGGGCCTCAGTTTCCTTATCTTTAAAATGAAATACCAGATGATCTATTGGGTCCTTTCCAACTTTAATGTTATAGTATTTTAGGAATTCTGTTTAAGAATATATTGGTTCAAACATAAATTGCCCACCATTAATAAGCTCTGCTGGATGCTGGAGTTGTGAAGCCAAAAAACATTGTGTCTGCAGTCTCAAGGAACTCCCTTTTTCCTGGGAGGATACAATAGGTAAATAAACAAGCTGAAAAAGTGAGAGAGACAGACCAGTAAATTTGAGAAAGAAAAGAGTCCTGACAATGGGGGAGATCAGAGAAGGTACTTAGTGAGAGTTGGCACATTAGCAGAACTTTAAAGGAATCTCAGGATCCTAACAAAAGGGGTACATTCTGAGCATGGGGGACAGCCTGCCACATGATTCTCTTGAAGGAATACTGGAATGGAGTCAGAAGACATGGGTTCAAGCCCCAATTATTACTTGCTACCTCGGCAAGGCAATAAGGCAACAAGCATTGATCAGGTGCTTACTATGAGCCAGGCACAGTGCTAAGAGCACTAAGGATACAAATTCAGGTGAAAACCAAGGCAGTCCCTGCCCTCAAGGAGCTTCCATTCTAACTGCAGAAGACAACACATAAAAGGAAGCTGGAAGTGGAGGTGAAAGTGAGGGAGGCACCCATGTGAGGACATGGTGGCACAGTTCTCCAGTCAGAAGCAGAGCTGGGAGGGGAATGAAAATACAAATTTGGATTGAGGGTGAGTCTAATCACTCTAGCTAGATACCAATCATCTGAAGGCAGGAACTAGGTGTTATAACAAATTTTAGAGATGATCTAGTTCAAGCACCTTACTTTCACAGACATAGAGAAGGGAAGAATCCCATGGCACATCTCTGCCCATGGAAAAGCTGGGATTAGAACGGAGACCTTTAGACTCCTCATCTAGCAATCTCTCTCAATCACACGACCCATTTCACTTCTATGTTGGCAGGATGTCCTACACTTAATTGTGTTTTTTTCCTTTGTTCTCAGAAGAGGACCATGACATCAGGAAGGTGGTGCTGTGACTTGAAAGTGAATTGGATTTAAGTGAGGTGCTATTAAAAAAAAAAAGGATTTAAGTGAGGTGGAGCTGTGCAAAGTTACCAGGCTCATCCTCTCCTCTAGAGCCATCTGGGTCCAGTGGCAAGTATAGATCAGGATGACTGGAGATGACCCCAGATGCAGAGGGAGAACTTGGCCTTTATAAGCTACGGTCTCTCTTTTCCAGGTCTCAATTTGACTGAGACATGTTTGAACTTAGGTCATCTTAACTACCTAGGCTAGGCTGGTGCAGTAAATAAAGCCCTGGTCTTGGAGTCAGGAGGAGCTAAGTTCATATTCCACCTTAGATCCTTACTAGCTGCTAGACTTTAAGCAAGTAGCTTAATTTCTCTCAGATATAGTTTCTTCATTAGAAAACTTGGACAATAATAGCACCTACTTCAAAGAGCCAACATGAGAACCAAATGAGATAACATATATGTAAAGGAATGGGCAAATAAAGCACTATATATGTATCTGCTAAGAAACAATGATAAATCATTCAAAAACCTCAACCACTGAGAATATATATACTGTCTCTAAGTTCCAAATAAATGGAACAGATAATAAATACAATGGGAGTTCAGATAAAGGAGAGGTTATTGGGAACTGAAATGATTAAAGAAGGCTTCAGAAAGACTGTGGGGCTTGAGGTAAACCTTGATTGTGAATATGGTTTGAGGCAGACTGTGTGGGGGTATGAATGTCCTCTTCTCATTTTCCTCTAAATATTTTATAACAAATTGTTCATATATACAGTCTGGATTGTACATCTTTTCTGATGTTTTTAGTATCTCTAGCAGCTAGTGCTGCTGACTGGCTGTGATCAAGGATGATGAAGACAAGATATGAACTGACTGGTTTCCTGAAGAAATGAAAAAGCTGTCTGCCATCCTGCTGAGCTTGAATTAAAATGCAGTTCATGGACCAGAGCCTGACAGTAGGATACAGTAAAAACAGGGGAGAAAAGTGATGGTTTACTTCCTTAATGACAGAGGGAGACAGCAGGGGTCTATTCTGTGGTACTTTATGCCACAAGGGGCAAATCAATTCACTTGTACATCTATTGGGGGGGGGAGGGAAGGGGAGAGTGAGAGAGGAGGGAGAAGAGAAAAAGGAAGAGGGAGGAAGGAGAGGAATAGGGAGAGAGGGAGGGAGAAATGGAGGGAGAGGGAGAAGAAGGAGGAGAGGGAGAGACAGAGACAGTGAGACAGAGACAAAAAGAGAAGAAAAGTGAGAAAGAAGGAGACAGGAAGAAATGTTGAGAGAGAGAGAGGAGAATGAGATTGAATTACTATTTTTATAGGTTACAAGCATGCAAACTTTCCTTACCACCTTGCATTGTCAATAAGAAATAACCATTATAATAGAAATATTCCCACAAAGGGAATACTTTTGGTTATTTCTACCAGAGTTTTGTTTTATTTTGCTGTGAGTATGGAAGTTATACAGAAAGACCAAGATAAGGATCATTCAGCATTAGAAGGTCAAGAAAACAGTTTGATCTGTGTGAAAAATAAATAAATGAAAAAGAATTTATTAAGTACTTTCTACATGCAAAGTAATGGAGATGAAAATAGAAAAATGAGAGTGTGCATAGACAGAGTACCCACACAAATGAAATCAGTTCTAATACGACAACTATAAAAACCAAGTAACAGCTAATAACTGTAGTGCACCTAGCTAATGGTCATGTATTATATTAGTTTAACTAATTGTAAATTGAAAAATAAATTCAATCCCTGAATTGAATTTCTTAAGAGTCCACTGATGCTGGCATATTAACGATTTACTTAAAGGAAAGAATATGGCCACAAGAGATCAATGCCCTAAATTCTTCGTTTGCATTATGAACAGCCTTAAAACTACATTGTCTTTGCAATTTTTTCCTTTGCAATTCTTAAACAAGAACTTACTTCTTTGTCAGTTAGCTTTTTCTTGCATCAGAATACATTCTGCACATTAAGCATGAAGATAAACATGATGATTTAGATAAAGTTAGCTAAGAGCAAAAAGGTATTTGAATATTTTTAGGTTTACATAATTTTAAGGTGAGAAGATCTCAGCAGTCTTCTAATGCTAATAAACCAGAAGATCATGGACTGAGAGCTAGAAGGAATTTTAAAGATCGAGTCTAATCTCCTCATTTTACAGATAGGGAGACTGAGGTTCAGAGAACAAGCAATTAACTAACTCACACAGTTTGAGTGTCTGGGGATTCAAACCCAAGTCTTCCCAACTACAAATCCAGCATGCTAGAGCTAATGGGCCATGATAAATTAATCAATAAATGCAGAAACGGAGGCTCGTGGATAATATTAAGTGACTTTGCATACCAAGATTTGGGACTAGAAAGTACCTCATTAAGACCATCTGGTCCAACACCCTCATTTTACAAAGGAAAAAGACTGAGACCTAGAATGACTAAGCAACTTGTCTGAAGCCACAGGTCACCAAGCTAGCATTCAAACTGAGGTTCTCACTCCAGATTCAATCCTCTTCCCGCTACCTTACTTCAACAATAATGAGTGTTAAGTATTAGACAGGCTGGAGCCACTGGGGAAAAATGGGAGGGAAATGGCATAGTCCCTGTACTCAACTTGCTTATAATGAATAGATCAAGCTCTCAGTGAAACATGGCAGTCTTGGGGCGGCCAGGTGGCTCAGCAAGTAAGAGCACCGGCTCCAGTGTTGGGATGATCTGGATCAAATCCCGGCCTCGGATACTCAGCACCACACCCAGAAATAACTGGCCGTGTAACCTTGAGCAAGTTACTTAACCCCGATTTTGCTTTAAAAAAAAAGAAAAAAAGAAACATGGCAGTCTCTGGCCTACAACTTAAGTCACTTGCCTTAGGGTGCAGTGCTCTTTCTGTTACACGAGCCTCTCTATCTTCCTCCACTGACCTAAAGCTAGTTCTTTACGAATTGTCTATGAACTTCAGAAGATGGATGGCACTATAGATGGTTCCAGTTAATGATGACTAAGTAGTCATCATTAAGCACACAATACGTATATCTGCAAAACCACACTCAAGTCAGTTCCTTGATCTATACTTTTTTTGTTTAACAGATTGGCCCTGATACTAGGAGGTTAGCGCCTATGTCAAAGTCTGATTACAAGAAAATTCAGAGTTGCAAAATAAAGGTACATGAGACACACAAAGTCTAGCCATTTACCATCCAGGCAAACAGCAACTAGATAACACATGTCCACTGTTAAACTATAGTCCAAAAAAAAATATTTCCTTTCCTACCCAGGACAATAAAAAGTAACTAAGTTACTCATGAGTGGTGAACTCAATACTTTCACTTCTGACTTGAGATTACTATATGAAACAAAAGTAAAAGGCATTGGAAAAAACCCAATGTTTTAAATCTCATGATACAAGCAATACTGTTAAAAATGAAAACTTTAAATTTGGAGATAAAACAAATGAAAAATTAATTTATTCTGAACATAGGTTTCATGCAATATTTTGATGAATGTACAATCCACCATTCCATAATTTAAAAAAGCAAAATGTTCCTCTTACTACATTTTGAAAACAATGGATGATCTTAAAGTTTGCAATGATTTGAACTGTTTTCTAAATTTAAATTAAGTATTTTTGTTAAACTGAATATATACTATTAGAAACTAGAGATGAAAACCATATTAAGAATTTCAACACCTGAGGCAAATTTGGTTGGATATGGAGGAGAGAAGAGAACCTTTGTGACTTTTTGTTGTTCAGTGGAGACCCCATTTTGGTTTGTCTTGGTAAAGATTCTGGGGTGGTTTGCCATTTCCCTCTCCAGCTCATTTGAACTCAGGAAGAGGAGTCTTCCTCCTGACTCCAGGCCTGGAACTCTATCCACCGGGGGAGGGGGAGGGGGCGTGCGTGTGCATGTGTGTGTGTGTGTGTGTGTGTGTGTGTGTGCGCGCGTGTATGTGTGCTCGAACTCATCTTTAAAAGTCACTAAACACACCTGTGCATGACTTGATTAATTCTATGCAAATGAATCACCCCAAACCTCATCTTCTCCTAAATTAATTGCTCCTTGGGCAACTCAAATTCAAACTGTCCAAAATAGAAGTCACTGATTATCTTTCCTCCATGAAAATTCTCCCCTCTTCCAAGCTTCCCTGTTTCTGTCAACATTCTTCCAATCTTTCATGTTAATAATGGCAACATTATCCTAGATTTCTCCTTCTCTCTCTCTCTTACCCACATATATAAACCAACTGCCAAATCTTATTGTTTCTACCATTATGTCGCTTGCAAATTACCCCTTCTCTCTACTCACGTGGCTATGACCTTAGTTCACCACTCATCACTGCTAGCCTATCACAAAGGCCTCCCAATTGATCTTCCTATTCAGGATCTCTCCCCACTCCAATTCACCTTCAGCTAATTTTCCTTAGAACCAGTTCTAACTGTATAACTCCTGTTCTCAAGCTCCAATGGCTCTATTTCCTCCAGGATTGAATATAAACTTCTCTGTCTAACTTTTAAAACCCTTCATGACATGGCTCCAACCTACATTCAAGCCTCTTTTGGAGATTATTCCTTTTCCTGAACCTGTTACCCCAGGCAAACTGCCCTTCCCTCTCTGTTCCTCACACACGGCACTCCATTTTCATCCGGGAACCTTTGCGTCAGCTGTGTCTCCACATTCCAAATGCACTCACTGTCTACCTCCGCCTAATAGAATCCTTCTTTTCCTTCCACCCAAAATTTAAGAACCACCTCCTAAGGGGAAGTTAGGTGGCACAATGAATAAAGCACCAGCCTTGGAGTCAGGAAGACCTGAGTTCAAATCTGGCCTCAGACACTTAACACAAAAACTAGCCGTGTGACCTTGGGCAAGTCACTCAACCCCAATTGCCCTCCAAAAAAGCAAAAAAAAGAACCATCTCCTAGATGAAGTCTTCCTTATCCCCATCCACTTCTAATGCCCTCCCTCATTCACTTTCTTGTATTTATTCTCTATATATTTATTCTGCATATACTTATATATGTACTTGTCTATTCCTTTTGGAATACAAGCTCCTTTTTGGAAGGGATTGTTTCATGCTTTGTATCCTTAGCGATTAGGATAGTATCAGGCATAGAGTAGGTGCTTAATAAATTTATTTATTGACTGGTCAGTGGTTGAGGTAGAATAAGATAGAAGTCAAGGTAGTGGAAGGAACTTGGAGTGGGCAGGGGTTGAGGTGGGAAAGAAGAATGGGAACCACTAATTAAGTTATTAACTTATTGGTGAGGAGGGACCATGACCTGGAGGCCCATAGATAATAGCAACAAAGATCTGGATAGGATTGAAGAGGGTATGAAAGTGGTAATGGCATACAGAGAATATATTCTGTTCATCCTCCTGTCTCTGTGTATTAGTGAATGCAAGAAGGAACACTGTTCTGGGCCAGGCCTAACACGGACTAGTCCAGCAATTCAGACTCAGAGTTAGAATGCAATAAGGTGCTCATAGACCATAAAATGCAATAAAAATGATTTTTCTGTTGACAAAGAATTAAAAAAGGACATAATTCCTAAAGGGCAGCAGGCTATTTGAACAGTCGATACTGGTAGAGCGGGAGGTCAGGAATCCTGCCCCCCAAGGAATGGAGTTACCCCCTCTTAGGAGGTCAATATGTAGGACAGAGCCCTGGCCTCCCCATTCTCATTCCAACTCTGCTGGAAATTATGCTTGTCTTAGATTAATGGGTCAGGTCTCTTCCAATTAATCACTGAGACTCACTATGACTTCAACACTTCAAAGATCTTTGATTTCATCTGCCTGAGTGTGTTCTCCATCAACACAGACTGACTTAGTAGAAGCTCTTCAATTAATCATTTCTGTGTTTGTTTTAAACTAAGATATAGGCCATTCCAAGACATACACAAAGCCAAAAAATCACTACCAGATTAAAACATGACAGAACTTGGCTTTTAAATGTATTAATGGAAGATTCAGATTCCCACATAACAGATCTAATTAACTGTCTGACCATTAAAAATCAGTATAAAAATGAAGTGACATGAGACTGACCTATTTGGCTATGCTATGAGTGATGTCATGTCCAAGTTCAACAGCAAACTCTACGCCAACATTATAGCTAGCACTTAGATAGGGCTTTAAGGTTTGCAAAGCACTTCATAATCAAATTTTTTCCTCACAATAACTCTTGGAGGTAGGTCCTATTATTATTGCTGAGGCAAACAGAAATTAAATTATTTGCCTATGGTCACACAGCAAGTAAGTGTCTGAGGCAGAATTTGAACTCAGGTCTTCCTAGCTTCAGTTCCAATATTCTATCTCTTGTGTTACCAAGGTGTTCATTAGCTCCAAGAGACTTAATTGTAAGCCAGAAATTCTCACCCACTCTCGTATACACTAAAGAATGAACATATTTCTTCTCCATTTTTCAAGATCCCAGTGGCCCTGGTATTGATACTTCATCAGTATCCTCTGTCCTAGGGGACCAAATAAACATTTGTTTCTTTTGCCTGGTTTCTTTTGCCTCCGTTAGACTATAAGCTCCCTGTGGGCAGGGATTGTCTTTTCTTTTTCATATTTGTATCCCTAACCAGTACCTGAAATATAGTAGGAGTTTAACAAATGTTTATTGACTGACTGACAAGGCCTATCAAGAAAGTCAGTCATAATTCACATTTTTATGGTGCTTTTAAGATTTCCCAAATACTTTCTTTACTACAATCCTCTGGGGTAGATTGTGCAAGTATTATTGAGGAAAGAAAGGCAAAATGATTTGTCCATAGCCATGCAGCTAGCAAATTTCAAAGACAAGATTCAATCATTGATCTGTCTTCAAGTTCATGCTCTTTCTACTACTGCATGTTCTTACATTATTTTTATGACCCCTTAAGATTTTTCTTTCTCTTTTAAAAAAAATCTATTTATTTTTTTAGTTTACAACATTCAGTACCCCAAGTTTTTGAGTTTAAAATTTTCTCCTCCTCCCTCCCTCCCCAAGATGGTATGCAATCTGATACAGGTTCTACATATACATTCATATTAAACATTTTTCACATTAGTCATTAGCTAAAGAATTATAACCAATGGAATGAACCTCAAGAAAGAAGAAACAAAATGGAGAGAGAGCAAATAGTATACTTCAATCTGCATTCAGACTGCACAGTTCTTTCTCTGGATATGCACAGCATTTTTCCATCTTGAGCCTTTTAGAGCTGTCTTAGAACCTTGCATTGCTGAGAAGAGCCAAGTCTACTAAAGTAGTTATCACACAATGTGGTTGTAACTATGTACAATGTTCTCCTGGTTCTGCTCCCCTCACCTGGCATCAGTTCATATAAGTCTTTCCAGGTTTTCCTGAAGCCCACCTGCTCATCATTTCTTATAGCACAATCATATTCCATTACATTCATATACCACAACTTGTTCAGCCATTCCCCAATTGATGGGCATCCCCTCAATTTCCAATTCTTTGCCACCACAAAAAAAAGCTGCTATAAATGTTTTTGTATGTTTGACCTCTTAGAATTTTTAAGGAAATTTGTCACTGGAAATGGATACCTGTTGGGTCAGAATGAAAATCCTCCCTGTATAACCCTGCTCTACCCTTCAGAAAGTTAGTCTTACACTGGACTGATTCCCATCTAACTGACAAATCTGCCCTTCATTCTTAATGGGAAAGAGTGAAAAGTGGCATCAAGAGTGGGCATCACAGAGAGCAAGTCAAAGGGAGGATATTAACAGGAAAACAGCCACCCCAACAAGTACAGTGTGAGAAAAGGTGCCCTCCTGGGAGCTACCCAGGCCAAGCTGCCATAAGGATCCCATGCTGGGACACCAAGACAAAGCTATATGTGACTGGGCTGAGTAGGTGTCACCAGGAACAAAAACTGAGTTGCTGGGGCCATTAATACTGCTGAGAACACAGTGTCCTCTTTTCCACTTTCTCTTCCTGGGAGAGAAATAAGTGCCTGTTCTCCCAAATCTTGCAAGTTTGGTTTTCATTTCCCTTTTGCTTTAAAGTCAGTTTCTCAAAGAAAAATGCATTCAACCATTGTGTTTCTGCTAATGTGTGTTATTACTCAAATTCAGCAGAGGAAACACGGTATGATTGGAACATTTTGGGGAAAGGGAAAAGTTGAGATGAAGGAGAGAAAAGGGAGGGGAGATACAGAAGGTAGGGAAAGAGAGAGAGAAGGGAAGGAAGAGGAGGAGAACAGAGTAAGGGAAAATATCAAAATTTCAGTATAAAAATTCTAGATAGGGAACTCGAGCTAAAGAAAGGAGAATTATTTATTACTTTATGCCTTTTAGTGAGAGGAGAAAAATCACCTCTCAATTTTCTCCCACCAGCTTCAAAAAGACAACCGGTTGGGTTGGGGTTTTTTTTTTGGGGGGGGAGGGCAATGCAAAGTTTAGGGAGTGACAAGAGAGAGTCAAGGGAGTGTCTGGAAATACATGGTACCACCCATAAGAAGGAGGGGACCAGGAAAGAGAGAGTTGCCCTCTTCACCATCACCACCCTGCTTTCCCCTCCACCCCCACCCCACTACTCTACATATTTCTTTCTCACTGCCTACATTTATACTGAATAATAAACAGGTCTGCAGGCTGACACCAGACAGTATATTGTAAAATATTAGCTAAAATCTGGCACTACCTCAGTCATACTCCTTTGTCTGAATCCATAGAAGAAAATAGGTATTTTTTATAAACAATTGGTCACTATGAGAAGATAGGTCCCATGACAATGTAGGTAGATCTCTGGAGAATAAATCAATAGACATTTATTTGGTGCCTACGATATGCCAGGAGCTGTATGTTAAATGTTAGGGATATAAAGAAGGCAAAAGGTAATCACTTCTCTAGAGGGGACCCAGTCTGGAATACCTGATCCATTTAATCTCAAATAACGATCTGTTCTAACATGAGATAAGTGACTAATCAAAATCTATATGTAAGTATGAATAAATCTGACTTGAAAAGTTCCATCTCTCTGCCCGAATTACTCCAGGTCTGTTAAGGTAGAGTAAAAGTGTCTGGTTCTCACATTATCAGCTAGACATTCAGCATAGGAGAGGTTAAGAGGCAGGGAAATAACCCTTCAACCATCATAAATAAATCCATGTGAGAGGACTAGAGGGTTGATTTCAGAATTTTTGGCAACTATCTTAAAAGGCACACATTATTTATATATGTGGCTCTTTGTCATGGCATGGCAAAGACCTCGGGAAAGGCAAATTCCAGCCTAACACAAGTTCTCTCAGAGTCTAACATCCTGGAATGGCTTTGGTGATGAATTAAATGTCCTTTGTCAGAGGACATGCCTAGCTAAGTCTGCAAGGGGTTTATTAACAGGTTGACCAAAGGGACATAAAATGTTGAGCTATCATAACATCTCTTGAAGAACATCCGCTAAGCTACTCCATATTACTAAAGAGAATACATATTGGACACAGATGAAAAAACAGGTATGCAGCGTATCAAAATACAACTGGAACAGGGTAATTTTGTTGAAAGAATCATGGCCCCTGAGAGCTGTTCTATACTAAGGGCATTGGTAAGAATGTGATAGTTGAATACCTAATAAACTTGAAAAGATAGTGTCAGATAGTCAAGAAAGGACAGAAAATTCATATGAGGAAAGTCTTGCTTAGGAATCCCTTAGTGACCATATAGGACATGACAATAAAAAGAATAGAATGTAGAATCTTGGTTTTTGCAAGTGTGGAAGGTAAGGGCAATATTCTAGTGACCTGTATTAGGAAGTATTGAGGTTTTCTAGAGACAATTTATTTGTTGTTGTTCACTTGTTTCAATTGTGTCCAATTCTCCATGAACACACTTTGCGGTTTCCTTGGCAGAGATACTGGAATGGTTTGCCGTTTCCTTCTCCATCTCATTTTACAGATGAAGTTGTTAAGTGACTTGCCCAGGGTCACACACCTAGTAAAGTGAGGCCAGATTCCATCTCAGGAAAATGAATCTTCCTGACTCCAGGCCCAGCACTCTATTCACTACACCACCTATGGCCAATTACACTACACCACAACGTCAATTAATAACTATTTGTACACAACATTTGGGCTGGTCTCCAGCTAGAGGAAAAGATGAAAGGGCTAGTGAAATAGCTCTCTATTCTCTGGCTTATCAAGGACTCTATGGTGTTCCTTGGAAGAATGGAAGTTGGGGAGTGGGGAGGGAGAAGGAAAAAAAAAGAGGCAGAGTAGAAAAAACTATTAAGAGTCTGCAAAACGTGAAAGAACGTGGTATGGAGAAGAGATAGACTGCTCAAACACCAAGGCAATGGTAAAAGGGTCAAGGTTCTTTCCAAATAAGTGGAAATTAATACTCTGTCAACAAAGCAACTTTTTGGACTCCATAGAGTCAGTAACATGTCACCAGGAGAGAGAACATTTAGTACTAGCCACAGAAGCAGTCCTTAGGGTTGGAAATAACTTATCCAGGGGAAGAAAGGCATCCACATATCAACCTCTTGTAAATAAATAGTAGACATACAATCTTCCCAGAGCAGGTATCAGGGTATTTTTTTAATCAAATGAAATAATGTACAAAATTTAACAAGGGTTGACAACATTTACAATACTTTTGTAAAATATAAACAACAGAGTTTGACACACAGCAAAAAATAGTTACAATTGGCTGGTGTGAGCTCTTTTCTTACCTGATCAGAATAATGTACAGGACAAAGTGCCAGACTTAGAGTCTGGAAGGCTGCGTGTGAATCCTACTTTAAGTATTACTAGCTGTAAGACCCTAGGTAAATCACTTAATCTCTCTGAACCTCAGTTTCCTCACCTATAAATAAGGGGGGGGGAGGGAATTTCTGATGACCTCTCAGTTTCATTCTATCTCTAAATCTGATTCTATGATGTGATTCAATGGCCTATCTCCCTACCACTGGCTTCATACTGGTACCCCAGAATCTCTATAGGTACCATGGAACAGCAACCAATCTTCTCAAATGAGGACACATTTTGTGCCACTTGACTTGGGTGCAATTTGTGACATTAGTTCTAGAAGCAAATCACATTGCTGGCATGGGGGTAGTGATGGAAGACTTCAACCAGACAGACATCTAGTAAAAGCAGGGCAGCTGAGGTAGAAACAACTGAACTGCTATTGTGGACCCTATTCTGACACAGTACAACCCACACAGTTAGGTAATTTGCCCAAGGTCACAAAGGTAGAAAGTAGCAGCCCCCATATTTGAATACAAGACTTCTGACTTCAAAGCCAGCAGGCTTTCTGCTATATCAGGCTTCACTTCAAAGTGTAAAAAAACCCATCATCTTACCTCGAGCTCTCATTTTACAGGTAAGGAAAACTGAAGTCCTGAAAGTAATAATCATCCTGTCTTCAAGAGCATGATGAGGGGCAAGTAGGTGGCACAGTGATTAGAGCACTGGACATGGAGTTGGGAGGACCTGAGTTCAAATCCAGCCTCAGACACTTGACACACTTATTAGCTGTGTGACCTTGAGCAACTCACTTAACCCCTACTGCCCTGCCTTTCCCTCTCCAAAATTAAATATAAAAGAACATGATGGATGAGGATGGACCACCCAGTATAATGTGATATATCTCCTTAATTTTAGAAGAATGGCTTTCAATGCATTTAAAAAATTCTATCCAAGGAATTGGCTCAGGTGGTATAAGACGATCTCAAAAATGACATCATGATGAGAAAGAAAAAAAGAGAGAGAGAGAGAGCTATCTGAAGTAATAGGTATAGAAGATGAATTTTTTAGAGTCATTTTTAACATGTATTAGAAGTGATTGGAGGGGAGCCTGCACCAAGTTTGTGCTTCTACTCCACCATCTTGGCTCCCAAGAGAAAAGATTTTTCGAAGGTGATTTTTTTTTAAATGGTGTAGTCAGTGGGATCACTGTTTTGGGGTGGTGGGTAGGTGAAAGATGGGGAGAAAAGTTGTAACTCAAAATCTTGTGGCAATGAATGATACAAACTAAAAATACACATAAAATTTAATTTAAAAACAAAAACAAAAAAATGGTATGGAGAAGTTTCAAGAAGCCCAGGGAGGAAAATAAGGATTTGCAATGAATGTCACATACAACCAAAATTACCTTTCTTTTTTTTTTTAAAGCTATGCTTGGTACAAGAAGAAAAACAAAAAATATCAAACTGCTACTTGGGGTAGAGGAGAATGAAAAGCAAGGCTACTTGGCACTGATTTCATTCTATCCACTAAAGAGGAAAAAGATGCATATAGGACAAAAGAAACTAGATTCTTGGGCTGAATGTACCTTGCTAATCTCCCCTTCACCCTCTCCAAATACTTAAGCAATATATTCAAAGCTAGTCATGGTTTGGGTTTTCTACCAAAAAAAATCAATCAGTTTATTTCATTATGCTTAAGAATCTTTCAATATGCTCCCCCAGGAAGTCAGAGCTCAATCCATAAATGTCTGGTTAATTTACTAACTCTGGTTGGCAAAAAAGAATTACCCTCTGCTTATACATCAAGATAGACCCCCCCCCCCCAAAAGGCAATATGGCGGATAGGACATTGGACTCATAATCTGAAAAACATATTTTAAATCCTACCTCCTATATTCACTAGCAGTTTGATTCTGGGTAAGTCGCAATTTGTCTGACCTCAAGAATTGTATTTATTTATTTTTAGTTTACAACATTCAGTTCCACAAGTTTTGAGTTCCAAATTTTCTCCTCCTCCCTCTCCTTCCCCCTCGCTCCCATGATGGCATACAATCCGATACAGGTTCTACAAATACCTTCACATTAAACATTAATCAAATTGTAAAGAAGGATTATAACCAATGGAATAAACAATGAGAAAAAAGGAACAAAACAAAACAAAGCAAAAAAGAGAGAGATCAAGTAGTTTGCTTCGATCTGCATTCAGACTCTGCAAATTTTCCCCTGGATTCGTATAGTCCTTTTCCATTGTGAGTCTTTTGGAGTAGTCTTATAGCCTTGCATTGCTGAGAGGAGCCCAGTCTATCAAAGTCAGTCATCACAGACACAATGTGTCTGTAATTGTGTACAATGTCCTCCTGGTTCTGCTCCTCTCGCTCAGCACTAGTTTATATAAGTCTCTCCAGGTTATTATGAAGTCTGTCTGCTCCTCATTTCTTATAGCACAATAGTATTTCATTATATTCATATACCACAACTTGTTTAGCCATTCCTCAATTGATGGGTATCCCTTTGATTTTCAATTCTTTGCCACCACAAAAGAGTTGCTATATTTTTGTACATAGTGTTCCCTTTCCCACTTGTATGATCTCTTTGGGATACAGCCTTAGAAGTGGTATTCCTGTGTCAAAGAGTATGTACATCTTTATAGTTCTTTGGGCATAGTTCCCAATTGCTCTCCAGAATGGTTGGACCAGTTCACAACTCCACCAACAATGCACGAGTGTTCCAATTTTCCCACATCTTCTCCAGCATTGATCATTTTCCTGTTTTGTCATGTTAGCCAATCTGACTGGTGAGATGTGGTACCTCAGAGTCATTTTGCTTTGCATTGCTCTAACCAATATTGATTTAGAGCACATTTTCATATGCCTGTTGATATCTTTAATTTCTTCCTGTGAAAACTGCCTGTTCATATCCTTTGACCATTTATCAATTAGGAAATGACTTGTAATTCCTATAGATTTGACTCAATTCTCTGTATATTTTAAAAATGGGCCTCAAGGAATTCTCTAGAAGTATATTATGATCTGCCTTAGACAAGTCATGCCTAAGTCACTCTGAGCAAGTCACTTCATTTCTCTAGGCCTCAACATCTTCATCTGCAAAGTAAATGGGTTGGACTAGATAACCTATAATTCTATCAATAGATTCTTGATGTTTGACCTTCCTTAAAGGGCAGAAATTACTTGGGAGGGGGCAGAGATTCTGCTGGAAAAGGTACAGTTTTTACTATTTAAAAGCATCTCCAACATTTTATTACTGTTAACAATTTTCTCATAGTTCAAGATAACATTTATTAAATACATATTGGGCTGAGAACTCCTCAATAAAAAAGAGAGATACATATTTGTAAAACCTTTAAAATGTAGAACTACTTTATTTGGCTTGGAAGAGGAATGACACAGAAACGCAGTGAGGTCGTGAAACACAAGATAGGTCACATTTATTTTTCAAATTTGTAAAGATAAAAGGAAAAACAAACTACAGCTAGAACTCAAAGTTACTAGAAAAGTGTTCCATTTTTTAAATGATGAAAATAATACTTTTACTAAGGAACTTTTCCTCTTGGCTAGCATTACAAGTGCTCAGATCTCTCAGTCTAGTTCTTTAAAGCTCCATCACTAAAGGCAGGGCCAGATCTATTGCTGTCTTTGTATTAAATTAATCCATCTAGGAAGATATCATCAGGAAGAAGAATGGATACTGTCTGGATGAGTTTAGTTTGGAGAAAGAGGGGGGAAAGTGACAAAAATCAGAAAATGAGCATCAAATGACTAATCATGGCAGTTGCCAAGAACATCAGGCTTAATAATCATCATTTAGTAAGAGCATGAAAATGTAGAGAGGGAGGAAGTAGTGACAAGAAGTTATTTCTCAGGAAGATACTGTAAAGCAGAGTAGATTTGAGTTAAATCTTGATTTTAATAAGTCATTAGTCTGGGGAGACAGCAATTTTTTTTCTCCTTATGTAAAGTACATTCTTCCATGTTTGACATAATTTTAATACTTGTCTTTCATAATAGTCTCTTATTCATTTGCCATTTTAAAACTTGATTCTTAAAAAAAGTTTATGAGCTTGAATTCTTTTATTTAAATTTCAAAAGATAATACAGAGTACCCGATCTCATCTCCATATGCTAATGATAAGTTACTTCTAGTTGGAGAACTGAAATATAATAATGGGATCTTTTGGTCTGACTGAGCACTGAGGTTCATTACACAAACTAATCTTCTTTGATCTTTTAATATATAAGACAAAGACAAGTCTCTGGAAACCTCTCGAAGTTAGGTCCGTGACCTGTTGTGACCAATTTGTAAGCTTTACAGAAAAAAACAATTATGTTATTTGACAAGAGAGAGACAAAATAAAATTTAAGCAGACCTTCAAAATACATTTTCAAACATGAACAAAAATATTGCCAGTTCTATATGGAAGAAACTATGAAAATCACATACTCACACAATAAAAGGGGTATATAATTATATTATTGGAAAGAAAGTCAGAGGATATCTTGTCCAACTTGTAATTGAAGAGGAGATTTATTTTACAGTCTCAGTATGATAAGACCAGTACTTCTCTGATGTTATTTCTTTCCTCTCACCCACAACATAGGAATGCTTTACCTAAAAGAAGAAAAATGTGCCCCTGGAGCTGGACTGGCCTTAGCTTCCATTCCTTCCCTTCCTACCTCTCCCACCAAGATGAGGCAGTTCAAGGACAAAGGTGCCCCTGGAATATGACTGGCCCTGGATTCACTAACGCAGTTTCCTGATCATCTAGGGTCATAAAAAGTCCCAGCCATGTGGAGTCTGGGCTTCTCAGATATGATCAATGCTGAAGACCATACAAGTCATCATACCCTGATGACCTGCTGTCACATTTCAAAATGGAGACAAGGTAGGGTCATATGCAGAGAAGTTAAATGCAACTGTCACCTTGTTGCATATTCTTGCAATGTTAGGGCAGAGTATATCTCCTGAATGACTTAAAGGTGCCTCATTTCATCCCAACACTAGATCTGAACTAAAAGGGTGCTGGTGTTGAAGCTGTACCCCAACACCTAGTAAGTATAAATATAGAATGGTTGAAGATTCACAGAGAAACCCCTAACCCCAGAAGCCTTCTATTCCCTCATTGAAATCATTCTGTTTAGAGGTGAAGCCAAGATATCTGAGTAAAAACAGGACTTCCATGCAGCTCTGGCTCCCACCACCTCCAATACATGTAAAAAAATGACTCCAAACAAATTTTAGAGCTACAAAATCCAAAAAGTGAAAGAGAGAAACAAACCTCCCACTGACGGCAGCCTGGCACGCCAACAGGAAGGGACTACTGCAACGGGATGGGAGCCAAGTGCAGTCCCAGGTGAGCCACACGATTCCGGCCCCAGGGCAGCCCTGATCAGCGGCAGCCAGAGTAGACTTCAAGAGAGTGAATCACCAGCAGCTGTGGCAGTTTCCAGGCTTTTCAATCCATAAACTCCAAAAAGAAAGTAAGAGGTCAGTAGGGAACTCTATTAGAACTGGGTGTAGAAGAGCATGGTCCGGTCCCTGTCCCAAGGGCGAGAGGGGACAGAAGCATGGCGGCTGCAGTCATTGCTGTGTGCCTGCCTCCAGAACTTGTGGCCTGCAGATTGTAGGGGGACCAAGTAACCATTCAGAGGGTAATTGCTCTTGCTTTAACCTGCTTGGATCTGGATTATGGCTTTGGGTAGTGGTCCTGGGGTGTGTGGCCAGAGTTTGTGGGGGCTGCAGAGAGGGCGCCCTCCTAATAGCACCAGCAGCTGCGAAAACCCCAGAAATTTAGGACAATGCTCTCTCCATTCTGGAAGGAGAGTCCTACTGTGGCAAAGAGCTCAAAAGTCAAGTAATTGGCTGGCAGTATGAGCAAGCAGAGGAAGCACAAAAAGAATCCTTTTTGGGGAACAAAAAGGATCAAAGCATGGAACCAGAAGAAGAAAACAAAGTAAAAACTCCTGCATCAAAATCTTCCAAGAAAAAATATGAACTGCTTACAAGTCAAGGAAGAGCTCAAGAAGGATCTTGAAAATCAAATAAGAGAAGTAGAGGAAAAATTGGAAAGAGAAATGAGAACGATGCAAGAAAATCATTAAAAGCAAGACAACAGCCCACTAAAGGAGACCCAAAAAAATTCTGAAGAAAATAACACCTTGAAAAAGAGACTAACACAAATGTTAAAAGAGGTCCAAAAAGTCAGTGAGGAGAAGAATGCCTTAAAAAGCCAAATTTGCCAGATGGAAAAAAATTTGAAAAACTCACTGAAGAGAATCATTCCTTCAAAATTAGATTGGAACAAATGGAAGCTAATAACTTTATGAGAAATCAAGATGCTATAAAACAGATCCAAACAAATGCAAAAATAGAAGGCAATGTGAAATATCTCATTGGAAAAACCACTGACCTGGAAAATAGATCCAGGAGAGATAATTTAAAAATTATTGGACTACCTGAAAGCCATGATCAAAAAAAGGGCCTAGACACCATCTTTCAAGAAATTATCAAGCAAATTGCCTTGATATTCTAGAACCATAGGGTAAAACAGAAATTGAAAGAATTCACTGACCACCTCTTGAAAAAGATCCCAAAAAGAAAACTCCTAGGAATAATATATATTCCAGAGTTCCCAGGTCAAGGAGAAAATATCATAAGCTGTCAGGAAGAAACAATTTGAGTATTGTGGAAACACAATCAAGTTGACACAAGAATTAGCAGCTTCTACATTAAGGGATCAAAGGACTTGGAATATGATATTCCAGAGGTCAAAGGAACTAAAACTAAAACCAAGAATCAGCAAAAAAAAAAAAAACCCAGCAAAACTGAGTATAATGCTCCAGGGGAAAATATGCTCATTCAATGAAATAGAAGACTTTCAAATATTCTTCAAGAAAAAGCCAGAGCTGAAGAGAAAAATTTGACTTTCAAATACAAGAAGCAAGAGAAACATGAGAACATAAACAGAAAAAAGAAATCATAAGGAACTTATTAAAGTTGAACTATTTACATTACTACGTGGAAAAATGATAATTGCAACTCATGAGGCTTTTCTCATGAAGGAAATATATACATATGTATATATAGGAGGGTGCATGTGTATAAATACATATGTGAGTGTGTATATGTGGGTACATATATGCATACACAGAGAGCAAAGGATCAGTTGAATAGGAAGGGATATCTAAAATAATAAAATTAAGAGGTGAGAGAGGAATGTATTGGGAAAAGGAGAAAGGGAGATACAGAATAGGGTAAATTATCTCATATAAAAGAGGCAAGAAAAAACTGTTATAATGAAAGGGAAGAGCAGGAAGGTGAAACAACATACACACTCAGTTGGGTATCTTACCCTACAGGAATATAGGGAGGAAGGGGATAAGAGAGGGGATGATAAAAGGGAGGGCAGATTGGGGGAGAGGGTAGTTAGAAGCAAACACTTTTGAAAAGAGACAGGGTCAAAATAGAAAATAGAATAAGGGGGGGATGGGATAGGATGGAGGGAATTATAGTTAGTCTTTCACAATATAACTACTATGGAAATGTTTTGCATAACTACACATGTATAACCTATATTGAATTGCTTATTTTCCCAGTGGGGGTAGGTGAGGGGCAAAGAAGGAAAAAAATCTGGAACTCAAAGTTTTAAAAACACATTTTTTTTAAATTGCTTTTTACATGCAACTGGGAAACAATATATACAGGCACTGGGGTTTAGACATCCATCTTGCCCTACTAGAAAGGTGGGGGGGAGGAGGTAGGATATAAGAGAGAACAGATTGGGGGAAGGGGTATTAGTAGGCTTGCTATTTTGGAATGGGGGTAGAGGAAAGATGGGGAGAAAAAAATTGTAACTCAAAATCTTGTGGAAATGAATGTTGAAAACTAAAACTTATAAATAAATTGGGGGGGAAAGCAATCATTCTGTTTAGGGCTTTTCTCCCTTTTGCCAATGCTAAACCTCTTTGCAGCTCTCACTCAACACCTCTAGTTATCTTCCCTGGGCAAAACAAGAGCAAGTGTAATCTTTCTTCCACATAAAGAAGGACTTCAAATAACACCAAATAAACAGAAGCCTTTCCTCTACCTTCTTTCTTTCTGCTCCCTTCCCCTACTTAAGGCTTATCTCCTCCAAGCTAAACCCCACAAGTTCCTTTAACCAATCCTCACATGGCATGATCAAGATACTAGTCCCCATCCTGGTCGCCCTTCTCTGGATGCTGTTCAACTTGCCCCCCTAAACCATGGTGTCCGGAACTCAATACAACATTCCAGATGTGGGTTAATACAGGCAAGTCCAGGAGTCCTGACACCATGCCTCTTAATGGTGTCTAAGATTGTATGAGCTTTTCTACCTACCTTTTCTAGCATCTTACATGTCCCCGACATGATGGACCCTGTGGAAGATTTACAAGAAGACAGACTAGAGAATTATAATATGAGGTATGATTTCTACTATTGGAGACAGTAACAACATTGATAAGATCACAGATGCACTAAAGAAGAAAAAAAATGAACATCACCTTACTAATATTTAGTTTGTAGTCCCTTAAACCCTCAGATCATTTTTCAAATGAACTACTTTTTAGCCATGGATCCCAATTTTGTACCTCTGAAGTTGACTCTGTATGCCCATAGCTTGGGCTTTCTTTATCTCTACTCTAATTTTCATCTTATTAGATTCAGCTCAGCATTACTGTCTTCTCTTGATGGTAAATGACTGGACTCTTATTTCTCATGTTTATCATTTTCTGACTTTGAATTTTCTTATAATCAGACTGTTTCACATAGGCACTAATCTAGTATCAGAACCAATCTGTTGAACAAAAAAGTAAAGATCGGGGACTGACTTGAATGTGAGTTTACAGAAATATGTATTGTGTGCCTAATGATGGCCACTTAGTCATTAACCAAAACTATCTTTAGTTCTATCCATCTTCTGAAGATCATAGACATTTCATAAAAAAATTAATGTTAGGTCACTGGTGATAGACAGGTTCATGTAACAGAAAGAACCCTGGACCCTAAGGCAAGTGACTTAAGTTGTAGGTCAGAGACTACCAGGTTTCACTGAGAATTTGATCTATTCATTATAAGTTCCCCGAGGGCAGGGACTATGCCATTTCCTCACCATTTTCCCCCAGTGGCTCCAGCCTATCTAATACTTAACACTCATTATTGCTGAAGTGAGGTAGCAGAAATAACATTGAATCTGGAGTAAAAGAACCTCACTCACCTTGAATTCTAGCTTTGTGACTTGTGGCCTTGGACAAGTTGATTAGTCTTTCTAGGTCTCAGCTTTTTTCATTTCTAAAATGAGGGTGTTGGACCAGATGATCTCAATGAGGTATTTTCTAGTTCCAAATAATAGGATCCAAAGTCATTTAGTATTATCCATGAGCCTCAATTTCTGCATTTAGTGGACAATTTAACATGGCACATTAGCTCCAGAACTAGATTTGAAGTTGGGAAGACTTACCCTAGAGGTGGTTAATCATTTGATTTTGATCACTTTATATGAAGAAAGAAAAGTGAGGAAAAAGGAATACACTAAGGAAGAAAGGTAGAGAAAGGAGTCAGAACTTACTATTTCATCTAATCATGATGCAAGGAGAAAAGACTATGCCAACAGGGAGGAAGGAGCAGTGGGCACTTTTGTCAGAACTGAACAGAAGACATTAAACCCAAATAAAATAAAACACAGTTTGGAGTAGGAAAATAATAAAATCAAACAAGGAATCATCATGAAGAAACAGGAACAAGGACAGCAGGGTTTAAGAGGGTGGGTAGAATAAGAGCCAGATTAATTTTATGCAAAACAAATAATCAACTTTAGCATCATGAAGAGGGGGATTAAAATGATAGAAAAAGGGGGGGGGAATCTTGTAAAAGAGATCTGAGGGGAGAAAAAGAAAAGGCAGAACAATGGAAGCAGACAGTGCTGAGTACACACTCATGTTCATTAGTTTCTTCGCTGTAAAAAAAAAAAAAAAGCAGGGGATAGGGTTTCTCACTTTGCCCTGTCTGTGTCCAGTGGTAAGCACAGTTCTTGGCAACATAGTAAGAACCTAATGAATGATATTTTTTTCCCTTTCACTTGTAACACTATTGAATTGTTAGGGAGGGACGGTTCAGGTGATCAGCAATAATTTTCACTGCCCTTCCCTACCCACTTTGTCTCTGGATATGTAATCAATCACACCCTGTTATATTAAATAACCAACTCACTTTAAATTTAAGAGCAATATATTGGCCCATCAAGTCTGTAGGTTTTTTCCCATGCTCCTTTAGGAAATTTATAGTAAGTGAAAAGTTAGTACAACCACAATTGCTCAAAGCCTACAGATGGGCATTCCTAACATTGAGGCAGAGGTGTGGTTTTGTGCCTAAATTAGAATTTACATTTTCTCTAGTTGTTCCCTCTCTGAGAGGTGAGGCGAAGGTATGTAATAACATTTGCTACTAGATAGTCACTGGTAGGAGAAACTGGAGAAAGAAGAGACCTCTTTTTCTTCTTTTTTTAAAATTTATTTTATTTTTAATTTATGGAATAAAGCAAGCATTTCCATAACATATTGTAATAGCAAAGATGACACACATGAAATTGCAAATCTATTATGTACAACTCGCTATTCCTTTTAAATATATAATAAACTTATCCTGTAAATTCTACTTTTCTCCCCCTCCCCCAAGATAGCTACTATGAGATAGAGACATTGCTCAAAGATCTGTTCTTGACCTCTTCTCTCTCCATCCTCTCTACCTTGGCAAACATTCAGTTGAGTGGCTTCAACAACAATCTCTATGAAGGCAATTGCCAATTATATTTTTTTCTCCTTTTGAGTTTTTTTTAATTTATGGAATAAAACAAGCATTTCCATAACAGTACAATAAAAAAGATGAATGTACATGAAACTACTAATCTATTATATACAACTTGCTATCCCTTTCAACTATATAACAAAATTATTATATAAATTTCTTTTATTTTTTTCCTTTCTCTCCCCCCCCTAAATGGCCACCATTAGACACAAATGGGGGTATGTATAAACATACATTATATATATATATACACATATATATATTCTAAACATACACTTCTTTCTCTGGATACGGATAGTGTTTTTCTATAATAGACATAATAACTTATTTTGAATATACCTTTTCTTGGAACTTCCCTTAACCCTTAAGTTGCAACTCAATACTTTCAGCCCCAATCTTTGCTCAGAGATGTTTTTAAAGATGGTGGCCTTCATCAATCTCTCCCCTCTCTGTAATAGCTCAGTTCTATTTTTTCTTTTGTCTTTTGCCTTAGTCCTGCGCTGTCAGTCTTTTTTTTTTTGCCTTGACTTTGACCTTCCCATGCCTCCCTCCCCTCTGCCATACCCTCAAATCTCTAATTTCAAATTAGCTTGCTGAGTTTATGCAAGCCTTACCAAGTCAAACTCCTTAAACACTCAGAAGTCCAAAGAGGGAGTCCAAGACTTGTTCATACCTGGTTCACATTTCAGGTTGATTGATTCAGTCTAGATGTGTTCTCCCTCAATAAAGGAATCCCTAAGCATGGCTGGCTTGATTGTTTCAATCAACCTCCACTACCTTTTAATTAACATTCCTTTATCAAGGACACAGTGGATAGAGTATTGGCCCTGGAGTCATAAAGATTCATCTTCCCAAGTTTAAACCCATCTTCATATACTTAGCAGCTGTGTGACCCTGGGTAAGTCATTTAACTCTGCCCCAGTTTCTCATCTATAAAATGAACTGGATAATTAAATGGCAAACTACTTTAGTATTTTTATCAAGAAAATTGCAAATTGGGTCATGAGGTGTGAACACGACAGAACAATCAAATACAAGAAATCTGCTCATACTTGGCATCCCAGAATAGAGTCTGTTACTCATCTTTTCCCTGAATACTTGCAAGCCTGTGACTCCTGGTATTAAAGCTTCTTCCACCAAAACAGATCACAACATTTGAGTCCATGATTAAAGGGGATAAGTCTAGGGAAATACTTGAGGTACACTGAGGTTGAGTGACTTGTCCAGAGTCACAAAACTAGTGAGAGAAGAAATATGAATCCTACCTTACGACAATAAGCCCAGCATTATATCCACTATGCCAAGATACATATTTCTCCAAACCAAAACAACAATCCTTTAATTCACACACACACACAAATTAATTTTTCACATATTTACCTTACATTTTATAAGGAGCTTTCCTTCTCATTCTCTAATATTCAAGCTCCTTGAGGGCAGGGGACTATATCTTTTTTTTTTCATCTTTCTATCTCAATTACCTACCATAGTCCCTAGTAAGTGCTAAATGAAAGTAATTCATTAGCACCAAAAAAGCAAAATTCTCTTTTCTTCCTATCCTTCTAAAAGAGGAGTGAGTGAGTGTGTGTGTGTGTGAGTTGTGGATGGATGTTTTATTTCTTTTTCCTTTTCTCTCTAGGTATTTTAACTATCCTTCTGCTATTTTTATTTTGAACCATATATGCCAATCACTTCCTCATCAGATTTATTTTTGTTCCCAGTGTCTGCCTTTGGTTTTCTTCCCTTATGCCTTTCACTTCACAATGAAGCTGACACTTTAGTCCTAATAGGAATAAACAGACCAACCAGAGAGTATCAGAGAAATTCAACTTTTCTTTCCACTCAAACCCAGTTTTCTTTTTCCAAGCTTGCCAATGATTGAGGACTGCTTCCAAATTACTTCACTTTAAAAGTGACAGAGAAAAATGTAGGCATTTTCAGAAATAGAATTCAACCACTTATAAAATGGCTCTCCCTATTTCATCAGCAACTTTCCTAAAACCAATTCACTTTGCTTCTCCCTCTTAATTTAAAAGTCTATTTTTCTTGTTTGTAAAACTATTCTTTTGTATTTGGCATAGAGCCAGAGAATTACAGAAGCAGAGGGGACCTCTGGGATGACCTAGTCGAAGCCTTAGCCAAATCATGAATACAATCTACTATATCCTCATGTGTGGGCAACACTTCTACTTAAAGACCTGAGGCACGTATTTGCATATTTTGGACAGCTCCAATAGATAGAGGCAAATTTTTCCTTATGTTAAACCAAAAATCTACCATCCTCTCTGTAAATTCCATCCATTAGTCTCAGTTATGCCCTTTGAAGCCTAGCACAACAAGTTTATTCCCTCTTCACTTTAATCCTTCCATGTGGAAAAAAAACCCAAACCAAACCTTCAAATAACTGAATTCAAATAATTGCCTTACTCCATCCCCAAAGTCTTTAATTTTCCAGGCTAAAACATCCCCAGTTCCTTCACCCATTCTTTGTATGTCATGGATTAGACTGTCAATATCCCATCTAAAATGGAGTGTAGTGTGTATTCAGGGAATACTAGTACCTTGGGTGTGAGGGGTACTTTCCACCTTTGGTGTCCACCTGATCCACCTAATTCTCAGTGACTCAAAGAAGCTGTAGCATGCATAGTGGCTACCATGCAGGCTGAGGGTAATCAAGTGACCTCAAAGCCGTTGGTGAGTTAGGGGAGTACCTACCCCAAGCATGTGAAGACTTCCCCTGCTAAAATGGGCAGATGGGAACAATTTGTTCTAACAGCCATGAAGGCAGCTGAAGCAAGCACTGTGAAGCGCTTAGAGTTTGGTTAGACATCAAAGATGCAAGGTCATCCACTGCATCTCAAGCTGTCTTGACTCTGTCCTGCCCCTGGACTGTGATGACTCTAGAAGAGAGTGTGAGGCAAATGACTTCGTGCAACTCTGCACTTAAATCCAATTTATGCATGAATCAAAAGGCATCACCCATACCATTTTACCATTTCTATCTACCTCAAAGTCCTGTGGCTACAGACAAGTAACAAAGCAGCAGGTGCAGATATACTGGGAGCTGTAGTCACTGCTCTGCACATGGGCAGCCCAGGCCACAGGATCATCTTCTCACTGGAAGTAGTAATGGAATTTGGCAGCCACCTAGATGTCAGAGCAGCTTTTTAAGGATCACACTGCTCACTTCCTGGTGTGAGGAAGGGGCTAGAAAATGTGTCCTAAAAATTGTCTGCTTACCCAACCCTGGCTTGATTATCACAAGGCAGGCGAAGATCTCACTCTGTAGCTGAAACATAAAAAAAAAAGACTTTTGCAAAGATGATTCCACTTGTCATCAGCATATGGAATGTGCACACACTTATAAACAACACAAAATCCAGTAGACCTGAAAGATGAATGGCTCTTATTTCAAGAAAACTCAGCGGGTATCACATCCAAATAGTAGCCCTGAAAGAAGGCTGGCAAATGAAGCCCGGCTTACTGAAGCTGGAGCTGGCTACACATTTTTCTGGAGTGGCCACAGTGAAGGGGAACACTGTGAAGCTGGTGTAGGTTTTGTGATCAGAACTAATCTAATCAACAAGGTTCTATGCCTACCAAAATGAGTGAACAAGAGGCTCATGAAACTGCTATTGCCACCTGCAGGAAAATGTCACGCCACCATCATCATGCCTATGCTTCCACAATAATAAATTCTAATGAGGTCAAAGAAAAATTTTATGAATATGTGGAGACCCTTATCATTAATGTGCCAAAAGAGGACAAAAAAATAATTCTGGGTGACTTTAATGATCAAGTAGGCTCAGACTACCAGACTTGGCAGGAAGTCCTTGGGAGGAATGGAGTTGGAAATAGCAACAACAATGGTCACTTACTACTGAAGACTTGTATATCTGTAATGGGAATGTAAATTTAAAGATCTTCCCTGCCCCTAGGCTAAAGTGCACCTGGAGCCTGGGGTGGGAGGCTTGTTTTTCAGTAGATACTTTTTGATTGGCCAGTGGGTCCAAAAGGTTGTTACATTCTCTGAGCCAGGAGAAGGCTATATAAACCCTGATTTGAGGCTTTGTTTTGGGGCTCACTTTGAGAAGTATTCTGTGATTTGATCAGATGAAACTCTGGTAAGCCATTGTTGAGAGCCCCCCGGCTTTGAAAAACCCAGATGTTGATTTGGTTTGGATGTAATGGTTGGACAGTTTGGAAACTGTCTACTTGATCTGTTTCTCTGTCTTGATAATTCTGTCTGTATATTTTGAAGTTCGGGGTACTGACCTTTTTCCCCTGAATGAGGTAAATGATACATATTTGACTGATCAAAGTAAGCTTGTTAACCCATTTTGAATTGCTTTCCGATATTTATCAAAGCAGATCCAAGAACTTGTGTTGGCAGACACCCTGGGGACGCTGGGGTGCTTGCTGATACAACATCTCATGACCTTCTCATCACCAATATTGTCTTCTCTTTACCTAAACATGATAAAACTTTGTGGATGCAACCCTTACAGCAAACACTGGCATTTAATAGATTGGATAGGACAATGTGGGTTCAAGGCACTTTCTGTCCCATGGGAATTCAGGAACTGTTTTGGGGCCTTGGTTCCAAGGCTGCTCCGAGCTTGCTGAGATAAGGAAATGCTGAGGGCCACAGTCCAGTTGCCCGCTCACAAGGAGGTCTCCCGTGAGACTACTCACTTGTTGAGCCGCAGGTGACGTGACTAGTTTGGCCCCCCTCCATTGGTTCACTCTCCCCATGCACAAGGTGATCACACTTGAATTATGCTCTCTTTTAGGTATTTAGGAGCTAGTTTTCTTCCCTATGCACGCATGTCAATAAACTGCAAGTTAATCCTCTCTTGTTTCTCCTTTCTTCATTCCATCCGGAGATCACAACCTAAGGCTGGCCCTTAGGTTAGAAAGGTTAATGGCTGCTTATAATAGATTATGTGACCATAAAGAGAAGAGACAGACAGGATGTGAGAGTGATGAAGGCAATGTGTGGTACAGAGTACTGGACTGATCATAGACTTATCCTTCCCAAGCTAAATATTCACATTCAACATAAGCAACAGCTTCAAGGCAATAATTAATATGAACAGATTAGAGCACTTCTCTGAGTAGGAACAGTTTCTTGTTAACTTGGAGGGAAAGTTAAGCCAACATATAGTTGCCAATAGGGGAGCAGAAAAGGAGTGGGCAGCTTTCACAGTTTTGGTGTATAGCACTGCATTTGCTCATCTGGATCAGAACACTCACAAACATCAAGACTGGTTTGACAAAAATGATGTCAAAATTCAGAAGCTACAAAATGAAAAACGAGAACTCCACAGGATTTACCAGTAGGATAGTTCAGCCATCTCTAAGAATTCTATCAAAAGTAAAGTACCATTGACTGCTTACTTCAGGGTGAAATCAATCTCTCCCTAACTTAAGTTCCAACTATGAAGAGGTTTTGAATGCCATTAGGCTCCTTTCATGGAAAGCACCTGTTACTGATTCTACTCCAGCTGAGATTTCCAAGGTGGGATGTGAGCATGTGCCAGTGCCAGTGCCATGCCAGGAAACTGAATCACTTCCATTTAGATTGTCTTAGGAAGACTCCGAAGATCACCTGGCAGTACAAGATACCAGACACTAAAGTCCTTTCTTCAACTAAACTGCCAAGCATTGAAACTCAGAGAACACGACTCCTTTGGGCTGGCTTCATTGTTTGAATGCCAAACATATGCTTGCCGAAAAGACTATTTTATGGAGAACTCACACAGGGCAAGTGCTCACATGGTGGTCAGAAAAAGCAACACAAGGGCACTTTCAATAACTTTGAACTGATTGTGTGACATGGGAGACAGACACTGGCACAGGACCACCCAGCATAGTGTGCTCTCATCAAAGAGGGTGCTGTGCTCTATGAGCAAAGGAGAATTGAAGTAGCTCAAAAGAAACATAAGATGTGCAAATTTAGAGACTCCATTCCAAATATTATCATACGGACTATTTGTGCTCAAACCGTAGCAGAGCATTCTGAACTTGTGTTCATCTAATAAGCCACAGTCAGACACATCGTAACTTCATTCTAACATAGTGATGTCATTTTGGTCTTCTTTGAAAACGAAGGACAACGACCAACCAAATATGTCATGGCTTAGACTGTTAATATCCCATCTAAAATGTGACACCGAGAACTGAACCTTAGTTTCCAAATGTGGTATGACCAAGACAAAGTATAAAAGGATTATTACTTTCTTGAATCTAGACCAGGACTCTCTTAACCTGAATTCTGTGACCTTTCTTTAAAAAATGGTTTGATGACTGCATTTCAATATAATTGGTTTCATTTGTAATCCTATTTCACTTTAGGCATTTAGAAACATTCTGAAAATAGGCTTCATATTTTCCATTATTCTGAAAATGGGCTTCAATACCAAAGGGGTCCAAGACTCAAAAAGCTTAAGAACTTCTGATCTAGACTGCAGCCAAATCTCATATCTGCTTTTCCCCATTCTATACCAACACTGTTGACTCACACTAACACAATGACCTTGCAGTCCTATAAAACCCCCAAGTTCTTATCACAAGAAGTGTTTGCCAGCAACTTTCCAGAACTGGCATCTTCTCAATATGCTCTGTATGTTATTTCCAGCTTTTCTTCTTTAAAGGGTAGGGGGTAGCATTAACTCTCAAGCAAGTCTCTAAGTCACTGCGTTCCTCTCTGATAAGGCCACCTCCAATTCTCATTATTTGCATGTAACAGCTGAAAGAGCTTGGAAACCAAGAAGATATTGAGGCCTGTAACCAACATCTTAGTTTTAAGAACCTGAGGAGGAAAAAGAAAGAAGAGGGAAGGAAGAAGAAAAAGGTAAAGATAAAAGTACATTATCTGGAATGGTACTAAGTTTTGTTTAGAAACAGAGACAGAAAAACAGACACACAGAGAATATTAAATGAACACTGGTTTCCTTTTATCTTCTCCAGAAGTAGCAATTCTCCCATTTCTTCTCACTTGAAACATCCCAATCACCTGAAAAGAAAAGTCCATTTGAACTTCCAAAACACTCAATATCACATCTTTTACCTAAGGCTTTGCTGGCCAGGATATAGGCAAAAGATTAAGGCATGTCACAGACTAGATTTTTAATAAAACTATGTGTTGGCAACTCAACTGCTGCTATTCTCCAGATAATATCTATACAATAACATGCTATATACTCCTTTACTAGGCAATACATAGCTGACATTTAGAATTGTCTGCTTGAATCTGCTGGGTCGGGTTCCATTTTGCAGCTATATCCTTTGCCAAAAAAAGCAAGCTCATTAGCAACTTAAAAATGCATCTTGGAAGACACTGAAGATCCTGCTCAATCACATGGGCACCTGGAATACCTCAATGATAAGAGCTAAGTCCAGGGAGACAAAAAGAGGCAGGAGGATGAGAGGTAAGTGAAAAGGATGCTATATACTATGATCTTTGCTTTTGTTCCTCACTACTAGATTTGAAACATTTTTCACTCGCTAATGGATGAGGAAGGCTGCCCTGCATTTCCTTTTCATCTCCTGCTCCTTCCACTTGAGAAAATGATTTCTAGCAATTATTCATTATAAATCCATTACAGCAAAACAGTCTTTATTGCCTAGCTACAATTATCCTAAGTAAGCACTTCTCTTGCTGTAATTTTTAAAAGAATGTGGATGAATTTGGGGAAGAGCACTGATCTGGAAACTCAAGAGACCTGGGCTCTAGGTCTTATCTCTAGAACTAGTCAGCTATGCAATCTCCAGGCAAGTTGCTCCATTTCTTTACCTTTAACATGACTGACAATAGGTCACTTTCACAACCCTGAAGCAACTGGACAATGTCGATCTGAACCAAATCCAGTATTTTTGAGTTTACACAGGCTAGAGAAATTAAGGCTTATTAAAGCTGGCAAGCCAAGACAAAAGAGTCTCCAGTCCAGGTTCCTGTCCACACTGAATTACCAGAATAGCCATTTAGTGGATGTCTCTGCTGCTTCCTCCATTATAAAAGCAATAGCAAGAAGGAATGAAGTTTTTTTCCCAATCCCTTTTCTGGGACATTTAAGAATAAAATTTGATTTGAAAATTGATCTTCAGGCATTTGCTTGACTATCTGATTTGTTATAAAAAAGTTTATTTAGGGGTAGGGTGATAGAGTTTAGGGATATTGTTATTTTAAAAAGAAAAAAAGAGCATCAATGAATCATTTTAAAAATTTACTTTTATTCTGAACTTAAGCACCTCCCTCAATGAACATTTCTATATATGTGACAGAAGAGAAAAAGATAATTGCACATGATATTGTAGATTTCTCTAACATGAAGATTACTTTTAAGTAAATACAAATTCAATCTGCAGCTTTCAAAGCTGTCTTGCTTGTCTGTGCTTTTCTGTCCTGTTTCCTTCAACAAATCATTTGTTAAACATTCACAGAAGGGCAATGTTGGAACTACTATGATAAATTTGAAATATACTTTTCAAAAACCCATGCGATGGAATCCTAATAAAGCTGCCCCCAGCCCCAGTGTCATAACTTCCTTATATGCCCCACTGAACAGCAGGCCCACTGCCCTTACCTAGCCACTCACCCTCACACACATTCTATATCTTAACTTCTTCATATCTGCCTTACTGCTCACTAAAACAATAGGTGTGTCTGTGAACGATTACTTCTCACAGAAACAGCTGATGTATCCATGTGATGGGATCCCAGCCACTGCCTCTAGTTAGACACTGCCCCCAGGCCCATTCCTCACATTTTCCACAGACACAGCAGGTGTGTCCAAGTCCACTCAACTACAACCACATCCGTCTAATCTCAGACAAGACCACAATACTCAGCCAATCAGCAGCACCACTAGGATGACCAAACAATAGAAGGGACTTATTCTAAGTACTTGAGCAGTAGTAGCAAAAAGCTGTCCCTTAGGTAAACTTGTGACATAGAAGTTCATTATAATATCATTATCATACATATATACACCCTCAATTGGTTTTTCTGAATGCATTGTGGGTAATGTCATACACAGTTCTACTGTGGATGGGACCCCTCCTCTATTACCTAATCCCTTAACAAATCCTTCCTGCCTTTTTAATATGCATAATTTCTGTTATGTAATTACATCTTTACCCTACAAAAATCTATCTTGCTTTCTCTGAAGTTGCTGGTTCCTTTTGGAACTTAACCTACTTCATGAAGGGCGTCAATCTCAATAAACATCTACACTTGGATTAGAGGTGATCTGACTGAATTCTTTAAGACAGTTCCACCATGATACATCATGAAACTGCAACACTTGTACTTGTTGGAGATTCATGGTTTCACATGCAGACCTATTTTTCTGTTCTTTGTAGATTTTGGCAAAATTCATAATAATAAAAGGAAAACTTTTTCAAAAATTGTTTTTGGGGTCCTGGGGCAGTTCCAAATTATGTACATGAGAGAATAAACTTAAGGACTGTACTACTTATCATTCTGAACCCAAAAGTTGCCAAATGAATATTCTGGTGAGAGCAGAGTAAGTCCAGGTACTGCTGGTGAATGGGCTATAAAATTGCTCATTGTATTTGATAATAAGGAAGTCATTGCCAGACATTCCAGACAGCTGGAGCCAGCTCAAACTGGAGAATGTTAAATTTTTAGTGTGAACATTTACACCTGGAAATAAGCAAACCCTATGAATTAAGATTTGGCTAGTTGCTTAGTTGATTGTCTATACTTTAAAAAGTGATGGAGAAAACATTATTAATGCAGATTAAACATAAAATGTGCTGTGTCTGACATTTTTTCCCCTGGAGAACTGGCTCTTGAGTCTTTATCAGTATGCCACTGGTGGTTGTCTAAGTACAATTTCAATAGGTTGGTTAAGGAAAGAAACTCAAGTGGAGACAGGCATCAAGCACAGAAAGCTTTCTCTGGAAGTCTGGTATTAAAGAAAAGGAAATAAATGTCATTAAAGAATTGAAAAAAAAAAAGGGGGATTTTTAGTTGACAGAGATTTTTCCTTTCAGGGGGCCTCAATTCACAAGTTGGACCATCTGTTTCAAGTATGGGGTAGAAGCAAAGAGAAAATGAAACAACTACTGTGGGGAATGAGATAGAAGAATCAATATGTCATCAATCCTTCAACTCCTGTAGTAGCAAGAGGCCGACTGAGACCAGACAACATAGATTTGCAGTAAATGAAATCAACATGATTGTGATAAGCTCCAGTCATAATTAGTAGCCTAAGAGAAGGATGCTTATTTCAGCCTATATAAAATTGGAAGAGGAATATGAGAAAAGATGAGCAAATATACATTATAATCCTTATTTCCCTGCTCCCCTTTGGTTGCCTGTTATTGGTATCAGGGCCCAGAAAGGAGATATCCCTGGAACACCATAGGAAGTCAATAAATATTTTCTGTGTGTAAATGGGAAAATCTTCCTTTCCTGGGTTAGTATATTCAAAATTGCGGCCATAACTTAAGTCTATATTTGCATGACCTAAATCAGCTACAAAGATGTTTTCTCCACTGGAGTATTAAATTCAATTCTCCCCTAGTGTCTCCTGTTCCTCACCACCAGGTGTCTACAAGATAAATGTAGAAAGGCAGAAAATGCAAGCAAGCCATTAGTTCTTTCATTGCCTTCCCACTCAATTTTGTCTGTACCATGTCGTCCTCCAGATGTGACCAGTCTTTCCACTGGGCCTTCTGAAATGCAGACTCCATAATTTACAAACTTCCTCCTATCTTAAACCATTTCCTTCCCTGCTTCTCTCATCTTCTGGCACTCACTAAGACATGACTACCTCATCCTCATGATGCCACATTCCTGGGCCCTCTTTCTAGTACTAATTAGACATTTATTCATGCCCTAGTCTTCTCAGTTGTAGTGGGGGAGTCATAATATTCTTTGTTTTCCATTGCTCTCTCTAGACCAGGGATGGGGGACCTGTGACCTGGGGATTTGTTCTGTGAAGCTTGGATTCAGTCAAAGGGCCATACTTGAGGACCTAGAGGGACACATGTGGCCTCAAGGCCATAGGTTCCCCACCCTTGATCTAGACACTCCCTCTACCACCATCATTCAGCAACCTCTCTTCTTTTGAGGTTCATGGAATCTAAATTTGTCACCCAATTCAGATCATGGTAGCTGTTATCTACTGACACCTAGAATATTCTCTCTCCTTTCTCAATGGGTTCAGTGTCTGTCTCCAATCCTCCTCTCCACCCCAAATCCTGCTATCACTGAATTTATTGTTTAGTAGAGCAAAAAAAGCACATTAATAGAAATTACAATACTAAATTGTATTTTAAATGCATCATAGTTTTTTTTTTTTAAGTATTCTATGTAAGGTTTGGAAGATGAAAGGAAAGGTAATCACCAAGGATAAGGGAAAGCTTCCAGAAGCAGCCTGAGTTGGACTTTAAGGAATGGATAGGAATTCAAAAGGTAAGAACTTATGAATGGAGGGCACGTCAGGCAAAAAGAACAGCACAAGCAAAGACATGAGACAGGAAATAATGGGGCATTTCTAGGGGAAAGCAAGTCTTTCAGTTTGGCTAAAAACATAAAGCACATATAGGAGAAGACTATGAAATGAAGCTAGAATGAGAGACCAAGCCACCAAGAATTTTGAATGAGTTTTTTTTTTTTACTATTGGTAAAATACTGGAGGTTTGGGAAGAGTGACAGGACCAAATACATATTTAAGGAATCAGAGTCTGCAGTGGGGTAAAAGAATGACTGGAAGAGGGATTTGGTGGAAGCAATAAGACCTGTTGCAATAGCCTCAAACAGCACAAGTAATGAGAGCCTATACCAGGATAGTGTGAATACAATGTAGTAGGCAGATGGGGGGAAATATTGCAGAAACAGAACTGATTGGACTGAGTGTGGGAAGTGAAGGAATAATCAAAAACATCAAGGTTTCAAACATGAGACAATGGGAAAATGATGGTACCATTTTCAGAAATTATCATTGGGCAGAGCAGGTCTGGGGAGAATGATCTGGTTTAGATACTGCTGGGGCTAACGGGGTGGCCAAATGAAAGTATCTTCTGTAGACAGTTGAAAATTCAGTTCTGATGCCCTGATGAGAAGTCAGGGCTAGAGAAAAAAACATGGGAGTCATCTCCATATGGGGAGAGTTTAAGCTATGGGAATGAAAGAGATAGTCAAGGAAGAAAGAACCTTCAGAAACATCCACCTTATAACATCCAACAGTTAAATAAAGAAGACAGACTATTTCCTTAAAGACCATTTGGAGAGATAAAAGGTGAAGTGGGGGAGTATGTTGTCTTTGAAGTCAACAGAGAAGATAGTCAAAAGTAATAGATGCTGGAAAGAGTTCAAGAAAGAAACACAAAGATCACTGGATATACTGATCAGGAAGTTTTTTCAAAAGCAATTTTCATGGAAAAATGTTGATAGACAAGTCAGATTTTATTATTAACTAGAAATTGGACATAGGGTGAACTAAATAAGATAAAATTTAATAGTCACAAATGTACCTTGAGTTAAAAAAAAAAACACTTTACAGGATGGAGAGGTATAGCAAGATATCAGTTTGTCTAAAAATCAACATCTGGGTGGGTTAGGGGCACTTTAAAGGAAAGATTAGGAATGTTTAAACCCAAGAAGAGAAGATTTGAGGAAAATATGATAGCTATCTTGTACAAAAAGTATGAGCCTAATAAATGTTAGGCACCTAGCTTACACATGAATATGATTGGATCTGTGATTTTAACAGAAATGGTCTTTCACTTATTGGTTAAAAGCAGAGGCTCTTAATCTTTTCTGTACAAAGTACCCCTTTGGCAGTGTGACAAATGAAAAACCAGAGAAACAGTTTCTTGGCAATTAATAATCAATTTATTAATTAGGCCAGCTAATAATCAATAAATTGATGGTCAGTGGCTTCTCTCCCTAACCAAAGACAAACCCACCAAGAGACCAGAAGCCTTACTATATTTTTGGAAAAGGGAGGTGCCCTTGACAAATGAAAATAAACTTTGACTGGTAGATATTTAAATGAGGAGGTCAGCTAAAAGTCTTTAGCTCCTCCTACTGAGAAGGTGGCTTGATCATGAGACTCAGTTGCCCTCAGCATTCTGGACAGAGCAATCCATCTCCACCCAGACCAGTCTCATAGGTTTTCTCCTTCATTCTCCTTCATTTTCTCCTTCACTACCCTAAACCCCAATGGAAGGGTGCAAGGATGTGTACTTATTCCCTCCAGGCAACAATTTGCCTAGATTAGATTTAGTTTACACTTCAAACAGAAGTCTCCTAGTTGGGTGGGGTCCTGCAGAAGACTGAAGAACATATACCCTAAGGATTAAAGGGGCTGGTCCCTGAATGAGGAAATAAAAAGACTGGACCCCTAATTAATAATGTGTTATTAATATAATAGAAAATAATTTCTCTCAGCAGTTTCGTGATATCTATGGACCCCTTCTCAGAATCATGTTTTTAAATGCATAAAACACCAAGGATTATGAAGATCAATTGTATTGCAACAGTTACCAAATTTTAAACAAATGGAGTTCTGACATTGCTCTAGAGTTGACTATTCTTAAGAACCTGCTTTAGAGTTAGTTGCTTTGAGACACAAAGATTAAATAATTTGCCTAGGATCACATAGCTAATACAAGAGTTGATATTAGAGTCCACATATAGATTTTACTCCAAGCTCAGCACACAAAAAAATATGTCACTAAAAAAAGTGGCATTAAAATATAGCAGTACATAAATATATTAAAATTAAATTAAACATAGCCTTGTTTGGTCATTCACAAGAAGAATGGAAATGCACAGTATAGGGGCTTAAGCGGTTAGCAACAATCATTAGCAGTAGATGGGCACAGGACAAACTCTAAAGTTACTCTCCAGTGCTCCCTATTTCCCCCTCGTAAGACATACCATTCAAGGCTCTGGTATAAAGCTCGAACACACACAAATTTTAAACTGCTTGCCAGGCATCTTACACCAGAGGTTTTTCTGACAGCGAAGTTCTAGAACTTTAGATATAACATGGCAACCACCCCAGAAGGTCTCTGAAATAACAACAGCTAGGACCAAACTTGACAGAGAGCTGTAAAAGTGGCAATAAGGCAGAAGATAAAGTGTGGGACGGAAATCACAATGAGGAGGTGGGAACTGACCATTCTTAGAGCATAGAGGAGTGAGCGCTGGCACTGTACCCCGCCCCTCAACTAACATTCTTCACACAAAGAGCACCTCCACGGTCCAGTCCAGTAGGCTCTTAGCTAGGGAGGTGAGAAAGAGAAGGGAGATGTATTGCTTTAGGAGGAAAGCAAAAGGGAAAGAGGAAAAACAGCGGGTTAATAAGGTGGTTCAACATTGCACAATGACCAACTTTGATAGACTTAGCTCTTTTCGCCAATACAATGATCTAAGATAGTGCCAAGAGACTCATGAAGGAAAACGCTATCCACATCTAGAGAAATATGGACACTGAGGGCAGATCAAAGCATACTATGTTCACTTTTTTTGTTTTTCTTTCTTGTGGTTTTTCCCTTTTGTTCTGATTCTTCTTTCACAACATGACTAACATAGAAATCTGTCTGATATGATTGTACGTGTATAGCCTACATCAGACTGCTTGCCGTCTTGGGGAGGGGAGAGAAAATGGAAGGAGGGAGAAAAAAAATGGAACTGAAAATTTTATAAAAGTGTATGTTGAAAATTATCTTTACATGTAGTTGTAAAAAAAAAAAAAAGGTAAAATATTATTAAGTGGGGATGGGGACAATGTGGTTCAAGTCCTTGACGTAAGTTTGTGGAAGGGTGGGCTGTCACCCTTCAAGATAAACGGGAAGGCCAAAAAAAAGCATCGTGGAGGGAACTTAAACACTCCAGGATTGCAAACCGTCTGACCAAAGTTTACTGAAAGAATGAAAATGCCGCTAAGAGATCAGGGAGTAATAAGATTACTAGAAATTAGTCCCACTGTGTGGCGCTGGCAATTTCCCCGCTCATCCCCTGAAAAGCAGTGATCAGATACGCGGGCTGTGTGTGCGGGGCTCCAGGGGCGAACTCGCGCTCTGTGGTGCACTCACCCAGAAGCAGCAGCTTCAGCTCTCTGCGAGCATCTTTCTTATCCCTGCGCAGCTGCCGCTCAATTTCGGCACTGATGCGTTGTGACTCCTTCTCTTCTGCGGACAAGCAGCAGCAGCCGGCCATGGTTTCGCACCCGGGGCTTCGGGAGCAGACTTACGACTTACTACTGATTCTCTCCCTGAAAGTGGTTTCTCCCCTTCAGCCTTCCCAACACCAATCTGATCGAGGGATTAATAGACAAGGAAGGGTTTAAAGTCAAGGGTTTATAGTTGGAGAGTCGGTCTCTTTTTCCTCTAAAACGCGTCCCAAGAGCTAACGCTCAAAGGGATTTCTTTCTAGTTGGCAGTTCTTTCCAGGGGGCGAGAAGGAGAGCTCCTCAACGGTAGAAGCAAGGCAGATGCAGGATAACCTGAACTTCGGCGGTGCCAATGTATGCAGAGTGCGCTATCTGCTCACGTTCCGAGTTCAGATAACCTTATTCGATTTTTGGTATTGTTTGTGTTTTTCCGAGATCAGAGAAGGCTTGGGTTGGCTTCCTCCAAATTCTAGAGAGGCTTGTTGTATGAGCTGGAGTAGGTGGACCTAGAGAGGAGCCGCGCTTGGGAGTTGAGGGAGCGACTCGGACAAAGTTAGGGTGGAGCTGCCCAGGGGGCCCGAAAGCAGTGGTCAGAGGCAGCCGTGGAGGAGAAGGAAGCAGTCGCTGCTGGAGACCCGGGGAAGAAGACTGGCCAGGGAAATTCAAGTCCCCAAAGCAGAAAGGCCGCCGCTCTTCCAGCAGGCAAGGTCTGAGGGAAAGATTTCTGGTTCCTGCTGCTCGCGGCTGAGGAGAAGGCGGAGCGTCCAGGAACACTCCACTGCAGCTTCTGCCCTTGAACTGGGCACCCCCGACAAATGGCGTCTGTCGACTATGAAGTGGGTCCCAGTGGGACTAACTGGGGTGGGGTGGGGTGGGGTGAGGGTGGGGACGTGCTAGCGTCTGGATCTAAACCGTTGGCACCTGCGCTCCTTTTCTGGCTCTTTACTGTTGGAGAAGCTTCAGGGCCGTGGTGGCAAAACCCTGAGTGCCCGCGCTCCCTTCCTCAGCAAATCCGGCTACTGACAGGTGAGGGAGTTTCCACAATTCCCCAACACCTGATGAGAACGCTGCGGAAGGTGAATGCTCGAGGAACAGAGCCAAAGTTCCTGCCCTCACTTAATATTGAGGTTCCTTAGACATCTTCCGTTCCTCAGCCAATTTTTACTAGATGTACTGCTCTCGAGCTCCCAAAACGCTTATGTAGATAATCGAAGAGTGTTAAAACCCCCTCGGTTAGAGAGTCGTCTCTGCAGGATTTGATTCAAGTAGTTAAGTGAAGGCTAGTGTAAATATCATCTCAGGATCCTTCCCACACCCACCGGATTTGAGAGTGGGCGTTCGGGGGAAAGAGGAAATGGAAACTGATGGATAGTTTGCATATTTTAGCAAAGGAAAAAAAAAAACCCTTCTAGAAGTCACAGCATCTGAGCAACACCTGACAATTCCTTAATTCAAAGCAGTTGTTTGACACAGACACCTTTAAGAGTCTGTCTACGAGTTATTTTATATGAAAACTAGATATAAAGTTTTGTTTTCCCGTACTTCTATGGATACTTATGGCTATGTATGTTTGCGTGTACATCTATATGTATATGGGTGTAATTGTATACTGTACATCCAAGTATAATTTATGGGTATAGGTGAATACGTGTGTCTTCCTTTTAAGTTTTGAAATTGAATTGAAGTTGAATTGAATTCAATAAGAATTCAAATTGAACATAAATCCTTTTATGTTCAATTAAGAAAAACAATAGTAGCTAGATAGCCGGCCTGGGAGGTCGGTATACCTTTGTTCAAGTATTGCCTCGAACACATTTGTAGTTAGCAACCAAGGTTTGACTCACTTAAACTTTCCGTGCCTCCAGGTAACTGTCTAAAGGACTAAGTTATAGATATGTTACTTAATCTTCAAAGGAGGTGAGATTTCCACACTTGGAATCACTAAAACTGATAAGAAAAAAAAAAAACAAACCACTGGCCAAGAGCAAACAAAAAAGTCCAGTCTAAAAGGCAGAATGGTTTTTTTTTTTTTTGCATTGTTTTCGCCTTACACCTGACTGAGGCATCAACAACAGGTATATCCAGAGGTAACAGAGACGAGTAGAAAACAAAATGTGAGAATATTGATATCTTCAATAACTAAATTTTCTATTACTTAAAGTCTTTGAGTCAACATTTACAGTGTAAACATTTTATAGCGGTAGACAATTAGCTGGTGGTGCCTAATTAAGAACAGGCAAATGTAAGTTTGGAAGGACAATCATATCTTTTAATCATTGATAATTGGGCAGCATATTCAGTGAAATTGCGTGTCTTTTTTATAGAGCATAAAGAACTTGGCAAGGTGGAGCTATTTTGCTGCAGGGTTGTACTATTTATTTTACAGCCCAAAGAATGTAAACTAGTCATGCATTAGAATTTTATTATGTGCGTGCATTTTTAAACGTTTGTGGCTTTTTTTCTTCCCCCCCCCCCCCTTTTATCATAGTAGAAATTAGGCTGCTGCTAACAGTGACCCCTACAGGAAAGTTGCCTGACTGAAACCTTAATCAAGTCTAGACCTTGCTGGCATGTGCTAACTACACATTTTCGCTTTTTACAATTTCATTTTACATTTGTGCTATGGACTTTTAGAACTGTCAGATAGTTGCTTTATATTCGATAGGATTAAAAAAAAAACTTGACTAATAAAAACTCCCAAGAAAAAACTTGATGTTGTCTGCTCAGAAAACATTTAAGAGTTTTCAGCCATCTATACTATCTGTTGCCAAAAATGTGGAACAAACAAACAAAAAAAAAATCCAAGAGAGGTGGTAGGATTTCAGTTAACTTTAACAAGCATTTATTATTTCAAAGCCTGCGGATGAATTTGTGGAAGGTCATTGGCCTGGGGAATAAGGAGACCTGGGTTGTAGCGCCTTTCTCTAGAACTAAACTAGTAAGCTATATAACAGTCCAGTCAATAAATAATACCTACTATGTGCCAGGCACTGTGCTAAGCTCTGGTGATACAAATATTTTGAAAAAGAAAAGTTCTCCCTCCCCCAGCTTATAATGTAATGGGAGGAAACCACAAAAGGAAATTGAAAAGGGGGTGGGTTGGAGTGCCTGGGGAAGGTACCCCATCTAGATCATGGTGGAGAAGTCAGCGTGGTCCCCAAAGAAGCACAGCTAAGTGAGAAATGAGATGTTCCAACCTGTGCTCTTTCCTTACATGGAGGTTTTGGAGTTGATGGATCCATCTAACAATCAGAGAGAACCTCAGGTCAAGTCATTTAGTTTCTTCACCTTTAACAGCAAATTGTATTTAATGAAAGGTTCTTAACTTGGGATGGGAGATCATCTTTAAAATGTTTTGATAACTTACTTCAATGTAATGGGTTTCTTTTGTAATCCTGATTGTTTTAATTTTACAGATATAAAATCATTGTTCTGAGAAGAGATCCATAGTCTTCAGCAAGATGCCCAAGAAGTCCATTCAAAAAAGATTAAGAATCCCTGGATTATATGATAGATTTTAGAGCTGGAAGGAATTTTAGAGATCATCTTTTCCAATATTACATCTTACAGATGTGGAAACTGAGGTCCAGAGAGGAAATGCATTGATTTTCCAAAGTTTTCATTATACCTCCTCCTACAGACCTTTAGGTTCTCAACTATATACCATGTTACAATTCTAGAAAATACGTGCAGTTTTTTTTAAATTTACAGGTTTAATTCTCTCTCTTTTTTTTAGTTTTCAACATTCATTTTTAAAATAAGATTTTGAGTTCCAAGTTTTTCTCTGTCCTCCCTCCTCCCCAAGAAAGTAAGCAATATATTATAGGTTATACATGTGCCATCATGTTAAACATATTTCCACATTAGCCATGTTGTGAAAGAAGAAAAAGAACAAAAGGGAAAAACACACACAAAAGTGAAAATAGTATCCTTCTATCTGCATTCAGACTCCATAGTTCTTTCTCTGGATGTGGATAGTATTTTCCATCATTAGTCTTTTGGAATTGCCTTGGATCATTGTATTGCTGAAAGGAGCTAAATCTATCATGGTTGATCATCAAACAACATTGCTGTTACTGTGTACAATGTTCTGATTCTGTTCACTCAGCATCAGTTCATAATAAGTCTTTCTAGGTTTTTTTCTGAAATCTGCTTGCTCTTCATTTCTTATAGCACAAAAGTATTTCATTACATTCGTATACCACAACTTGTTCATCCATTGCCCAATTGATGAGTATCCCCTCAGTTTCCAATTCTTTGTCACAACAAAAAGAACTTGTAAATATTTTTGTACATGTAGGTCCTTTCCCCTTTTCTTTGGGTTACAGACCTAGTAGTGGTATTGCTGGATCAAAGCGTATGCACAGTTTAGTTGTTCTTTGGATGTAGCTCCAAATTGCTCTCCAGAATGATTGGATCAGTTCTAAGTGCGAAATTCTTTTAAAATTTTGAGCACACTGAAAGAAACTGAACAAAATACAACCATATGTTAAGTACCTACTATCTGTAAAGATACAGAAAAAGTCCCAAGGAAGAGGCATATAGATATAGTTGGGGAATAAAATTAACACAAGTGAAATTTTTATAAGAAGATATTAAAAGGAATTGAACCTCATCAATTAAGGAGAGACTAAAGTGTGGTACATGAATGTAATGAAATATCATTACCATAATATAACAATGGATATGAAGAATACAACAACATATGGCAGAAAATATATGAACTGAAAAAAGTAAGCATAATCAGGAAAACTATTGCAATTATTACAGTAATGTAAATGGAAAGAAAAATGAAATTGGATGCTGAATAATTATTATGACTAAGTTTGGCATAGAAGAAGAGTTGAAGAAAATGCACCTCGCTTGCTCCCTTCTTTGCAAAGGTGGGATACTTTTGGTGTGGAACACGGAATACATTGGCAAATGCAATGGGTTGCTACAAGGGCTGCTTCACTAGGAAGAAGGGAAAGGGGGATCTATTTGGTAATAAAAGTGATATGAAAGCAAAAATACATTTTGCAAAAAGTAATTTAAAAATTAAGTTGATATGTTTTGAAAACATAGCATACTTAATTTCTAAGTCTGGTGCCTCACTTCCCTAACCTCTAGTGATTCCCATTTACTTATAGAAACAAATATTGCTTGTCATTTAAAGCCTTACACAATTTGGCTCTAACCTACCTTTCCAGCATTATTATACCTTAGTCTACTCTTCAGCCAAACTTACCTTGCTATTTTTTGCATAATGATATTCCATTTCTTATGTATGTACCTCTGAACAGACTATCCATGATGCCTAAAAAGTACTTCCTTCTTTCTTCTCTCTTAGACTCCCCACGTTTCTTTCAAAAAGCAGTTAAAATGTACTACTTAAGACCTTTTCTGATTGCTTTGTTACTATGTATTGCAACAACTTATATATGTGTATGTTGTGTCCCCTAGTATAATGTAAACTGCTTGAAGGCAAAGGCTATTTCATTTTTGTCTTTTTATTAGCTCCTGACACAGTCCTTGACACATATAAATGCTTATTGCTTGCTTCCTTGACTCATTGATGAAAACCAAGATAGAGGACATCTGAAGTCCTATATTCTCAATTTGGACTGGAAGTGACCAAAAAACATATTTAGGTCTGAGAGTTTGGGGTAGAAAAAGGAGGATGAGGATGGTCTGGAGCACCCATGGGAGGATTAGTCACAGATCTAACCCAGTCCAGTTAATATTATGTAAGGTAGATTTGTCCTGTTCCTTAGATATGTTACAAGGAAAGTGTGGAATGGAAAGGTTAGGGAGCATCAAAGCAGAGTAAATATACTATATGACAGCATAGTGCAGTGAATAGCTCATTGGGTTTGGAGTCAGGAAGATCTGAGTTCAAATCCCACCTCAAATACTTAGCTACATGACCTTGGGCAAGTTACCTAGTCTGTGCTTCCCCAATAATAGCACCCAACTCCCAGCATTGTTGTGAGGGTCAAATAGTTATAGAGTACCTGGTTTATTGCAGGTGTTATATATAAATGCTAGCTATTATCTATTATTATATATCTGGAAAAACCATGACCTCTATTAGACTATCCTACTACAGGTATTTCAGTCGAGTCTCATCAGGTCATTCCAAAAGCCCTCTTTTAGATAATGGAATAATCTTTAATGAAACATACAAGAAATAGGAAAGTCACAGCTGAGGATCTCACCTCCTACTTTATTAAGAAAATTGAGACCATTCAACATGAACTGCCTCTTCTCCCATTCTCTTTATCATATGATCTTCATCTTCATCCTTTGACATCATCCCCTGTTCTTTTTCACCAGGCTTACAATGAAGTGGCCCTTCTCCTTATCAAATTGACCAATTGTCTACATGTATCCTTGCTCTCATCCTGTTCTGTCTTCTTAATCATATTCTGTGTGTGTCTGTGTCTGTGTGTCTCTCTCCCTTTCTGTCTCTCTCCCTCTCTCTGTCTGTGTCTCTGTCTCTCCCCCCTCTCCTCTCTCTACCTCCTCTCTTTCCCTCTCTCTGTCTGTCTCTTTCTGTCTCTCTGTCTGTTTCTTTTCACCCCCCCCACCTCTCCTCAAAAGTGCCCAAGTCTTTCTCTTCCAAGTTATGTATGGTCCTATATGTATTCTCCCTATCTCTACTAAACTCCTAGAGAGGGGTGACTAGGTGGCGCAGAGCACCGGCCCTGGAATCAGGAGGACCTGAGTTCAAATCCAGCCTCAGACACTTAACACAAAAACTAGCCATGTGACCTTGGGCAAGTCACTTAACCCCAACTGCCCTCCAAAAAGAAAAAACAAAACTCCTAGAAAAAGCTGTCTCCACATGCAACCTTTGCCATCTGGCGGCTGCTGTCTTCACTCGTTCAAAACTGCTCTTTCCCAGTCAGTAGTCTGCATAACTGATTGCCAGGTCCGATAGTATTTTCTCAGTCTTCATCCTTCTCGACTTATTAGCTGCATCTGCAACTTGACCACTGTCCTGTGTGCTCTTGGGCAAGGCATTTAATCTCTCAATGACTGTAGGCAACTCTCTTAGGCTACATAATGCAGAGAAGGTACTAGCCTGCATTGGGGGTGGGGGAACAAGCATTTATTAAGTGCCTACTATGTGCCAGCCATTATGCTAAGCGCTTTCCAGATATTATTTCATATTCTTTCCTCACATTATATCAATTCCTTATACCAATGAAAGCACAGGTCCAGTCCCTTTCCATTCTGTGATAAAGCACATTAGGAGTTGGAACAATCAACTCTCAAATTGGAACAAGAAATCTGTTTTTATGATGGGAACTAAGTAAAATTTTTTCCATTTACTGGCCAGTTATATCCTAAAAGTTCATGTTTATGTCAGTTTGGAAACTCTAAATGTATTTTCCCATAAAACAATGCATAAATAAATGATGGTCAGGTCTCTAGGTCAACCCATAAATGACTATTTAACCCCCTAATGTATTTGAAACCTAGGTCCTATGAGCAGGGGCTCATGTAATGTGAGAAGAATTAGGGTATCCTCTACATTTTATGAAAATACAAAAGATGTCCTAGATTAGGGGTTTCTTAACCTTTGGTCTTCTGGTAAAATCTATAGATCCCTACTCAGAATAATATTTTTAAATGCATAAAATAAAATACATAGAATTACCCAGCCAATTATATAAACATACAGTTAGCAAAAGTTTTTTTTTTAAAATGTAGGCTACATTCCTGATATCCCAGATACATTCCTGACCTAAATCACAACTTTAAATGGACTTTCTGTCTTTGGTTTCCTCCTACCTCACTTTCCATATCCTTTTCCCCAGTTTTGTATTTTCTAAGGACCCAAGACTCTCATATTACCCTAAAATGGCACCACTAGAGTACTCTACTCAGAATCATTGAATGTTAATGCTGGGACTTCATGAAATCTATCTTCCTCATTTCACAGAAAAGAAACAGACCTAGAAAGAAGACATGATTTCCCTAAGGTCACATAGTAAATTCATGCCAGACCCAGGACTAAAATCCATCTTCCTGTAGGTGGGAGAATATGAGCTAAGCCCCCTTAAAAAACCAGAATTAATAAATCAGTTCATGTAATGCTGCCTCATCTGTATAATATTGTGACAAAGTAACATGTGGATAGGTTGGCTTTGTGTACAACAGTCTTAATATTATAGAAGCACTAGGTCTTTGGTTTGAAAGAGATCTCAGTAACCATATAACCTGATCTAAACCTTCCTCCCTTATTAGTATGTTGCTTTTTCCAATTACATGCAAAGATAGTTTTCAACATTCACTTTCACAATATTTTGAGTTCTAAATGTTTTTATCTCTCCCTCCTCTTCCCTCCTCCCCAAGACAGTAAGCAATCTGATATAGGCTATACATATACAATCATATTAAACATATTTCTACATTAGTCATGTTGTGAAAGAAGAATCAGAACAAAAGGGAAAACCATAAGAAAAGGGAAAAAAGGATGTATTCAGACTTCATAGTTCTTTCTCTGGATATGGAAAACATTTTCCATCATGAGTCCCTTGGGATTGTCTTAGCTTTGCATTGCTTAGCTTAGAAATTGCATTGCTGAGAAGAGCTAAATCTATCAACATTGGTCATCGAACAAGGTTGCTGTTACTGTGGACAATGTTCTCCAGGTTCTGCTCACTTCACTCAGCATCAGTTAATGTAAGTCTTTCCAGGTTTTTCTGAAATCTGCCTGCTCATTATTTCTTACAGAACAAGAGTATTCCATTATTATATTCATATGCTACAACTTGTTCAGCCATTCCCCAAATTGATGGGCATCCCCTCAGCTTCCAATTCTTTGCCACCATAAAAAGATCTGCTATAAATATTTTTCTACATATGGGTCCTTTTCCCTCTTTTATGATCTCTTTGGAATATAGGCTTCATAGTGTAATAGCTGGATCAAAGGTATGTACAATTGCATAGCCCTTTAAGCATAGTTCCAAAATACTCTACAGGATAGTTAGATCATTTCACAACTCCACCAATAATGCATTAGTATTCTAATTTTCCATCTCCAACATTTATCATTTTCCTGTTTTCTCATATTAGTCCATCTGATAGATGTGAGGTGGTACCTCAAAGCTGTTTTAATTTGCATTTCTCTAATCAATAGTGACTTAGAGCATTTCTTTATATGACTACAGCTTAAATTTCTTCATTTAAAATTGTTCATATCCTTTGACCATTTATCAATTGTGAAATTACTTGTATTGTTATAAATTTGACTCATTTTTTCAAAATGAGGCCTTTATAAGAGACCAGGGCTGTAAAAATTGTTTCCCAGCTTTCCGTTTCTCTTCTAATCTTGGTTGCATTTGCTTTGTTTGTGCAAACCCTTTTCAATTTAATGTAATCAAAATTATACATTTTGGATTTTATAATGTTCTCTGTCTCTTGTTTGGTCATTTTTCATAGATCTGACAGGCAAACTACTCCTTGCTCTCCTAATTTGCTAATGGTACCACCCTTTATGTCTAAATCATGTACCCATTTTGACATCACCTTGGTATATGGTATAAGATATTGGTCTATGCCTTGTTCCTGCCATACTATTTTCCAGTTTTCCCAACAGTTTTTGTCAAATAGTGAGTTCTTATCCCAGAAACTGGAGTCTTTGGATTTATCAAACAGTAGATTACTATGGTCATTGACTACTGTGTCTTGTGTACCTAACGTATTCCACTGATCTACCTGGTCCATACCTTTTAAGCAGACATTTATTAAGCACTTACTATGTGTCAGGCACTATGCTAAATGTTTTACAAATGTCTAATTTTATCCTCACAATAATCCTGAGAAGTAAGGGCTATTATTGTCCCCATCTAATATATGAGGAATCTGAGAGTGAGAGATTGAGTAACTTCCCCACAGTCACACAGCTAGTATCTAAGGTTAGATTTGAATCTATTTTCCCAACTCCCAGCCCAGCATTCAATATACTGCACCACTTATCTACCTTGAGGTACCAGAAAAAGAATGCCTTCTGCATCATACCAGAAGAATAATTATTCAATCTTTCCTCAAAGTGAGGAGGTGTAACATCAAGCACCCTAGCATACCCAGGGTGGCCTGCTAGCACAGGTTCTTTTATCTGCTTTACTGAAGGAAACCCACCTTAAAGGGGTCAACGATCTTCTTTTAATTCCATTCACTAGTTCAGGGGAAAGGTCAGAGGAAATACAGATAAAATACAAGCAGAGAAAATACAGGCACAGAAATTAGCACAAAGACCAACAGATAGGGCTCCACCTGTCTGAACATAGCAATATTGCCATATACTTTACATATATCACTGGATTGAGGGAACACAGACATCTCAGCAGTCGGGGGGCTCTGAACAAATGGCTACTCAGAGTCTCAACCAGGAAATCAAAAGATCCTTCTCATGAGCAAACCCCCAAAGCAAAATACCAACTCAGATCATGTGTATACTTCTCAGAGCCAGAAGGCATCACAGCCCTCGTAACTCAGTGCCTAATCAACTTAGTGCCAAAAAATTAACTTAGTGTGGAAGCCTTCCTGCAAGCAAACCTTCCCCTAAGCAAGCTCCATATTAGGCAAGTGCCTCCCCCAATGGGCTCGATATGAAGCCTATTAATGAGCAGAGAAGGTCTTATCATCTTATTAACATCGCAGGAGGTAAACACCACCTCTCAAGATGGCCTTTCTACTTTGAGATTACTCTAATTACTGATATCCAGACATCAAACCTTAATTTTCCTCCTTATAAAACTGACCCTTTGGCTCCTCATTCTGACCTCTGGGTCCAGCTAGAATAAATCTAAACCTTCTTCCATAAGAAAGCCTTTCAGATGTTTAAAAATAGTCACAATGTTCCCTGCCCCCTACCCTATTCGCTTCTCTGTTGCTAGCCTTCTTCAATTCCTTCAATCAACCCTCATGTCTCATAACTTCAAATGAACTTCACCATCTTGATTTTTTTCTCTGGCTTCTCACCAGTTTATCAATGTCCTTCCTGAGATGAGGTGCCTAGAATTGACCACAATGTCCTTTTTTCCTGAATATTATCTCTCCTAAGGTAGACTAAGTTGTCTTAACTGCCATACTATAGTGATGACACATTGTGTTTAGCCATACTTTGTATGTGAAACGGAATGTGTTAAAGGCAAGAGTGATGTAAGGATCAGCTGATTTTGTTATTTAGCTATTGTCCAATAAAGATATCTGAAGATCTCTAGGGTACTGATACAAAATACAAGATTTTTTTTAAAGTGCTATATGGATTAATGGGATATCTCTAAACCTGAAACACATGTTAATGCAGTAGCACTAGGAGGGGCAAGAAATCTATTCTGGCCTCTATGGAATTTGTTGGAAGTATTCGGGCCTGACTGACTACACAGGGTAGTCTGACAGATAAACAGCTCTTTGTTAGCCTGGGATTCCACAGAAGAGCCTAATTCTGAATCTAATTTCATTGAGTGGAAGGATTATGAGTTCTCATGCTTTAAATGGTGACCACAGCGAAGTCAATAGGCTGGAAGAAAGGGTTAAGGGGACCCTGAAGGACATGATAACACTTAAATCAGCCTTGACCCAGTGACTGCTATGATAAATTCATTATTTTGTTGTGGATGAAAAGCAATGAGTTTGGGAGTCAGGAGATGTGAATTTTAGTCCTTGACTAGCTATATGATTTTTAGAAAGTCATTTAAAGCTCCCTTAGCTTCAATATTCTGACATATAAAGTTAAAATGAGAGATTAGATGACTACCAATATTCCTTTCATTTTAATTTGTATCATATAAGCCAGATCTAGGCATTTCATATGACTTATCCTTCATTTCCAAACCATTTTACCATAACCCTAGCCACTTTCCTCACTTCTCCTCATCTCCCTCCCACTGCAATTTTGGGATTCTGTCCTTGGAAACACCCTGATAGGTGAGTTCTTGTCACCTTGCACAGAATCAGGCCACTGTGTAACTTTCTATGCATTTCCAAACCACACTCATTCATCCTCCCTTCCCCTCCTTTTCTAGCTACCCTTTATATGTTATATTTCTCTTTTAGAATGTAAGCTTATTGAAGAAAGGGACTTATTTTATTATATTCTCATCTCCAGCTCAACAAGTTGTTGTTGTTCAGTTATGTCCAACTCTTCGTGTCCCCATTTGGGATTTTCTTGACAAAGATCCTGGAGTGTTTTACCATTTCCTTCTCTAGTTCATTTTACAGATGAGGAAACTGAGACAGACTAGGTTAAGTGACTTGCCTAGGGTCACACAGCTAGTAAGTGTCTAAGGTCAGATTTGAACCCAGGAAGTGAGTCTTCCTAACACCAGACCTGGCACTCTATCCTCGCTACCCATGACAAATAGTAAATGCTTAATAGATACTTTAGCATCAGCATCATGAAATTAGTTTTATTGATGACTTTTGTCTTTATCTGTCAGTCATTTCCAGATAACCACACCCCTATTACCACCAATGTTCCTTCCCTTGTAGCTATATATGCATAAATATGTCTCTCTCTTGATTTCTGCTCAGAGAAATTTTTGTTTTGTTAAAAACAAAAAGCAGTTAAGGAAAACCTACCCTTACGGTGGCCATATCGAACAGTGACATTTCACCCCTCTACCAAAAATCCATTTCATCATCTGTTGTCTAAATGAAACCACAATTGATCATTACATTACAGAAGTTGTCTTCCCTTTCCATTTGAATTTTCATTATGGTAGTCATTGCACATCATTGTTCTCTTGGTTCTGCTTGCATCAGTTCATACATGTTTCAAGGTACCTCTCAACTATGATATTCTATGATTATAGAGGATGGCTTAAAAGTTACTTTTAGGCCACCCTGTGTAGATTAAAGGATGAGATTAACCCTAAGCAAAATTGAAATGTAAACAAAATTTGTCCTTTTATACCCTCTCATTTCCTCTCTCTCTTTTTATATATATACCCATAAAACATGTGATAAGATTTAAATCATATATACACACATATGTGCACATATACAATATATGTATCTACATGTGCATATATATGTCTCTCTCTTGATTTCTCCTCAGATATTCTCCTAACACTAAGTTTCCCTTGCTCCATATCCTCTACTTTTCTCTTCTTTTTCCCTATTAAATTTCTTCTCAGTAGTTGTTCTAAATATTAATGACTGATGATTATTATTACTCCAACATAATGGTGTGATCAGTCCGAGAAATATTTGTATTTTAATAGGGAAAAAAGTAGCTTAAGGCAAAGGAATGATATTAGCAACAGGGTGAAAGGGTAGTTTAGGAGTAAATCTTTTTGGACAGGAGGTTTTTTCAGCACCATTCAAAGCACACCAGGTTACATTGTCTCTAGGTAAGGTTAGTCATATCATATTTTTGTCATGAAAGTCAGGTGCTTTAATGTTAAGTATATTTTCCTCAAAATCCCCTGTTATAAATCTTTCCATTCTTGTCTAAATTCTTCTAGCCCTTAGATTTTTCAACCTTGGAGGGAGGCAAGTTTCATTTCATTCAAGTGAAAATTTCATTCATTCATTCATTCATTCATTCATTCATTCATTCATTCATTCATTCTTGACTCCTCACTCTCCCCCATCTCAAATATCCAGTCATCTGCCAAATCTTGTCAATTCTATCTCCAACATCTGTCTCAGAACTATATTTCTATTTGTTCATTCACAGAGCTGTCACCCTAGTTCACCTAGTTCAGGACTTATACCCTACATCTGGACAGTTGTAATAACCCCTTAATTGACCTCCCTGCTTCAAGTCTCTCTTTTTCTCTTACATACTCCACAAAAGTGTTATTTTCTAAAGCACAGATATGACCAGTCACATGCCTACTCAATGAACCTTAGTGAATCTCTATTACTTCAAGGATCAAATCCAGACTCCTCTGTTTGGAGTTTAAAATCCTTCACAACCTGGTTCCAACCTACCTTTTCAGCTGCACTTTGTATTACTCCCCTTCATATACTCTTAAGTCCAGTCATTCTGGGTTTCTTTGTATTTCCTACATATAACATTCCATCTTGCATCTCTGTGCATTTGGGCAGGCTGCTCCCCCACCCTCTCTCCTCCCCTTTACATCTTAGAAACTCTCACCCTTGACCCCTTGCTTTTATCCTTAACTCTTTACTTACCACACTGAAAACTTAGCTTCTTTCAAAACTCAGTTCAAGTACATGTCTGATGAGACCATTCATTATACCCAATACAGAAATTTCCTTTTATTTATTTTGTATACATTTTATACACTTTTGTGTATGCATGTCATTCAGTCAATAAGAATTTAAGTTGTAATTAAGTTAATTATATGTAATTAATTAGCAACATGTAATAATTAATGACATGTATGTCATTAATTACACATGACTAGTGTACACAATTATTATGTAAATATATGTAAGTTATATAATAGATTACGTAGCATATATAATTAATTATTTAAAATATATGTAAGTTAAATATATAATTCATTAAGTTGATTGAATAAACTATTATTTATTTACTATGTGCATGCCAGGTACTGTGCTAAGCTCTGAGGGTACAAAGAAAAAAAGAGTTCCTGCCCTCTAGAAGTTCACAATCTAATGGGGTAGACAACAAGCAAACAAATATGTACAAACACGGTATATACCGGATGCAAAGGAAGTAACAGAGGGGAGGTACTAGGATTAATAGATATTGGGAAAAACTTCCTATAAAAGGTAACATTTTAGCTAGCACGCGAAGAAAGCTCAGGAAATCAGGAGGTAGAGATGAAGAAGGAGAGTGTTCTAGGCATAGGGGACAGCCAGAGAAAATACCCAGAACCAAGAGGAGTGTCTTGTTCATGGAACAGCCAGACGGCCAGTGTCACCAGATCAAAGAGCTGGGGGTGGGGAGGGAGGAGTATAAAGTATAAGAAGACTGGAAAGGTGGGGTGGGATGGGGAGAGAAGTAAGTATGAAGGACTTGGAATGCCAAACAGGTCTTGTAGGCAATAGGGAGCCATTGGTATTTATTGAGTATAGAGGTAACGGGGAGAGAACTATGCTTCAGAAAAAATGGTGGCTAAATGGAGGATGGATTTCAGTAGTAAAGGCAGGATTTACTCTCAGGTCCTGTGATTCCAAGTTTATAGTCTTTCCACTATATCATAGTGCCTCCAGGATGACTCACTCATGGGAATGATGGCAAGAGGGATCCTCAAAGATATGTATGACAAAAAATAGAAAGTAAGACAAAAAATAGAGCATGCATGAAGATAACAGACCATCTAAATATGCATTTAGCCCTAAATATGAAAACAGTAAGACTTCAAGTACACTGGATGGATGGATAACTACAGAGGACTGATAGAAAGAACTGGTCAAGAATCACATATGACAAGAAGACCTGGTTTAGTTGCACTTTGCACTGATGGACCAGAAAACTATAGAGGTCATTTTGCTCAACCCCTTCATTTTACTGTGTTTAGCACAGTAGGATGTACTTAATAAGTGCTAATTAACTGACTAACTGATGAGGACAGAGAGCACCAGAGTTTAAATGACTCCCCTAAGACCACATAGGCAGGAAGTATTAAAGGTCCTCTGACTCCCAAGCCAGCATTCTCTCCATTAAACTGAACTGCATTCTAATTCAAGAAACATCCATATGAATAATATACGTTGAAGCACTGAGAAATATCTCATGTATATACAGTTCCATGAAGAGGTTTAAACAACAACAAAGAATACTCACTCATATTTCAATATTTTCATTGATCTGGGATCTTATTAGTATGAGTACTTCTTCCATGTTTTCCTATCCTGTGGGATTCTTGTCTAATGTCTTTCTGTAAATTTTTCATAATGCTTGCAACATGTAGTCAATATACTTAAGTATCTTAATAAACTGTCCTCCTGATTTTGATTTGCAAGCTGACTTCTTCCATCATGGCACCATCTTCTTATAGTACTCATATCTCTTTTATTCCTGGGTGTTAGGGCCGTGAGTGTGAGAGACACTGCAGCAGTCACAAGATGTCAGAGGGAGTGCACGTGACCTCTGAGGAGCAGGGGCTTGGAGATATGGAGGCCGACTCTGCCAGGCCGTCAAGGCAGACATGGCATTGAGCGCAGGGTCGTGGGGGCCGACTCTGCTGGGTTGGGAAAGGCTGACGTGGCACTGAGCGTGCCCCATAAACACGGACTCCTCTTAACAATACTCCTTTGCCCTGCACTCGGGAGAGTGCACGATTGGCTCCCACATGACAGGTGACAAGGGGTGGCCAGAGGGGGTGCACATGGCTTTCTGAGGGACGTTGTTGGGACAGCTTTGCCTGGGGGTTAACCAACCAGGGATAAGGGAGTTTTGGGCACAGTGACGGGAGAGTGATACTCTGTATGGCATTGTGTAGAGGATTTCCGGGAAGGACGTTGCTCCTTGGTCTCTTACAATGTACTCGGGAGAGAACATGATTGGCCCCACAAGGCGTGCCCCTGCAAGGCTTATAAATTGGGGAGATAGAGGAAGTGAGTTAGTTCCTGCTTAGTTCCAGTTCCGCTTGGAAGTGAGTTGGTTCCTGTGCCTGTTCCTGTGCTTGCTTGTGGTGCTGTTAAGATTTAACGGAATAAACAGCTTCTCATCATACTTTCTTGTCCTGGGTGTTCTGTGGGGGTAAGTTCTTTTTGGAGACAAGAAGCCGACGTCCGAAGACCTTGTATAAGGTAAGATAAGGCTGGAGTTGGGACCGGGACCCCAACACCTGGGAGCCAATTTATAGACAAAATGATGTTTGTTAAGAAGTGTCTCTACCAGAAACAGGGAATGAGGAAAGGGCTGACTGTCCTGGAGATGCATTTCAGAATTCAAAGGGCAAAGTGACTCATACTAAGTATTACTTAGTCAGACCAAACAATTTCTCTTCAAAATGGATGCTTTAAGTTTCTGTTTGTGTATTGTTGCTTTAAAGAGTGATAAAGTTTCACTTCAGCTGTCTTCTCTATTTTCTTTGGCAGTTCCAGTCTTCCGTGTTTGTTCACGGTCAGGTAACCTGTAGTGGTAGTTACATGCCCTGAAAGGAGTAGGCCCAGGAAAACTTGCTTACTGATCTGAACAAGTCTGACAGGTCTAATGACCCAAAAGCAACAGAACCCTGAAAAGGAGTCAGGTTCACTCACTTTCTGAGGGTGCTACTTAATGATATCCAATTTTAATGTTCATTTTTTTGGCCAGGATTTTGATTCAAAAGCTGCCCTTCCAAATGGTGTAGCAGAATTTTTAAAAATATCATTCTTTGAGCAAATACTTTGCATTAGCTTGGTATGGCAGCTTCTCCTATTAGATAGCCAAATGATCAAGAATTTAATAAGCGCTATGCACATGCCAAACAATGTGCTATGTGCTGTAGATAGAAGTTCATGACTGGAAAGAAGATAGTATGTAAAGGTCTACAAATTAATGGAGCTGCCCAAGGGAGACTTAGATAGGAAAAGGATGCAAATCACTATATAGAAACTGGGAGGCAAAGACTTTCTCAAAGTTTGCCAATTTTAATGTGTTTTATCTATGAAGGGATGCTAACATTCCTTCATAGGGATGAAATGTATTCATAGGGTTGACTCTTGAACTATATGATGCCTTTGCCAGACAGTCGGCATGAAGGTGACAGTTTCTCACAGGATGGTATCTCAGCTTGGCATAAATATGTTTAAAAGATGACAATAATTGATACTAAACAACAGAAAGAGAATATTGTTCTGTAATAATAGTGTCCAATTTTTAGCCAATTTGGATGAAGCAAGGAATTAAGACTCACTTCCATACAGTGAAAACTTGTTTTGCTTAGGTCCTATCAGAGAGTCATTTTCCCAGGTAGATTGCCATAGCAAAGGAGATATAGAAATGTTGACATAGATCATAACATCTTGGTTCTAGAGGAGGCAGGGGCCTTTAAGGTCATCTATGCTCATCATGCCCACATCTCATAGATGAGGAAACTGAGGTTTAGAGAAGTCCATTGGCTTTCCCAAGATCACACAGGTTGTTAAACTGGAAGATGGGATTTGAACCAGCTCTTTTGACTCCAAATCTACTGCTATTTCTACTGTAGTTAGATATAAATGTAGATATAGATATAGATGCATGTAGAGAGATAGAGATTGATAATATATTAAACAGCCTCAATAGAAATTTGAAATGGGTAAGTCTGAGAGGTTGAATGGTCATAAGGTCTTTTTCTTGGTCTCATCTGGTTCAAACTGGCTCATATCATCAGTAGTATCAAATCTAAATTTGCCTCTTTGGCACTTTCACCCATTGCTTCTGGTTCAGCCCTATGAGACCAAAAAGAACAGGTCTAATCATTCTTGTAAGGGGCAAACCTTGAAAAATATACTTGAAGACAGCCATCATATGTACTGTGAGACTTCTCTTCTCCAGAATGAATCCACCTTCCATCTATAGGACACAGACTTAAGTAAACCATTCTATATGTTTTTTTTTTCTTTTTCTGGAGGCAATCAGGATTAAGTGACTTGCCCAGAGTCACACAGCTACCAAGTGTTTGAGGCCAGATTTGAACTTAGATTCTTGACTCCAGGGCTGCTGCTTAGTCCACTGCACCACCTAGCTGCCCTGGTTCCCTGTCCTGTTTTATTTACTTTTCTGAAGAGAATCTGTGAGCCATCCTCTCCCCCCTCCTTCTTTTTGCTTTTTTTTTGAGGGGGGAGGGCAGGGCAATTGGTGTTAAGTGACTTGCCCAAGGTCACATGGCTAGTAAGTGTTAAGTCTCTGAGGCTAGATTTGAACTCAGGTCCTCCTGACTGCAGGGCCAGTGCTCTATTCGCTGTGCCACCTAGCCGCCCCTGCCATCCTCCCTTTTAGCAGCACTTTTTTTATTTGTTGTTTAGTCATTTTTCATTTGTGCCCAACTCTCCCTGACCCCATTTGAGGTTTTCTTGGCAAAGATACTGGAGTGGTTTGCCATTTCCTCCTTCAGCTCATTTTACAGATGAGAAAACTCAAGTAAATAGGGTTAAATGACTGACCCCAGGACCACCCAGCTATTAAGTTTCTAATGCTGAATTTGAACTCAGTTCATCAATGTCCTTAAACTATAAATGTGGTTGACCATGTAAGAATATAGAGAGACTATCACCTCTTCAACTTGACATCCTGACAGTTGGCAACAGCAAACAAAAGCTGAGAAAAGCTTTTATTCACTGTTGTGATCAATTGGCACCTTTTGCCAACTGAAAAGATTAATGAAAAAGAGTTTGGTGATTAGTTCTTTCAGCTGGATCAAATCTAATTCTTTTAGGTGTACTCCTCTATGTAAAACTAAACTAACCCCAAACCTCTCAAACCCAGAATTTCTCTTTGCTTCCAAAGTGTACCCTTCACTCAATCCAATGAACGTCTCGGGAGTCTTTAAGTAAATTAGGAGATAAATGAACACATCTGGAATGCAACTAGGTGGCCCAGTAGATTGAGAGTTGTACCTGGAGTCAGGAAGACTTCTCTTCCTGAATTCAAATCCAGCCTCAGACACTTATTAAGTGTGTGACCCTGGGCAAGTCACTTAACCCTGTTTCGTCATCTGTAAAATGAGCTAGAAAAGGAAATGGCAGACCACTCCAATGTCTCTGCCAAGACCCCAAATGGGGTCACAAAGCATTGTTTATGACTGAAGAAAATATATTTGTGTTCTGTCATTTTATATTTAATGTATGTTTTTAAGTGATGAGAACTTAAAATGGGGTATAGCCTAAACCATTTCTTTTCCTTAGACAGTTTACTGAGAAGAGAATTGGCCTCAAATGACCTTAATCTTTGGCCCCTAAAGACAGATGAAGCATGGGGCTAGACTGGAACTGCTTTCCAATATCATGACCCAGCTGCATTTCTCTAAATCACCAAATAATCGCCAGGGGGACCTCTGCAGCTTCCCTTCTTTGAGGGAGGCAGCATGACTGGACAGCTTCTCCAGACAGAAAAGATAAAACGACCCATGTTTGTTTATCCCTTCCTCATATTAGAGATCCAAAGTCTTTGTCAGTGAATTAAATTGTAGAGAGTGATGTCTTCTGCATGATTTCATAGCTTTCTGGCAGGAGGCTTCTAAGTAAATGACTTTGCAAAACCTCTTCCAGCTGGAGATGATCTATGCTTTTGTCTCTGCAGAGTATTTACCCTCTCTTTTTCCTTCTGTTGGTCCGAAACTAGGTCTTTGGAAAATTAGCAGAAAAGTTTCATTGCATTGTACAGAAAAATGGTTTCCTTATCTCTTCCCTTCTCTCTGACTCCCCCCCCCCCCCCATCTCCCTCACCTCCTCTTTTCTCTCTCTCCCTCTTCATGTCTCTCTGTCTCTGTCTTTAAAAATAGAGAATTGATTTTTAAAGGAGATAAGAGGTACCATATACGTAAGAACTCCTTCCCATCTCCCCTCATTTGGCAATTTGTTCCTTCCTCTCCCCTATTTCCTCCTAACTTAACAGCTTTCCAACTGTAATTCATTAGACTGATTTCAGCTGCATTTTTTCCAGTTATGTAAACTTGGTGATGTACAGCTGTTTTATATTTCATCTATTCTTCTTATGTACTTCAGCTGCAATGCACTTGTAAGGAGGGAATACAACTACCCAGAGACCTGGTTTTCCTCCCTGCTTTTTAGGTTAAACCATGGCAATAATTAAGCCCACTATCTGGAGGGAGTCACCCTCCAGAACCAGCTTCTATTTCTCCTATGTACACACCTTTTAAACAAGCCATTTGAAGGATAGTCAAATTGATCTAAGATTAACTGTGATCAATCAATTAGAAAGAACTAAAATATTTTACTTTGTCTTTCACAAATTCTGCTTCATCTGATTAGATTGGATTTTGGTTCAGAGGAAAGATGGCATCATGGATAAAAGGTTAGTCTTGGAGTCAGGAATTTATTTTAATTAAAGTCAACAAACATTAATTAAGTACCAGTCAATAAGCATTTATTAAGTACCTACTATATGCCAGGCACTGTACTAAGCACTGCTGATACAAAAAGAAACAAAAGATAGTTCTTGTCCTTAAGGAGCTCACACTCTAATATGAAAGACAACAACCAAACAAATATGTACAAACAGGCTATGATAAAAAATTAACAGAGGGAAGGCACTAGAATTAAGAGTGAATGGATTCATTCCATCTGTTACAATCCTTCATTATAACTTGACTAATGCCTAATGTGAAAGTATTTGCAGATACTATACTTGATTGTATGCTGTGGGGGGAAGGGAGGGAGGAGAAGGAGAGAAAATTTGAAACTCAAGGAATTGTGGTAATGAATCTTGCAAACTAAAAGTAAACAAATTAATAAAGACCAAAAAAAAAGAGTGAATGGAAAAGGTTTCCTCTAAGAAGGTGGGATTTTAGTTGGGACTTGGAGGAAGTCAGAGGAACCAGAAACTCTGCTAGCCACTGGTCTTACAAAAACAAAAGTGAAAACAGTCCTTCCCTTAAGAAATTTTATGTTCTACTGAAAGACCTAGATTCATGAACTGCCACCTGAAGTGTGTGGAAAAGGGTTTAAACTTTTTTTTTGGAGGGAGGAAGGCAGGGCAATTGGGGTTAAGTGACTTGCCCAAGGTCACACAGCTAGCAAGTGTGTCAAGTGTCTGAGGCCGGATTTGAACTGAGGTCCTCCTGACTCCAGGGCCAGTGCTCTGTTCACTCTGTCACCTAGCTGCCCTGGGCTTAACCTTTTTAAGGCAATTCTCTACATGTTTACATATTTTAGATGAGTTGTAAAATTCACCAATGGAGAGAGATTCTGTATCAAGAAGTACACTATACAATGGAATCACAGGTATGATTGGATAAACCTGCATCAGAAAGTAGGGACTTGGGAGGTTATTAAAATATCATGAGATGAGGATAATAGGCCAAGACCTGCTTTTCAAAGGCTCAAGGATGAGAAGGAGGCCTTGTGGTGATTGCAGGATCAAATGCAAAATGTTTTGCTTGGCATTCAAAGCCCTTTATAACCTAGCCCTCTCCTATCTTTCCAGTGTCCTCACACTTTACTCCCCAACACACACCATTCCATCCAGTGACACTGGGTCCTTACTGTTTTGTAATTAAGATGCTATCTCTTGACTTTAGACATTTTTTTCACTGTTCTCCATGCCTACAACACTCTCCTTCCTCCATTCTGATCGCTGACCTCCCTGGATTCCTTTAAGTCTCAAATAAATTCTGCCTTCTATAGGAAGCCTTCCTCAGCTCTTCTTAATTCCAGTGCCTTCCCTCTGTTAATTACTTCCTATTTAAGCTGTGTGTATCATGTTTTGTATAGATTTGTTTGCATGTTATCTCCCCTAGATTGTAAGCTCCTTGAGGGCAGGGACTATCTTTTGCCTCTTTTTGTATCCACATCACTTAGCATAGAGCCTGGCACACAGTAGGCATTTAATAAATATTGTTGATTGATTGAATAAAGAAAAAAACTTTAGCATTGTCTATCTTCAGAGGCTTGAAGGGGCAGGTTGAAATATTTGCTATTTGTGTGTGGGGACCATTGACAACTTCTTGGCTCTTAGCCTTCATGCTTCCAAGTTGATTATTCATGGTTATGCCATTTCTTCCTTATCATTTCCCCAGCAATTCCTTTTGTGACCAAGACATCTTTGAGAGTACTATAGATGAACTTAATGACACTTCTGGTCTTACATGTCTCTGGAGACTAACGAAAGACTCCAACTTTTGGTCTCCCCTATCCAGGGCAAAAGAATAGCCCAATTGTTCTTTAATCTGGGGAAGCCTTTGTGAAATGATCATGAATCTTCACTGAGGAGCTGCCCTTGGTGGCATGTGGGGGAATGAAGGTGTGTGGCATGGATCTTGAACAGACTTCCAAGCCTCTGTTCATTCATGTATGTATGAACATTCCCACATGTATGTATGTGACCCACAGAGAAAATGTTGTGTAGGCCAGTGGTTCACTATAGCCTACAATACCTTTAACCAAGTGGGGTGTATGGGGTATTCAGGGAGGACCAGCACCCCTGCCACGAGGCTAGCCAAGCACTTTTCAGGACTGTTTATTCATCTTTGGTGTCTACCTTTCAACCAACTCTCACCTGTGGCTCCAAGAAACTGTAGCATGTGCAGTGGAAACAACCGGGTAAACCCATCTGAGCGTCACTGACAGGCCTCAAACCCATCAGTGAGTTAGGGGGACATCTACTCCAAGCATGTGAAGACTTCCCCTGCTAGAATGGGTGGATGAGAACAGTTTGTTACAACAGCCATGAAAATGGTTGAAGCAGGTAATGTGGAGCTTGGTTAGACACTGAAGATGCCAAGGTCATCGGATGCATCCCAAGCCTTCCCCAGCTGTCTTGACTTTTGTTGTGCCACTGGATGTCAGTGACTCTCGAGTGAGACTGACTGCCTCACTTAAATCCAGCTCATGTACCAGGTATCACCCCCACGATGTTCTCGGTCCTCTTTGAAATGAAGCATGAACAACACCTTTAACCAAGAAGATAATGTCCAAGTGACCTTAACTTTTAAGTCATTCCTCCAAAGCCAAGTAAACCAAAGTGTTCTCATAATCTGATTGTCTTTCCCCTTCTGCCTTCGGTGAACTCCAGCAATCGCCAGAGAAAGAATGGATTGGGAGAAAGTAAATGAATCATTATGCCAAGAAGCAGGATCAAAGGATCTTAGAACTGGCAGCAGGGGAGGGTCCTTGAAAACTGCCTATTTCAGCCTCTTTAACTTATGGAAAAGGAAGCCAAGTCCCAGAGAAGTGATTTTCCCAAGGACTTGGAAGAGTCAGGATGTGAACCCAGTAATAGTTTTCATTTGCAAAGTGCTTTGCAATTCACAAAATGCTTTCATCCCAAGAGCTCTGGGAAAGAGTTTCTACAAATATGAAATTAAGGCTCAGAAAATAATTTGCTGTGGATCACACAGCTTATAAATATCAGGATCAGAAGTAAAACCCAGAACTTATATAATTATATCTTTTATATAAATGTATAATGCTCTTTCTGCTTTCTTATAGTATAACAGATAAAAAATACAATAATAGCATTTATATGGTACTTAAAGGCTTTCAAAGCATTTTACGTGTGTTATTTCATTTGATCTACATAACAACCATTGGTGCTATTATTACCCCCATTTTACACCTGAGGAAACTGAGTCTTAGAGATGTTAAATGACTTGACCACAGTCACACAGCTAGTTAGTGTCTAAAGAAAAATTTGAATTCAGAGGATCCTGACTCTCAGTCCAATACTCTTATCTACTAGACCACCTAGCCACATATGTATAAGTAGATTCAGGCATCATTTGGATATAGTCATAGATAATAGATTCATAATAACTTCTTAAGACAAATTCAAGTATGTTTGGGCTAAACCTCTAACCTTTTGAGGCTGATAGTAAGCTCCTTCAGGGCAGGGATCCTACTGCTCCTTATTTATTATTGTATTTCCCTCAGTGCCTAACATAGTACATTGAATATAGTAGGCACTTATGATAAATACTTGTTAAACAAATGCATGAATGAAAATCTGATGGGTTGACTACTTCCAATTCAATAAACCGTTGGAGTTGTAGATATGCATGTGTGGGCCACATGGCGCAGCCCCACTATTTATATTAATTGATTATATAACTTATATAATTGTATTTATATCTTTATTTTATATAATTTAATTTTATATATTTTCTGTGCTTTTATGAAATATGGAATTCTTTGTAGACTGAGTACTTTGGAATAACAGATACATTTAGGTCATGTTTCCAAAGAGCTTAAGTCATAATTTTTGTGCCATTTAGGGTAAAAGGCAAATAAGAAAAGCCTGGGATACAGGGCCATTGTCAATAGCTAAGTGGGAAATCCCAAGGGAAACCAAACACACAGGCAAGAAAAGGGTGAGCTTGCCTGTCTGTTTGTTTCCTTCTAGAGACACTAACAAATAACAGAAAATGAAGACTTAGAAAGACCAGACAGCAGGTTTATATGAAGGCAAGAGCAGGAGCCAATAAATTGAGCTAAGTACAGACTTAATCTTTTTTTTTTTTTTTTTGGCATTTGACCACTGCTCAAATACCCTAATGATTAAAGCATGTGCTTCTCATAGTTCCTTGTCCGAATCATTTCTTTCCCTCAGGGATTTCATGATTTCCAGCTTCTTCTTATAAGAGGCTGTGACCTCTGGAGAAGGTCCATCTGTGGAAGATTCACTACAGGACTCCACTCCTGCTTTATAAAGTTCTAAATTATCCAAGACCCAGGTCACCTGAGGTGTTGACTCACACTTCCCCTCCCCCCACCCACTGGCTATCATGTAATAGCTAGTTGGTTTAACCTGACTAGCAGTAAAGCATTTCCCAATGGAAGACTTCTTGGCTCCATAAGACCTTGTAGGGGAAAAAAAAGTTTTAAAGTCATCTCATCTGGCCTCTTGTCCTGAAGAAGCATCTGGCCCTCTCCATTTCATCCAGCCCAAGTCAAGGGCGGAAGAAATGTTACAAGAACTGGTTGTTTATGTAAGTTTGCCACCTCCAAGAAAGCTTTTTGCTACTACAGCAATCAGCTGTTAAGAGAGGCTGTCTGGGACAGCAGCAGCCCAGACCCAAGATGGCGATGATGAAGGAGCTGGAAGAAATCTGCAAGTATGCGATGAAAAACTTCCTTAACATCCAGGTTGATGAAGCTAATTCATTGATTTGGCAAGGACTTATTGTTCCTGACAACCTTCCGTATGACAAGGGAGTCTCTGGAATAGAAATCAACTTCCCAGCAGAGTATCCATTCAAACCACCTAAGATCACTTTTAAAACAAAGACTAACATCGATGAGAAAGGACAGGTCTGTCTGTCAGTAATTAGTGGGTGCTGAGAACTGAAAACCAGCAAACAAAACTGACCAAGTTAGCCAGTCCCTCATAGCCCCCAGCCTGAGCCCCTTCGGGCTGACCTGGAGGAAGAGTACTCTAAGAACCATAAAAATTCTGTAAGAATGCTGAAAAGCTTCCCAAGAAATATGGGGAAAAGCGACCTGTGGACTAAATCTCCCATGGTTGATTCCAAGCAGGGTGATTGGAAAGCCAGGGACATGCATTTCCAACACCTGCAATCAGGACTCTGGGAAATTGATAGGGGCCACCTCCTGGGTTAACTTGTGACAGTTACTAACTTTCTACATTTTTCTTACTTAAAAGTGGTCTAGGTAAACCCGTAAAGAAAGGATTAAAAAATTAAAATGTTCTAGTTCTGATTTCTTTGTTTTAAAAATCACTGCTTCAATCTACCTTAGTGGATGGTGTGTTCTTTTCTTGCCCAAATCTATCCCAAGTCTTCAGTTTCTCTTCACATTTAAAACAGAAAGTTAGTGAGTGGTGCTCCTGATCCCTTCCTTCCCCTTTTGTAGTTCTTATTTTATTGAGTTCATTTTAATCACACTCCCTATCCCCAGAACAATGCCTTGGAACCCCCATTCAACCTCTTCCCTTCCTGTCCCCCCTCCTCCCTATTTCCCATTTCCCACCCCCACCCCCAACAAGCCCTGAAAGAAACTGGCTTAAAATCCAGCGGTCCTATTGCCTTCACTCCCTGTGGCTCTGTGCTTTGTGAGATACAGGTTGTGAGTTTGTAGCATCTAAGAAACCCAGATAAGGCCAACCCTGAGGGTAAAGTCTGTGATGAGGAAGGAGTCTGCCTGATGTTATCAAAATTATGTTTATTAAATGGGCAAACCCCTGACTGTCAAAAAAAGAAAAGAGAGAGGCTGTCTGAATGGTTGAGAAGGTTGCTTTCGACCCTAAACCACGCGCTTGCTGTTTGTCAGCTTTGTCTTTGGACTATAAAATAGAAGGACTATTGTCTGCTGAAATGTTGTATCTAGGCTAATTATGAACAGACCTTCTGCCAAAGGTGTGCTGGAGCAAGCTACAGCTGATTGTTAAGTTTTCAGTGTGAGCATTTACAACTTGGAAGTCAGCAAATGGTATAAATAAGGCCTTGTTATAACATTTTTGTTGATTGTCTAGAGACTAGATTTGAGAAAGTGTTAATGATGCATATTAAATTTTAAAGTGTCTTGGGTCCACAAGTCGCTGCCCCAGGCTGTTCAGCATTTATCAATACTCCCCTGCTTTCTGTGGCCACTATTTCCAGAAGTCCCTGACAACGACATGTATTAGTTTATGGCACTAATTGTTTTATATTCCTCCTGGGTCTTTCCCATAAAGCCCACCTTTAACCGCTTTAACAGTTTCAATATTGCTTATAGATACCATCCCCTAGCCAATGTGTGATTTCCTCAGTTCTCCTGGTATTTCATTCTCTTCTCCCCCTCCCCCCATGATGTAAGCCTAAATTTCAAATCAAAATTTGACAAGCAAGATCCAATCCTGGGATCCAACTTTTTGTTAAATAACTTTTTCAGTAGATGGAGCACAAGGCCTGGAGTCAGGAAGAACCGAGTTCAAATATGACTTCAGATAGTAGCTGTGTGAACCTCTTGACCTCTGTTTTTCTCAGTTTCCTCAACTGTAACATAATAACTTCACCTACCTCATGGGGCAGTTGTGAGGATCAAATGATAATATTTGAAAACCACAACATAGTTTCTGGTACATGGTAGGCACTATATAAATGCTTATTCCTTTCCTTTCTTTCTTCCCTCTTTCCCTCTCTCCCTCCATCCTTCCTTTCTTTTTTTCCTTCCATCCTTCCCTCATGGTATTGAAGTGCCCACCATAAATTATACACTAGAGCCCCCTTAAACCTGCTAGGGGGGACCCCTACTGGGTTCCTTGGAAACCACCTAATAGGCTCCAATAGTAAAGAAATGTTTCACCTGTGTTGCTAAAAACATGCCACAGATTCCCACGGATTCATGTCTGTTTCTCTTCAGTAGAAATAATACTAAGGCTTTGTTTCAATAGGAATAATACTGAGAATGCTTTGCTTCAATGGGAATAATACTGAGAATGCTTTGCTTCAATAGACACAATGCTAAAGACATCGTACCCCTTAGAAACATATTCTGTTGCTAGCAATCACATTGTCTATAAAATAATGTCAAACAGAAAGCTCAGGGCAGCCTTTCAGTCTGAGAGGCAGTCCCAGCCAGTTAATAAACACTCCTTTCAAATCATAATTGGCCTACCTGTCCTGTAACATCTCGGGTGTCCTTTACAGATTGGAGGTCCCACCGAGATATCCTTTGACTCTGTTTTGACAGCTGGACCAGGCTCCTTGGAGGGCCAGGAGAGCAGTCTGACCTAGGGGAGGCCACCGAGTGAAATTCCTTGGCCCCAGGCTCGCATTGCTTCCCTGAGAGTACCGGAATCTGAGTCCTATCCAAATTCTTTCAATTCGATCCAAGAGTGTTCTGTTTGGTGAGTACTCATGGTCTGTGAAAGTGCCTAGGGGGTGATCACTGAGAATCTGTCCCTCAGCCCCAGGTAAAAGTAGGAGGCTAAGCTGGATGCGGTGGCCCCTACTGGCCTCCAAGGTCAGGACACTGATGGAGTGCCTGGTTTCTGTTTTTTTTTTCTCTTCTGAATTTTGTGTTTGCTGTTAAAGTGTTATTGTATCTTAAACTGTCTATTTGGTTTTGGATTGTTGATAGATGTCACTGTCTGTGTGTTGTGTTGTTTTGTGTATATCCTGTCTCTAAGATACTGGAAGGTAGAAAAGAGGAAACCTTACTTTTGCCCTGATGTGGTTGTTTTTTTTTATATTCTGTCTGTCTGTGTAAAGAAATTTTAAATCTGCCACCCTGTAAGCCAAATGCACCCAAGCAGCCAAAAGAATTCTGTACCTGAGCTAGAAAGATTGATAATCTCTTAAAGAAAAGCTGCTGGCAGAAAAACCACTTCTCCTTCTACTCCTTGAATTCCAGCCAAAGTTCTCTAAGTAGAAAGACAAATGGACAGAGAGAGGATGGGAAATTTCTCCCCAAAAATCTGTCTAAGGGAAAAGGGGTCACTTCAATGATCAAAGAGAAGTAGGTTTTCAAGCTGCACTTTGAAATAGGACTAATACTTAACCCTTTCCTGGGTCACAGAAAGAGAACTGCAACATCATTGGGAATATAGATCCAGGTAATTGAATTTATTCTGATTACTATTTGGTACTACAAAACTGAAATTTAAGGTCACCAGCTTGGTTATTCAATTGTTTTTATTTCAAAGTTCAAAATTAAGACCATGATTGTTACTGGTAAACAGTTGTATTATATATGTTGTATGAGAAACGGTTTCTTTTAAAGTCTTGGAGTAGATCTGAAATTTTAAAGGAATGAACACCTAAGAAAAGTTTATTTGAGCAAAAGGTCAAAAAGAAATCCACTAAGATTCTCTTCCCTGTGGTCCCAGTTCTTCTTAGCTAGCGCTACGGAGCCCTCCGCTGTAATCAAGCTCTGATGGAGCTGAGGAGACAGTAAGAGGTTTGAACCATTAAGATTTTTTTTCTTCTCCCTGTTGTCCTGGCTATAACTGAACTAGGGATGCAGTGAAGTTAATTTGAGTTAACTTCCTCCAAAAAGAAAAAGGAGGGAAGGTACAGTAGCTACATCGGAGCTACATGGGTTTGTCATCTGCCTACCTGAAAGGTTAAATCCCTGGAATAGAATATTTTTTTTCTGAATGACATGGGAACAGTTAGACAAGGGAAAAGAAGCTTGTGAAACAAAGGTACAAATACAAGTTAATCATTATTCCATATACTAAGCCTGGGATACATCTGAGCTACTAAAGTGTGTGTGTTACATCTGAATTATTTAGCCTAAAATTATATTCTTTCCACAGCCTAAATAGTTTAGTAAAATGTTACTTAATCTAGCTCCCATAAGCAAGTTTTAGATCCCCAGGTACCCTGAAGTCCACCTCTCTAAGTAAGCAGAGCCTGAAGTTCCTACTTCAAGTTCCCCAAACCCTTTCCTCAATGCTCCAGGCAAATCGACCACCCCTTAACCAAGGTCTGCTACAGCTAAGCATTCATAGAGGTTTATTTGATAGAGTATAAGCTGATAATGTGCTTTGAGTGTGATGAGTTTGGAAAAATAGAGGGTTTCCCCCTGAAATATAGAGTTCACTCTGTACCATGAAGCCCCAACTTCACTACTATCTAAGAGATCTCTCCCTTGCTGCAAATAATCACTTTGCTTGTTCCAGTGCCAAGGAATTAAAGACGGTTGCTAAGGACTAATGGAGCAGGGAGAAAATACCCCAGAATATAGAGAAAAACCAGAGCAAAAGCTCAGAAAAGTAAGAAAAAGCTTGTCAGTGAGAAACAGTGTGTTCTGAACCCTGCACTGACTGGTTGTGTGACCTAGAATAAATCATTTAACCCTGAGTCTTAATTCATCTATAAAGTGGGGAGATGAGAAAAAGAGAGGAAAAAATGAAGTCAGAAGTCAACTAGCCTCTTCACTTGGTAAGATCAATCATTCTTATATGTAATTTGAAAAGGCAATTAATGTAATGTCATCTTGCAGTTTATATTATTGTTGTATTTCTACACTGTATATTGTCAAACTTGAGTGAGGAGAAAATTGTATAAGACCAGTAGTGTTACTTTAAATATGTATATCTTCTATTTAGAAAAACTTGTAAAACTTTTAACTAAGCTATTTTGGGCTAATGTTTTAATGTTAAAACCAAAAATTGTTTATTGATTACTGTATGAAAATTTGTTTGACTAGTTCTGCCCATTCAGAGCAGTCTCTCCTGCTTATAATTCATATACATTTTCCTTATGTTGTAAAACTGTTAAATCCTCTAGAAATTATTTCCAGGCAAGGTCATTCAGCCTGAGAAAGGAAGTTTTAAATGAACCTAACTTGCTAAGAAGTTGCAAAGATTAAAAAGGATTTTTATAAATTGGCTTTTATATTTTAGAAGGATGGTAAAAGGAATTCCTTACATTATAAGATCTGATACATTGTTATTGTTTATCACAGCCCCATGAGAATAGAAATAATTATAACTGGCTCTAAGCTGTGATTGGTGAGGCTTGTTGTTTAAGGTAAAAAGCACTTGGGACCATAACTAAATTTTATTTTGAGTCTGAATTTGGGTATAGTTGTCTACATTAAATCAGCGTCTGAGAGGAAATGCCACTAGCTACTCAGAGGAATGTGATCCTTTGCTGTCAACAGGTGGAAGTCTACATTTGGTGATGGCCGAAGGGACAATCTTAGCCTCTGTCTGGAATGGGATCCCTCCTGGCTCAGTTTACCCATGAGGTTCCTTTGAAAAGGAATGTTTCCCACCTATTCCTGAGTCTAGCTATGAGGTGGAACAGATGCTGCATGAGATGGAATATCTGTAACTGTACCTGAATTTACACAGAGCCAAGGGCGTTTTCTCCTGGCATATTTGGAATGTCACATGTCCCTGCCTTTTTCCTTCTGTAACAGTTTTCTATGCTCAGAACAAGTAATCAGTAAAAGATGTGAGCCTTTTTATGTTAGCTTATTGGAAAATCTAATATTATTTTTCATCTAGAATTAGAATATGTACAGAAAGTTTATGCAAACTGCTTAAGATCATTTTAAAAGTTTTCAATTAACTTCCTTCACAAAGGTTTTAGTGATCATTGAAACTGTTTTGAAGAAGGAAAATACCTTTAGAAGGAATTTTTAAAATCTCTAATGTGATTCTAAGAGACCCACTAAAACCTCCATTTGCAAGACATGTTTCTTGCTAAATTGATGTAACAAATTGTAAAGCAGAAAAGAAATTGCTGTTTTAATCTGAATTTGTAGTTATTCTATCATCTAAGCAAGTGTTAATATTTGTAACTGAATACATATGTGTAAAATTCACTTCTCTTTTTGAAATTCTGTTCAGCACCCCACCTCCTATTGTATTTTGGGTGTTGAATGCTGTTATGTATGACTGTTAATGATTTACTTCTCAAGTCCCTCCAGGCTCCTTGAGATGTCCAAAACACAGTTCGGGCAGTGTACCAGGACACTCCTTATTCATCACCCCAAAAACCTGCACACTCAGTGAATATTGGAGATTGAGTGCCCACCCGCAAACTACCCTGAGACTCCTCACTTGAGCCCCATTGGACTGGCCTATACCAGGTTATACTGACTACCCCATCTGCTGTTAAAGTGACCGGAAGGAAAGCCTGCATTCACCACTCCCATGTCAAAGTGATGACTCCTCCCAGCTCTCCAGACCTGTGAGTGGCAGAACCCACCAGTGACTTACAACTGAGAATCAAGAGACTGTTGTGATGTTCCTGCTTCTAGCGCTCTTGCCTTTACTTGGTCCTAACCCCTACACTCCCACTTTGTATTCTTGGACTCTAACTAGGACAGTTGATGGGACTCTAATTTCAAAAATGTGACTCATGGCCAGCTCACCCTTTTCTTTGATCTCTGTACCTTGCTTAGCTCCAGATTTATGTTGTTTCCCTACACAGGCATGTATTTTGCAGGGACCGATGGTGCTGCTTATGGAGCAGAAAAGCAGCCTTTGGTCAACCCAGTCATATGTCTGCCCTGAGGATGGGTCTCCTGATTGTGGGAGGGACCAGGAAATATCACTCTGTCAATTGGGATTGTGTAACAATTGCTGACTGGGTTTCCAGTGGCAACTGTGACCACCACATTTCATTTCATTGTAATACCCTAAATCATGTAACCCAGTTGTCATCAGGATCTTAAATTGGACTAAACAAACTTGGAAAATGGGGAGGACCTGGGGAATTAGATTTTATGTTGTAGGAAGGGACCCTGGAACCTTGTTAACTATTCAATGCACTCCAGTACCAAGGGATCTCATTCCCATTGGTCCCAACCCGGTTCTTAACCCACACTCTACCATAACCCCTGCAGGTTCAGGGATTACTTTGGCAAACCCCAGGCTACATGCCCACTCTTATACTTTTCATGTTCTTGATACTGTTTTCTCTTTCCTAAATTCCTCGGATCCCAGACTAACTTATGACTGCTGGTTTTGCTTGAACCCTGCCCCTCCTTATTTTGTTGGGCTAGCCTTAAATTCGTCAAAGGGTTTGACTGATCATGAAATTCAGTATTGGAAGCCCATAATCACTGGCACCGATCTCCCTGCCCACTGTAACCTTGGCTCCCCCAAGCTTACGTTAGGAGATGTGAAGGGACAAGCCTGAGGTATAGCAGTCACCTTATAAAAACCTTTGTGCTTCAGTGGTCGAAGTTTTTCCCAAACAGGAATTTTCACCAAATGTTTTCTTAGCCCCTAAAAATGCTTGGTTTGCCTGTACCTTAGGCTTAACTGATTGTGTACAGGAATGCCTCCTTCCTGGTAATTCCCCCGAATTCTGCATTTTAGTTCATGTCCTTCCACAGATATACATTTATTCAGGAGAAGGGGCTCGTGAACATTTTGGGCTACAGGCCTGCTATAAAAGAACCGTCTCCATTTTAGTTCCTATCTTAGTTGCTCTAGGCATAACAGGTTCAGCAGCAGTGGGTACCATGGCCCTAGTACAAGGAAATATTCATTTTGAAGCCCTTACCTCCCAAGTCTACACAGATATCCTAGACTTGGAGAGCCAAATCTCCTACTCGGAAACTGCCCTAGATTCCCTGGTCAAAGTGGTTCTCCAGAACCGCCAAGGTTTAGACCTGTTTCTCAAGCAAGGTGGCCTTTGTATGGCCCTTGGAGAAACCTGCTGTTTTTATATCAACCACTCTGGGGTGCTTCGGGAATCTCGGGCTACTGTATGTCAAAGTTTGGCTGACAGAGAGACTCATCATCAACAATATATGTCTTGGTACCAATCCCTTTTTAATTGGTCCCCCTGGCTCACATCACTTGTAACTTCCCTTGTAGGACCATTTGATTTGTTGTCACTGGGGTTGCTATTGACCTCCTGCCTTATTAACTGCCTAACTACCTATGTTAGACAAAAGATTCAAGCTGTTAAGCTGTTTGCCCTCCGCACTGCCTATGTCCCCTATGTTCCTCTGGACTCAGTTGAGTCCGAGATACAACTATGAACCAGTAAAAAGGGGGGAGTGAAGTGCCCACCAGAAATTATACACTAGAAAAATAATACACTAGAAATAATACACTATTAAACCTGCTAGAGGGGACCCCTACTGGGTTCCTTGGAAACCACCTAATAGGCTCCAATAGTAAAGAAATGTTTCACCTGTGTTGCTAAAAACATGCCACATATTCCCACGGGTTCAAGTCTGTTTTGCTTCAGTAGAAATAATACTAAGGCTTTGTTTCAATAGGAACAATACTGAGAATGCTTTGCTTCAATGGGAAGAATACTGAGAATGCTTTGCTTCAATAAGAATAATACTGAGAATGTTTTGCTTCAATAGACACAATGCTAAAGACATCATACCCCTTAGAAACATATTCTGTTGCTAGCAATCACATTGTCTATAAAATTATGTCTAACAGAAAGTTTGGGGCTATCTTTCGGTCTGAGAGGCAGTCCCGGCCAGTTAATAAACACTCCTATCAAATAATAATTGGCCTAGCTGTCCTGTTACATCTCAGGTGTCCATTACAGAATCATGTCCATTGAATTGTACCCATTTCAAAAGGAACCATTTAAGTGCTAGGAGCACAAGCATAGGATGAATCTATTCATTTAAGCCCCTCTGCAATTAGAGTCCAACTTACATGTCTAAGCACATTTCCTACTATCTTTCGTGCAGTCTACATTTTAGCTAAACCTGGTAGTTCCTGAATTCAAGATGGCATTTCCTCCTTCTGTGCATTCACATAAGTTGTACCCCACTATACTTCAGAACCTTTTAGGCTCCTCTTCTCAGACACTCCTTTCTCTAGGAAGTTTTTGTCACAAAAGGAAAACAAGTTCTGCTGTTTTATTATTTTTTGAGGAGGCAATCAGGGTTAAGTGACTTGCCCAAGGTCTCACAGCTAGCAAGTGTCTGAGGCTAGATTTGAACTCAGGTCTTCCTGACTCTGGGGCTTGTGTTTTACCCACTGTGTCAGCTAGCTCTCCCAACAGGTCTTCCTCTTGAAGAATTTAAGGGGTTCCATAACTTGAGTTATTGACACATATGTATGATGCAGAGTGGGGTAAAAAGTGGGAAGAGATCAAAATGCTTGGGAATATTGGAGGAGAGAGAACATGCAAACAGCAGGGAGGATCAGGGAAAGCTGGTTAGATTGCGGAGGGTTTGTTGACAATGTTTACTTCAATTGCTTTGGTCATTTTCCACAGGACAACAGTATTACATCACAGTTACTATCCATACAATAGTACAGTCAGATGCCACAATTTGTTCAGTCATTCCCCAATTAATGGGCACCCACCTTCTAGGAGAAACCTTTCCTGATTGATCTCTCTTCAGGCTACTGCCTTTCCTCTGTTCATTATTTCCATTTTATCCCAAATAAGTCTTGTTTCTCCATAGTTGTTTTCCTGTTGCCTCCTCCCTTAGACTGAGAATTCCTTGCAAGAGGAGACTGTCTTTTGCCTTTCTTCATTTCTCCAGTGCCTAGCACAGTGCCCATCATATAGTAGGTGCTTACTAAATGCTTCTTGACTGACATTTTGCTTCCAATTTTCTTGACAGTTTCTCCCATATTCTTCTAGGAGAAGATGTCTAAAGGTATCTCATTTTAACTTCTCTCTAGGATGAAAATGAATAGAAGTTTTAGGGGACACTTTCTGAGTCTGGCTAGGATATTCTCATGCCTCGACCATCTGCACCACACATCTGAAGCATTTGCTACTTTTGCATTTGGGAGAATCAAGAAACTAGGGAACCCTTGTATGGACTGATGGAGATAAAGAGAACAGAACTAAGAGAATAAAGGAAAAACAACATTAAAAGGGAACTGAACTAAAGTGTATTGTTGCATTGAATAACCTTGATTCTGGAGAAAAGAGGTTGAAATAGACATTTTTCCTCTTGATAGAGAGGTGGGGGCCACAGGCCACCCCTGTGGCTATAGAATGTTGCATACACTTTCACAATTGTTTGCTTTTTTGGTCAGTTTTGCTTAACTGATTTTCTTTGTTACAATAGAAGGTTCAGTGGAAGGAAGGAATATAAAAGGGTATGGGCTGTGGTATAAAAAAGGCACCACTTTTTTTAAATGGGGAGAAAAAAAGACTAACTCAAGGCTTCAGTGTAGCATAGAAATAATTATTAGTGATCCTTGCACTGGGAGGTGGATAATTAAAATCCAATAAATTTCAATAATTATTTATTAAGTTCCTACAGGGCACAATGCTCAAAAAATCGAAGAACTGCATTTTCCCTCCTCCTCTCTCTATAACTGTTGATGTGTGCATTGTCATTTTACTGCTCCTGGGTATGCTATTAAGCCTTGATAAAGACAAAAGTAAGGAAGACAGGAGAACATGAACCTAGGTAATCAACAAATTAACCTCTGATTAATTGAGATTGAAGTGTACTTCAGCAATTGCACAATGGAAGGGAAAATAGGGTAAGATATTGAGAAAGAGACCAAGAAGGGCAGGCAGTTAATTGGGAATGAGAGGAGCAGAGTTTATTCAAAATTTTTTTGTACCACTTGCTTATTTTATTCAGAACAAGGAACTGATTTCATGTATCTATTGCCTTATTTCAATTGGACTTAGTTCATTACATTTCTTTCTTTTTTCCTCTTTAAATTGCAGATTTATGGACATATGGTCACCTACATGCTTAAAATGGGAGTTATTTTTTTAATTTCTTTTTTTTATTCTTTTAAAAAAAATTATTTATTTATTGTTAGTTTTCAACATTCATTTCCACAAGATTTTGAGTTACAATTTTTCTCCCCATCTTTCCCCTACACCACCCCAAAGTAGCAAACCTGATGAATACCCTTTCCCCCAATCTGTTCTCTCTTATATCCTCCCCCATCATGCCCCTAACTATCTAGTAGGGCAAGATGGATTTCTATACCCCAGTGCCTGTATGTCTTATTTCCCAGTTGCATGTAAAAAAAAACAAAAATTTTTTAAACATTAGTTTTTAAAACTTTGAGTTCCAGGTTTTTTCCCTTCTTCCCTCCTCAACCACCCCCACTGGGAAGATAAGCAATTCAATATAGGTTGTACATGTGTAGTTACCCCAATCATTTCCATAGTAGTTATATTGTGAAAAACTATTTCTCTCCATCCTATCCCACCCCCCACTTATTCTATTTTCTACTTTGACCCTATCCCTTTTCAAAAATGTTTGCTTCTAACTACCCTCTCCCCCAATCTGCACTCCCTTCAATCATCCCTTCTCTTATCCCCTACCCCCCTATTTTCCTGTAGGGTATGATACCCAATTGAGTGTGTATGTCATTCCCTCCTTAAGGCAAATTCAATGAGAATAAGGTTGTCCCATTCCTTTTCACCTTTCTGTTCTTCCCCTCCATTGTAACAGTTTTTTTCTTGCTTTTTAACCTAATATGAGATAATTTACCCTAATCCATCTCTCCCTTTCTTCTTCTCCCAATAAATTCTTCTCTCAATTGTTAATTTTATTTTTTAAACATATTCAATTCATCCTGTGCCCTCTGTCTATGTACACATATACTCTCCTATATATACACATATGTGTATATATACATATATATATGTACACACACATATATTCCCTTCAACTATCCTCATACTGAGAAAAGTCTTATGAGTTACACTTATCATTTTTTCCATGTGGGAATGTAAATAGTTCAGCTTTAATAAGTTCCTTATGATTTCTTTTTCCCTGTTTACCTTCTCATGCTTCTCTTGCTTCTTGTATTTGAAAGTCAAATTTTCTGTTCAGCTCTGGTTTTTTCATCAAGAATGCTTGAAAGTCCTCTATTTCATTGAATGACCATATTTTCCCCTGAAGCATTATACTCAGTTTTGCTGGGTAGGTGATTCTGGGTTTTAGTCCTAGTTCCTTTCCATCTGGCAAATTCAGCTTTTTTAAGGCATTCTTCTCCTCACTGGCTTTTTGGGCCTCTTTTACCATTTGAGTTAGTTTATTTTTAAGGTGTTATTTTCTTCAGTGTATTTTTGGGTCTCCTTTAGCAGGCTGTTGACTCAATTTTCATGATTTTCTTACATCATTCTCATTTCTCTTCCCAATTTTTCCTCCACTTCTCTTACTTGATTTTCAAAATCCTTCTTGAGTTCCTCCATGGCCTGCGACCAATTCATATTTTTTCTTGGAAGCTTTTGATGCAGGAGTTTTGACTTTGTTTTCTTCTTCTGGTTCCATGCTTTTATCCTTTTTGTGCCCAAAAAAGGATCCTATGGTCTGTGCTTCCTCATCTTGCCAGCCAATTACTTGACTTTTGAGCTCTTTGCCACAGTAGAACTCTACTTCCAGACTACAGAGAGTTATGTCCCAAAACGTTGGGGTTTTCACAGCTGCTGGAGCTATTAGGAGGTCTCTCTCTCTCTCTCTCTGCAGGCTCCACAAACTCTGGCACGCTGGCCATACATTCCAGGACCACCACCCAAGACTGTGATCCAGATCCAAGCAGTTTAACCTTTAACCAAGAACATCTACCCTCTGAATGGTTGCTTGGTCCCCCTACTACCTGCAGGCCAAGAGCTCTGGAAGCAGCCATGCGTCACAGCTGCCGCACTTCCCCACCTCTTGCCCTGGGTTCAGGGCCTGGACTGCACTCTTTCATCCCCCCCAGTTCCAACAGAGTTCCACACCAACCTTTTACTTTGTCTTTGGTGTTTATGGGTTGAGAAGTCTGGAAGTCTGGAAACTTCCACAGCTGCTGTTGATTCACTCTCCTGAAGTATGCTCTAGCCACCACTGGTCAGGGCTGCCCTGGGGCCAAAAATTCACAGCTCACTTAGGACTACACTTGGCTCCCAGCCTGGTGCAATAGACCCTTCCTGTCTGTCTGCCAGGCTGCCTTCAGTGGGAGATTTGTTTCTCTCTCTCATTTTGGGGGTTCTGTAGCTCTAAAGTTTGTTTAGAGTAATTTTTTTACATGTATTGGAAGTGATTGGAGTAGGAGCTCACACCAAGTTTGTGCTTCTACTCTGCCATCTTGGCTCTTCCCCCTTGTGAATCATTTTTCAAAGAGGTGATATGAAGAAGGGCTGAAACCCAGAAGGGAGTGGTTCAGGGCTCATGTATACACCTGGTGGAAGGGCCTCAGCTGCATTGGAGGTGCAGTTTCAGATTCTCAGGCTCAGGTGATTCAATTGTCCATGTCACAGGAGGTTCAACAGGTTCCTTTACTCTGGCATGGTGAGTCCAGTCTCTCTCTTGGATCCAGGTGGCTATATCAGAGGTTAGCAGGACCCGAAAAGGGCCTTCCCCAAATGAGAGTAAGCTTCTTCTCCTTCCAAGCACTGATCAGGACCCAATATCCTAGCTGGTACCTGTGAACTGGAAGCCCAAGGGTGGAGTCTGAGCAATTAGTTCTTTAGTCTCCGAGCTATATGTGATAGTTTGCATGACTGTCCTGTCTTCCCACCAGCCAGCTGGAGTTTTCTGGTTACTCTCTGTATGTTCCTGTTCCTCCCAAAATTTCCTCTCCCTGGGACCTTACATATGTGGAGCCAGAACTCCCCATCTAAGTCCAGAGACCACCAGAGAAGTGTACGCAGGGCACCTGCCTTAAGACCAAAGTGGGGAGCAGTTGCTCACAAGTGGGGGATCCTGGATGAGCCCCCAATACTGTGTGGGCTACATAGACCCCAAAAATCCCCTACCCAGAAAAATTAAAAGTCAGAGGTATCTTGAGGAAGGAACAGGAAGTTTATTCAGTTCTTGCAAGAAGAGGGCATTCCTTCCACCAGTATGAAACAGCAGAATGAGGTCTATTTAAAATTTATTAAGAAATCACAATGTGCTTTATGAAATACAGTCTTGCCTTTGCCTTAAAACTATCTCCTCCCTCCTAACTCCAGGACGAATGTTCTCTTAGCTATATCACACCATTAGTCCTAGAGTCAGGAGCATTTGGGTTGGAATGCTGCCTCAGCTCCCTTGAAAGTCTCTTCACTTTTCTGTATCTCAGATTTTTTCATTAATAGAATGAAGAAGAAAATAGAACTAAGCCTGGGGAGAATCTCTCCAGTAAATGGCACAGGTTATACATGTCATTTGGAATATGAAAAGATATAAGGATTTGGATTTGGACAGAATCTTATCTATGCTTAGGTCAACTAAAAAAGACTATTAACAGAGACAGCCTCCAATTAGAAGCCTGTTCAGTAAAGATCTCTACAAGGGCCTGTGGGATCTTAATAAAGTGATTAAATAACTAAATACAGTTGAAGCACGTTTAAACTTGTCTTTGAACACACACAAAATAATGGCAAATAATATTTGTATTGGCATGGTGCCTTTTACTTTAGAGTGCTTTAGAGACTTATACAATTATTTAGAAAAAATGGTTGCCCCTTTTTTCCCCATCTTCTAAAGACACATCTTTGGTGTCATTTACATTTTATGAACCTGTCTTCATTTCTTTTTATACCTAAGTACTCCCTCTCTCATATCCTCTAGCTAATATTCCTTTGCATTTTAAATATCTGCAAATTGCTGATTTATCTTTTTTTTTAAAATGCTTTCTTTTCTTTACAAATAAATGTCAACATACTTCCTTGCAAGAATAATCCCTCCTCAATAACATATACACTCATTTGGGTATCTTACCTTACAGGAAAATAGGGGGGAAGGGGATAAGAGGGGGGATGATGGAAGGGATGGCGGATTCAGGAAGAGGGTAGTTAAAAGCAAATACTTTTGAAAAGGGACAGGGTCAAAGGAGAAAATAGAATAAGTGGGGCACGGGATAGGATGGAGGGAACTATAGATAGTTTTTCACCATATAACTACTATGGAAATGTTTTGTGTAACAACACACGTATAACCTATATTGAATTGCTTATATTCCCAGTCGGGGTGGTTGAGGAGGGAAGAAGGGAAAAAATCTGGAACTCAAAGTTTTAAAAACAAATGTTAAAAAAAATTGCTTTTTACATGCAACTGGGAAATAAAATATATAGGCACTGGGGTATAGAAATCCATTTTGCCCTACTAGAAAGTTGGAGGGGGGATCAGGGTGGACATAAGAGAAAATATATTGGGGGAAGGGGTATTCAGTAGGCTTGCTATTTTAGGGTGGGGGTAAGGGAATGATGGGGAAAAATTTGTAACTCAAAATCTTGTGGAAATGAATGTTGAAAACTAATGATGAATAAAAAATTGGAAAAAAATAATCCCCCCTCAGCCTGTATTCCTAGCACCCCCCCCCCCACCAACCTACCCAATAGCAGGCCCCTCCCTGAAGACCCATAATAGTGAAGTAGAAATTATGTTAAAACCTAGTTTTGGTCTTGCCCTATCATCTAGTCAGGGAACGCCCTCCTCTATATTGATGAACAATTTTTCTTTAATATTTAGTCTTAAGAGATTTAAATGTCTGGGGCACAGAGAACTTCAATGACTTGCTCATAATCACTTAGCCAGTATGTATAATAGGCAGAATTGGAACACCAATACACTACCAACCATGTCCCTGCTGCCTCTCAAGACCTATTTGTAGGGCACTATTTAAATTGATGAATAGCTATTCTTGGAGGGGAATGAATACCAAATGCTAAGCAGTTACTGAGTGAAATTAAAGAAGGGTTTCCAACAGAAATTAAATAGATTTCAAGTGGTCAGAATTTTTTTATTTTATTTATTTACTTTTTTAGTTAATTTCGGTCCATTTCTTTTTTATGGATTAAAGGCAGCTTCTAGGAAACATTGTTATTTTAGTCACAAGATCAAAGTTGTCTCACACTTATGTGTCACCCATTTGGACTTGATAGTTATATTCTAGGGCCTGGGTATAGGGAACCTTTGGTCTCAGGGCCACACATGGCTCTCTAGGTCCTCAATTTTGGCCCTTTGACTGAATCCAAATTTCACAGAACAAATTCTTTTATTATTAAAGGGTTTGGGGTTAGAGTCAGATCCCCTTAATAATACAAGGATTTGTTCTGTGAAGTTTGGATTCAGTAAAAGGGCCACACTTGAGGACCTCGAGGGCCACATGTGGCCTTGAGGCTGCAGATTCCTTATCCCTCTAGGCTATCTGCTTAATAGTAGGCAAAAAATCAAAGTTAGAAGACACTTGACACTTAACACTAGCCGTGTGACCTTGGGCAAGTCGCTTAACCCCAATTGCCCTGCCTTTTTCCCTGCAAAAAGAAAAAAAAAATCAAAGGCAGGTGGAAACCAATTCAACTTCAAATGTCTTACCTTAACCAAAGAGATGCATCTGACTAATGTCTCTGGAGGACTGAAATTCCAAGAGACAGATCCCTATGGTTGTTATCAGTTGCATGAAATCAATTCTGGATTATTCATTTTCATGGTAAATGATTATGTGAATAATCCAAAGTTTGGCAGACAATTCAAAAATCCATGGTACTGGGCTTTGGAATGTGGCTTTGTATTTAGGTTTATAATATAGGTGTGGTTTCCTGGGAATTCATAGGCATTGGGCAGGGGGTGAGGGTAGGGAGGAGATCATAAAAGCTCATTGTGAATACCTGATTTAGGAATAGCTTAACTTCATATCCACTAACCATACCTTGCACATGCCCCATCCACATACCCTATGCCTTAATACAGATAGGCCTAATTATCTTTTGTCCTGCAAAGTACTAGCCCAAAGTCAACTTGCTCATTTTCTAAATTCACTTCACTTTCCTTAGGTGGACAGATAGATTTATATGTTGGGTTAGAAACAAGGATGAGAACTATGATTTCATTGGTACAGGAAACTCCCAGGTGAGAAAAGTCCTTCTAGTAATGCAGAATGGTACCTTCTCCAACAGAGGTTAAGTGACTTGCCTAGGGTCACATAGCCAGAATGTGTCAGAGGTGGTACTTGAACCGTGGCTGTGAGGCTAGCTGGTTCTAGACAGTATGGCAAAGGAAACAGTCAATGATAATAGATTTTATTATCCCCTCTGCTTAATTATATTAGTAAGGACTTCAGAATAAGATTTATTGCAGATGAGCCTCAATGCCAATACTCTTCCTGTCCATGGAGGTATTTATCAGTACACATATATACTCTCAGAAATCTAGTGAGATAAGACCATTTTCAGATGCTCTTCTGTAGCTGGTACTGAGTTAGATGCTGGACACATGTACAGGGATTTAGTGATCCTGCATTTCAGACTATGTAACCCTCTGAACGTGTTATTCCAGAGCCTTTCTCTGTATCCAACAAAAAAGATACCAGCTCAAAGATTCTGGCAGATTGATGACAGACACAAATATCCACAAGGCTGAACAAAAAATACCATTGAATTTGCATTCTGATCTTTTAGCTTCATCTATGGAGTCTGAAGGGCTAAAATTCTAGCACACAAATCCCTACAACTGGCATCCATCACAAACAAAGAGAACTCCTTTTTAGTAGGGTTTCATCTTTCTAACAAAGCTTCTTGTTTTCTGATCCTGCCACTACAGAAAAGATCTTTTGTTGACAAAGCTTTTGTTCCTCCTGACTCCAAGTCCATAAGGACAGTAAAGGAAGAATGATGCCAAAGGGAATCTTTCTACTATCAATTCAATGAGCCTAACTCTCCTCCCATATAGGGAAAGTTGGAGACCCAATATTGCAACAACTCTTTAGTATTTTAAAGATGTCAAAAAGGGAAAAAAAAGAGGAATATGGCTTTGTTCCTGAAGATTAATTTGTTGTTTAGTCATGTCCAACTCTTTGTGACCACATTTGGAATTTCTTGGCAAAGATACTGAAGTGGATTTTCATTCCTAGCTCATTTTACACATGAGGAAACTGAGGCAAACAGGGTTAAATGACCTGCCCAGTGTCACATAGCTAGTAAGTGTCTGAAGTCAGATTTGAACTCAAGAGCCTTGCTTGATTTCAAGCCCAGTGCTCTATCTATGCCACCTAGTTGCCTTTAAGATTAATTTACTGATTTTCAAAATAATAATGGTTCAATGCTCCTCTGTTAGGAATTAAAAACTTTGATACCACCCAACCCCCCATACAGACACAGGAAAGGGCTGGTGCTCTTTAAAGGCTGTAATGAACAGCTTGTTTGTGTAATTAGAGAGTAATTCTTAATAAAGGACAGGGCCCAGAGTCCCAAGGTCTCCACTGGAAGAGTTTGATTATACTCTTAACAAAGCTTCTTTTGACAGCTGCATCATATTGTTGGAAACTGGATGGATACCCTGAGTAGAACATCCCTTTGGTGTTTTCTGCTTTACCTCTCTGACTTGGGCATTCCTAAAGGGACTGTCACGGTATGCACAGAGTTCAAAAGACCCCAGGATCCTTTGCAAATTGTACCATAATTCCAGAGTACTAATGATGAATAATATTTCTTACTTCCTGACAGGTGATAGACTAAATTTGTGGAATAAAACTTATTTTTGGACATGTTTAATAATGGAAATTTGTTTTGGTTATGTATATTTGTTACAAGGACTTTCTTTCCTTTTTTCATCCCCCTTCCTCCTTCCTTTGTATGCCTTCCTTCCTTCCTTCCTCCCTCCCTCTCTCTCTCTTTCTTTTTCTTTCTTTCTTTCTTTCTTTCTTTCTTTCTTTCTTTCTTTCTTTCTTTCTTTCTTTCTTTCTTTCTTTCTTTCTTTCTTTCTTTCTTTCTTTCTTTCTTTC
>NW_027185694.1:9475250-9531592 GCF_028583685.1 Petaurus breviceps papuanus | reverse complement strand
TTCTTTCTTTCTTTCTTTCTTTCTTTCTTTCTTTCTTTCTTTCTTTCCAGTGACTATGTAAAACAGTTCCATTCCCGCAGGTATATGAGAAGACAACAGAGAGAGCAACAGTGAGAGGTTCTTCCCTCTTCTTTTAAAGGTTACAAGGAAAGGGGAAGCAAAAACATTAGATTCCAACATCTAGATCTAGAGGAACCCTCAGTCCAATCTTTGCATTTTACAAGAAAAGAAACTGAGGTCCAAAGAGATGGTGTGACTCACCCAAGATCACTAAGGTAGAAAGTAGCAGACCAGGATTTGGACTTAGGTCTTCTGCCTCTAGAACCAGTACTCTTTCCATTGGACTATGCTGCCTTATTTATTTTGAAACACTGGAATTCCTGGAGAAAGTGACCTTTAATCTACTTCAAGACAAATCTTACTCTTTTGCAAAGTCTTGTACCTCTATTTTAGGTTTCTTCCTTGTAATAACTATATAGCCTATTTCTGAAGGACATTACCATTTAGTTCCTATGGACAGAATCAGCTGATCTCGATAGCTCTTGGCCTCTGAAGTAAGGGAATAATTGAAAGGTAGAGATAACCCACACAGAGCTATCATGGTGCAGTGGGTTGAGTGCTGGGCTTAGAGTATCACCACGGCCAACCCTTCTACCTGAATCCTTCATTTAATTTTCCATCTTCTCCAACAAATTATCCTTACCCTTACTCCCTCACTCTTCATCTTTTTTCTCTTCATATATATGCATTCTTTCCCTACTGCCTAAAAAATGTGCCTGAGTCTCCCCCAACCTTAAAAATAAAACCTCTAATCCCTAGGATCTCCTCAAAATGTTGGTCTATTATTTCTTCTCCCTTTCTCAGCCAAACACTGAAAAATTGGCCTGTATTTGTCGCCAGTCTCTTCTTAACCCTCTACAATTTGACGTCTGACCCTCAAATGAAATTCTTCTTTTAAAAGTTACTTACTTCCCACATCTATTGGGTCTTTTCTCCATTCTCATCACTCTTGACTTCTTGGGAGCATTTCATACAGTTGACCCCTCCTTCCTCTGGGCTTTTGTGATACTGTTCTCTCTTGATTTTCCTCCTATATATATGACCCTTCTTTCTCCATCTCCTTTGATGGTTCATCATCAACATTACTCCCTCTGTGTTTGTACTCCAAGGCTTTGTCTTGGGCAGTCTTCTCTTCTCTGTCCATACTCATGTAAGTTTCATGATCATATCTGTGCTAATGACCAGTAGTCTTGGTGCAGTTTTATATAATCAAAGTTTAAAACAGCACCAAGATTTTTGGGATACCTTATATATCCAGCCCTGGGTTATCTTCTGAGTGCTAGACTCTCATGATCAACTCCTGTTGGTCTTTTAAGAGTGGATATTTGGGGCAGCTAGATGGTGCAGTGAATAGAGCACCAGCCCTGGAATCAGGAGGATCTGAGTTCAAATATGGCCTCAGGCCCTTGACACTTAACTGGCTGTGTGACCTTGGGCAAGTCACTTAACCCCAATTACCTTGTCTTGCCCCCTCCAAAAAAAAAAGTCTAAAATAGAACTTTCCTCTGAATCTCACTCCTTTTTCATACTTCTCTATTTCCGTGGAAGGCACCACCATCTTTCTAGTCTTCCTCAACTCCTCACTTTTGCTCACTCCTCATAGCCAAATCATTTGCTAAGTCTTGTCATATTTCCTTCTATAACACCTCTCCATTTGTCCCCTTCTCTCCTCTCACGGCTATCACCTAACTTCAGGCCGTTAACACTTCTCACCTGGACCATTGTAATAGCATCCTAATTGGTCTCCCTGCCTTAATTATTTCCCCTCTCCATCTTCCACACAGTTGACAAAGCGATTTTCTAAAGTGCAAGCAAGTCTAATCATGTTATTATCCTATTTAATAAACTCCAGTGGGTTAGGATAAAATATAAACTGTTTGCCATTTTTTATAGCATAGGCCTATCCTCCTTCCAGTCTCATGACACATTAGTCCCCTTCATGCTGTTATAGTAATGGCAATTAAAGATTCCCCTGTATTGGCTTGGTTTTCAAATTGATTGTGTTAAAACCCAGAGCTTGTTAATCCCACCTGTGGGATGGACTTTTTGATGTGAAAAGAAAGTCCTGAACTGGGAGGAGCTGGTGACGTAGATTTGGAGAGACAAGAGAGAGGCGGAAGATCTTTTTGGAAGCAGCACCTCGTGGAGAGAGAGAGAGATTAAGAGAATTGCTGGTGGCCGCTTTGGATTGCCCTGGACTTTTGAGACCTGCCCCCTGAGCTGCCAAGGACTGAGGAGACATGGCTGTTTTGCTGGTACTTTGTCTGTCTGTTTTGATGTTGTTTTGCCAGATTTGTCCACTGGTGAAAGACAGTCCTTTTGTTGAAGAAGTCCTGGAACCTGGCTGTTCGCTAAGAAGCCCTGAGACTGTCCTGCAGACAGAGAGTGAATACTGTCCACTGGTGAGGGACAGTGCTGTTGTTGCAGGGGTCTGGAGACTGTCCTGCAGACAGAGTGAATACTGTCCACTGGTGAAGGACAGTGCTGTTGTTGCAGGGGTCTGGGAACCTTTCTGTTGGTTCGGAAGCCCTGAAGAAGGATTTTCTGGTTGTATGTTTACAGAAATCCTGGGAGAGGGTTTTGCTGATGTGTTCAGGGGTTCTAGGACTGTTCTACAGACAGAGGATGAATTCAAGAAGGGACTGGCAATGTATCTTATGGCCTTGCTAAGCCTTGTCTCCCCAGGAACTAAGATTGCTGAGAACTTGCCTCGTGTCAAGATGAAGAAAAGACCTCCATTTGGGTATTAAGTGCTGTGTTTAAACTTGATGTAGCTCTGGGGTAGATTCAATTGTGATCCAGGGGTGGGGAACTTTTGACCTTATGTTTGGAAACTAATCTCCATTTGAGAAGAGGGGCTTTGTGGTGGACTTAATTAAGGTATAGCCTAGGGGTGGAGAAATATTTAGAACAGAGACTTTGCAATTGATTGAATGATTGGAAGGTCCTGGGGTGGGGTAGTCCTTGGAGATTATTTAATCACACTTAGTAAATGCTGTATTTTGGAATGATGTCATATTTTTATCTTCTCTGTTCTTGGTTGGTCACTGAATAAAATGGAGAGCACCTATGCTGGTATTTTGAACCTTGGGAAGTTGCCTTCTTTTGGCATTACATTACAATGCACACCATAAGTGCGCAAATTTATTGTTTCTCACGCATACATTTCATCTCCCATCTCTGGGCTTTTGTACTGGCCTCCCTCCTAACTAGAAAGCACTGTCTCCTAATTTCCACCTCTTAGAATCCCTACCTTCCTTCAAGTGCAAGTTCAAACATCACCTTTTACAGGAAGCTTTTCCTATCTCCCCAGATACCACTGTAATCTCCCCCCAAATTATCTTGTATCCAGTTTATAGGCACTGACATTGAAAATGAAGCTTCTTTTACAAAGAAATGCCTGTACCTTTATTTACATAAATGGAACTTCCTGTTGCATCCCTTCACTAGATTGTAGCTTCCTTGTAGGCAGTTTCTATAACAACTGGACCATAGTAGTTACTTAATAAAAGCTGTTGATTGAATGGTGGAAGGAATACCCTATGTTGACCAAATCACAAGAGTCATCATGATACAAGGAAAAAACCCCTATATATCTTTACTCGTTACTATCTTCAAACCCCTTAGCAAATCTTCCAAAGGCAACGTGAAATAATTTGAATTTCCCTCTTCTCTGCCTAAATCTACTGGAGGTAATGAGCAATCCGAGATTACCTCAAAAGGTAGCCAAACACAAGAAAAGTAAGAAGTCTACATAATGTGAAAACTAGGGCATGGTATACTGTCTCCCTGTCTCTTCACTAAAGCTATCCTTATTCAGTCTTGCTGGGACTTACCCCCATTGATGAAACTACAGATCCGTTTAAGGGTGGCCTAATTATCTCTTTCATAGCAGATCAAAAGAGTCAACAGCTGGTGGTCAATCTTCCACTGTTATTTCTAATAACTTGGACAGCAGACATATGTACTATTCTCAGGCTCACATTTGCAGCCTTTTCAATCTAGAAAGAGGATTTCCAGGTCACCTCCATTCCATGATGAATGAAGCACTTTTGGACTACCCTATTGATTCTACAAACTGTTCTTTTTACAGATGACATTGACCTAAGGGTAACAAAAACTCCAAACTATCCTTATGAAAATCCATAGCAAAGCTAAAGAAGATTGGTCTAGCCTTCCAGACTGGAAAACAAAGCAGGCAAAAACTACAATGCTCAGATGAAAATATGCAGTGGAATAGGCAGCTTATTTATTAGTCTACATAAAAATGTGGAAAGGTTCCAAAGATGAACTAGAATTAAGGAAGAAATCAGGGTAGATAATCTTTGGGAAATTTCCATTCTTCTTCAAGCAATGCTATATGAACACTGTGATCTCAGAAAAATGAGTAACCTAAGGATGCAAGGTAGGCATATCAAGGTCACAGTACATTTCTCAAGACACAATGTAAAAAACATAAGGAAGGGGATGTTTGACTGGAATAGGAGACTGACTGATCATATATCAAGAAAGACCAAAAAGGGAGGAATAGGCTATTATATTTGTATCCTAGTGGTGGGAATAGAACTGAAAGTCCTCGAGTATGTCGGGAGGCACTTCAGTGGAGGATTTATGAAAGACAGACAAGGATCATGTGGGTTGCAAAAGTTGGAGGTCTTGAGATCCATGAAGGCTCCCACAGATCATAGCAATATAGATTTAGATCTGGAAGGGACCTTCAAGGCCAGAGATCAAACATTTCACTTAAGTGTTTTGAGGGTAAGTGATTTACAGAGTGACACAGCTAACCTCTAAAGCAAGATCTTAACTCTTATCTTCCTGAATCCAGGCCTAGTGCTTTATTCACCATTAGACAACCATTCTTAGTTTGTGGCCACACAAACAGCCAGATTTGGCCTTTGGGCAGTAGTTTATCAAACCCTAAATTTATACAATAATTTGATGGACCCATGAGTTCATCTGTAAGGTGGTATAGTGATGGGTAGAGCACTAGACTTGGAGTCAAGGAGATCTGAATTCCAATCTTGTCATTAAAAAAATGTAAAAACCATTCTTAGCTTATGGGCTATAAAAAAAGATGGCAGGATGGATTTGGCTCTCAGGTTTTGTTGTACTGACCTCAGGCTTTTATCTCTCAGAGGCAGAACCTTCTGGAAATGATCAGAAAATAAGTGAAAGAAATCACAATGTAAGAGAAGGCTGGAGCTATCAGAGATGAAGATCAGTAGCAAGATCATCTTTATGTAAATCATATTGAATTGTAGAGACTCCCTACAAGACCAACTGGGAGACTTCTTGGTCAGTGTAGGTACATATTTTGTGCATCAGCATATCAGCTTACAATAACTGGCTGAAATGATCTTCATATAATTCGTTTTAAATACATTCTTTTTTTTTCTCCCAGTCTTCCCTTCTCACTGAGTTCCCTGAAATGAATCTTTAGGTCTTGACCACATCTACTGTAGATTATATGCCACACAGAGGATAATGTTAGAAGCCCCTTGGACATGATAGCAGGTATATTGATTAACAGTAGTGTTTTCTAAACAGCTATCTGCTTAGAATTTGTCACTTTAGGTCTGCACTGAAGACCAGATCAATTCTATTTCATACCCATACCTATAACTTTAATGGACCATTTAATGAGAACCACCAACATAAAAAACACAAACCAACCCAAAACTATCTGACTGGTTTTCCATGTATATTTGTTTTTTTATTGCTCATGGAGAATCTTTTAACCCACAAATCCAAAAACAATGGCGGCTTTCCCACCTCCTCATATGATCTCATTTTAATTCCAATTTTCTCCCAAAGTTGCTATGCAGGAGCATAAGATATTGCATTAATTTAAAAAAACCAGATATACATTATGCAAAGAATCATGAGAGATGCCCAGGAGGCACAAGGTGGCTGTAGAATATTACCAATGAGGATGTATAGGCAAAGAATAATGTAAAAAGAATCATCATCATCCTCAAGGAATTATGGAAACAGAAAAGTAGGTGGTTTGACTTTGTCACTTCTTGGTCATGTAGCAAGTTTGAAAGATATTAGTTGGAAAGTGAATGGTGAATTTGTACTTCAAATATTAAATGAACCAGAGGAAGGTTTCTAGTGGATTGAGTGAGTCCTCTATCCAGAATTCATAGACATGTATAAGAATCATACTGGATATAGAGGAGATAGAACTTTCCTTCCTGCCCTTCTCCCCACCCCCCATTCCACTATTTAAGGCAGTGTCCACAATGAAGAAGTGTCCTATTTACCTAAATTCTATGTGTTGAATGACCAACATTTTGACATTTACAACATTTAGTACCCCCAAAGTCCAGGCCAGTTCAGTTGCATTCTTGGTTTTGTGTTTCATTTATCATGAGCGTCCAAGTCTTTTGTTTGTTTGTTTTGGAGAAAACCCTTACCATCATTATTCCGGGACCATAAAATCCCTATAGATATAAAAAGCTCAATTTCTACTGACTCCAAAAGTAAAAATTATTAAGCAATCACTTTTCATGGGGCAACCACAATGAAGCCTTGTTTTCCCCAACGTTGAGTTGAAATGTGGCAATGCTGTCATTGCCCTACTCACTGCATTGTCAGAGAATTTGCAAAGCACACTGTAGCTGTAGCCTTTTTAGCTAATTCTTAGCCTAGCAGACCAGAGGGAAATTATCTTTCAAACCTGCTTCATTCTGACTACTTCACCCTGAAGGCAAGCAGCGATTTTTAATATTACTTAAGCAACTATTTCAATGGAGAAAAATCATATTTTAGAATCAGATTATTAACTGTGAGAAATGGCATTTTTCAGGGAGAGGAGTAGGTAACGTCTTGTTATTATATAAAGAGAGCTTGCACTCAGAAATGTACACTTTCTGAATATAATTGTTAGGGGAAAATTTGGAGAGTTATATCTTCTCTTAGAGGTTAAGTGACTTCACTAGTCACAAAACAAGTAAGTGTCAGAGGCAGGACTATGAACTCAGGCTTTCCTGGGTCCCAGGACAGCTCTCTGGCACAGCACGGAGCAGATGCCATTCTGCATTAGTTAGTAGAGGGGATATCCCACATCAATCAAAGCATAGATCTGGATTTTTTTTAAATGTATCTAATTAGGAAAAGTCATGTGTAGTATGAAAAAACATCATTTAAGGAATAAAAATATTTATTCCAATACTCATGATCATAAAAAGCATTCTAAGAGGTCAAGGAGGATGGGGAACTTTGAAAGAAGCAAAATTCAAGGAATGAAGAATACTGTAAGTACAAAAAGTATGGCCAAAAATACTGTATTTTTAACCAGCAAGATCATTTGGGGTATTATTATACAACATTAGTTTTTTTTTTTTCCAAAACTATTTCCCCATCCCCGAACAATAGACAATACATGCATTTGAATGACATTTTAAGAACAGCAAGTATGATTCTCTTAAATACTGCAAGTTAAAAATGTTTCTGACAAAACTCCCTAGATAGACATGTCTCTAGTAAGGGCTTCCACCATAATGGCAGGTGAGGAGTCTAGCAATAGGTTGTGTTTTAGACCATCCATTGAGGGGGAAAAACCCAGCAAGAACATTTCTTACAGTTCAATTCATCTGGATAACTTTTATATAATACCCCTCACCCTCTCCTTCTCTTTCCCCCTACTCAGTCTCCATAACATTTTTACTGAGAACACCTGTCTCTCTATCTCCCATTTCTTTCCACCCTCTCCAGCAATCTTTCTTCTTTCATCCTCCCCACTCTAACAAAGGGTTATATGAAAGTTATGGAATTCCCTTTATTCAGGAAAGACACCAATTATCCAAATGGATGTTTGAATTACTGATATGTGCCATTTCCATTATATATTTTTTTGTCTATAACTGACTCATTTGGAGGAATGAATATATTATATGGGGTGAGGACAAATCTACTCCTTTGAACATACAGTCCTGAGAAACTAGTAAGACAAGGGGTTTCTACTGAACTAACAGTAGTGGTTGGGGAGGAGCAGTGGGAGCAGTTTGTTCTCTTGTGAAAAAACAAAACAAAGTTTAGACAATATGCCACAGAGGGACCATACATACTAAATGGCAAATGTCTGAATGTCCAAAGGACTGTTTGCTAACCACATAGAGCTAAGCTTCCTTTTCTTTTCCTAGTACGATGGTACTAAAATGAAATTTCAAAGACAAAGATAACCAGGACAGAAATATTTATCGCTACATATGCCGACAATATAGACAGACAGACATATAACTAATTTTTTTTTTTTTAGAAATCGCATGTGATTCAAACCAAAGACAGATCTTTGGAAGGCCAATTTAAAATATGCTGTATATATACATATACCTTATTAGTTTTATTCATTATGGTGGTTGTTAATTATCAGTAAAGTGGTTGGTAATCCTTAGTTTCAAGAACAGCAGCAATATAAATTACAGTATTTGGGTATACTTTATTTTGTATGTGTGTTAACATTATGCTAGGGATTTAAAAAAATTTTTTTTTAAATTTTTTATTCTTTTTGTGAAGAATTGAAAACAGAAGGTAATTAGGATAAGTAACTTGAAGGTCATTTGCAACCAATAGCTGGGAGTCTTGCAGTATCATAGAATTCAGCCCTTTCTCCCCATTTAAAGTTTTTGCAAGTCATGCAGTCAGTTCTGACTGAGGTCCAGCATAAAAATCCCTGCCCCACTTCCAAACTTAAAACAACTGAAATTTACAATCATGTGGCAGTAAGATTTTTTTTTTAAAAGTTACAGTTCATACACCTTGACAATCAAGATCGTCCAAGTTATAAAAAGTAAATTGCCCGTTAGCTGCATTATCTTCTCAATAGGTCAGGACGGTGCCAGCCAATTTGTCCAGTAAAGGCATGAAAAAGTTAAGGTTTTTCTTAAAACACATATGTATGCAATACAGATTCCTTGTGCTACTGAGTATCTAGAATATACAGTTTCCCAAGAAGGATTTTAAAAAATATTTTCACTCTATTCATGACATTCAACAAGAGTTCTTTGTTATGGTAAAGTAAAAAGTCAACAGTTGTGGGGCTTATTCTTTTTTGTTTGTTTGCATGTGTGTGTGTGTATGTTTCCCCTCAGTTTCTGGATTGAGGCACAAACTTCTGGACATAAGCTCTGTAAGGCATAGTAGAAACCACCAATTTGCAAATAACGAGTAATTCGCTGTGGGTGGGAACTGCTGTGTCACTCAGGAGGGGAAAATGCTTTGTAAACTGGTACACTGTGATGTTGTGTTGAGTGAGTCATGAAATGGTGGCTTGTCTTGGTATTCGGAAGAAAAAAAGTTTTTTTTTTTTTTCCTAAAACATTCCCAAGTCATCTCAACATTTGCCACAGGCCCCATTTACCTATAGCATCAACAGAAATATTCCAGTGGCACACTCTTAGACTCTCGCAATCACAATAGAACTACCGAGCTTAAGTAAACTTTTTTTTTTATACAAAACTGAAAAGAATCCCTTCCCTCCCCCCAAGTCCCTTCAAAAATAAAACAAAAGAAAGGAAGATCCTTTCAACTCCATTGACTAGTGTGGATACAGTTCGGTTTATATTAATCACTGCAACCAGGGTGATCAATTTATTCCCTCATCAAGAGAAGGGATATTGTCATGCACCCTATCATTAACAGTGAAGACACAGCCTCAGTTGTGCATAGCAAGTTCCATCCTAATTTAACAATGACCAATGCAACAAGTTTTACTCATGTTTTTAGAGCTTTGGGATTGTGTATAACTGTCTACATCTAGGAGAGCTTTATTAATTAAACAGAGTATCTCAAGTCCCTACAACTAATACTTGTGATGAAGTTGGATTTTTCCCACTGAAAATATCCATGAGCCTCCAGAGTTAGTGTGTGCAATAAAATTGCACCAAATTCATCACCACATTTACAAGGAAGCAGTGGTGTATGCACATTCAAAAATTTCCTTAATAGATCACCAGGGTTTCTAAAAACCACCTTTCTAATCAAGATCATTAGGGAGGTGACACTAAAGTCAGTTATGCATTGGCCAAATAATAATCTGGTTTGTAGAAAAGCTCATCTTCAATCTGGGATCAGTGGGCAAAAATCCTACCGAGTTGGTGCCCATGTCTGTAACAGCTCCAACAGAACTTAGGCATTTTGCTGTGAAATGGTCTTTGGGTCTTAAAATAGGTAATACCTCTGCTCATGAATGTGCAAATGATCTTGGACAGCACAATGCTAGTACCGCTCTGTATGATAGAAAGGTTTTTTTTGTTTGTTTGTTTGTTTTCTAAATGGAAAAAAAATCCCTAGTCAGAAATAAACTGACAACTTTACATTCTCCTCTCTTAAAAAAGTAAATAAAATAACATTATTCAAAATGTGAATTAGCTATAAGACAGACAATACAATTATATAGATACATATCAATATAGCACATTCAATTTGCCAAAAAATTAATGATTACAAAGCCAGTATGGATGCTGCCATATATATAGAGATGTATGTACAATGATTATAGCATTCATAATTGCACTATACCTACAACCAGTTTTTGTTTTAAATTTTAAATTACAGATTTTTTTTTTGAGGGAGCAAAAAATAAGTAACCTTTGTTTCTTGGGGTTGGGAGAGTTAAGAATGAAAACATTCCATTAAGGTTTATTAACTTTGGTACTCAACTAATGCATCATTAATTTTTCCCCTCTCCTCTCTGATGCCCCAAAGTGATTTCCAGGTATATTTATCCTAGAACCTAATGCTATCCCAGCAAATCAGACCAGCATCACGGCTGACTTCTTTCTGGAAGCTTTACTAGACTCATGATTTATCTTTTTAAATCACATTTCAAGTCAAGCTGCTTCATAGAGGCTCATTGATATATGTGATTTCTTTTTCCTTTTGTTTTTTTTTTAAATTGCACATTTAGAGTTCCAAAGTTCCTTCTTAACAGGTTCAATTACATAAATAAATCTTCTATAGAACACTGAGAGGCTATTTTCGAGTTAAACCCATTCATCTTCCCTAAATCCTTGGAACTAGTCACCATTTAAATAAAGACTTCTGAACTGGATAAGTAGTCAGTGACTTCCAATCTTACAACTAAAAGGTGCCATTATAATACTATAAACTTATGTTCTCAGCTGCCTGACTCTACCTTAGAGGGAGTAACTGAGCAGAGTAAGACTATTCAAGTAAGGAGAACATAAGCAGAGTTCATGGTCCGCCTCACAGCATGTTCAAGCACTGCTGTTCTGGGTGTCAAAAATGGAAAACTTCCATAAGGGCAAAGAAAATGGCAGACCATGAGAGCTGTCTACAGTTATTTGATGTCTGGCGGTTGTCTTAGCTGGTTCTTTCTCAACCAGTTCATTTTAGCTTTTCTATCTTGGTCATATTTTATATTTTATGATATTAGAATTTCTATTTTATTTTATTTTTTTATAAAAAAAGCCAGCTTTGGCAACACAATTGTTATTTCCTAAAAGAAAGTTTCTTAAAAGTGTGAAGCAAACACACTCAAAACCAAGGGAAAAAAAAAGGATGAAAGTTTGAAATAGGAAGGGAAAAGAAAAGAAAAACAACCACCCTAACAAGTTTCCAGGCTACAATCACCGGGGAATGTAGTGTCTGTTGGCATATTGGTTTGGCATCTGCAATTTTTTTAAAAAGTCAAAAAGAAAAAATGGCACACAGCAAGTCAACAAGAGGGTCACGTTTTTTTTGTCTTTGCAATTACATTACTGTCTTCTGTGCATTTCTCTGAATCACCAAAGTATGGCTGAAGGTAAAATCCCAAAGAAATGACACTTTACCATTTGAGGATTATTCAGACCCAAAGTGAGAAAAGACAGTATCAAAAACCATATGGATTTTATACCCAGGTCAATAGTTTAAAAACCACAGTAGTAATACTTGGGATCCTTCAGAAAAAAGTACATACTGTTAAATTAGGTTCATGAATGATGGCTTAAGTTGAATGACATTTTTCCTGTCTTCTATAGAACACCCAAGGGAAAAAAATACTTTACTGAGGAATACAACTGGGGAAAGAAGGCTATTGTAACCTCAGAAAAATTAAGAGAGAGAGAAACAGGCAAGGAAAGGAAGGGAATAAACTCTTTATACTCATTATCAAAAAAATAAAATAAAATAAAAAAAGAAAAAAACCCAAACCCCTATCCTTTGTGAGTGCATTATTGAGAATTTAAAATACATCGAGTCACAAGGTTTTGCCTAAAAAAAAGAGAGAGGAAATGTGCTGGAAATGTACTTCAGCGTCTTTTGTTTTTCCTTCTCATAGTTTAAATAAAATCATAATATTTACTACAAACTCTGTGGACATTTGCACAGAGTCCAGGACAGCAATAAATTAGTATTATGCAAATTGTTTTTCACAGATAATACAGTCCCTCTTGTATTCATCAATTGGCCTCAAGGTTTAGAAAGGAAAGGGAAAGAGGCACGTCTAGATACGTCTAGGAGGCACATCTAGACCAGGTTGTACTCCTTCAGATTTAACTGTAGGATGGTGTCCTTGACGGCAGCAAAGACAAAGCGGATGTTTTCGGTGTCTGTGGCGCATGTGAAGTGGGAGTAGATAATTTTGTCACTGTCTGGGTTCAGATCTACGAACATCTTCAGGATGAATTCTCGTGCTGCTTGTGCATCTCGCTGGGGTCCTGCGAGCCAAAGGACAAATGGGGAGGTTAGTTTTACCTGTGTAATATTTCTTATTGCTTCTCTACAAGACTTCTGAAAGATGTGGTACCATATGAATAGAGCTAGAACTAGAACATTTTTCACACTAGGTGAAGGTAGGAGGAGAGGGAAGGCAGGTTCAGTGGCATGTTGTATAGCTTGTCTGTAGGTATAGGTGAAGATGCTAGAGGCAGTGTAATCTGGCCCTTACACTCATGGGGTTTGGAATGGTGGAAGTGAGAGAGGGGCTCCATGGCAACAGGATTCCTAGAGATTGTAGTTCAGGGTTGTACCTTACCATGTTGTGATGTGACATAACAGCCAGAAATGAGATGAAAGGATGATAAGCCACAGGGAAAAGGGCCATCCTCCCAGAGAAGATACACACCTTTCTCGCTGGGGGAAGAAACTATCTTCCTGCACCCTGGATCAAAATTTCACTTAACCCCCACTTGTTATGGATCTATATCAGATGTTCATGCCCATATTTTTGTCTGCAATTTATTCAATTATTCAAAAGCATTTATTAAGACCAGGAAATAATAATGGATAAGATGAATCTAGACATTCATGAAAAGGCTTATATGGACTGATGCAGAAAAAAATAAGCAAGAAAACAATATACTCAATGACTGCAATTAGTAGGCAAAAAAAGAACAAGAATAACAAAGCAAGTGAATCTGAATTTGATGATTAAGCTTGGCCTCGTGGAGCAATTTTAAGGTTACCTTCCTTCCTGCTTTGCAGATAATATCATATTCTTTGGATGCATTGGTTAATATTGAGGAATTTTCCCCTCTTTTTTGTTAAAAGAATGGGAGAGGAAGGAGAGTAATACATAGCGAAATTCAAGTTATATTTTAAAAAATCAATACAATTTCATTTAAAAAAGAACACAATGCACACACATATCTACCATTACCTATAAAATAGAAAAAAGTCATGTTCACTGTACTTAAGAAACTTTCAATCTAGACAAACATTACTTACAAAAACAAAAGGGAATACAAGCACATCATAGACAAAATACATAAAAATACAGAGGAATGGGGAGTGGTGGTGGGGGTGGGGGGCGAGATTGAAGTGATTTGCTCCAAATCACACATGGAGTTTCATAGACTCACTCTCTTTATTAATTTCCTTCCAGGAGACAGGCCTAGCTATACACTTCAAGTAAACTTAATCATGATTAATCTCTTCTTTGAAGAGGTAGAAAGGTCTTGAAACAATGATATGGGCTAGAGCTGTTGATTTGAAAGGGTCTTCTTAGGTTGGGGTAAGTCTATGAACGACGCTACAGAGGTGAGAATGAATAAGATATACTCATAAGCTATTTAGTAAAGTGGCTTGGTAGAGAGGTGAAGAATAACAGCAACAAAGGGGGAAAATACAAATAGTTATTGGAAAAGTAAAATGAACAAGCATTTATTAAATGTCTGCCTCGTGATAAGCACTGTGCTAATCACAAAGAAAGGCAAAAAAACAAACAAAAAACAAAACAGTCCCTTCCCTGAAGGAGCTATGATTTAATGGGGGGAGACATTATGCAAACAATTATGAATAAGCAAGATCTGTATACAGGATAAATTGGAGATAATCAGAGAGAAGGCAACACTGGCACCACTAACATGAAGACAGGGGAGGTTTTAACGTTTACTCACTATTCAGTTTCTTAAAGCTTTTAGATCAGGAATTTTTAACCTGTAATTCATGTTTGTCTGTCTGTCTCCATTTTGATAAATATGTCAATATAATTGGTTTCCTTTGTAATCTCATTTTAAAAATCTATTTTAAAATATTATTCTGTAAAAGAGTCTGAAGGCTTCACCAACAAGCAAAGGGGTTCTATCACACAAAAAAGGTTGAGAATATGTTTCAGATAACATATCATACTTTCAAATCATCGGCAATGCAACACACGAATTAATTTAAGTTTATATTTGTTAAGCATCCATTATGTATAAGAAACTATGATAGGTATTGGAGGTTCTTGTCACCACTCTCCTATTTAGTCATCTCCAAATCTCACTCATTATACTCTACAGAAGTCCCACTCTGATACACCCATGTGACCCTGGACTTTTGAAGGCTACATCTGTGGATTTATACTCTGGCAGATTCTACAAGGTGTCAAGAATGATCTTTGCAATGGACCTGGTCTGCCTTCCAAGGGCTAGCTTGGTTAAATATGGATAGAATAATTATCAACAGGCTAAGCATGAGGTAGTAAATTCTTTGGCTACAGGAACCAGTGAAATAACAACAGAAGAATAAATGGTACTTTCTATATCTGCAGTAATGGTAGTGTAGTAGCAGGAAAGAAGGCAAAGAAAGAATGGCAACATTTAGCCCAGAAATTGCCTCTTGCAGCAAACATCTGATCTACTCTTGTCAATCAGAGAATTTGGAAACCAACGGTCGTGCTGGTTTTGAATATACACTCACTTGAAAAACTTAATAGAGTAAGATGGTGGAAGATTATGAGAAATATTGCTTCAGAAAACAGAGGGACAGTGGGAGGTGAATTAGTTTGAAGAAAGCTTGGTATGGGACCCAAACAGAAAAACCAGATATAAGCACTTATAGCTGAAACCAGAAGGAAGGCAACAAACAGATAGAAAATGAAACAGATTATTTGGGAGTACCACATTTAGATAAAATGCTTCAGAACTCATAGTGATATGTGATACAAAATGACTTTAAAGGTAAAGTCAGGAAAATCAGGCGGCCACTGCAGCAGATACACATGAAAGAAATTTCAATTGAATGAGACGGATTTTTGGAAATACAAAAGTATTACTTCTGAGATAAAAATTCATGGATGGTATTATTACCAAAAAATGTAATTGAGAAGAAATCATCAGCTACCAAGTCATATGCTTGTTTTATTTAAAATCTATAAGAAGGAACTGTACATATATCAAGGATATAGACATATTAAAAAACATGAAAAGGGAGCAGCCAGTCTTTTGAAGGACGATTTCCTAAAAACAGAAAACATTTCTGTAATCAATGGATTGATGAAGAGGTATAGAAAATAAGGATCTTGTTATGTATAATGTAACGTTTGTTGATTACAAAAATAAAGAAAAAAGATTTGACTAGCTAGCCTTAATGGTTTTCTCCCAATAAGGTGTCTTCCATGTATATATCAAGAATTATATAAGATCCTTTGATAGATGCAACCCATCGTGATTAAGTGTATTCAATGATCCTCTGATTATCAAGTGAGGTAGAGGACACAGCTCACTAAAGAAGTTCAGTAGAGTCATGGAGGGGATTCTCCCCAGAATCTAAGAGGGAAAGGGGTTTCTCTTCCATAAAATAAGAAGACTGGACTCAATTATTTAAGGCCCTTTCTAGCTCTAAATCTTGGTGAAGACCTCCAGAAATTTCCGCTTACAGCTGACATTGTGATGATTTTATAAAGCACTAGTAACCTCTTCAGTGAAATCTACAAACAGTTTAAAAGTGACCAGACTAACAGTCCACACAGGAAAACCATAGAAAGCTTCCTGCTAAGTATTATGACATGAATTTGGATGGGACTGTGTTAGTCCATCAGTGTGTGTGTGTGTGTGATCTTGGACCGACACTGCAGAAGGATAATGAACTTGACATCATAATTAATTAAATGGTGGGGAGGGGTAAAAGAGAACAAGTTGGATTGTATTTAGGAAATGAACCGCAAGAGCAATAGAATCCCTTTCTCTTTACCTGAGTTGCTCCTTGACACAAAACCCTATATTTATGACACTAATATTCCACCAGTATTGCTATTTGGCTATGACTCATGGAGTAAGACAGTTCCAGAAGAACTGAAATTGTGGGTGATGCCAAGGGCAATGGAGAAATACAGGACGGTTGTGAGTAGGCATCATATTTCTAACAGGCATTTACTTGCCAAAAAACAAAAAATGGCAAAAAAGAGATCCTGTGAGAATTGTATAAACAGAAAAGGAAGTAGGTTAGTCATATAGCAATAGTGGGGATGACAAATGGGTACCAGTGTAGGCTACACGTCACAGTAGTACCCATGGGATAGATGTCAGATGACTCCTCTGTGGAGAATCCTTGGGAAGATATGACAGGAACATCACAGAATTAGAAGGCAAATGGCACTGAGATGAGTACTCATGAAGGGCATAGCCCTATTGCTGAGCTCATGGACCCATTGAGTTATGGGAGCATATACTTAGTTTTGCCTTTAATTCCTAAAACAGAACCATCATAACATACATAGAACATGTCAACTTCACTTTCTTTTAATATATTATTTTTATAGATTGATTACTGTAATATTCCCCAGAAATAAGCCATCACACAAAGTGGGTTTCCAGATAAAATTATAATTATTTTGTAATGACTTCCCCAGTTTCTCAAACTGAGTATAGTATACAGAATTTAACCCTTTTCTGATGAATTAGAGTCATTACCAGACTTCAGTGGATTTTTTGAGTTGTGTCTGCTTTTAAAATCTTTCTCTGTTCTTCCTCGATGCTTTCACTAGGCTTATTACCCTTTTCCTAATTGTCTGCTTCTAATCCAATGAAGGCTAGGGAACCAGATAAGCAAGACTATTCAAAATATGTCTAAAATGTGAACCAATGGGCTCTGACTGAGGACAAGTGATGTGCGGGAGTTTGAGTGCATGGGCTTTGTGACACCTATTTGGGTGACTCAGAGGTCACACGGCTAGTTTTTGTGTTAAGTGTCTGAGGCCTGATTTGAACTCAGCTCCTCCTGACTCCAAGGCCGGTGCTCTATTCACTGTGCCACCTAGCTGCCCCTTGAAGGCATTTTCAATATCATTTAGATCAACCCCTTCATTTTCCTTATTGGTAAACTGAATGTCAAAGAAGTAAAATGGCCAGCTTAGTGTTACACAAGGTGGCAAGTAGACTAAAACAAACGCAAGCCTTCTGATTCTAAGAATCCAGGTTTTTTTTTTCAGAATTCTTATTAGTTTGATGACCAATCTTAGTTCCAGAGGACTAAGGATGAATCATCTTTCCCTTGACAGAGTGAACTATGGATGTAGAAGGTGACATATGCTCCATGTTGGTTTTGTTTAACTCTGTGTGTGTGTGTGTGTGTGTCTTGGGTAGAGTGGATGGGGTAGTGTAATCAAAAACTAAGAATGGTATTAAAAATAAATTGGGAGACATCATAGCATAATGGCTAAACAGCTCACTCTGCAGTCAGGAAGGCCTAGGTTCAAGTAATACTCCTGACATATACTGGCCATGTGACTCTGAGCAAGTCACTCGGTGTCTGGAGAACTCTCTAAGACTCTAAGTTTCAGGAAAGGCAGCCAAGGCGTTACTCACAGATGCTGTGAAATCATAAGTCTCCTGTGTCTGCAAAGTGTTTTGTAGTTAAACCAGAATGTGAAATGACCCAACCCAAACAACATCCAGAAGAAAGGGGACTGAGTATCTGTTTTCACAAACACTTTCTCCATGGTGGGCATTGTCTAATCAGAGGCATGCTGCTGGGGGGAGGCAGCCTTTGGGCAATGGCTCCACCAATGCCTGCAGGGATCATGGCAGAGAGCATTGGATGGCCACCTGGAGCCCTGAGGTCATCATGGCAGGCCCAGGATGCTGTGGGGCAGACTTTTTCTAATACATCACATTGCATCCCATTTAAAAATGTTTTTTAAGTAATATCACAGGATGGATAGGCATAAAGACAGTATAGTTTTGTTCTTTTCAGCAAGACAGTTCATAAACCAAATTTCAAGTTTTAGATCTAAATGATGAATTAAGAATTTTTATTCAGAAGTCATGTAGCTTAAAATACTCTCTACTCACAATTACCCAGAAATGAACTGCTAGGTGCCACCTATGCCAGGAGTGGAAAGCAGACTGGATTTGGGGTCAGAACACTAGGGTTAAAATTGTGGTTCTGCTTGCTTATTATCTTGTAGCCTTAATTACTTAACCTCTCTGGGCCTCAAGTCCTCAACTATAAAGTGACAGAGTTGGCTAGATGCCCCAAAATACCTTCTTCAGTTCTAAATTCTATGTTTCTAACTCCGTACTACCTCATCTCCAATTCCCTGCCATACCCCCTTGCTGTCTTTAGCACAGAGATCATCTATGGGTTCAGAAGGATAGGAAAAAAAAATCTACAAAAAACAGAAACTGCTACTAGAAGGAGGTTGGAAGACTGAGTGATGGCTGGCTCCTGGGCAGGGCATGTGACTGAATCACAGAATGCTGGAGCTAGAAGGGACCTTACAGATCATTCTAATATCACTATTTCTCTCCTCTTCAGAAAAGGAAACTGAGACCTGCCTAAAGTTACACTTCACTCCCTTAGACTGTCTGAAATGCCAAGATCATGAGGTAACCAGCATCTACTTCTAACACCTCAGTTTCCCATCTGAGAAGGAAATGGCAAACCCCTCCAGTATCTCTGCCAAGAATACTCCAAATGGGGCTATGAAGAGTCAGACATGACTAAAATGACAAAACTGCCTCAACTTCTAAAAAATAGAAATTCCTCATGGAGAGTGAAATGCGCATATTTTCCTCTTTTGGACATTTACAGATTTAGAGCTGGAAAGGACTTGAGAGGTCATTTACTCCAAATCCCACATTTTATAGATGTGGAATCTGAGGCTCAAATAAGACAAGTGACTTGTCCAAGGTCACACAGGTAGTATCAGAGACATAATTTGAACTCAGGTCCTCTGATTTTAGAGTTAGTGGTCTTGGCACTGCATCTCAATATATGCTATAGTTTAAATGAGTTTGATCAGGTTTATTTCCACCCAACATCTAGCTGAAACTCCCAGTACTGGGAGAAAGGAATTTGGATGGTAGTAGAAGGTTATAGGCAATTTAGAATCATGGGGCACTTGGAATGGTAGGGTATGGTAAAAACATTCACAGGAGTGGGCTTAGGACCTCAGGGCCACATGTAACCCTTTAGGTTGAAGTTTGGATTCAGTCAAAGGGCAGCACTTGAGGACTAGAGGGCCACATGTGGCCTTGAGGCCCCAGGTTCCCCACTCCTACCTTAAGGAGAATGAAGAACCCAGGTCCTTGAAGGCCTGAAAAGGGGGTCCTTGGAAGCAGCAGAGGGGGATCCAAGAGGGACAGGAAATGGACTCAAAGCTTAATTTTAACAGTTTAAAAATGTCCTGGACCAAACCTCTACTGAAGAAATGGAAACTCTCTTCTTCCTCTGTCCTGAACCATTATAACGTTTTGTGGACTCCAATCAATACTATGAATTCTCTCTCTCTCCCTGTCTCTTTCTTTCTCTCTGTCTCTGTAATAAGAATGTAAATTTTGAATATCTTCCCTGCCCCTAGGCTAATGTGCACCTGAAGCCTGGGGTGGGAGGCTTGTTTTTCAGTAGATACTTCTTGATTGGCCAGTGAGTCAATAAGGTTGTTACATTCTCTGAGCCAGGAGAAGGCCATATAAGCCCTGATGTGTAGCTTTGTTTTGGGACTCACTTTGAGAAGTATTCTGTGATTTGATCTGAATTCTGGGAAGTCGTTGTTGAGAGTCCCCCGGCTTTGAAAAACCCAGAATGTGGAAACCCAGATGTTGACTGGGTATGGATGTAATGGTTGGACAGTTTGGAAATCTGTCTACTTGATGTTTCTGTCTTGATAATTATGCCTATATACTTTGAGGTTCAGGGTGCTGACCTTTTCTCCTGAACAAGGTAAACGCTATATGTCTGACTGATTAAAGTAAGCTTGTTAACCCATTTTGAGTTGCTTTCCTTTAACAAAGCAGATCCAAGAACCTGTGTGAGCAGGCACCCTGGGGACGTGCTTGGGGTGCTTGCTGCTACAGTCTCTGTCTCAGTCTCTCTCTCTCTCCCCCTCTCTTTCCCTCTCTCCCTACACACATATGTAAAATTTACAAATGCAACATATACATATAAAATGTATGAAAAATACATGCATACACACACAACAAACATATATTTGTTTTTCTTGTGCTACAGCTGTAAATTTAACCATGTGAGGAACTCTCAGTGTGGAAACTCCCTTCACTGATGTATATCAGCAATTCTTCTGTATCATTTAGAGAGCTACATGGGGTACTGAGAGATGATGTAACTTTTCTATGATCACATAACTAGTACATATGAAAGGCTTGGAATTAAATATAGGTATTCCTAACTGGGTAGTGATAAAGGCCATCTCTTTGTCCAATATAATAGGTTATTATGCCTTCAATTTATTAATAGTACTATAATATTAATTATACCATTAATTTATTAGCATGATATTAATAGTAATATGAGATATAGCATTAGATAGTGAATAAAGGGCTGGCCTTGGGAAGCAAGAAGACCTGGTTAGGGTACTGCCTCAGACACCAGCTTTGTGTGATCATGTTCAATCATTTAATGTCTCGGTGATCCAGGCACCTCTCTAAGATAATAAATTATGGACAAATCACCAAGCTGAATCTGAGAAGGTAATTTCCATTCTAGGAGTACCTTATCCATTAAAAGTCCAGACTCCCTATTATGGTTTTAAGATATAATGATATCACATTATAATGCTATTAATACTGCAGTTCAACTACAGAATGGATCTAATGAGTTGATCTGGAAACTTGACCATTTACTGTTTCAAAGAACATTTTGATTTAACAACAACTTGCCTAGAAACTTAGAATAAAAACTTTTCTAAAGCCAAGGTTTCTTCATACAAACACAGTTGTAAATGACATCTAGCATTTGGGAGTGGGGCTCATGAGATTGAAAGGGCCTTTTCAAAATTGTACAATTATTATCACATATTGATCATGCCTGGAATTTTTACTTGACACCCCACTGATTATGAGACAATAAAGAATATAGGGCCAGCCAGATGGTGCAGTAGGTAGGGTGCTGGACCTGAAGTCAGGAACTCATATTCAAGAGTTCAAATCTGGCCTCAGATGCTTCCTAGTGTGGCCCTAGGCAAGTCACTTAACCCTGTCTGCCTCAGTCTCCTCATCTTTAAAAAGAGCTCCAGAAAGAAATGGCAAACCACTCCAGTATCTTTGCCAAGAAAACCCCAAATGGAGCCATGAAGAATCAGATGTGACTGAAATGACCAAACAACAAAAGGAAATTGACTCAGACAAGGAAGAAAGCAGATATCACTGAATGACATTGGATTACTATTGTCAAGTAATTTATCACCTAATAGTCAAGTGAGCACATTTATATAGCATTTTAAGGTCTGCAAAGCCTTAGGGCAGGAATGGGGAATATATACAAATATTATCTTATTTGATCCTCACAACAACCATGGGTGGTAGACGCCATTATTGTCCCTATTTTACATATGGGAAAACTAAAGCAGACAAAAGTTAAGTGACTTGCCCAGGGTCATAAAGCTATTAACTGAATGCATCAGGATTCAAGCTCAGGTCTTCACCAAAGGTCAGTACTCTATTCATGGTACCATCTAGTTATGTGGGTCTTCAGATGGCATACTGTATCTGACCCCTTTCCAGCTCAAGACAACCTGTAAAAGCTTATAGTCTGCTGTCTTTGAGAACCTATAGTTCTAATTTTGAAAGCCTTTAAGAACTCATGATTATAATTTTGAAAAAAAATATAACAATCACTGTGGTTTTTTAAAATAATAGCTTACTAGTTCTAACATAGTGCTTACAAAAATGATGAGCTAGTACTCAAGTCTTGCAGGGAAGAATTATTTTCTAACCTCAAGCAGTAACAGAACCAGGGTTTGAGAATAAACCTAATTTAATATCTCTTGGTGTGCTACCTGTTTGTGAGCATAAATCGTAATGATGAAATCTAACATATAATGAAATTATCATAGGCAATAAATCAAGCCCTGAATCCTGCAGACATTATTATATTTGTGAATTTCCAGTGCATAATGGAAATAGTAATTTTACTTACTAAAGATCAGAATCAAAATGGAATTCATTATAATTTTGACCTTATAACTGTAAAAACATAGAAGTGTGAAATTTATAATTTCATTTATATAAATATGCTTATCATGGCATGGGCTTGAGTTTTCCTTGATTTAATTCATCTTACGTGATGTTCTCCCCAACTAACTAATATTTAGGTTGAATTCAAAAAATAACTAAAACATTTTCTTTTATAGCAGACGTGTATGTATAGTGTGTGTTTACTTGTGAACTCCCACAGTGTATCATGACTCTCTTTTGCACTTACTACTCTTTGTATATTTATTTGTGTACATGTCCCCTATTATGAAATTATCACAGGTATCACAGTTCTGAAAAAAAAAGTGACTAAGAAGTCATCTTATCTCCCATAGGACATACAGACACATTGTCTTTCACATTTTCTTCGGGGGTGGTGGTGAAGCAGACCTGTAATTTCATCAGCAAGAAAACTGCTAGTGCAAACATACAACCATTCTGGTACTTCCCAGTCTTAGAGGCTTGACTAGGGTATTAAGGGGATTAAGTGAATTGTCATTAATCAATCTTTCATAAACTACTATGAATTTAATAAATATTTGCTGAATGAATGAATGGTGAGGACAGGCGTAGGACTGATTGATAACTGTGACTTAATAAATAGCTGCTGAATGAATGAATGAATGGTGGGAAAAGGAACAGAAGTGGTTGGTAACAGTAACTTAATAAATATTTGCTAAATGAATAAGTGAATGAATGAATGGTGGGGACAGGAATAGAAGTGGGTTGGTAACAGTAACACATTTCATTTTAAAATATCAATAAACTAATTTTTATGGTACCAATCATATGCGGATGAATTGAGAAGGGAGAGTTGCCAAAGCTAATGACTAGGGGAAAGTTGCTGGAGAAAGGTTAAATGAAAGGAATTAGGAAGAGATGGAGAAACAGGGTAGTTCCCAGAACTCATAGACATTTTAAAACAGGAATAACTCAAGTGCAAATGGTTTGGTGCCCTAGGTTACAGATGAAGAGGCTTGCTCTGAAGTCTGTTTAAATCATGCAGGGTAGACTTATCCATTTTCATTCTGTTCCTTCAGCATTACTAAGTTTCCAGTCTATGTTGGAGAAGTGGTTGTTGAATCCTGGTGGTGGGGATGAAGTATGGCCACTTTTAAGCCTTCTAAGATCTGCCCTAAAATCGACTTGCACTGGATTCTAGTAATCACTGAGCACTTAGAAGATAGGGAGGCAACTCAGAACCTTGTGGGCAGACAGACACAAGGTGACAATTTGTCTTTCTCTGAGGTTTAACTTTTTAAAAACGGGTCTTTTGTTCTGCAGAAGTGCCTACACCATACTGTGCAGCTCCTCTCTTCCATAGTTTTTACTGTCCAGAGACACAATCTCAGGAATTTATGGCTCAAGGCTAGCAGTAATTTAAGAGCAATAAAAGAGAAAGACTATTATACTCAAGGAAGAGTTTGCTTTTATGGGAACCGCAAAACATAAAGGAAAGTGTACCTACAAGAAATACGAGCTCCATTTCTTACTTAAGGAAGAAGCTATCTCATCACCTAAGAACATTCAGTGTATTATAGTGGAAAGAATACTAGATTAGGAGCCTGGAGATCTACGTCAGAGGTATGATTCTCTTGTAGGTAACTTAATTTCCCTTGGCCTCAGTTTCCCAACACCAGTAGAGTGCTTGGTACACAGTAAGTGCTTAGTGAATGCATCTTGATTGAATGCTTGATTCCTTCACTCTAAAACAAGGAAAATGTCCTCAATCTCTAAGGTGACTTCTAAAATTCTATAATTTTTCATATACTTAAATTTACAATCTTCTGGTAAGCTTACATGCTTGTAATGTAAATAACGTGAGATTTAATGTCTGTAAAGAGATTATTATTTAAATATGTAAGGGTGCTTGTTCACTTATGTGGTTATAAAACCAACTCATATTATTCTTAAAAATTGAGATTGTAAAAAGTAACAGTGCCACTCTGAAGTCAATAGTCATTTCAAATTTTGTGCATGTATACAAAATATGTGTATATAAATATATTTGTTGCTTATTATTGTTCAGTTGTTTCAATTGTGTGCTGTTCTTTGTCATCCCATTTAGGGTTTTCTTGGCAAAGATACCGGAATGGCTTGCCATTTCCTTTTCCAGCTCCTTTTCCAGATGAGGAAACTGAGACAAACTGGGTTAAGTGACTTGCCCAGGGTCACATAGCTAGTAAATGTCTGAGTCCAGATTTGAACTCATGAAGATGAGTGTTCCTGATTTGAAGCCCAGCACTCTATCGACTGTGCCACCCAGCTGCCTATATATACATACACATATGTGTATATGTATGATACACATGTGTGTATGTGTATGATACACATGTGTGTATGTGTACATACACAGTAATGGCAAGCAAAGAAGTACTTAGCGCCTTGTTTCAGCTATCTAGCACCTTGTTTGAGTTCAAGTGTCTTTGAGTCTTGCCCTGATGACATAAAGTCCTTGTTAAGAAACAGAATTTGTGGGAAGAACTTGCTGAAACAACAGGGAGGAACTAATGACAATATCTAAGGAGAAGCCCAAGCTAGGAAAGAGCAGAATTGAGAAGGAGAACTTTGTGGTGGTCAGAGCCACTCTGTTTGTCTGCTCTGTCTGTGTGGATGTTTGTTTGTGATATGGAAACCCTAAAAGAGGATTTTCTTGTTGTCTGTTTATAGAAGTCCTGGAGGAGGTTTTCAGAGATCCTGGAACTATACTGATGATTTGTGTTGAGTTCTCAGACCTCGTTTGTGGGTTTGTGTTGAGGTCTCAGACCTTGTATGCAGGTCTGTATTGACTGCACAGGGAGAAAGTGAATTGATGATGGTGCCAGCAATGTGCATGAATGTTGTTTTGGCTCTGTTAAGCTTTTTCTTCCCAGAAATGGAAACTGTGAAGGACTTGAGGCGGTCTGGACACTGTGAGCTTCAATATGGAACAGAAACTGGATGAGGAACTGGACAAGGAGCTGAGAGCTGCCTACCTTTGAACCCAAATGACAGTTGAGTAATTTCAGGCAAAAGCTGGGACCATGGAAGAGGAACTATGGAATCTGAGAGCTTTCCTTGAGTCAAGATATAAAGACCTCTTCTTGGGTACTTAATGCTGACTGAGAAGATCATGATTTCCTGTGACCTAGGGTGGAGAACTTTGACCTTTGTACTTTGTGTCCCTTAAGGAGGCTTGCTCCTTAAGGATGACTGAGTTAAGGACTTACTGAATAATATCTTTTAAACTTTAAAACCATGTGGCCACTTTGGTGAAAACTATGTGGCCACTTTAGTGATAAGTTGTTATTACATTGTGAAAGCTGTACTTTGGTTTCTGTGAATATTTTGCTTTAATTTACTGGTGAATAAATAGAGAGTTCATTATACTATATGATCAGAAACTTAAAGTCATTCACAGCAGCAGTCCTCTGGAAAGCTGCTCATGCTTGGCTTTACAACACATAACGTCTAAAATACATATAATATAAAAATGCATTTATTATCTTTTCCCTCTAATGCATTTTGATTGTGTCCCAATACATCTTTATAATGTATATATATATATATATATATATATATATATATGTTTTGATGTCTATTTTACAATACAAGAAGTAACAATTTAACTTATTTTATTAGTGTCCAGAAAAGTACCTCACATACATAGGGGCTGAATAAATCATCATTGATAACCAGTGAATTAATCAATAAATATTGTGCTTAGCCATGCAAGATTCAATGAGAGAATGAGTGGTGAGATGAAAGGAAGGATCAGACATACTGTCTGTCTTCCAAAACATTGTAATCAGTAATATAGTAATGGGAAATGAGGCTAATACATTTAGAATAATTAATAAACAATACAATGCAATAAAGAATTAAATGCTAAAATAATATAATGCAGGCTTGCACAGTGTGATATATATATGTATATGTATATATATATATTTTTTTTTTCTACATAGTTATATATAGTATTTCAAGAATAGGCCTTTTCTGACACTTTTCTCCATTTTCTAGTTCTTTCCCCCAATTCCTTCATATTTACTTTGTATGTACTTTATGTTCACAAATCTGTAGGTTAGTCATTTGTCAGTAGTGTCTGACTCTTCAAGACCACATTTGGAGTTTTCTTGGCAGAGATACTGAATTTCCTTCTATAGCTCATTTTACAGATGAAGAAACTGAAGCAAACAGGGTTAAATGACTTGCTAAGGGTCACAGAGCTAATAATTATCTGAGGTCAGATTTGAACTCAGTTCTTCCTGACTCCAAGCCTGGTACTCTGTCTACTGTGTCACCTTTGTATACATACTATATGCTTAATAAATGCTTTCTACATGAGAGAATGAATGAATGAATGAATGGGCCCTGAAGTATCTGGTAAGCTGGAGGGGAGGGTGTGCTTATGATGATATGACATTGATGAAAGCCACTAAGGAAATCAAAATTAGGTTTCCCATTAGATTTATTTTTCTTCTTTCTTACCCCTTTAGATGATTTGGTATTACTTAGCAATGTTCATGTTTCTAGAACTTCCGTTTCATTATAGAGAGTAATTGTCTAACATCATTAGGAGTAGCCAAAAGGGAAATCATTAATGGGTAATCTATCCATCATGATGTGCAGGTTTCCAAAGGCAATGACAGCATTGGCTGCAATGTAATGTAATAACTGGGAAAACCAGTCCTTGCATCAGCTATTGCTCTGGGAAACAAAATGTTAACATTTAGGTTCTACCTCTTTCCAAAATGGAGAGAGGGAGAGAGAGAGAGACTTACCATCATATTCTGGGAAATAGTCAACTAGATGAGAATACATAATTTTCTCCTCTAGAAGATCTTTCTTGTTTAGGAACAGAATAACTGAAGAGTTCTGGAACCAGGGATATGTAATAATTGTCCTAAATAGTGCTTTACTTTCCTCCATTCGGTTCTGGAATAAAATCAGAGAAACAAAAAGTGAATGATGTGGTTACCAAATCTGTTGATTTTATTCATTCTTCAAGACCAGCCATTCTATCTCCTGAATCTAATTTATGCAGCATAGGGTTTTTAATAGCTTCCAACAGAATTTGTTTGCAAGTGATTCATTCGATGTCTTGGCTGTTTCCTTTATGCAAACTCACAAGCTAATGATGCAGAAGGAAATAATAATAACAATAGAAAGACATGCTAAAAAAAAAACTTTATTGCTGTACCAAAAACTAATCAAAGCCCAGGAATACATATGTGGCTAGTTCACAGTCATATAACACCATGAAAAATTATCCATACTAAAGCAAAGTATGAGAACTGATTTACAAACTAGAAACCAGGCTTCATTTTGAGTTTCCTGGAATTTTTGTGTTTTGAAGCTAAGCTTAATTGTTTATGTACTGCTAAAATACCATCTGGTTTAATATTTTTGTCCCAAAGTGAATTCATATTGATAATGTTATAATTATTTACTAATGTATATTTTCCTTGATATACATATCCAGGAGAATGTAAATATATATGTATATATACACAGATATATACATTTGTGTATATATTTATTTTATTATATATATATATCTTTATTTATATACTTGTGTTTAAATTTATGCTTGTTGTTGTTCAATCATTTTCAGTTGTGTTAGATTCTTTGTGACTCCATTTTGAGGCTTTTTTGGGGGCAAAGATACTAGAGCAGTTTGCCATTTCTTTCTTCAGCTCATTTTACAGAAGAAGAAACTGAGGCAAATAGGGTTTAGTGACTTGCCCAGGATCACACAGCTAATAGGTATCTGATTTGAATTCATGAAGATGAGTCTTCCTGGTTCTAGGGCCAGCACTAGCACTCTATCCACTGTGTCACCTAGCTGCCCATTTAAATATATGGTCTTTATGTGTGTATGTATATATGCACATATATACATGTATGTGCACGTATACATATACAATATGTATTTTATATGTCTTTCTTATTTTAGTATAATATTTGTGATACAGTGGGAAAAGAATGGAAATTAGGCACTCAAAAGACAGAGGTACAAATCCCAGCTGTGACATTAACGCTGTGCAATGTTAGTCACACCCTTTTCACTTCTCTGTCCTTGGTTTCCACTATTCTGTAAAATAAAGGTCTTGGTGTAGATGACATCAGAGGATCCTTCTAGCTTAAAATCTCAGATCCTTACATTTAGTCTATTTTTCCTTGGTTTTCACAAAGAATTGTTGAAAGAGATGCCAGCATTAGTTACTTGTAGCTACTGCCCCTAAAATTTTGGATATCCAAAGTCAGCTCTTGTCAGAAATGTGCTTGAATGGAATCTTTCAAATCCCACACCTTGGACTTTAAAATGATCGCTCTGGCTGCTAATTAATACTAACCACAAGTCAAATAATTTTCATTCCTAAAATTTGTACTTGTCGTATAAGAACTCCTTTTCTTTTTCCCCACACAGACGGACCATTTCTCTTCCAAAGTCAAACACTCCCAGCATAAATCATCCCCAAATCCCATACATAGTAATAGCACAGTGGAGATTACTGGCCATGGAATGAAAAGATGCAAGTTTAGATATTACTTTTGATTCTTATTAATTGTATAACCTTGGACAAGTAATTTGATCTTCCTACACCTCAGTTTCCTCACCTGTAAAATGAGGGGTTAGTCAGTCTCTAAGGTTCCTTCAAATCCTTTTATAGGAAGTCTTTCTTGATCCCTCTTAATTCTAGTGCTTTTCCTTCATTGATTATTTCCATTTTATCCTGCGTATAAGCTTTTTTTGTGCATAGTTAATTTCATGTTGTCTCCCCCATTCATTTTTGAGGTCCTTGAGGGCAAGGATTGTCCTTTACCTTTCTTTGTCTCCCACCACTTAGCATAATGCCTGGTACACACTGAGTGCTTAATAATGTTTACTGACTGGCTAACTAGAGCTTTGACCCTATGACTCCAACAGATGAGGTTTCTGATCAATTTCTGGATCAAGAGTACCTTTGAGGGGTAGCTAGGTGGCACAGTGAATAGAGTACCAGTCTTGGAGTCAGGAGGACCTGAGCTCAAATACAGCCTCAAACACTTGACACTTACTAGCTGTGTGACCTTGGGCAAATCATTTAACCCCAACTGCCTCATCTGCCTCCCTCCAAAAAAAAAATAAAGAGTACCTTTTTATTTCATTAAAGAATTTTTCTCCAAAAAATTCCTATAGATTTAATTGAATGAACGAAGGAACAAATAAATGAATGAATGAAATGAAAGATCCATGTGTGAATCAGTAAGTCTAGACATTTTGCTAGCCTTGTAACATTTTCAACTTGTTGTCTGCCTTGCTAATGTAGAATCATTCTTCCCTAATATTCATGACAATGCTATGGGGGCAAAATAGATCTGTTTGCATATAACCTTCTGATCCTTGTTCCAAGAAACCTCAGCAAAACATGATTATTAGGCACTTAACATGTTTTCATTTTTTGTTCTGTAAATTGTGCCAAGCAAGATGAAGTCAAAACAGCACACTTGGCTGTCAGCCTTCATGCTTCAAGTAGATTGTTCACAAAATCCTTCCCTCATTATCTTTTTGCCTATAGTTTTTTTTAAACAACTAAATGCCTATGGGATATGCAAAGTGTTCCATTAAAAATATACTTGGTACATAGAAAAAGTATTTCATTGTTATAGAGGTTCATATTTCTTTGAGTAAACCTCTTTAGATGAATATAAATTGCATTGTTGCTCATCATTGTTATATGCCTATATATCTATAGCAAAAACTAGATAAAAAAGCCACACCTCTGTCTGTGCATACCCACAGCAACTTACTTAGTTATGAGAGTACCACAAATCACAAACCTCTCAGAGTTCAGTCACTGAGAAGTGGGTGCTTAGCAAGTCTTATCATTTTAGGCTTTAGTCAGAGCAGAGGAGAGGTCTTGGTGACAGATTTAAAGAGGCACAGCCCTATGGAAGCTTTTTTTTTATACTATTAGGAAGGCAGAATAATATGTGATTCTTAAAAGAACACTTTACTATATGATGGAGGATCTGGGATTCGAATCCACGTTTATAGCTGAAATGTGGTGATTCCTAATAGTAGAAAATTTTATTATTGTAATTAATTTTAAAAAATCTAATTTTATATTAGTTTTTACTGCCTACTGAAAAGACAATATTTGTTTGTTCTGCTTCTCCAATATGTATTTATACATATTCCCTATGACCCAGAGAAAGGACTAGAAACATAATCAGCAATTCTAGAGCCTACAGTAAATACCACAAAATGCTTCTGGAGTAGATACCACAACAGGTAGCCTAATATTAACTTTTAAAATGGAATGTCTAGAGTCTTCCTTGAATCATGACTTTCAGGTAGTCCAACAATTCTTAAATTATCTCTCCTTGATCTATTTTTCCAGGTTACTTGTTTTTCTAAAGAGATATTTCACATTTTCTTCTATTTTTTTTCATTCTTTTAAATTTGTTTGATTCTCAATGGTTCACGGAGTCAGTTTCCATGTGCCTAATTCTAATTTTTAAAAAATTAATTTATTCAGTAGTTTTTTGGGAACTCTTTAGTCAATTCTGTTTTGTCAAGTATTATTTTATTCAGCATTTTTTGTGCCTCTTTTATTACTAAACAGCCAATTGTCTTTTGATAATTTTCTTCCTTTGCTCTCAGTTCCTTACTGATTTTTTTCCTCTACAGCTTTTATTTGATTTTGAAAAAAAAAAAATTTTTAAGCTTTTCCAGGAATTCTTGTTGGGGCTGTGTTGAATTAAGTTTTCTTTGAGGCTTTGCTTGTAACTGTTTTGACTTCATTTTCTGACTTTTGTGTCTTGATTTTTTTTCTGCACCACAGTAGTTGTTTATGATCAGGTTCTTTTTTTTGGGGGGGGGGAGAGTTGTTTATTTCCCACTCTATTTCCTGATTTTTAAATTCATGTTAAATTTGGGCTCTGTTTCTCTATGTGTGTGGGAGGGCCATGTTCTCAAGCTTCAGGTTTTTTCACACTACTATTTTCAGAGCTAGCTCTGGAGTTTGGAAGCTTTTGGTGCTTCCAAGGTGGGATGATCTGGGGATAGGTGTGGTTACTGCTCTCCTGGTCTGGAGTCTGGTCTTTACCCAAGAAGGGCCTCAATCCCTTGGGATTTCAATGGATACTGTTCCTCAGAATTTCTGATCCCTTGTGACCAAAAGCAATGAAGCCATGAAGGGCTCCCTCTCCCTCTTCATCAAATACGTTCCTCTCTGCCCTTGAATAATGACTCAAAAGTGAGTATAGGCAATGGAATTGCCAAACATTGTTTGGTACTAGTACAAAGATCCCTTGTAATCTCTTTTCTTACCAATTGCCAGGTTCTTTTATCATCTCTGATATGAGAGTTCTTGAAGCTACTACTGCTGTTTTTTTCTCCACTATCTAGTCCTACCACTGATGTTTCATCCCCATGGGCTCTGGGCCAGCCTTGACCCCTGTGTCACAGCTCTCTCCTTCCACCCTCCTGAGTTGTCTCAGGCTGGAAAAGTGTCTTGCTCTGAACTTTTGTTGGCTCTGCAACTCCAAAATTCAATTTGACGTGTTATTTTAGTTTTATGGCGTGAGAATGTTCAGAGAGCTCAGATGAGTTCTTTCTCTACTTCATCATCTTGGCTCCCCATATTAATTTTTCAAGACAACAGAACATGAAGGTGGGTGGGGAACAGAGAGAAGTAGGGATAAAACTTCAAACCTTGAAAAACATGATACTATGGATAGCAATACCTTGGGATATTGTCCTTATGTGTAAAGACTGCAGGATGCCACAAGGTCACTTCTGAGACACCACCAACATGGGAGGGAGCAGTGCAGGGAAAAGTTCATTTAAAGGGAGTGGGAGAAGGGTAGCTTATTAACTGGTAGCTTCCTTTAGGACCAGACTAATGATTTCTAATATTAGCATAAGGAATTCTTATAGCCTTATAGCCTTAGTTGCCTGAGGCATTGAGAAGTTAAGGGCTTTACCTAGGATCATAGCCAGCATGTGTCAGAGGCTGCATTGTACCCAGGTCTTTCTGACACGCAGGTAAGTTCTCGATCCACTTTGACAGGCTGTATTTCGATAACTTCCTATATCAACTGAATATTCTTCTTAAATAGGCATGAGGCTCAGTTATTCCTATCTGCTGAAGGATTACAAGTGCTATTAGCTTTCTCTAAATTGAGGTTCCCAAGGGAGAAAGCACCATTTGCACCACCATCATTATGGCCCTGTATAGGACGACTATCTAGGGCATTGGTGTCAAACTCAACTAGAAATGAGAATCACTAAACTGTACAGAAGTATCCTTGTGGGCCACAAATTGACTTTGTTTTAAAAGAATATAATAATTCTAAAATAGTAAAACAATATTATCTATAACTTACTGCATTTTTATTTATTTTGCTAAGTATTTCCCAATTATATTTTCATTGGGTTTGGAAGACATTTGGGAGTATTGAGGGCTGCATGTGGCCCATGGCCTGAGGGCATGACAAGTATTGCTTAGGACAAAGTGAGCAAATTTTCACAATGTCTCAGATTGTGGAACTTTTAGGGGGGTAGAACATGGTCTATTCTACCCAGAAAAATGCAACCCCACCTGAGAACAGTATGTTCCTTTCACTGGGGGCAGGTACTACTTGTGTTAGTTATATACTTAAATTTGCAAGAACTCTTGCAACTCAAAGAACAACTAGACAAAAAAAAAATGAAATGAGAATGGAAGAACTTGTCAGAATTATGAAAGAGCAGCTTTGAAAGTCGTCTTCACCATGAAATATAGACCAGAAGGAAAATGCCATGTTCTAACAGCTCTAATTGAGGCTCAGTAGAAACAGGACTACCTCTATCATATGCACAGACTCTAGCATCTTGTACACTGTCATTGGTTAAAAGGACATGGATTTAGTAATGAATTTAAAGGCATACAGAGCTATGGAAGATTCTTTAAATCACACGAAAAAAGGCAGAAGTTATATATGTTTTCTCTTGTACATCTCTGTATAAGCTCTCCCTCAGAAACCTATACTTGCATCTTTAATAATTCCTACACTCCATGCCCTGTCTCATCTTTATATATGAAGCTTTGAGTAAAGAAAGAGTGATGTGACAAGAAACTGGATTTAGAGTCAGGAAGAACTGTGTTCAAATCCTTCCTCTGATAGTTATATTATCCCAGAGCCAAACCACTTACCCTCTTATTTGTAAAATGAGGGGATTGGATTTTTGAGCTTTTCTACCCCTAAATTTAATATCCTACAATCCAGGATCAAGATAAAGCTTCACTTTTGTCGAGGATGTAAAAGACGATACACTAACATGTCTTTTATTTTTTCCTAATTATTTTAATTATTTTTAACTAACAAGCTTTTGTTTTCTCTCTCTCCTCCTACCATTAAAAAATGCTACAAGAGCATGTACTAAAAATGCAAAGCAAGAAAAAAATTACATAACATTGTGCCAATAAACCTGGCACATGGCATCCATAGGAAGAATAAGCATACTAACATCTTTTTATAACACCCCAAACAAATCCATCTTTTTAAAGTATATTTGTCATGTCATGCCTGTTCAAAACCCTCACTGGTTCTCCACTGCTGGAGGGACACAGTTCCAATTACTTTGCTTGGCATATGAAGTCCTTCACAGTGTTCTCTTCCCACCATCACTCCCATCTGCCCTCCCCCTCCCATCTACCTTTACAGTCTAACCTCCAACTACTTCTCTACAACAATCCTTTGTTCCAGCCAGACTGGTCAATTCACTGTCTTGACATCTCTTTGTCCCAATTTGCTTATTTGCAAGATTGAGAGGTTGGTTTAGAGAACTTCTGAGGTCCCTTTCAGTTCTAAATGTATGTTTCTATGATCCTGTCTCCACTTAATACATCCCTCCCTCTAAGTTGCTCACGCCTTCCTTTCCACCTCTTGGAATCCCATTCTTGAAGGCCCAATTCCACAAACACATGGTAATGTGGTAGGGCTACAATAACAAGATGTGAGACAGTTCTTGTCCTCAAGGAGCTTACATTCTGTTGTTGTTCATCTTTGAAGAGGACCAATGAAATCAGAAGGATGGTATCTCGACTTGCAAGTGAACTGGATTGAAGTGAGGCAGAGCTGTCCAAGTCATCAGCCCTCTCTCCTCCAGAGTCACCTGAGTCCAGTGGTAAGACATAGGTTGGGACAACTAGCAATAGTCCAGGATGCAGTGGGAGACCCTGGACTTTTTAAGTTAAGGTTTTCCCCAAATCTCAGTTTATTTGAGGCAACACCCATTTAGGAATTAAAGAGCTAGGTAAAAATTAAGGCAAAAAAAAATGGTCTAGTCTTGCTTTCATAAAAGAATCAGTCTGGGGAGGGGAAGACCCTCAAGAGTTTCTGGCCAAAACAGAAACATTTGCTATTTATGCTCCCTCTGAGCAACCCAAACAATGAGCAAGTGAAAGGCTTACATTCTACTTTCTATGCGAAAACTTCTTGGATTAATAAATGAGTTAATCATCATTTATTAAGCAACTATTAGGTGAATGACTATTCCAGCTGATGGGGACGATCTCCTTTGAACTCTTTAAGCACTTAGGGTCTGTGCAATTCATTTGACGGAAATGATATTGTCTTACACTATTAATTAGCTCCTATGTTGCCCTCCTCTAATATTTCAAGAGAGTCAGAGACTAAGTCTTATGTGTTTTTGTCCTCCACAGTGCCCAGAATTGTGAAATGCTCACAAAAAAGGTACCCAGTAAACACTTACTGGTTAATTGGTTGCAGATGAAGAAAATGAAATCCAGATGAAGGGTGCGTAATTGCTTTACTGACAACCAGAAACACAGTTTTTGTGCACAACCAACCATGGATGAAGGCCCTGCTCAGTTTCGGCCTAAGAAACACAACTGGCTTCTAATATTTCCACTCTGGGGACCACCACTTCCTCCTCAATATAAGTTGATGGGGCTGTAGCAGATGTAGGATCCAATCAATTAAAACATTTTCAGATAAGGAACAATTGGTAAGGATTGTTTCAAAGATCCCAGAGTTCAAAGGGATTTTCCTTTATAAGCTCATCATGTTGCACATACTTATGGGCCAGTAAAAATAAATTAATTCCCTATATGGCCATTTGACTCTTTGCTCTTTTGCATGCCACTTTATGGGGTGCCAACTAATACTGTTTAAGGGTCACCCTAGTTAAGAATCTTCTTCAAGAGATCCCTACTTAAGGTAAAACCAGGATGAGAAAGAGGTAGACTGTGAAATAGAAGAATGGAAAAAAGAAATAAGAATTTCAGCAAGAGAGGACTAGGAAAGTTCTGGATAAAATCATTCATCTTTCCCTCTGAAGCACCACCACTGCTCATTATGTAAGAAAATTCATCCTGTTTGGAATGAGAGACATTTTACTCCTGACATAAATCTTATTAGGAAAAAAACCCTAAGAATATGCAACACTCTATGGAGAACATATGTAGTCCAACCCTGACTGGAGTACTGGTGGATTGTACATTTAATAATAGCAATAATTGCATTAGAGTTATCATATAGATTATAATAATGATGCATTTTATTTAATTTATATAAATTTATCTAGATGAATTGGAAATATCACATTGAATAATAATGAATTTTTTTGCTTAAATTAATTTACAATGAGTCATGAGGTTTAGATTGTATGATATCAACTTTCTGGGAGAAAATAAGGTGCTACATATCCTATTGCAATTATTGAACTGAAAGGACACTGCCCTTACTTTGACTTTAACTCTCTACTTACAAAAGCAGTTCTAAATAAAACAAACCAGTGAACCAGTGACCATCAGGGAAAATCCTAAAACAGTTCTCCCTCCAGAATTTAGATTTAGCTTAAGGCTTTACAAAAATTCAAGGGTGATCCAAAATTTTATACTTATAAACTACTCAACCATAGACAGTGTGATATTTGGGGATTTGACATTATTCCTCATCTCTTCCTCCCAAGTGGGTACTTTTTGATCTTCAAAAGGCAGCTTTAAGTTAGAAGAGATATGAAAAGGCATCTTTTGTGGGATCATAGATTTTGAGATAGAAAAGACCATGGAGGCCAAGAAGTCTAATCCTTTCATGAGGATTAGAGGAGGAAACAGGCTTGGAGAGGATCGGTGACTTGTCCATGTTGAGAGTCTTTGGTGGGATTTGAACCCAAGTTCTCCTCACTTTAGGTCCAATGACCTCATTGCCTCTTGATGGTATGCCTTTGATAGAAAGTCTGCAGCTCTGCAGTTAATCATTTCTCCAATAAATGCAAGTGCATTTGCTCAAATGCAATAAAGATATCCCTCAAAATACACTAACTTTTTCAATGTAGAGAATACCATAGTGGTCAGGAGCCCTCAGTTTCTTCACCGTGTCTTATATAGTGTAGGCAAAGCAGAGGAGTGGAGTGAAAAGCTGCTGGCTTGGAGGACCTGGGTTCAAATTTTAGCTCTGACACTTATAAAATGAGTGACCATGAACAAGTCATTTTATCCCTCTGAGCCTCAGTTTCTTCATCTGTAAAATTATTGATCCATAAGTTTGATTTGACTGGGATAGGGATATTCCAGTAGGGAAAGCCCCTTGAGCCAATAAGCACTAAGAACTACTCTATGACTTACAGTTTTGCTCTAAGTTGCTTGGGGGCATGGGACAGCTAGCTGGCAAGATGGAAAGAGTACTGGGTCTGGAGTCAGGAAGACTCCTCTTCTGAGTTCAAATCTGGCCTCAGTCATTTACTAGCTGTGTGACCCTGGGCAAGTTTTCTCATCTATAAAATGAGCTGCAGAAGGAAATGGCAAACCACTCCAATATCCTTGCCAAGAAAACCCTAGATGGGGTCATGAAGAGTCAAACAGGACTGAAAAACAAGCTTGAGACACAGAGAGCTTAAGTAACTTGCCCAACATGCTACCGTCTTTCTGACCCAAAACTGGCCCTCCACACTGCACCTCATCTGCAAAGTGGGAACGATAACACTTCTACTTCACAAAGTTGCTGGCAGGAAAGCACTTTGTAAATCCTAAAGGTCTACACAAATGTAAGTTACTATGTTGATGTGTTTGTTTAGCTGAATTGACTTATTGAAATGTCTTTGCTAACATGCTTGCTTTATTTAAAAGGCCACAGCGGAATGTCAGGAAGTCTTCATTTTGGCAAACTATGGCTCTATAAATTCTGCATATCATCAAAATGCAAATTAGCCATTCTAGTTAAAAACAGAAAAACCAGCATCAAAGATAGTAAATGAATCACTAAGTGCCTGATCCTAGGATTCATCAGTTTCTCCTAGGAAGCCTATAGAATCGGCAGGCTTATTCCCAGTGTTTGCCATAGCACCTGGCATTTAAACACTTGTTGACTCATAGACTGGTATCATTCAGAATTCTCTAGTTAAGAGTTAGCTCCTTTTAATCAGTATTAAACATGCACTTATTGATAGGCACTGAGTCTTGGAGATCACACAAGTATTCTTCAATTTTTTGCCAATAAGTGGAGAAAAGAGAAAATGAAGTGAGCCTGGATATTCCTCACACTGATTCTCCACCCAGATGCATAAAATGCTTCACATTTATCCAATGTTTTACACTTTTCAAAGAACTTTTGCTTACATTGCCTTTCCTGGTACCTTCACCATAGTTCTATGACCTGTGAAGGGCAGGCAGTGGGCTGTTATTGCAGTTTCTTAAAGATAGGGAATCTGAGAGCCAGAAAGAGTGAATGATTTGCCCATGGTTATAGGGTCAGTAAGTATCTGAGTGCAGTCTGGAATGCCTTGACTCCTAGCTCAGGGCTCTATCCTCCACTGCCTCACTGGGGAGCGGACAGTTGGTGATGATGCAATATTCCTAGCAGGAGACTTCACTGAACTCTCTGCTGAAAAGCCAGATGAAACCATTAGTTATACTCAGACAAGCAAAGGACAGAGAACAAGTCAGTGGAGAGGATTAATGAGCATGTCTGGGAAGTGCGTTGTAACAGCAAGATTGCTCAAGAGAAGAAAACATTCCCAGTGTCATTTTACAATGTTTTTGAACATGGATCTTCCGAGCTAGACAGTATGGTAACATCTACAGCCTACACAGCTCATTTTGATGCCTACCAGCTAAAACTCCTTTACACCTCACAAAGTGAATAATGCACACAGAAAGTACATTTTGTATTTTTTTTTAAAAGAAAGTCTTTTGTTTTTTAATATCAATCAATCATCATGCATTTATTGGGTACCTACTGTGTGTCTGGGGATTGGGAATACAAAAAAAATATTGAACACTTCCTGCTCTCAAGAATCTTACAGTCTAAGTGAGGATCATGTTGATTTATGAATATGTCCCTTCTCCTTTCCCTACCAGAGAGCCAGGCTTTGTGACAAAGGTCAGAAAAAAGCATACCATCAGTTAAACAATATATTAACCAAGTCTGATAGTATATGCAGTGTTCCAAATCAAGTCCCCCACCTCTGTAAAGAGAAAGGTGAATTTTCTCATTTGAGAAAGTGCATTTTTATTGGCAATTTTTACCTCTGTGATTGAGCTAAATAATTCTAAGGTACTTATTGGAGGAAGGGAATTCCTTCAATAAGATGTCATTTTAGACATTCTCCTTCACTTTTAAAATTGTTAAGGCAATTTCTGCTAGTCTCCTAGATCTGAGTCTAACCTACAACAAGCTCTTTAAAGGGCCTATTTTTAAAAAGATCAAGGCTAGCTGACCCTGCCTTTTTATTTAATGCTCTGTAGCCAAGGCAAATCCCATTCAAAATGCATTATCATTCACAGCTTACTAAGATTTTAAATCATGTAGAAATCTAAGTCATTGTCAAGAATTCCTGGGCTTAGCCTTGTGTTTTAAGAAGTTATTTTATTTTCAAATGGCTACTGTGTAAATACATGCAACAGCCTCAGAGACAAATAATTCTCAAGCCTTAGGGGAAAAAATTTGCAAGCTTGGTCATTTGTATGTTTTTTTTCCTCCCTGATTATTCAGGATAAAACTGTTTATTTGACTTTGTATCCTCCTCAGGATCACATCATTATGTGGACTATCTGATGTAAACACTGCAATAATGCAAAACACATTTTATGCCAAGTTCCTGTTGCTCAGGGAGAGAGAAGAAAAAAAGAAAAAAAAGGAATTGACATAAATCTGTTAAATGAGAATACTCTGCAGGTTTTTTTTTTGGGGGGGGAAGTACAGAGTGTTGATTTCCCAAGTCCTATGGAAGTCAGTTTCTGAGGTGCTGTCCTGATCTGTCCTTATTTCACATTCCTGGCCTAGCTTCAAAATGCAGAATCAAAGTTATGAGTTGGAAGGGACTTTGGAGGCCATCTAGTCTAATGCCCTCCTTTTCCAGGTGAGAAAACTTTTTCATAGAGGTTTCATAGACTTTCTTTAAGGTCACATAGTAAGTAGCATATCAGGCACTCAAACACAGGTCCACCGATGCCAATACAGGTATAGGATTCTTTTCATTCTACCACACTCCCTCTTGCTGGTCAGTTTTCTTCCAATTTCTCCAGGCTTCTGTTTCAGAAGGTACATTTTTTTTAATTGCATGAAGTTGGAAAAGTATCTGGGTTTCTGATGGTCCACTCACTTGAAGAGTATTTTTATAAACATCACTTTTTCTAACCTTAAGACCTTAAGATTACCTATCCATCCATCTGATGTGGATACAAAAGTGCCCTAATGGTTAATATTAAGGGTTGCTTGTGAGGCTCTCCTGAGCCTGGGAGCATCCTAAAGTCTCTTCCCTTATCTTGAAATGCCATAAAACTTCCCTCTGATCCTGGACCATGGAATTCATTTTCTTCCCCTATCCTGTATCTCCCCTGTCTCCCTTATCTTGTGTTATCCATCTTCCTCATCCTGTCCCTTAACCTCCAACCCCTACTGGACACCCTAAAATCACACCACCATCCTACAGGTTGTGTAGCTTTCTGTGTATATAAGTCTAGTCCTTTTCCTATATCAGTACCTTTGTTTAGCTCCTTTCTAAGTCTCAGGTCCATATGCTTTTGTATCAATAAAACTCCCATTGGCTAAAGAGAAGGTCTAAGTGAATTCTTTCAAAAATATGAACTAGCTCCCCCCTCCAACTCTGACCTCAGCACATCCATCCATCCATCCATCCATCCATCCATCCATCCATCCATCCATTCATCCATCCCCTTCCATCCCTCCATCCATCTAACCATCCATCCACCCATCTATCCACTATTAAATCTCTACTATGTGCAAAACACTGTTGAGACTTAGTTCATGCCCTCATGGAGCTGAGGATACAATATAAGAGACTTACAAAAATAGCTATAATTCAAATTAAAATAGTACAAATCCATAAAATAAGCACAAACAAGATGCTGTGAATTCAAATGAGGGAGAAACCACAATCAGTTTAGAGATCAGAGATTTTATGGAAGAGTTATCATTTGTACTAGACCTTTAAGGGTGTTTAGAATTTCAGGAGACTGGATTGGGTCAGTAGAGAACTTTCTAGACAAAAAAGCCTGAAGAACTCTGCAGAGTAATCAAAGTATAAAGCACATTCAGGGGTGGGAAATAATTTAGTTAGGTTGGAGTACATGAAGGGAAATATAAAATAAAGCTTGATAAGATAGACTGGAGTTAGATTGTGCACAATTTAAAATGTCAGAGGAATCAGTAGGCGATGGGGAGCCATTGAAGGTTTTTCAGGCACTGGAGTGAAGTGATTAGAGTTGTGCACTAGAAAGATAAATTTGGCAGTCTTACATAGAATGGATTCTGGCAGGAGAAAGTGGGAGGCAGGAAGATGAATTAAAAAGCTATTACAATAGTCCAGGTAGGAGATAATGAGGACCTGAATTAGGATGGTGGCAGTGGGAATGAATGAATGCAGGGGAGAGAACGGAGAGATATTATAGAGAGAATTGCCAGAATTTAGCAACTAATTAGCTCTGGGGGAGGGAGGGTGAAGAAGAGGAAAGATTGAAAGATGATTTAGAGCATGGATAACTTGAAGGATAATGGTACCATTTATAAAAACAGGTACATTAGGAAGAAGAACAAGTGTTGGAGGAAAGATGAGTTTGATCTACACATAATATCATAGCATTAGAGGTGGAAAGGAGCTCAGGGAGCATTTAGTCCAAACTTCTCATTTTACAGATAAGGGAAATGAGATCCAGGGAAATTAAGTGATTTGCCCAAGATCATACAGGGATTATTAAAGGTTACATTTGAACCCAGGTCCTCTGACTCCAGAATCAGTGTTGTTGTTTTTTTGCACTGTCCTACATTCAGACTCCGGTGTAACATAGGGATAGGGATAAGGGGCTGTATATCTGCAATTTCATCGGTAAAGGGAATTCCCAGTAAGGAAATTTCCTATACTCATATAGTTTGGTACCTTGTCTGCGATTTATAGTCTTAGCTTCCTAGAGCACTGAGAGGTAATACACAGGAGGAATTGGAAGCTCAGGGCAGAGACTGGGACCAGACACATAGAAAGAGTTGCAGCTGTATGAAGAAAAAGAAAAGGTGAAGAGAAAAAAGATGTCCAAGAACAGAACCTTGGGGAATGCTTGTGTTAAGGCAGCAGAAAGAGGAAAAGGAATCAGTGAAGGAAACTCTTGATCTAAAGCTGTGTCATTTCTCCCTCCCCCTTGACATTAATCCCAACACCCGTGTGTGTGCATATGCATACATGCACATGCATGCAAACACACATGTTAATGAAGTCACTGGATTACGGTATTCAATTTTGCCTCCTAACAAATCTATTCCGTTTTTCAGATTGGTCAAGGGATATAGCAGTGACAGCAAAACCAAGCCTGGCCAGATGGAGGATGAATGATGTTATCTTAAAGCTTTTCTTAGTTAGGAGTCAGTAATAATTTGAAATCAAACTTGGCATACTCTTTTGGCATGCAGATGACGCCAGAAGGTTTACATATTATAATTTCGGCATATGAATACATGTACGACTCTTACACCGGATGTTTACTGAGGAAATAAAATGAAACACATTGGTTTTACACCTCCAAGTCAGGCTTTGTGAAGAGGTGGGAAGGTTCTTGATCTTTCCCCAGCCCACAAGTTGAGGCCTCTTTAGTGAGAAAGAAGTTTGAAACAGTTTTTAGCTAGGTTGTGCTATTAGGAAAGGGGGATGCATAGGAACAGAGGTCATAAGAAAGAGAAAGGGGAAAGCTGAGAGGCAGATTAAAGGAGGTTGTACGTGAGGCAGCTAGGTGGAACAGTGGAGAGAATGCTGGGCTTGGAGTTAGGAAGACTCCAATTAAAATCCACTCCTAGACACTAGCTCTGTGAACCCTGGGCAAGTCAATTTATCTCTGTCTGCCTCAGTTTCCTCACCTGACAAATGGAGATAATAAGAACACCTATCTCTCAGGGTTGCTGTGAGGTTCAAATGTAATAATATTTGGAAAGTCCTCGGCATAGTGCTTGGCACATAGACATTTGATAAATGCTTATTTCCTTCCTTCTTCCCAAAGAGAGGAGAGAAGTATATACTGAGATTCTCTTTGTATGTCAATGCTCATGGAAGTTTAGTATTTTACTGGTGCTTTAATTTAAGCAAATCAACAAGGAGTCACTTGTTTTAAAAAACTGTTCTGTCCCTATTAGGATCATGGGTCTGGAGCTGGAAGGGACTCACTATCTACTGAGTACATCTTAATTTTATTGAAGAGGAAACTCAGGCCCAGAGGGATTTAAGTGACTTTCCCAAAGTTATACAGGTAGCAAGTGGTAAAGCTGAGACCATCTCCTGGCACTTTAAGTGCAGCACTCTTTCCATTGTATCAAGAGAATCCTCTGGGGCTGATCCTAGAGTTTACTCATGTAGCCTGTCCAGTCCCCTTCCCAATCATGTCCAAGGTACACTTAGGTCCACATCTACAATTCATGAGCCCCCAGTGGTGTTTCATTTTGTTTCTGTTCAGACCAAGTATAAAACACATTAAAATATTTAATCTAATTTATCCAATCTAATTAAAAGCTAAGTATTTAATCTAATTAAGAAGGCATTACCATAAATGGTTAAAGCAAGTGGCACCTATTTCTAAGATGGTTTCTCCTTACCCATTTCTCAAGGGAGATAGTTCGAGTTTAACTGCTCCTCCCATGTTACATTAGGAACAACATATAAATTACTTTTAGCAGTAGCACTGGGTGTGCTGGGTCTTCAACAAGCAACTCAGCCAGACAGAATGAAGAACAATAGTCGTGAGCCCAGCCCCCCATGCTGATTTCTTTTCCTCGGGCCCCATGCCTCTTTGCTGCAGTCTGCTCTGGCCATCTGCCTCTACTATTCACGCTGGAGTATGGTTGCTGTCTGCTCCACACAGCACTAGGTTAAGGAACAATGGGCACCTCTCCCCGTTGTCGCCCTAGCTTCGTTCTTTCCCCCTTTTGCCTCCTGTTACAGTTTTTTTCTTTTTTACCATTTTTCTTCCAGCTCAGCTGTCATGCAGGGTTTTCTGAATACCACATATAACCTCATCACTTTTGTACTTCATTTTATTTCTGTCAACCAAATTGAACCTCTTGATCGGAAGAAACAAATCTCTCTTTTCACATCAGGACCACTGCCATTCACTTGCCATATGATCAGGTCCCATATACTGAATCACTTTCATATTTCTTATGTCAATCTTTCAAATGCCTAAATAATGTTTATTCTGGTGTTTCTCTGAACTTCTGCTGACCACAATTATGTATATGTGGTTTTTCCAGGATGGAGCTACCAGAATCTTGGGAGAAAGGGATCATCACCTCCCTGCTCTATGACGTGATGTCTCATGGTCCTACATTACACTGGTCTTTTTTTTTATTGCCATATCACATTGCAAACTCACATTTAATTTTCTGTCAACCATTGCCCCAAGGTCGCTTTCATCATAACTGCTTTCTCTTTTGCAGAATATTGATGGGTCAGATAACATCTCTGTGCTGATGCAGTTTATATTTCTTCTAAGCTAAATATCATTTTGATGGATACTGCCTATATTTATAATCTCTTTGAGTCAATCATTTCTTGAATTGGTACAAAGTAGAAGAAGTTTTGTTAGGATACATAAGAGCCCATGATCTCTCTGGTGAATCTGAGTCAGAAGACGGATGATGGGGAGCAGGGGAGGGTGGGAGAGCAGATGTGGCCCACGACCACATTTATGTAGCTACAATAAAATGACAAAATTTTGTGGGAAACAGGTTGAGGCAGACAAAGAGTCAGCTTCTCTGCCAATACTATCCGTATTTTTCCTCCTGATTCAAAGTTGACTTATTGGCTAGAATATCTATTCTTATAACCAATTTCACACTTCATCTTCAACTCCCTGGATTTTCAAGCTCTCCATAAACCCTGGTAGCAGGTACTATATCTGGCCTTTTGGTTTAGGCCTTCTTGAATCCTGTTTCAGTTCATTAGTTCATAAGCATTTATGAAGCACTTACTACATGTTAGGTACTAAGCCCAGAGATTCAAAGACAGGCCAAAAATTTTGTGGGGAACCAAGAGGCAATGGTGAAGAGGAAAAGATAATTTTGCATAAGAAAAACAGGCATGTAAAGGCATGAAGACAAGAGGTAAAACATGTATGAGGAAGAGAAAGGCCAGTATGGCCAGACTGTAGACCATGCTGAGGTAGGGAATGTGCAAGGAGACTGGAAAGGGAGGAAAAGACCAGATTGTGAAGAGCTTGACATTCCACAGAACTTTTTTTTGGCAAAGATACTGGAGTGTTGTGCAATTTCCTTTTCTAGCTCATTTTATAAAAGAGGAAACTGAGTCAAGCAAGGTTAAGTGATTTGCCCAGGGTCACACAGCTAGTACAAGTCTGAGGCCAGGTCTGAAGTCTGATGAATTTTCCTGACTCCAGGCCTGGCACTCTATCCACTGGGCTACCTCACTGCCTAACCTATGCTTAAAGGAAAATCATTTTGGCAGCTGAATGAAGGTTAGAAAGGAGAGACTTGAGGTCAGGAGACCAATTAGACCTATTCTAATAGTCTAGGCAGGAGGAGATTAAGGTCTCAACTACAGTGGTAGCTGTTTGAGTAAAGAGAAGAGTGAGACATGTGAAAGTGGAAATGATAAGATTCAGAATTCATCTTTTTCTCCAGGAGACTCTTCCTCTACCAAAGAGATGCTTGCCCTAAACAAGAACACATACATAACTCACCCTAAATAGGATAGGACAATAAGTCATCTAGTTTACCCTTATAATTCAGAAGTTATTATTTCCTCAGAGCTCACCCCTCACCTCCTCCAAAACAAAACAACAACAAACAAACAAAACCCAAACCCAGGTATCCAAAGGCTTATCACAGAAGAAAGAAATGGAACTCAATTTCTTTGTACTTCTAAATCAGTTTTTATGAAGAAGCACAATGCTAACTCTGTAAGTGATTATTGCTTGGAACTGTCTCAGCTAGGATGTGTGATTGGGAAAGGGGTGGCATCATTAAATGGCAATTAGTAAATAAATACCCTAATGCATAAGTGTAATAGAAAAGGGAGGGTCCCAATGAGTTCAAATAATGAATCCCATGAAGTGGACACATTATTTGAATTTTCATTGAATATTTCCATTGGGCTGCAATGAATTGCCTTGTTTTACATATAATTATAACTCTGATTAGTGTGAATTCAAATAGCCCATTTACTTCACAGGATTCATTATTTGAACTAATCAGGACCTGACTATTATAGAGATTCAAAGGACTTGGCAACTGATTAGATTTGGGAGGTAAAGTTGAGGATAGAAAAATGACTCAAAAGTTGGATGACTTGTAAGGATGGTGCTTCTTTTCATAGAAATAAGAAAGTCAGAAAACCCACGTTGTTTTAAGTTCCACCAGAGCACGGAAAACAGCTAAGGCTATAAATAATGACTAATTCTATAGTAGAATGATATTGAATGTAGGACCCTGAGGAACCCTCTGGAAATGTGTCTAGATCAAAAGCAGAACTTGACTGGGGGCAGAGCCAAGATGGCAGAGTAGAAGCAGAATCTTCCGTGGCTCCGGCTTCCGCCTTCTGCAATCCATGTAAAAAGGGGACTGTAAACAAACTTTGGAGCTGCAGAACCCACAAAATGACACAGAGAAGTTAACCTCCCAGTGAGGACAGCCCGGTAGGCTGGCAGGAATCCAGCGCAGCGCTCTGGGAGCCGAGCCCAGCACCATGCCAAGGCTTTAGCCCCAGGGAGGGCCTGACCAGCCACAGCCTGAGGGATTCCAGAACAGCAGCAGCAGTGGCAGTTTCCAGATTTATCAACACATAGATGCAAAGGACAAGGTGAGAGGCCAGTGCAGTCTGGACTTTGGGACCGGTAAGTGGGAGTGCGAGGCTTTTGCCCCCTAGGGCGAGAAGCTGCTGAGGCGGTGGCACAGCCAGCCAGTGCCATGTGGCGGCTTCAGCTCCTGGCCTGCAGAGTGTAGGGGGACCAAGCACCAGTCTGAGGGGTAATCGCTCTTGCTTTAACCTGCTTGGATCTGGATTGCAGTCTAGGGTGGAGGTCCTGGGGTGTGTGTCCAGCCTGCCAGAGAGTGTGGAGACCTCAGAGAGGGCATCCATCTACCTCCGGCAGCTGAGCAAACCCCAGCGTTTGGGACAAAAGCTCCCCTGTCTGGTGGCAGAGTCCTTCTGTGGCAAAAAGCCCAAAAGTCAAGTAATTGAGTGGCCAAATGAGCAGGCAAAAGAAACAAAGCAGACAGAAGATTCCAACATTACACTCCTATTTTGGGGACAAGAGGGAGCAAGGCATGGAACAGGAGGAAAACAGTGAAGTCAGAACTCCTGCACCAAAAGCTTCAAAGGAAAATATGAGCTGGTTACAGGCCATAGAGGACCTTAAGAAGCAGAGGAAAAATTGGGAAGAGAAATGAGAACAATGCAAGAAAATTATGAAATGAGAGTCAACAGCCTGACTGAGGAAAATAATACCTTAAAAAACAGACTGACTCAAATGGCAAAGGAGGCTCAAAAAGGCAATGAGGAGAAGAATGCCTTAAAAAGCCGAACTTGACAGATGGAAAAAGAATCTCAAAAGCTCAATGAGGAGAATCATTGCTTCAGAATTAGATTGGAGCAAATGGAAGCTAATGACTTTATGAGAAATCAAGATGATGTTAAACAGATCCAAACAAATGAAAGAATAGAAGGCAATGTGAAATATCTCATGGGAAAAACCACTGACCTGGAAAATAGATCCAGGAGAGATCATTTAAAAATTATTGCACCACCTGAAAGCCATGACCAAAGTAAGAATCTAGAAATCATCCTCCAGGAAGTTCTCAAAGAAAACTGGCCTGATGTTTTAGTACCAGAGGGCAAAAGAGAGGTTGAAAGAATCCACCGATCACCTCCTGAAAAAGATCCCAAAAAGAAAACTCCTAGGAATATTATAGCCAGGTTCCAGAATTCCCAGATTAAGGAGAGAATATTACAAGCAGCCAGGAAGAAACAATTTGAATATTGTGGAAACACAATCAGGATAACCCAGGATCTGGCAGCTTCTACACTGAGGGATCGAAGGGCCTGGAATGTGATATTCCGGAGGTCAAGGGAGCTGGGATTAAAACCAAGAGTCACCTACCCAGCAAAACTGAGTATCATGTTTCAGGGGAAAATATGGTCATTCAGTGGAATACAGGACTTTAAAGCATTCTTGCTGAAAAAAACCAGAGTTGAATAGAAAATTTGACATTCAGATACAAGAAGCAAGAGAAGCATTAGAAGGTAAACAGGGAAAAGAAATCATAAGGAACTTATGAAAGTTGAACTATTAACATTCCTACATGGAAAAACAATAATTCTAACTTATGAAACTTTTCTCAGTAGTTGAAGGGAATAGAAATATATATGTCTATATATATATAAGGGCATATGAATACATATTTGAATGTGTGTGTATATGTTTACAGGTATACATAGATAGAGGGCACAGGACCAATTTAACAGGAAGGGATGATACTTAAAAGGTGAAATTAAGAGGTGAGAGGAATATAATGAGAGGAGATGGGGAGAGACAGATTGGGGTAAACTATCTCATACAGAAGAGGCAAGGGAAAATGGTTACAATGGAGGGAGAGAATAGGAAGGCAAAAGGGAATGGGTTGACCTTATTCCCATTGAATCTGGCTTGAGGAAGGAGTGAAATACTCACTAAATAGTGTATCTCACCCTCCAGGAGAGTGGGGCGGGGAAGGGGATGAAAGGGGGGATGATGGAAGGGAGGGCAGGCTGCGGGGGAGGGAAGTTGGAAGCACCCACTTTTGAAAAGGGACAGGATCAAAGTAGAGAATAGAACAAGTGGGAGGTGGGATAGGAGGGAGGGAAATATAGTCAGTCTTTTACAGTGTATCTACTATGTTATTGTTTTGCATTAGCCACACATGTACAACCTATACTGAACTGCTTATCTTCCCAGTAAGGGTGGGTAACAAGGGAGGAAGGGAATGAATCTGGAATTGAAAGTTTTAAAATCAAATATTCAAATATATATGTATATAAAAATAAGTTACAAATTGGACACATTAATACAAACATGAGCTAATTAAGACAGAATAGAATATGACCATCATTCCCTCAATAACTGTAGTTCTGTTAATAATGCCTATTATCTACCACATGAGCACTTTTGATTGCCACATCATGTTACTGACTCTTTGGACTTGCAGATCATAAAACCCTAAAATTTCTCATATAAAAAAAAAGAACTTGACTGAATTTGTATCTGTTACCATCCAAATGAAGCACAAAAGCAAACTGTTTGCTTATGAGGCTGGTTCCTCAGTGACACTGCATTAGCCGATTACTGCTGGGTTAAGCCATTAAGAGACAGAAATCCACTCAAAAGAGGGAGCCGAGAGGAATTTACAGGTTAGGCAGGCAGCCAGTAAAAATCCTTCCACTCCTTTGGTTTGGTTCCTTTTTCATAATACAGAGGGAAAATACCAATAGGTCCCATTGGAGAACTCCAGAGATAACAACTGAGTACTAAGATATAACTTGAATTAAACTTTGTGTTGCTTTATAATGAAAAAAAGGTGAATTAGACATATTTAAACCACCAAAAGACACTTCCCCCAGTTACCTGGCTCCTTTCAACATTGAAAACCCAGATGCTTGAATTTACCCCAGGAGTTGGGCACTCCGCCCAATATGAGGGGGTACCCAAGGATAATTCCAATCTCTGTTGTTTGAAGAATGTTACTACATTTATCTTTCAACTCTGCCCCTATGTGGATAGAAGATGCTCACTTTCCCATTTTAGGGAGTGTGGTGTATAGGGATTTGTCTAATCAGAATCTTGGTTTAAGCTGCTATACAATGGGAAACTCCAGTGTCCTATCTGCTATTTAGTAAAATCCCTAGTGCTTCCCTATTACAAGGTCAAATATAAAATTTTCTGTTTGGCATTTAAAGCCCTTCAAAATCTGGCCCCTTATACCATCTCAATTTTCTTATACTAATACAAATTCTGATTAAGTTAGGGCCTTCCTCACTAGTGAATGGAATTCTGAGGTTCTGAGACCTTAATAATAATTGTAAAGGAAAGAAAAGAATGTACTTGGAAGTGCACTCATTTTTCAGTCATCCTATCTCTCTCCATACATTGTGATGCTAGGAGATACAGTGGATAGAGCACTGAACTTGGAGTCATGAAGACCTGAGTTCAAATCTAGTCTCACAGACATACTAGTTGTATGACTTTGAGTAAGTCAACTAATCTCTATTTGTTTCAGTTTCTTCAACTGTAAAATGGGTATAATAATAGCACCTGTCTCTCAGGTTTGTTGTAAGGATCAAATGAAGTAGTATATTTAAAGCATTGAAAACAGTGACTGACACATAATAGGCACTTTATAAATGCTGGTTTTTCTTCTTCTTAATTTAAACTGTATCTGTGTTTCTCATATAACTTTGTCAGGTATACGATTGAAATCAGATTATTAATGCTTCTTTGAGTTGTCATTTCAGTCTGCTAGCCTCTCTTGTTTTAGAAGTCTAATTTTTTTTAAATTTGGAAAACTGATTGTCATTTTCCTAACTTTGCTTCTTTTATCCAAAGTATTCAAAGGAAACGATCTTTTGTATATACTATTAAAATAGCCAACTCTATCATCTCTATCAACAGAACAAGAATATATGAATATGATCCATGTCACCTTGACCCTAATTTTAGTTGAGAACTTCAACTGCCTCTAACTCTCAACCTTATACCTGACTTGTTAGCAAGGAGCAAAATTCCTTCTTGTTTCAGTATATTTTCTCTGAACCCCTCTCAACAGTTCCTGGATTGTTATGATGGCCTCCTAATTGATCTCCTAACTTCTAATCTCTTCTGCTTTCCATTATATCTTTCACATTCCTGTAAGAAAAATGATTATTACTCTCTTTTATTTAATAACTAATTATTGTCTCAAACTTTTTTTTAAGCAATTGGGGTTAAGTAACTTGCTCGAAGTTACATGGCCAGTTGTGTGTGTGTGTGAGAGAGAGAGAGCTAGGAGGGAGAGTGTCAGGAAATATATTAAGATGAGGGTAAGTTTGGGAGCTCGAGAAGGCAGCAGCTCCAGGTAAAAGTGATACAAATATGAAAAAAGGCTAAGGCATCAAGTCCAGGGGGATGACTTCTTTTCTCCAAGGGTCTAGGGAGAGACAATATATTGTAGGAAGAGCCCTGGATTTGGAGTCAGGAGGAGCTGGGTAAATCCCTCCTTTGACTTTTAATGATTGTCTAACTCAGGCAAATCACATTAATCTCTTTTGGTACTCTGTTTCCTCATTTGTAAACAAGGAGTATGGCTTTGATAAACTTTAAGGTTACTTCTTGCTTTAAATCTATGATCCAGTAATTTCTTATCTTAATGCTCTCTCTATTTAAGTCAAATGAAATTTATTGGATTCCTAGGCTACATGTATAAATCATGATAATTTGCCATTCAAATAGTTGTGTGGGTTGTTGTTTTGGGGGAAAACAAGGTGAAGATGGATATGACATACATTAGTTTGCAATATATGTTATAAGCAGGCTAAGAGAGACCCACTGGCTCAGCAGATAGAAGACTGGCATTCAAATCAGGAAAATCCAAGACCTGCTTCTGATTTATACTAGTTGTGTGATCCTGGGCAAGTCACTATACTTCTCAGAGCTTCAGTCAACCCTCTAAGAGAATGCCATAGATGAACTGATATTCTCAGTGCAGCATCTGGTGCACAGTGTGAGAGGCATCTAATGAATCCTTCTTGCCTTGCCTTGCCAATCTACAAAAGCATTTCCCACAATGGGAGTTCCAGAGATCTTTACATTGACAAAAGCACAAGTCTGTATGGGAGAAAAAGTCTAAGTAACTGTCATAAAAATTGTTGTCATCAGTAACCTGCCCAAATCTAAATGCATAAAATTTAAAAGCATGACTACATATTTGTTCACAATTTGTGTGAAGAGCAAACAAATAAATGTAATATATTCATGTATGAAAATATGAATATAATTTTAACTCGTTGAAGTAATGATGAAAATTATGTTTCTCATCATTTGGATTATAAGCAGATCAAAACACATTTTTTTCCTATTTAATTCCAACCTTACTCCTCTTCCCTTCATTGTTCACAGCTCTCAGGTAGGTATGAGAACTTTAAGATTCTTTTTTCCCTTTTCCTTAAAAAATCATTTTGTTCTCATTGCCCAGGAGAGGTGAAACATGTGTGAAACTAGATCTTCTCTCCATTTGTTTTTAGTAACATTACTGCATATGAATATACCCAGTTGTTTTACATGTGTAAAAAGCTTCCTTTTAAATATCTTAATTCAGCACACCAAGCCCTCTAAGCAAAGAAAGTGAAGTGTGGGTTTTATGCCAATTCATTCTAACTAAATTTTTTTTGGGGGGGGAAGGAAGGGGAGACAAAGGGGGTTAAGTGACTTGCCCAGGGTCACACAGCTAGTACATGTCTGAGACCAGTCCTCAACTTTAGGGATGGTGCTCCATCCACCAGGCCACCTATCTGCCCTCATTCTAGCTAAATTTGATTCTACACTCAACTATTACTGAGGGACTTGTAAACAGAGGAGTCAGGTCCTCACTATTTCCCTCTCTCCCAGCTGACTGCCTCTTGGATATGACCTTCAACAGAAGGTGGACTGAAGAAAGAGAGACAGAGACAGAGACAGAGACAGAGACAGAGACATACACACAAAGACAGAGATAGAGGGAGACAGAGAGATGGACGGAAAGAGACAGAGAAAGAGAGAGACAGATGCTACTATAGTCCTGAGAGGAAATTTGCCTGCAGAAGTTTACAAGCCATTATATCTTTGGGTACAACACCTGTGATATGCCATTATAAATTAACATTAGCAAGTTAGGCAAAAAACACTTATTGAATCTAGCTATGTACACAGCATATTATTAAGTACTTTGGGTTATACAAAAGAAGATTCCTGCTGGAGTTCACAATCTAAGGAAAGAGTCCTTAATCTGAGGTCCATTGAAAGAATTCAAGGGTGGGATGTCAATTAATTTATTTAAAATATTTTAATAACTGTATTTCAACATAATTTATTTCCTTTGTAACTTTATATATTTTACTTTAGGCATTTAAAAACATTTTTCTTAGAAGTAGCTATACCAAATTGCCAAAGTACTCCATGATATGAAAAAGGTTAAGAACCCCTGATCTAAGGAAGGAGACAATTCCAAAACAAACTGAATAATAAGCATAAATTCAAGCGACATAAAGAAGTGCATATGGCAGGCTCCTGCTACAGAAAGTCATATTAAGGGTGAGTCATCAGACAAATAAGAAGAATGAAGGAGAATCACAATTCCTGGACTGTTATGTGAAATTTGCTGTATTTTGAGGGTGCCCCATTTTGTCAAAAACATCTCCCCTTGAATCTGGCCAGATGCATAAAATTTCATGAGACTCTGTGTGTGTGTGTGTGTGTGTGTGTGTGTGTGTGTGTGTGTAAGTGGGGGAGGGAGGGTAGAGAGTGACAGCTGGGATTATTCCTAAATAAAAACTTAAACAAACCATAGTTGTAGCACAGAGCTTCCTAAGAGTCTTTGTTACAGTACAAATAGATGTATTAAGGGGGTATTAAGCCATTATCAGTCAAGAACACTTAATATTTGTAGGTCAATTTATTGGTTGCTTATCAAGGAGCCAAGCAGGACTGTCAAACTTTGATGGTGAAGTGGTATGGGGATGATTTGGAACAGAGGTAGGGAACCTGTGGCTTTGAGGCCACATGTGACTCCCTAGGTCCTCAAGTGTGGCCCTGTGAAGTATGAATTCAGGGAAAGGGCCACACTTGAGGACCTAGGGAGTCACATGTGGTCTCAAGGCTGCAGGTTCCTCATCCCTGATTCTGGAGTATGGGATATGGACTTCCTTGTTAGACCAAGTCTTATAGGGGCAGCCAGGGAATGAAACAAGGGCACTGGAATCTGGGGGATATGGAAAGTAGAGTTGAAGTGGAGGAGAGAAGTGGTCTCCTGACTTCAACTTATTTTGCAATTTTGTTAAGGGAGGTAGCAACTGCAAGGACCGAAGGTACTTTAGGAAAGTGAATTTTGAGGTGACATTTTATAATTTCAGAGCTCAAAATAGTCTTTTAAAATGTGTATTTGCAAACTGTGGCCCCAGCAGTAAAATCTGGTGGAACCCATGCAGACAGAATAAAATACATTCAGCTGTGATGTTTAAATTGTTGACTTCATACTTGAGAATCCTTTATGATCTCATTGCATTGTACTTTGAAGCCTATTGCTCAGCCTGCTTGGATTTTCCTATCCCTTCTTTAATCTAGTACCTCTTTAAAAGCCATATGTAGCAGTTCCGGGGCACTGAAAAGCTCAAACCCAAGCAATAAAATTGCATTAGTAAAACCTGATTGGGCTAAACTAGAAGTATGCTGGCAGAGATCAAACGAATCATTGCTGTTCAGTGAAAAGGAAATGTTCTTGGCACCCCAATTAACTTCAGTAGCACTTAAGGACAAATGACAGTACTTTGTAGAGCATGAAGTCTTGTGTAAGCAGCACAGTAAATGTTGAGTGTAATTGCCTCCCATTAAGAGGAAGTGGTGAGGTTGACTACAGAGCCTGGCCTCGCTCAGGGGAAGTGACCGATACAATTCCCAACTTAAAGTCCCATCTTGGGCTTACCTCTGAATCACTGTGTGAACACTGGGGACCACTGCTAAAGCTCTCTGTGCTACATTCTCCCTGCCTTCTCTACGGCTGCCTCTAAATCCATAAGATAGAGAAAATAGGAATGGGCGTTCTAAAAATGAATAGCCAACAAAAATGACTGACACTATTTCACAAATTAGGTAGTGGATCAAATGTTAGGCTTTAAGAGGTAGGTAGGAAGGCCTGGATTTAAATCCCATCTCTGCCACTTGCTACTTAGACAAGTCCATTTTTTAAATAGGTATAACTTTACATGGAATACTTTTCTCACAGGGCTGATTGATGTGAGGTTTACAAAAGGTCATCATGTAATAAAAAACAAATTTCAGGAGTTATTAACCAGTAGAATATGAAGGCATTGTTTTATTTTTCTCTTTGTACTTCCAGGCCTGGGTCAGTATTCAACAGATAGTAAGCGCTTAATAAATGCAAGCTGAATTAAATCGAATATCTTAAAAGATTGGCTATGTGAGGATCCATTGTGTTGCCTGTTATCTGGCCATGACCTTCATCTTCCACCCACAGGAAACTAATAGGTAAGCTTTAGTCTCATGTTGACCAGAACAAGGCCTTAATGTCAGTTCTGTCAACATATATCACTTTGCCCCACTTCTCAGTTCCTCTTTATACACTGTCTTCTCTCTATTTGAATGTAAGATCCTTGAGGGATAACCCCAGTGCTTATCACAGTGCCTAGCCATATACTAGGACAGAATGCTTAATCAATGCTCGATCTAGTAATGAACCAAACATGCAATCTGAGGGACTGTGGTGGAAAACGAGAAAGTGAAGTTCATGCTCAGTGGCCAGCCCTTGTCCCTTGATGATTATGGTTTTCGTTGGCTGAATGCAAGATCTTAAATACTCTTCCACACTGTGGTTCCTGATGTATTCAGGTTTCTTAAAACAGTAAAGACCTTACTACCAATATGTCAGGAGTCAAGAGAAAGTAGACATTACATAGAGAGAGCATACAATCCAAGTGCTAGATGGGACCTCAAAAACCATCTAATACAACCTGTGCCTGAGTAAGAATCCTCTCTACAACATACTCAGGAAAGTGGTCATTCAGCCTTTACCTTCTTAGGCAGCTCATACTACTTCTGGACAGCTCTAAGAATTAGGAAAATTTTCCACACATTCCATTGAAATTTGCCTCTATGGAACTCCCATTCATTACCCCTCATATTTTGCCCTATGGGGTCATTCAGAACAAGTGGAATCCTTTCCAATGCCAATCCTTTGCATAGGTCAGACACGTAAAAAAAGCTCTAAGTCTCAGAATTCTGTGGGACAAGCATCCTTAGCTTCTTCAAATGATCATCCTATGGCATGTTCATAAGCCTTTTCAGCACCTTTGCTGCTCTCTTTTGGATCTACTCCAATCCATTTGTCTCTATCTTTTCTGAAATGTGATGCCTAGAATTGAACATGACA
>NW_027185694.1:9466928-9475150 GCF_028583685.1 Petaurus breviceps papuanus | reverse complement strand
AGAGAGAGAGAGAGAGAGAGAGAGAGAGAGAGAGAGAGAGATCCGCTAGTGTTTGAAAAGAGTGGCAACTCTAATTTGCCACACCCTAGGGATGGTTCTAACAAAGGCCCATGTTTAGGGCCTAAAAGAAATAACAGCATTCTCAAAGAAATCAAGGAACCAACATAAAATGAAGTCATACATTCTATTCTTCCTTGTTTTTTTCCCCATGAATCTTAAGTTTGTGAAGAAAATTGAAATTAATGTATCTCAAGTTTTTAAGCTATTTGTTCAGCATTTTTTTTTCCTTTTGGTCTTTTTTTGGGGGGGGGCAGGGCAACTGGGGTTAAGTGACTTGCCCAAGGTCACACAGCTAGTAAGTGTTAAATATCTGAAGTCAGATTTGAACTCAGGTCCTCCTGACTCTATTCACTGTGCTACCTAGCTGCCCCTATTCAAAATTTCTTGTAAACCAACTTGTACTAAACCAAGTACAGGTAAGAAAATTAATATAATTTTTAAATTCTGTTTCTGAAGGCAGAACTTCACCACAGTACTGTAGGCTAGAGATTTACAAGGGTTTTTAATAGTCAGCAGCTCCAGTATTTTGTAAATAAGTATACTGAGGCACAGCGAGGTTAAGTAACTTAAGTAATTTGCCCAAGATCATATGGGTGATAGAAGAGTTGTTTCTTTGTCAATCAGCTAGATAGTGCAGTGGATAGAACACTGGGCCGAGAGTCAGGAAGGCCTGAGTTCAAATCTAGCCTCAGATACTTATTAGCTATATGATCCAGGGCAAGTCACTTAACCTCTGTTTGCCTCAGTGTCCTCATCTGTAAAATGGGGATAATAATAGCACTTATCTCCCAGGGTGGCTAAGAGGATCCAATGAGATAATTATTGTAAATCACTATGACTGGCACATAGTAAGGACTATATAAATGTTAGCCATTATCATTATTATTACTATTATCTACTAGGTATCTAATAACAAACTATTATGCATCTTCTTAGCATTTACTAAATAACAGCGTTATTTCTAGTCTCTCATACGTGTTCAACATGACTATACTACTATTAAATACTTATTGAACATTGCCAAGTCGGAATATTATGAAATACAGAATTAGGCAGGGAAATCAATCAATGAACAAGAATATAAGCATGGGGAAAGTTGAGTATAAACCTAAAGGAAATGAAATAGACTTAAATGTCAAATTAAGTTTCTAATGAATGTAGCTATTTATACAGCTTTGGATAATTCGGGTCCCTCCTCGGTCCATTCCTATGAAGTCTAAGTCCTATTACTTTTCATACCCCATGTATATGTTCGAGTCAGAGATCCATCAGGCATCAACTTTTAGTACATTTCTTGGGGGTGGGAAATAACCCACTACACCCAAAAACCACTGCCAAGTGGCTTGGCATCATGGGAATTTGTCTGGCTTTATATTTTTGGTGGAAGTTGTCTAAACTTACATGGTTGAACCTGATCATATTTTTAATCCATTGCATCTGGAGGTGTTTCTAAGAGAGTGGAAATATTCCATGTTGCCTTAGGGACTTCCCTAATTGAACCCAACTGCCAGAAACAGTTTTAAAAGGTGAGAGAGTAGAGTAGCAAACAATGTGACCCACTTCAGAGAACAAGTAGGCTATGTTTTTTACAATCTGAAACCTACAGTTGACTGTGGAAGTCTGATGGATGTGTTTTCTGGACTCCAGGAGGTGTTAATAACTGTGGTGGGGCCTACAGGTAAGATGAAACAGGTTGCAACCCAGAGAAAAGGGGAAAGAGGCTGCTGACCTCATTTAAAGCAAGGCTACCACCCCATAGTAACCAAGGGTTACAATCTGTATCTGAGTCAGCAGGATTTCATTCTCTCCGGTAATAAATAAGAAAGACCTTTCACTTCCTGCAGTTTCAGGTTGACAGGCTGTTGTCATGGCAACCAGGAAAGGGAGCCAAGGAACAGTGACCTCCGAGAAAACAGGTTGCTAAAGTTATTATATGAATTCCAACAGGAACTGTTACTCTGCCAAAGGAAATGTAAAAAAAAAAAAAAAGAATTTGGAATGAGATATGCCACTGGCCTGAATTACAATGATTTCAATTTACACTGCCTCTGTAAAGCCAATTTCATCAACCCTGCATGTCAAATCACAAATGTTCTTTGGGTTGAAGGACAAGATAACATGGGTTAATGCCATGGACAAACAGTAGGGAGAAATAAGGGGTTGGATTAGAGATGAGATGGTCTCTGAGGTCCCTTCCAGTCCTAGACCCGTGATCTATGAGACAAGAAATGAGAGACCATGTTTTTCACTTGCAGTCAGTAAATCACTCTGGTGTATGTTTTACTTTATGAAAGAGTTGTAAAATGGAAAGGGAAAAGTCTCCTAAATGCCTTACTCTTTGATGCTTCTTTCATATTTGTATGCTGGAAGCTGGATCACTACTGGACTCAAGCAGCATATGAGGACCCTAGGGTGACTATAGTTACTATTGTGTTGCTAATATAACTAGGATGTGTATAGAATTAAAGATAGGATTTTTAGAACTGGAAATGTCTTTAGAGATCATATATTAGAACACCCTCATATAGACAGAAAATAAAGTTTACCCTTCCTCACCCGTCAACAGCTGAAGTGTGCCTAACATTACTCACAAAGTAAATGATAAAGCCAAGATCTGAATCTGTCTTATGACTCTTCCCTAATTCCCCTCTCTTCCTTGTTCTCCCCCATCAGTGATGACTATTGTCTCCCTTAGACTTCATGAAGTCTATGTTTTACAAACGCCATGCAAATATTGCAAAATGTTATACTGGTGTCATATTCTACCAGTAAACATAAGCTCCATGAGGGCAGGGGCAATATCATATACAAATTTCACTTAATTCCTTGCTTATCACTGGTCACTGGACTACAATGTATACTTACAAATACCTGTTATACCTCTATGCTGTAGTAAAGGTACTGGGAGGGAGAATTTATTACTCCAGAACTTCCCTTTTCTTTGTTAACCCCTTGTTCCATTGGTGATTTCCATCCAAAAAGGCTTGAAGTTGGGAAATGTTTGAGGAACAGAAAGTAGGTCAGTACAGCTGGATCAAAGTGTATATGGCCAGAAGTATTATGTGAGAAATACTGGAAATATAGGAAGGGACCAGATTGTGAAGGGCTTTAAATGTCAAACAAGATTTCATATTTTATCCTAGAAGTAACCAGAAGCTACTGGGGCTTAGTGAATTGGGGATGTCAGGGACAGCACAGACCTGTGCTTTAGGAAAATCACACTGGTAGCTGTGTGGATGATGGAGTGGAATGGAGAGAGACTTGAGACTGGGAAAGCAACCAGAAAGCTATTATAATAGTTAAGTCATGAGATGCTAAGTAACTGTAACAGGGTAGAGGGAAGGAGATGTATATAAGATCTACTGTGAAGGTAGAAACAACAAGACTTAATAACAGATTGGATATTAAAGGTAAACCCAAGTGACAAACTGAGAATATCAAGGTTAGAAGCCTAGGCATTTAGAATAGTAGTGCTCTCAACAACAGGAAAGTTGAGAGTTGGGGAGGAAATGGGAAAAAAAGATAATGAGTTCTTTTTTTCACATGTTGAGTTTGAGACATCTAATTTGAGATGTCCACAAGAGAGTTTGTGAAAGGAGACTGAAATTCAATAGAAAGATTAGGGCTAGATATATAGATTTGGGAATTGTATGTAGAGATGATAATCGAATTTATGGAAGCTGATGAGACAGTCAAGTGAAATGATACAGAAGAAGAGAAGCAGACCAAGGATAGAGACTTAGGGGTCACTAAGAGTTAGTGGGTGATATCTGGATAAAGATCCACCAAAGGAGATTAAGAAGGAGTAATCAGGTAAGAAGACAAACAGGAAATAATAATGCAACAAAAACCTAGAGAGGAGAGAGTGTCCAGGAGAAGACGGTCATCAAAGCATCAAAGGCTGCAAAGAGGTCAAGAAGGATGACTGAGAAAAGGCTACTAATTATGATAATTAAGATATCATTGGTAGCTTTGTGACTTCATCCAAATCATCAGGGTTGAATGAAGAGGTCAGAGAGTCCAAGTCTATGTGACCTTAATGCAAAACTAAGGCAATTATCTGAATAATTCCAGAAGAATGATATTTTTTCAAAAGCATAATCTAAATAACTGCTATAATTCTCCATGTTAGAAGTGTGGACTTTTACATTGAAAATAAGCCTTTGATATCATCTAGCCCAACATTATCATTTTATACATGAGGAAACTGAGCTTCAGATTGTTGGAGTGATATACCCAAGGTAGTCATTTCAGTTGTGTCTGACTCTTTGCAACCCCATTTGGGATTTTCTTGGTAAAGATACTAGAGTGGTTTGCCATTTACTTCTCCAGCTAACTGTACAGACAAGGAAACTGAGGCAAACAGGGTTAAGTGACTTGCCCAGGGTCACACAGCTAGTAAGTATCTGAGGTCAAATTTGAACTCAAGAAGATGAGTCTTCCTGACTCTAGTTCTGGCACTCTGTGCACTATGGAGCCACTTAGCACCCACACCCAAGGTTACAGCTAGTTAATAGCAGTGTTTGGACTGGAACCAAGATCTCCTACCTCCCAGTCTAGTTCTTCTAGTAATGTCTATACCTAGGCCTAATGCTATTTCCCTTACTTCCTCATTGTAAAAGTATTTCATATCTATATGTGCATATCCCCCAGAAATGCTTATGTACATACTATATTTTTCTTTTTGAAAATTAAGTTTTATTGACACTTTTGCTATCACAGCAGTTCTTTTCTGACACACTCCCATCTTTGTTAAAAAGAAAAATAATTTAGAAACACCTAGTGATATGGTGGTCAGTGTATGTAGCATTGCAGACCTATAATCATCCACCTCTCTCGAGAGGAAGGAGGTATATTTCATCATTTGATCTCTTGGACCAGTTAATCTGACTTGAATTGTCTTTTAGCATTACTTTGTTTTACATGATTGTAAGTAATTCTGTATGTTGTTCCCAAAAGCTCTGTTTTCTCCCCTTTTCATATCCAATGAATTTCTTGGATTTCATTGGCTTTAATGAAGCTGTCATCTATAAAAGTAATTTAATTATCTACTAACTAACTTTAACAGAAGTGAATCTCAAAACAAAGAATTTATTAAAATTTGTTCTTACTGATAATTCTTTAAGTAAAAGGCATGGTCAGGAATTTGAGTAAAAGTCCTTAATCAAGAGACCAAACAAGACATATAGATATGATATAGTAAAGTGGTTCCCATTTAGAAGTTTGTGGACCCTTTAGAGGTTCATGATAATGGTCCAAGGGATTTGGTCTAAACATTCTTTAAGGATACTATAAGCAACAAATAATTGTAAGGAATATCATGAGTAGTAGTTAAAGTTACCCTAGGCTTCGTGTCACATTTTATTTTTGCTGTTATTGTTGATAGGGATCCTCTGAACAAAAAAAGTTGAGAACCAATGATATGGTAGAAAAGGTTGGCTGTAGAGTTAGAAAACATGGGTTCAAATCTTGGCTCTGCCATTCATTCTCTCTGTGACTTTGAGTGTGTTACTTTACCTCCCAAACCTCAGTTTCCTCCTCTGAAAAATAAGATTATATTAGGTGAACTTTAAGGTATTTTCCAACTCTGATCTTCAAATATTATTATATTATATGTACATTATGACAATGCTAGGAACTCCTGGGCAAAGTACTTAAGCTCTTAAGAGAAATGATTCCCTCTCATATTAAGCCCAATTATTAAAATTGGGGAGACCCAAGCTTTTTTTTCTTCCCTATCCTATTTCCTTGTCCAATCTCTAAAGGACAGGGCTGCTGGAAGACAGAATTAATATTCTCCTCATTCTGGTTATTGCTATTCCATCCACCTAGCTCCAGCTTGGGTGGGGGATATAGATTCTTTGTATAGATTGCTCAAGGCTGGGGGTGGTTTGGTATAGGGATAGTCTCTCAAGGCCAAGAGTGAAATAATGTCACTCTGCTTCTCACTGGAGTGAGCTCTTTTCTCTTTAATTGTTAACCAATCAGAGTTGATTACCACCCTCAGGAACAACCCTCCTCCACACACATAAACTGGCCACCATGATTGTCTTTGGCCTTTGAGAGTGCCATTAACCTCCTTTTATTAAAAATGCTGGTATTATTAATAAAATTATTAATTACCCAGAAATGATGTCTCTTGAACTTTTTAAACATCATTCTCTTTTGGCTTCTTTTGATCTGTAAAATGATAGGGTTGAAGTAGATGACCTCTAAGGTTTCTTCCAGCTCTGATTATTGATCCTATAATCCTAAGTCTGTCCTAAAATCACACTTCCTTTGTAATTACTGTGGGAGGTAGAGAAGTATTATTTAATCACCCATGCAGTCAAATGAGTGCTAGGTATAAACTATTTTGTTCAAAATTGTTTTTCAGTCATCTCTGACTCTTTGCAACCCCACTTGGGATTTTCTTGGCAAATATACTAGAGTGGTTTTCCATTTCCTTCTTTAGCTCATTTTACAGATGAGGAAACTGAGGCAAACAGGGTTAAGTGACTTGTAAGAATCTGAGGCTAGATCTGAACTCTGTTCCTCCTGGCACTCTATGCACTGCACCATGTAGCTGCCCTCTACTATTTATTACCTTTCCATAATAGAGACAGTTATTCTCATTTCTTCCTGCTAACACATGAACCAGCTTTGTTTCTGGAATGAGAAGGATATGCGATTAAGAGTTTATTTTTAGGAAGGAAAATCAACATTCCATAGAGCATTCTGACAATAAATCAAACTAAGATGTAAATCAGGAAAATTTTGATTTGTTGCTTTTAAAAAACATATTTTTAAAAATTTAAGTCATTCTCAATTGGCTAGCATAATTTGGGTGAAATAGGGACAGAAATCAGCACTTTGATTTCATTGGCATAGTGAATTCCCAAGGGAGGAAACTCCCCCTACCAAAGCAGGTCAGCACCTTCTCTGAAACTTTCAATCTTAAGAAAGTTGCCTGGAGTATGGAGAAGTGAAGGGACTTGCCAAGGGTCCCATAGCCAGTAAGTGTCAGAGATGGGATGGAACTCAGGTCTTCCAGGCTCTCTTTACTCTGCTAAGCTACCCTACAGGGTAAGAAGTTTTGCAGAGTACTATAAAATATGATCTCATTTGATTCACAACTCTGGGATGTAGGTGCTATTCATATCCTCAGTTTACAGATGAGGAAATTGAGGTAGATATGGTAAAATGACTTACCCTGGATCACACAGCAAATAAATGTTAGGAACTGGATTTGAATTCGGGTCTTTCTGACTCCAGGTCAACTGCTTTATGCAATGTCCCACCTAGCTGTGTGATTTTTTTTTTTAATCAATGAGTAAAACTTCTCTTTAAAAGCCAGACAGAGGATACGTGAAAGAATAATTTGCTACCTAATTATGTTTGTTTTTTGATGTTATTACTAAAGCAATTGTTGTCTGATAACAGAAAGAGACCAATCACTGGATAACATATCCATTCAAAAGCAATATAAATTAATTCATTAAAACAGTGTGTGGTACTTACCACTATGAAATGAACTCTACTGACTTAGGGTGGCTATAATATTTTCCTAATTTGAGATGACATAGATAAAACTTCAAAACTTATTCTCACACTATGTAATACCACAATATTGAATTGCATATATATGTATGTGTGTGTGTGTATACCTACATCCTTACAAGTCCATACCTGCCTTTGAGGGTGGTCTAAATGTAATAGTATTCAAAATAAAATCATAATATTATATATTATGGTTAATATAAAATATAATCATATATTCTAAAAGCAAAGACCAGTTGTTGTTGTCTTTCTGTAGAAAATAATTCAGGAATTAAATCCAGAACTGAAAAACAAAGTGTCTGATATACATGTATATAGGATGAAAAGTGGTGATGGTACTATCCCAGTTAGAAGGAGGGAAGCCCACATATGGCAGCAAGGCTTGAGAAATCTTAGTATATATTACATGTGTACAAGTACTAATCTTGGTATATTAAAATGAAGATTTTCGAGAACTGTTTTAAGTGGGATGGATGACAAAATTATTTTCCTGAAGACCCATCAAGAATGGAGGCAAGAGTCATCCAGTGTGGGGCGGCTAGGTGGCACAGTGAATAGAGCACTGGCCCTGGAGTCAGGAGGACCTGAGTTCAAATCTGGCCTCAGACACTTAACACTTACTA
>NW_027185694.1:9465953-9466828 GCF_028583685.1 Petaurus breviceps papuanus | reverse complement strand
TGTGTTAAGAAAGCACTTTATAAAGTGTGAAGAGCTATATAAATGTGAATTATCATTATTAGCACAAGATGTTATTCCAGTTCATAGTGATCTGTCTCCCTCCTCTGAAATCAGAGTAATCATTTTGTTTTTACCATTCACTTAGCAATTATATGTGCACTGCCTCTTTAAATCTTTGTATTGTTAACATTCTTCATTGGATCATGCCAGGTGTAACTTGATACTTGGCACTTAGTAGGCACTTAATAAATACTAGCCAATATATTGATTGTCTTTCTAATACTCTTGTCAGGATTCTTGGGGATTGAGTCCATGTCTCAGATGCTTTTGTTTCTCAGAATCACAGCACGGCAGACTTGGAAGGGACCTCAGAGGTCATTTGGTACAACCCATGCCTGAACAAAAATCCCCTCTATGACATACTGACAGTGGTCACCCATCCTAAAAGACTTCCATTATGAAGGAACCCATGCCCTATTAAAGCTGATTGGACCTCAGAAAAGCTTTAATCGTCAGGAAGTTATTCCTTACATCAAGTCAAAATCTATGTTTTTGTAATCTCTATCTATTGCTCCTAGTTATTATTTGAGGAAAAGTTTAATAAGCCTAATCCCTCTTCAGATACATGGAGAGAGTTATCACATCTTCTCTTGTCTAGGTTAACCATCACTAGTTCTTTCAACTGATCCACATGAACTCAAAAACCACCATCCTGACTGCTCTTCTCTGCACTTTCTCCAGTTGACCAAGGTCTCTCCCCTAAAATGTGGTGCACAGGGATGAATACAATGCTTCTGATATAGTCTGACCAGGGCTGATTATAGTGAGATTATCAGCTAGTCCTACACATTAAACCACTCTTAATGCTGCTTAAG
>NW_027185694.1:9457475-9465943 GCF_028583685.1 Petaurus breviceps papuanus | reverse complement strand
ATTATCAGCTAGTCCTACACATTAAACCACTCTTAATGCTGCTTAAGATTGCATTGGCTTTCTTGGCTACCATCTTGCTGTTTGCATTTTTAGTCTACTAAAACCCCTAGATCATTCATTGTCAGATGCACTTTTGTCAAATCATATCTACCATACAGTAGGTACTTACACCGTAGATACTCAAAGAAACAAAAGGTGGCTGTTTGGTAATTAAGGAATGCTATAAACTGATGCTGCTGATCAATCAGTGAACACATGTTTGTTAAATAGCTACCATGCACTTACCACTGGGAGAGATACTATGGCAATGGATCACTTCATGCTTTTGGGCTTCAGTTGTTGTGTTTTTTTAATATGTAAAATTAGGGATTTGAACAGATAATGTTTCAAATTCCTTTCTAACACTCCATTTCTAACACACTTGAAACAATTAGCAAATAATACAAAACAGTCTATAATCCAATACAAAATTGCATGGTGCAGCCTTTAAATATGGTAGTTTATTGATCAGAGGGCTGGAATGATTAGGGAGGTAAAAATGTTTCCAACATGATGTAGAGAAGAAAAGAGAACTAGACTTAGGTTTAGTCCCAGCTTTGCTATTTACTAGCTGTATGACCTTGGGCAACAGTCTATACGTTTCTGAGTTTCCTCATAGACAAGATGAGATGGTAGATGGTCTTTATGATCCATTCAAACTCTAATGTTCTGTGTTCTGTGACTTATGACTTGAGCTGGGTATAATTTGGACAGGTTGAGAGGATTCGTTCAAGAAATATTTTTTTCACTCAACGTAATAGTCGTTAAGCAAACATTTGCCAATCACTGTACTGCCCATATTTAATGTATTGTGTTGGGTACTTGATAAATCGGTAGGTGGAGTAACATGAGCATGGAGACAGCAATGAGCAAAGTACAAATGGACAACAGTGACGGCAGTGTGAATCAGGGAGTAGTGGGAAAAAAGTAGAGTAGACCCAGATTTTAGGCCTCTCAGTCCTTAGAGGGAACAGTTTATATTTGATTTGTTAAGGAAGCCAGTGAAAGTTACTGAGTAAGGTAAAGGCATTATGAAAGAAGCATTTGAGTAAGATTATGCTGAAAGGAAATGAATAACAATAATTCACATTGATTTATCTGTTTGGGATTACAAAGAGCTTTCCTAATAATTACATCACAGGGAAGTTATCATGCAAATATTATCCCCACTTTGCAGATGGCCACAAATCCAGGAAATGTTAGAGCCAAGCTTAGAACCCAATTATCCTGAGTCCAAATGTAGCATTCTCCTTCACCACATTCCTGCATCGATCTGCACTAAAGAGATGCTTAGATAGTCCAACACTGTAATAAGCAAAACAGAATTAAAAGTTGTTACTGAACTCATTCTGCTACGTAGCCATGATAACAGTCCAAAAATACTTAATTATTCTTTGGGAGACTGATAGAATGTGGTCCTAAGACTATATCAAATTGAAGCTCTAAAGAATTCATCTTTCTGAACAATTGTTTGTTTAAATAGAAAGTAGACTGGGTTATCTGAAGAGTTTTGTTGAAACCTCTTAATATGCAGAGTCAAATTACAGTCAACCATCCCAGATCTGATAGCATACCAAAGACACACCTGCTACTAAACTACTCAATTAGGCAGGCCATTGGTGAGAAACAGATGAGAGAGGGGTACCCTAACTATGGAAGAAGACCTCAATGCCTGTGGTATGAGGACTCAAAGTGGCACAAGAAACACTAAATGCACATTAAAAGAACTTTCACAAGGCCAGGGATTTCTGAGAATCTGATACAATGGATATAACAGACTAGTTTTCAGATATTTCTAAGCAAAATTGTAAGGAGGTAAAGATAATGTTTCTTCTGACTTTCCTTTTCCTTAAACTCTTTGGGCTACTTGTCCCTCTTTTGTAAAATGAAGGGAGTCAGACTAAAGGTCTTTTTCAGTATTGACATTTTATTACGTCTTACATTTTTTTTTCTGTTCCCATGGTGCTATCATCTAGCTCAGATACACTGTGCCTCCAACTTTTCTCTCTCATTCCCTTAATTCAAACTTGCTTTTAAATCCTTCCTTTCACTCTAAAATGAAAATAAGTGACAGTAGCTGAAAGCGTTGATCATTACAGGAACTTCTTCATTTTAATAGAGATTAAAGTATTAAATTAATAAGGACTTTAAGGCATCAGCCAGAGGGAGAGTGTTTGGGGAAGATGGGCTTGCCATATTATTGAAATGAAATCCACTAGGCTTTATGCTTATTTCTAAAGGTCTTCCCTATTTGTAGCAATCAGGGATAGGGTGGCTTTTCTTTTTTTAAAAAAGGCTCCAAATTCACTATCTCATGAGAGATAGTTACAGCAGCCACACAAAAGAGGACAATTTTTGCCTATGGATATTATTATTAATTTTGTTGTCAATATTATCAGTTAATCATGATAGGCAGCACTGGTGCACAGTGAGAACAGGAATCATTTCCATAAGTCATTTTGTCCCTCACATACGCACAATTGTAACTACTGGTATTCTTGAATATTGTACTTCAAGGTTTATGAAATCCTTCCCATACATTATTATATTTGAGCCCCACAACAACCCCATGAGGTAGGTATCATAGGTGTTATTATTAGAGAAGAATATGTTGATAGATGGACTGCAGGTTCCCACAGTGCTAAGATATGAGAAGTTGCTTATTGGAGGGAACTCTCTCGGGACAATATCTTTCAGAAACCTTCATGAGGGCTTTGCTATATGGTGAGGTCACTCTGTGCAAATTATGCTTGGATAAGTACAATTCACATGCATACAGTTTTTTAAAAAGGATGAAGACCTTCACAGGGATAGCAAGACAGGAGGAGGGCACTGAGAAAACCACTGGCCATGGGTGCGTCTGAGGAAGAGCACAAATGCAAAGAAATGGTTTTGTTGTTGTTTAGTTGTTTTTCAGTTGTGTATGATTCTTCATGACTCCTTTTGGAGTTTTCCTGGCAAAGACACTGGGTGGTTTGTTGTTTCCTTCTCCAGCTCATTTTACATATGAGAAAACTGAAGCAAACAGGGTTAAGTGGCTTGCCCAGGCTCACCCAAGTAGTAAGTGTCTGAAACTGGATTAGAACTCAATGCAGAACCCATTGAGTATGAAAAGGGAAGAAGTGGAGAAGCAGAAACTGATGATGGAGGGAAGTGTGGCAATGGGCTTCTTTTCTTGTTGCCAGGAACAACTGATCATGATCCTGTGACTGTGGCTACATCAAGAGAAACAATACTCTCTAGTTGCTGTGTCTAGAGGTCAGTACTTCCAAGGGTCTGAGAAGAAATCAGGCAAGTGGGTAAATATGTAAAGTCCTTCTATGCTAATCTAATGCTATTTGGGAAATGAACTGATATTTGTTGGAAAGACAGGGGAGTTGAATGGGAATTGATTAATCCTCCAGGGGGATGATGGGGGAGGCAACCATTTGGGAATGGATATCATAACTATTTAATATTTTATTCAATTCCTTGTGATTTCAATATCACTCTGAACTGAATGTCTTTGCTTGGAATTCACAACTCATATGGCTTAGTCTGGTATAGCAATACACTTGTGGGGTCTCAGAACTGTGAATTTAAATATAGCAGATAATTACTCATAAAAGTACCATAAACTTAAAAGACAACTGAGGGTGCATTAGAATACTGGGCTACACTTTTATAAACATTTGAAAGGTGAAGAAACTGAAGTTAAGAGTCTTAAGGACTTGTTCATGGTGACACTGCTGGTAAGTGCTTGATGCAGGATTTAAATGAGTCAAGATCTCTCCCAACTGAAGGTACTGACCCTTTTCTACTACACTGATGGGCGCAAGGGCAAACATCTCATAAATGATAGCAAATTTAGTGTGATAGCCATGTGCTTCAGTGTATGTTTAACATACACCTATAATTTAGAAGCATTTGGCTCAGGTATAACCAAAGGAATATGCTAAAATTCATTTCTTTTTTTTTAAGCTTTTTGGAGGGGGGAATGCAGGCAATTGGGGTTAAGTGACTTGCCCAAGGTCACACAGCTAATAAGTGTTAAGTGTCTGAGGCTGGATTTGAACTCAGGTCCTTCTGACTCCAGGGCTGGTACTCTATTTGCTGTGCCACCTAGCCTCCCCTAAAATTCATTTCTTAAATAGATTAGATGAACTCATTACTTGGGTTTTATGAAAATGTATGTTAAAGTTTAGTTATATGCAGAATTTAAACCAGCTGGTGCTGGCACATAACACTATATATTTCATGCACATTTCAATTGCTTTAATCTTCTTGAAACTAGTCTACTTCAAACTTGGAACCTTGAACAAAGCTGAATCCTGATGAATGCAAACAAGTGTCTTGAATTTTATGATTTTTTTTTGCTTCAATATACATTCATGTATTTGGGGAAAATACAGAAATCTGTCCAGTTAAAGTTCTAGAAATTTTCATTTGTAGATCTTGGGGTATAATAATTGAAGACATAACTTTTGTGATCCCTCAGGCAAGTCAGTGCAAAGCAATGGAAAGAGTGTAGAACCTGGAGTGAGGAGACACCTGGGTTTGAATCCTGTCTCTTTACTGCTGGTGTCACTGTGGATAAGTCACTTCACTTCTCTGAGCCTCAATTTCTTCATCCATAAAATGGGAACAATAAATCCTATAGTGCACAACTCCCAAAGCTGTCATGAGGACCAAAATGAAGCAATATAAATGTGAAAATACTATGTAAGTGGCAGTCATCATTATCATTTTATCATCTTACTATCCCTAGGCTAAGCCAGACACGTCTATTTAGCTTTATGTTCTTGTGTTTGCTGGAATGTTCTTTACCTAATATAAATTATCCCTTCCTGTGAAGCAAATCACACATACATATATATGTATATATATAGAGATGTATGTGTATATATATTATATATGAATGTGTATATATACATGTATGTATATTCACATATACACACAATACAGTCACACACATATATGGTTGTTGTTGTTGTTTAGTTGTGTCTGAATCTTTATGATTCCATGGACCAAAGCACTCCAGGTCCTTTGAACCTGGGAGGCTCATCTTCTGATGTCAAACCATTTAGCTTTTATTTTTTAATACTGTGCAAAGGATTTTCTTGGCCAAGATACTAGAGTGGTTGCCCATTTCCTTCTCCAGTTTTTATGCAGGGAAAGGTTGTGACTTGCTCAGTCATAAAGCTAGTAAGTATATGAGGTCAGATTTGAACTCCGGTCTTGCTGATGTCAGGTCCAGTGTTCTGTCCACTCTGCCACCTAGCTGCTACACACACACACACACACACACACACACACACACACACACACACACGGGGGAGGGAGATCATTTTTCTTTCTGAGGTGGTTTTCTTTCAAATTATCCCCCACAACCTATACTTTATTAGTGTGAACAATTGCCTTGTAAGTCCCAAACAACTTGGTACAAAGCATCCTAAAACAAGACTGACTTTGACAGACCTATAGTTTCACTGGTGTGGCTGCTCCTTCCTTGGAGGCATAGCAGACTTCCTTGGAGAGCAAGTTTGGTTGGAGCAAGGAATATATAAGCTGTGCTTAGATCTGTGCTTCCATATTCATTGAGGCCGATAGGTGTGGGGTAGTGAGGCTGTCACAGGACATAATGTATAGAGGGTGGTTTGAAGTCAGGTAGAGTTGAATTCAAATCTCTCCTCAGACTTCTGCCAGCTATGGGACTTTGGGCAAGTCTCTTAACCTCACTCAGTTTCACTTTCCTCATCTGTAAAATGACAGGCTTAGACTCAACTCCCTCGTAGGTCCCTTCCAGTTCTAAATCTATGATCCTACTGCACATTTTAATTTAAACAACACTTATTTAAATACTATTTAATTTCAATAATACCTACTCTGTTAGTATTGATAACTTGCCTCTTGATAACAGTTCAAGATAGTGACTTTAAACAGTGTATCTAGGGCTTGAAACTATTTGGATATTCATACAGTGCCTTCCCAGAAATGTCTCCTTGGCATACCTCCAGTCTACCCATAAAATATTAAATGTTTCAACTTCCAGAGATGAATGGTAGAAGGATATAATATTTTATTGGAATTGTAATAGTTCTGCTAAACCAGCCTCAATGCCACTACCTTCACAGGAATCTCATCCAATCAGTCGACCTTCATAATATCTCTCACAGACACTGTCTCCTCCTCTCCACTCACATGTCTACTACCCTTGTTTAGGCTTTCATCACCTCTCATCTGGACTACCACCAGACAGCCTCTTTAGTCTGTCACCCTGGTTCCCCTTTCTTTCCTTTCTCATCAATCTTCCATGCCACTGCCAAATTGGTATTCCTCAAACAAAGATCTGATCATGTTATCATCCTACTCAAAAATCTACAGTGGTTTCCTCTTGCCATACGTTTCTGGCATTTAAAGTTCTTCACGGTCTGACTCCAATTTACCCTTCCTGGCTTACTGTGCATTAATCCCCTTAGTGCATTCTATGTGACAGTTAACCTGGCCTTCCTGTTGTTCTCTGTACATGGAGTTCTGTGTTCAGCCTTGGAACCAATGTTTCCCCTATCTGGAGAGCTATCTCTCTCTTCAATTTTGCTCCTTCATAGTTTCTGGGTCTCCTTAAGGCTCAATTTAAATATGACTTCCTAAATGAAATGTTTCCTAATGCCATGAGTTTTTAGTGTTCTCTTTCACTCCAAAATTCTCCACATTGGCTTTGTAGGTATTTACTTCTTTGTGTATATGTTGTCTCCTCTGGGAGAAATTGCTCCCAAGGAAGATAGGGATTATTTGTTTATATCTTTGTGTCGTGTCTAACATACTTAATAAATCATTATTGAGTTCAGACAAATTGAAATGAAGAATAATCATACAGCATAATATCACAGAAAGATCTCGTTCTTTAATCAGGAGATGTGGTATTCAGTCTGAGTTTTGTCACTGAAGAATTGTATGACCTATCACCTTACCGTCTCTGAGTCTCAGTTTCCTCTTCTGTAAAATGAGGTTGGTTAGAACAGATGACCTTGAAGGTTCTTTCCAATTCTAGACCTATGATCCTACAATTCAATCCCCTAAATGATATAATTAACATATGTCCCATTCTAAAAAATCTAGTGCATCTTAAGACTTTTCTATTTTGTATAGACAGTAGATTATCTTATGTTATATGTAGTTTTCCATTAATAATAGGAAAACAGCAGGAGGCAAACACACTGTGGGAAACACTAAAAGAAATCCCTTGTTTGTTTATTTAGCTAAATATAATCTTGCATCCATTTCTAGCCTCTACACATTTTCTCAGGTTGCCCCATGGCTGGAACATCTCTGCCTCTTTTCTAGTTTCTCTGGATTCCTTCAAGTCTCACTTTCTGGAAACAAAACAAAACAAACTTTCCCTAGTTTTTCTTAATCCTAATGCCTTCCTTCTAGGACTACACCCAATTTATCCTGAAGATATCTTGCTTGTACATAATTGTTGCCATGCAGTCTCCCCCACTGGCCTGTGAGCTCCTTGAGAACAGAAACTGTTGATGCTGTTGTAGTTGAAGTCGTAGTTTTGACCTTTCTTTGCATCCCCAGAACTTGGCACAGAGTTTGCCACATAGTAACAAGAAATGCTAGGTGACTGACTGATGGTATCTAGGTTAGTATCCTTTCATAGGATGCCTTAAATTAATTGTAGATGTAAGAAAAAACCCCAAAAGAATGGAAAAAAGAAAAGTTAGCACATTTGCTGCCCAGTTTTAAAAGGTTGGAATATTCTGTTAGCTCAAATGTGCAGAGACCTCTTTTACATTCATTATCAGGGTAAACATAAGCGGTTGCTCTGAACAAGATCATCAACACTTATTGAACTGTACAGAACACAGAGTCAGACAATGTCCTTGTCTACTGGGTTTATAATATAAACAGACAGACAAGTGAGAAACAAAGCACACTAGAGGAGGAGAAGCAATTCAATTTGCTCAGAGCAAAAACAGGTAAGAAACACTGCCTAAAAATCTGTAAATGATCAAGTAGCTTAGATTGTCACTTACTGTCTACAGGGAACCTATAAATATGCCATTAATATAGTCTACCTATAAAAATAAGATTGTTTTTTAAAAGTCTTTAATGTACTGCTGTAGTCGCAAAAAACCCCACCTATTTAATTCAATTCAATAAATAATCATAAAATGCTAAGGAAAAGATGCAGTGGTAGGTGCTAAGGATACAAAATCACAAATGAAACTATCCTCATTCCCAAGGAATTTACATTTCTTTGGGGATGGTGATGCAAGACAACATATATAGATGTAAGTAATAAAAAAGTGAACACAAAATGATACAAAATCATTGAGGGGCAGGGAGAGGGAGAGGGAGGGAGACACAGAGAGAGAAAGAGAGAGAGAGAGAGAGAGAGAGAGAGAGAAAGAGAGAGAGAGAGAGAGAGAGAGAGAGAGAGA
>NW_027185694.1:9392950-9457375 GCF_028583685.1 Petaurus breviceps papuanus | reverse complement strand
AGACTGAATTCCAGACATGGGGATCCACTTGAGCAAAGGTACAGAGGCAGAGGGTAGAATATCATGGTGTACAGAACACTTATAGGATACGCTTATATATTGTTGGGACTGTTTTACCAACCAAAAATTGAAAAAAATGTAAAAGCTACAGATGAATTTTTAAAAAATCTAATAAATATAGCTGCCAACCTACAACTTCATGATACTCTGGGAGAAAAAAGTAGTTAAGGACTATCGTTGAGGAAATGGACATAGAAAAGTTTATTCTGAAAGGCGTGGTAACAAGTAAAAGAGGTGCTCACTTTCCAATTATGACAATTATCCATTTTTCTTTTCTTTTTTTTAATCTTTTTCTTTTCTTCCCTACTTATATAAAAAAGCTTTATTATATGATAGACTATTTTATACTATTCTATTATTATATACTACACTACATATCATGATGTAATATGACACAATATACCATACCATATCAGACTTAGGAGTGTGCTGATATCAACTCAAATTTCAAATGTTAGTAATTACATCCTGCAATGTAGCTAACACTACAAATTAGGGATCAAGTTATTGTTTCATTGATTGTTTAGATTTTAAAATGTCACGGGTGCACTTTTTTCTCTCTCAGCAAGTTGTTAAACAATCAGCATCACTCTGTGAAGGCTATACCATGAGAGACAGTGTTGCATAATGGGTAGAGATCTGGTCTTAGGAAGTTAGGAAGATCTGAGTTTAATTACTGTCTTCTGTCTTAATATAAGGCTTAATAGAAGGTTTGCCTTATATTAAAGTTACATAGGCAAATCATTTAAACTTCCTGAGTAGCAGTTTCTTATTCTATAAAATTAAGGTTATATTTCATAACCTACAAGTCTCCTTCCAGCTCCCAATGTATGATCCCATATTACCCTATAATAGTATACTACTACTATATCATAGAAGAGTTTTTGATATTAAAGAGGCAACATGGAATGGTGGAAAGATCATGAGCCTGAGATTGAGATCTACGTCAAAGTCTTGACTCTGATACTAACTAGTAGCATGACTTTTATCAAGCCACTTAACTTTTGTTACCTTCAGTTTCCTCATTTAGCAATGGGGAAGGAGAGAGGGAAGGGAAAAGACTAGCCTGGATCATCTCTAAGGTTCCTTCCAGTTCTAAAATTCTATGAGCTTTGGGTGTGGGTGTAGGTATGTATGTGCATGAGCATGTGTGGGTATTTAACACTGCAAATATATATATATATATATTTTTTTTTTTCTGAAGCAACAGGTTCTTCTTCCTAAGGTTTATGAAGGTTTAGAAATGTATGTTAATTTTTACATGAAATGCTTTGGTTGTAGCTCTAGTCCCACCTAGTGGACATTTAGTTAGTTGAGTTCATTCACCATAAATGAGGAGCATGGGCAGTTCAGGAAACTACCCAAGACTGCTGCTGCTTATCACAAAATCGAAGGGCTGGAAGGGACTTCAAACGCTCTTACAGTCTGTTCTCCCTGATTTCAGGAAGGGTTAGAAGTACATCATCTTAGAAAGATGAGAATCAATCATAGTTTTATGATAACGTTACTGAGAATACAGATTGCTGGCTTAAGATAAAAGAATTGGAAGCATAAGTGTTTAAAAAAAAACATTAAAAAACCCCCTACAAGATGTGTGTATATGTACATGTATGTAAAATGAGAAGCTACTTCATGGAGATGAGACAAGTCATACTACTAAAATTTTCTTTGTCTTAAGAAAAAAGGTAGTCTTTCACATGCTTTATTAATAAGCCAGTTAACTGTGTGACCTTGCATAAATTATTTGACATTCCCATCCTTCAGTTTCCTCCTTTCAAAAATCAGATTAAATGATATCCAAGGTCCCTGCCTGATTTAACACATCCTATGGTTCACACTGAGCTAAATAAATTTCGTAGCTTATATGTAACTCATGAGCCTATAAAAAGCATGTAAGAAGTGAATTGCCATTGGCAACCTATGAAAAGCCTTTAACAACAGGAAGAGAAGTACTATATTTACAAAGAAGAAAAACAAACACTTTTGTCCCTGGTGTAGCAACCTGCAGGGGGTTGCTTTCTACTAAGAAATCACACACATTTGATCCGACAGCTGGTTGCCTCTAATTTTTTTTTTTGAGTTTGATCCAAAAGGAAAAAAAAATAAAACAATTGTATATGATATGACAAGACTCCCTTAGTTACAGCATGGCCCCAGCAGTGGTGAGGAGGATTCTGTAGGGAGGTACAGCTGCACAGACACTCTGCGGGAACAGTTTTGATGCTACAAATGGCACATGTGAAAGTCACAGATGGCTCTTTCACCTATTCCTCCAGGAAGCTCCTTGGGGGTATAGAAATTAGCAACAGCCCTTTGCTCCTGTTTTGGTATGAGTGGCAGAGATAAGGGAGGCCTTTGGCAGTTATTTCTTTATCCTCGTCCTGTTATGTTACCACAGTCAATTCAGGGCATCCTGATCCCCTCGCATTGTGATAGAAAACAAAAATCAAAAGTCTTTGCCTTCCCAGAGCTCCAGGCTAGACCATAGCCAACAATGGGAAGAAACAGTTTTTCTTGTGCCCCCCCTGCCGCCTCTCCTTTATAATTCTTCCCACCCCATTCCTCCTTCAGAAATGCATATGTCTCCCTATTAAAATCTCTATAGAGGTATACAGGGTTAGAAGGGATCTTAGACATTCCCCCATCTCCTTTAAAGTCCAATTCCTTTATTTTCTAGAAGAAACTAAGGCCCAAAGAGGTTAAGTAATTTACAGAAGATCATACAGGTAGTAAGTAAGGGATCAGGAATTTAACAGGTCATTAACAGTGATTGTAGTTCATGTTGCTGTTGAACTACTTACATTGACCATAAGGGATACACGACTGCTCTGCCTATGCTATGAGAGAAATATGTGACAGACCTCTTCAAGGGGACTGCTTTTAAATGGGGGAAAAATCTTAAAGATAGAGTAATTAAGCTCTAGTGGTAGAATTTTTGGTACAAGGTCACCTGGGGAAGGAGACAATCATTCTTGGCAGGGGCAGCTTTCTGAGGACCCCTAAAATCATACCCTATGGGTGATCCCCCAACTCCATTGACACACGACCTTGTAAATTCCTTGAAAGGGTCAATTTCATTTAGGTGATGATACAATAATAAAAATAACAGCAATAGCAATACTACTTAACATTTATATAAGTACTTTATAAAATACTTTAGAGCTTTATAGAGTACTTTTTTTTAACTATTCAGTGCAACAAATGTTGATAAAGCACCTAGTATGAGATAGGCACTGTACTAATCTCTAGGTGACTAAGACAAAAAAATGAAAATAGCTTTTGCTCTCAAGGAGCTAACATGTCAACTTATCTAATTTGATCTTTACAATACCACCGTGAAGCCAGTAAAATGGCATAACTATCTCCATTTTAGAGAGGGTAAAACTAAACTTCAGAGAAGTTAGGTGATAAGTTGGCTCATGTTCACACAATTAGTATTGAAAGTAGGTTTCAAATCCAGATCTCTCCTGATTCCTACTCCAATGCACTTTGTACTTTACTGCAACACAACTGGACATTAATACAAGATGGAAAATGATTAAATGTCAGACCTGTGGCATAGATCTCCTAAGGACACCAGGAGAATTTCCACTGTTCTTTAAGAAAATATAATGGAAATGCTAATGTATTGAGTGAAAGAATATTCTTTGGTATGATAAAGAATTCTTTAACACCTTGGTTCAGTTGAGAATAGAGCATAGAACTTAAATTAGGATGTTATTTCTTTAGCTCTCAGGATCATTTCACACATTCCCAACCTGGGGTACTAATACCACCAGAGAGTATGAGAAGCTTATCAAGGGATTAGTGGCAAATAACTATATTAGGTTACTGAATTTAATTATTATTTTAATTTCTTCTGCGTCTTTTCCTTCTAAACTCTAAAATGTGTTTTCCTTTCATATTAAATAGGGGTTATGAGGAGGTTTAAAAAAGGAGTATAAAGAATGAAAATGGTTAGGAATCCCTGATGTGGTATGTGGCCCCGTCCTGTATCAGTCTCTGACTTATCAGGATTGTTTTGCTGTACAATGTAGGGTACATAAAGGGAACTCACCTCAACCCACTTAGCAATGTCAGTTTTGACAGAATGACTCCTCTTGTGTCAACTCTCTCTAGCCCCCCTCTTTCTGAAGGGTGAGTTTAAAAAGGATCTCACCTAATTATCTGGATTTTTATGTAGTCAGGATGTATCAGTACTAATCAACAATGCTAAAGAAGGTTGGCTTGCACCTTTATTTTTGATGGATAGAGATAAGAAAAAGAAAAGACTGGGAATCCATCCTAAGTGCCACATGGGAAGGATCAAAAGCAGCATTTTTTAATTTTACTGAAAAGTATGGACAAATTTCTCAAAGTTAACATCTTTAAACTTCTAAATTAAGAATAGGGCTCCAAGGGGGATCTTCATTAAGCCTGATAAAAAGTACATAGTAATAAATATTTATTAAGTGCCTACTATGTGGCAGGCACTGTGTTAAGCGCTCAGGATACAAAGGAAGACAAAAGACAGTCCCTTCACTTAGGAAGCTCAGTCTATTGGGACAAACAACATGCAAAACAATTTTGTACAAACAAGAAATATGCAGGATAAAATGAAAATATCAAAAGAGGGAAGGTGCTAGAATTAAAATGAATCAGGAAAAGCTTTTTGTAGGTGAGAATTTATCAGGGACTTGAAGAGCCAGGGAAGCTAGGAGGCAGACAACATTCTAGGCATGGACAATAGTCAATGAAAATTCCTGGAGCTGGGAGATGAAGGTTTTTGTTTAAGGAACAGCAAAGATGTCAGTGTTACTGTATTGTAGAGTAGTTAGAGAGATGCAAGGTATAAGAAAACTAGAAAGACAGAGGAGGCAGGTTATGAAGGGCCATAAAGAGGATTTTATGTTTGATCCAGGAGAGGAGAGAGCCACTGGAGTTTACTGAGTAGGGGATGACAGGGTCAGACCCCTGTTTTAGAAAGATCAATTTGGCAGCTGAGTAGAGGATAGAATGAACAGAAGTGGGGAAAAAATTGTGGCAGAGTGACTAATCAGCAGGCTAACTGCAATAGTCCAGTCATGAGATGATGAAGGAATTGCACCAGGATCGTGGCATTATCAGAGGAGAGAAGGAGGCATATGTGAGAAATGTGAAGGTATAAGTGACATTGTTAACAAATTTGGTATGGATGATTAAGTGAGGGTGATGAGTTCATGATAACACATGTTGCAAGCCAAGGGGATTGGGAGGATGGTGTTACACTCAACAATAACAGGGAAATTAGGAAGAGAGGAGAATTGTGGGGAGAAAATAATGAGTTCAATTTTGGACTTGTTTTGTTTAAGGTATCTATAGGTCACCTAGTTTAAGATATTTCTAGAATTCAGTTGGAGATGTAAGACTGAAGAGAGGTTGCTGAATGGTTAGGGAAGATCAATAGACCTATGTTTTCCCTTCTGTAAGTGAATGGTTGTGCTAGAAAATCTCTAAGGTCTCTTCTACCTGAAATTTTGTTTTCTATGACTTCTATACAAGGGCTTAAAACCAATTCACAGAAACTTCATGATATAAAATATTAAATGGTTGGAATTTCTTCATTCTAATATTCTCTTCAAGTGCTAGGGTCTTTTTAAAAATAAAAATCACTTCTCTAGATACTTTAGCAGAATTTTCTCCACTCCTACCCCAAAATGATCCATCCATCAGAGCTGCAGTTACATACTTTACATTAACTGCACCAGTGGAGGAAGTTTCCACAGTGAGAGTTCCCCACTCTGATGAAATCACAGATCTGGACCAAAACAAGGAACCCCCCCCCAGGCAATTTCTTGTTCATCTCCTTGATTAGTGAAGAAAGTTTTACCTGGTTATATAACTTTCCTTTGAGGTAGAGTAGATCTATCATTTTAAAGACTGCTTTTCTCAGAAAAAGTCACCCCTTCTCTAGGATAAAAATATGACCAAATTATTTATTTGAAAAGGTTCTTGTAACAGGTCCAAAGAACACTTTTAGGTAATAATGATAGCACTTTACTGTTGAACTGTTAGTGGGATCCTGGACTAGTATATTGGCCAACACACTGGTTGTGTTCCTGAGGTACATTACTGAGGGAACATCAGCTGATCATACTTCTATCATTACTGAACCTGCCTGGGTTCAAGTGATTAAAAACTAAAATGATAAGATATGAATAATAACTTAGCTCATGTAATGTAATGATCAGTCTTAACTCTAGAGGTCTAATAATACATACTTCTATCTAGAGAGGTGCAAAATGAGGCATAATATAAGCCAGAAAGATCACTTTGGCAACTGAGTGAAGGATGAACTGGAGTGGGAAGAGGTTTGAGGCAGAGTGAACAACCAGCAGGCTATAGTAATAGTCTAATTATGAGGTGATGAGGGATTGTATCAGGATGGTGGCATTGTGAAAGCAGAGAAGGAGGCATATGCAAGAAATGTTAAGATATGGTCAATGTATTGGTTTATTTTGTGAAATTGGGCTTCTTTGTTCCAAAAGAGAATTCTCTATTTTTTTTTTTGGGGGGGGGAGCAGTATTGGATAACAGCATCACTGTAAAATAATAAAATGTTACAACATAATCATGTTAGCAAGCACCCTAGCAAACCCAGGATGGTTTGCTAGCACAGGTTGTTTGATCTGCTTTTCTAAAGGAAAGATAACTTTAAAGGAGTCAACAATCTTACTTTAATTACAGAGAAGTAGAACGAAGTGAGCACACAAGAAAGAATCCCACATACAGGGCTCCAACCACACGCACCACCAGATGGGAGAGCAACGACATCTGAGTAGTTGGGGACTCTTAACAAACAGCTAATCAGAGTTCTGCCCAAGGAATCAAAAGGCCCTTCATGTAAGTGAACCCCCAAAGCAAAATGCCAACCTCCAAGTATATATAGTTTTCAACTAATAGGCTTAGAGCCAGAAGGCACCACAAACAACCCCCAACCAGCCACCCCATCCCCACCCCCCTTGACTCAGTACCTAATTAGTTTAGTACCAAAGGGTATGAAAAGCCTTTCTACAAGCAAGCTTCCCCTTAAGCAAGCTCCTCCTTAGGCAATGTTCCTCCTCCAATGGGCTCTTATGCAATTCAGGATGTGACACAGTTGTGAAAACAGCAAGGTATCTGTGACTGAAATACTTGTGTACCTTTAGACCTGGAAATATGGCTCCTGTTCCAAGGGAAAAGGGACACATGGTCACATAGGCCTATTAATGGATGAGGAAGATCTTATATTCAATTAATCCTACAATAGTACAAAATGAAACTTATATCCCTTTACAGCTTTCAGAGAGCCTAGCAAAAGAAACACTTTAAGCATTTCTTGTAAGTTAATAGTAAGTAGCAGCCCATCATCACAATCATCATCATCATAGCTCTTCATTTAATCTTAATCTAACCTAATTTTACATAATCTTTTAAGGTTTAGAAGCAACTCTATGATCTAACATAAAAATTCTTATTCCCATTCTGCAGATAAGGACATTGAGGCTCTGACTGTAAAGCTAGTTAGTATGTGAGGCTAGATTCACACCTAGTTCTCTTAAAGTCAGGTCTACCATTCTTTCCAACCATGTCATGCTGTCTCTCAAACCTTCATTCTAATTTTCAACCCTTCTGTTTAATACAATGCCCACTCAAACAATAAGGCAGGTGACTTCTGAAAACTCTTTAGAATCCTATGGAGCCACTTACCCTGAAAATTTTCCTACCCAAGGCACAGTATAGTGCTACCCTAACAAACAGAAAGAAAAACAGCACCCAATTTTCCTCATAAAATAAAATGTACTCTTTGTCACTGCAACTAAGTGACAAAGGCAGAAAATAAGATTATTGTTGCTGATATGATAATGAATGATATAGTCAAATAGCTAGATCCAATAATGTCAACAAAACAATAGAAAGGAAGAATCTGTCCTCTTTTAAAATGAATAGGAGACAGCAAAGAAAGGAGGAATTTGTCCCTCTTGATGCCCTCCCTCCAAATTACTGTAGTGGAAGGGTCTAGTTTGGAACTCTTAGACTTTGCATTGCTTGTCTGTTCCTTGGTAACTGAGCATTATTATCTCAATTGAAATTCTAAAGCACTCATGATGTTCACAAAAAGTAACATAAGGACAAAAATTCAATGAGCCCACTTGTTTCCTTTAGTTGCTTAACAAGAATAAGAATCTTAATGGGAATTGTGTATCCATGTAAGGCAACTGTTAGGCTGACCAGTGAAATGATCAGTGAAATCACTAGATGGATGACTTCAAAAATTTCTGGCTAGTTTTAGAATTTATATTTAGCATCTGGATAACTAACATTAATAATTCTAGATAAGCATAAAGGAACTATGCTTTCATGTTACAGAATGCATTTAAAGTTAAGTTCAGCTTTTAATTAAGAGGTATTTCTTTTACTTAGAGCAGAGCAGGTTGGGTAACACTGTATACTATTTAAAAGCAAACTTCAGTTTTCATTCTTTGATTTTTCTAGTCTCAGGTTCATAACCTCGGCTGTATCCTTGATTGCTCTCTAGTCCTTGACCTATAGAGAAAATCTGTTGTCACATCTTGCTCTTTCTACTTCCACACTATCTCTTCTATATGACCCCTTCTCTGTTCACAACTGCCACCTTCAGACCCTAATCATCTCTCACCTAGATAAGTGCAATAACCTCTTAATTGGTTTTTCCTGTCTCATGTCTTTCTTCACTCCAACACAGTCACCAAAGTGATTTTTTCTTAAGCATAGATCTGACAATATCACTCCCCTACTCAATAAACTCCAGGGCTCCCTATTGCCTCTAGGATAAACAAACAAACAAATAAATATTCTTCTGTTAGCTTTTTTCAATTAAATTTTATGTTTATTTTTAGTTTACACCATTCATTTCCACTAGATTTTGAGTTACAAATTTTCTCCCCATCTTTCCACTCTATAACCCCTCCCCCAATCTGCTCTCTCCTATATCCTCTCCCTTCCCCTCTCTGACTTTCCAGTAGTGCAAGATGGATCTCTATGCCCCAGTGCCTATATAGCTTATTTCCCAATTGCATGTAAAAAATAATATTTTTAAAAAACAATTGATTTTAAAAAGTTGAATTCCAGATTCTTTCCCTTCCTCCCTCATCGCCCACCCTTACTGGGAAGATAAGCAACTCAATATAGGTTGTACATATTCCAACTTCCCTCCCCCTCAAATTGCCCTTCTTTCCATCATCCCCTTCCCTCCTACTCTCCTGTAGGGCAAGATACCCTATTTAGTGTGTATGGCATTCTCTCCCTAAGCCAAATTCAATGAAAGTAAGGTTGACCCATTCCCTTTTGCCTTCCTGTTCTTCTCCATTGTAACAGTTATCCCTTGCCTCTTCTATATGAGATAATTTGCCCCATTCTGTCTCTCCCTATCTTCTCTCATTATATTCCTCTCTCACATCTCAATTTCACCTTTGAAGTATGATCCCTTCCTATTCAATTGATCCTGTGCCCTCTGTCTATGTATACCTGAACACATATATACACGCACTCACATATGTATTCATATGCGCATATACCCTCCTATATAGACATATATGTGTATATACATATACACACGCATTTATATTCCCTTCAACTATTCTCATACTGAGAAATGTTTCATAAGTTACAATTGTTGTTTTTCCATGTAGGAATGTAAATAGCTTGACTTTGATAAGTTCCTTATGATTTCTTTTCCCTGCTTACCTTCTCATGCTTCTTGTATTTGAATGTCAAATTTTCTATTCAACTCTGTTTTTTTCATCAAGAATGCTTGAAAGTTCTCTATTTCATTAAATGACCATATTTTCCCCTGGAACATGATACTCAGTTTTGCTGGGTAGGTGATTCTTGGTTTTAATCCCACCTCCTTTGACCTCCGGAATATCATATTCCAAGCCCTTCGATCCCTCAGTGTCGAAGCTGCCAGATCCTGTGTTATCCTAATTGTGTTTCCACAATATTCAAATTGTTTCTTCTTGGCTGCTTGTAATATTTCCTCCTTGATCTGGGAATTCTGGAACCTGGCTATAATATTCCCAGGGGTTTTCTTTTTGGGATCTTTTTAAAGAGGTGATTGGTAGATTCTTTCAACCTCTATTTTGCCTTCTGGTTCTAAAACATCAGGGCAATTTTCCTTCAGAATTTCTTGAAGGATGATTTCTAGGTTCTTTTTTTGATCATGGCTTTCAGGTAGTCCAATAATTTTTAAATTATATCTCCTGGATTTATTTTCCAGGTCAATAGTTTTTCCAATGAGATACTTCATATTGTCTTCTATTTTCTCATTTGTTTGGATCTGTTTAATAGTATCTTGATTTCTCATAAATTCACTAGCTTCCATTTGCTCCAATCTAATTCTGAAGGAATGATTCTCTTCAGTGAGCTTTTGAGATTCTTTTTCCATCTGGAAAATTTGGCTTTTCAAAGCCTTCTTCTCCTCATTGCCTTTTTGAACTTCTTTTGCCATTTGAGTTAGTCTATTTTTTAAGGTGTTATTTTCTTCAGTCAGATTGTTGACTCTCTTTTCATCATTTTCTTGCATCATTCTCACTTCTCTTCTCAATTTTTCCTCTACTTCTCTTATTTGGTTTTCAAAATCCTTCTTAAGCTCCTCTATGGCTGTAACCTATTCATATTTTTCTTGGAAGCTTTTGGTGCAGGAATTCTGACTTTGTTGTCTTCCTCCTGTTCCATGCTTTAATCCTTTTTGTCCCCCCAAAAGGAATCTAAAGTTTGACTGCTGTGCTTGCTTTGCTTCCTTTGCTTGCTCATGTTGCCACTTGATTACTTGACTTTTGAGCTTTTTGGCACAGTAGAACTCTGCTTCCTGAGAGGTGAGCTTTGTCCCAAATCTCTGGGGGTTTCGCAGCTGCCAGAGGTATTAGTTGGCTGCCCTCTCTGAAGCCTCCACCCACTCTGGTACCTGGTCATGCACCCCAGGACCTCCACCCTAGACAGCAATCCAGTCCACAGGTTAAAGCAATAGCAATTACCCCTCAGAATGGTCACTTGGTCCCCCTACGATCTGTAGCCCAGGAGTTCTGAAGCAGCCACAGGGTGGTGGCCACTGCGTCTCAGCCACTTCTTCCTCAGGGGGGCAGAGGCCAGACCACACTCCTGGACCCCTTGTTCCCAAAGTCCACTGACCTTTCACTTTGTCTTTGGCATTTATGGGTTGATAAATCTGGAAACTGCCACAGCTGCTGGTGATGCACTCTCCCAAAGTCCACTCCAGGGTTGGGGCTGCCCTGAGGCTAAAATCTCTGGCTCATATGGGGCTGGGCTCTGCTCCCAGCAGGCTGTGATGGACCCTTCCTGTTCACCTACTGGGCTGCCTTCAGTGGGGAGGCTTGTTTCTCTCCATCACTTTGTGAGTTCCATAGCTCTAAAGTTTGTTTAGAGTCATTTTTTATAGGTATTTGAGGTGGATATGGAGGGAGTGAAGGGAGTTTTCCAACTTCTATGCCACCATCTTGGTTCTGCCCCCCTCCCTTAGCTTTTAAAGCCCTTCACAACTTGGCCTCAATCTTTCCAACTTTTTTGGATATTAATTCCCCTCCCACATTCTACTATTGAGCCAAACTGGCCTAATATCCCTTCCTCACACATGGCACTCCATCGTTTGTACATTGTACATTCTCCCCTCTCCCCTCTCTTACTTCAAGATCAGCTCAAGCATCAAGTCTTTACTGATTACCCTATTTATACCTGTCATAGCCATATAGGTAGCATATTGCATCCCAAATTAACTTGTACTTAATTACTTCCTATTTATTCTGGATATACTTATATATGTACTTCTGTCCCATTAGAATTGAGAGTAGAGCTTGTTCCTTCTTTTTATCCCTAACAGCGAGCTCCGTGCCTGACTTCATGTTTATGTACTAGGTGGATCAACCTGTCGGCTCATCCATCCATGCATTTAAAAGGCATCCAAATCATTAATAAGTGTTTATTGACTGACCGACTACACTGAATTCTGGACACCTACCTGTATCTATCTATTTTGTTCTGCTTCTTATTCTAGAACATAAACATGTTCATGTGGACAGTGGTTGCAATAAGCCTGCTGGTCATCTAAGTGGGTCTTTAGGTGATTTTCTTCATCACAGACTTTATATGGCTGATGATTCAGAAAACATGCTGCAGCCACCAAGTCTGAGATAGGGTCTGAGATCTTGGGTAGGTTTCTTTGAGCCATAGAGTTGCGATGGAGGAGGAGCACTCCTCATTAATTCTCCCCAGGAGGGATGAATAAGATGTTAAGTGAATTCAAATGTAGGGACATTATGTTCTATTCTGGAACATAAAATTCTTTGTCTCAAAACAAAGCAAGGAATAGGTCTGAAAGACCTATATGAAAAAAAGGAACCTTATCTTGAGAGTTTATAAAATAGATTTTCCTTTTCCTACTCTCTTATTCCTGCAGAGGTTGATATGTGCTAGTGATTTTGGCAGTCACTAGGTGGAGAGAGTGCTTCTGTGGCTCCTCATTACTTCTAGGATCAAATAGAAACTCACTGGTTTGGTATTTCATGCTTTCCACAATCTGGACACAACTTACCTTTCCCACCTGGTTGTACATTATTATACTTAATGAACATTTCAGGTCAGCCAAACTGGCCTTCTTTCTGTTCCTCATATCCAAGACTAACATCCCCTGATGTCTTTGCATTCAAAGTCTTTGCATTCTTTGTCTCCATGCCTGGCATACCTACTTTTCTTACTTCTATCTTCCAGAAATCCTAGGTTCCTTCAAGTATTTCTTTTTTCACTTTACATTTTTTTAAACTTATGAACTTGGCCAACAAACAAAATGATCATGAATACTAGATTTTACATGTACTTGTTTTTTATTTTACGTAGATAATAAATTAAACATGTCACATCAAAGCTGTTTTGCATGTCTGTGTTTCTTTCTGACTTTTAAGAATGTTTCCCCTCTGTGTACTCTTAGTTGCCTTTCTCTTTCTTTTCCCTTTCCTTCCTAGTTCCTCTCTTCTTCTCAACTTTCACTCCCCACCAAAATTGAAGAAGTAAAACTATATAATAATACATATTATTATATATTATATATAAATATAATCATATAAATATGCATAGTTAAGCAAAACAAAATTCAACATTCATAGTGTCCAAAAATGTCTACTTCATTTTGCACTTTAAATCTATCACCTCTCTGTTACGAGGTGGGTAGTTCACCTTATCATTGATCCTCTGGAATCATAATTGCTAACATCACTGAACATAATTCTTTAGTCTTTCTTCATAGTGTCACCATTACTGTATAAATGGTTCTTCAGGTCCTGCCCTTTTAATTCTGTATCATTTCATCTAAGTCTTCTGAAATTTCTCTGAAACTCCCTTTTGTAATTTCTTATGGCACAGTAATATTCCATTACATCCATATATCACAATTTGCTCACCCATACTCCCTTAGATTCTTGTTCTTTGTTATAACAAAATGAACTGCTATTTCATTCTTATATATGTATGTCTTTTCTCTCTCTTAAAAAATAATCTCTTTGAGGTATATACCTAGTTATGACAGTGCTGGGTCAGTATTCCATAGTGGCATTATGGAGGCTGACCTTTGGTCTGTACCACTCTTTTCTCTGCTAGGGTATTGTAAGAGTTGTCCTCAACAGCATTCAACTCCTGAACTGCAGTTTTTGAACATGAGAGCTAGGAAATAGTCCTAGTTTATATATCCCAATATTTGCCCAATGTGGGGGGTGGGGGTTGGGTGATATGTCATGAGAAGGCACATCTTTACCTAGAGGAGCAAGAATGGAAGTGCAATTAAGATTAAGACTCAGTGTCTTACTCCAGGAAGAAGTAGATGTCCTAAGCCTGTGATGGGAAGCCCAATCCAAGAAAAGAAGACAACTGTTTTGCTATGGGTTTATACTACCTCTAAAATGGCAAGATATCTTTAAGAGAAGGGTCAGGTCCATGATGAAACCTAGCATTTAGAGGGGTTGACAGTGGTTGCAATAAGCCTGCTGGTCACCTAAGTGGGTCTTTAGGTGATTTTCTTCATCACAGACTTTATATGGCTGATGATTCAGAAAACATGCTGCAGCCACCAAGACTGAGATAGGGTCTGAGATCTTGGGTAGGTTTCTTTGGGCCATAGGGTTGCAATGGAAGAGAAGGAGCACTCCTCATTGATTCTCCCCAGGAGGGATGAATAAGATGTTGAGTGAATTCAAATGTAGGGAAAAAAATCATGTCCAAGGGACCTGGCATAGATTGATCTGCCAGGTGGTCTGAAGGTGATTTAGGTGTTTATAAGTCAATGTTTAGATGATTATGATGATTGGAGGAGGGGAAATTTGCTACATTCAATTAAGATGAAATCCCCAAATGTGGCTTTTACTATAAGCAGCTCTTTCCCCCAGGCTTTATAGTTCTTGTAGGAAAAGTGTACATGTGAGGTAGGAACACAGAACTGTGCAATATGATCTATGCAAGGAGGGCCCTTGTAGTGATACTGATTGTGTCATTGATCAGAGGCTTAAAATTCAGAGCTAAAAGGGAGTTCAGAAGTCATTTAGTCCAAACTCCTCACTCTACAAATAAGGAAACTGAGGCCCAGAGAATTTGAGTCACTTGCACTAGAAATAACGAATGGCAGATCCAAGATTTTGAACACAAGTCTAGTGGCCAAATCTAGCCCTTTACACAACAAAGAGTTTCTGTGAATTTGGGTATCAATACAGAAGTTAAGGTGAATCAAGTCTTTAGATTATTAAATATTTCTTCTGCCTCTGGTATCCACTGTAAAACCTTGGGTTGCTTCAGCAGAAGAATTAAGAAATACCTTCAGGGGCTAGAAAACCTAAATATAACGTGGTGGTAGAACCAGGCAAATCTGAGAAACTGAAGTAGGCAGTGGGAAGCTCAACACCTTCTCAGCTCCTGTCCCCTAAGGTTTCCTGTCCCCTCTGATTGGAGCGTGGAGCAACAAACTCATCCCAATGATCTCCTCAGAATTTTTCTGTAACTGTCCACTTTCCATCAGTTGCTCTGCTTGGTTTCCATTTTAGGGAACATTTTGCACTTGCGCTGGGTACCCCTAGCAGTCCCCCTCCTCCCTGAATTTGAGCTTCCTTTTGTGTGTTCTTTCAGTATTAGACTGTAAGTTCCTTGAGGGCAGGGACTGTCTCTTTTTCTAATTTGTATCCCTTGTACCTAGAACAGTATCTGAGGCATAGTACGTGCTTATTAAATGTTTATTGAATTGAATGGAATGGGCCCCTGCAGAGGGCGGGGAGATGTGTTCCACTGCAGTAGTCAAAGTTCTTTGCATCCAGATTCTTCTTTGGTCTATGAGGTACCCCAGGAATTTTATGTCTTCCTTCTCAAAGTGGCATTTCTCTTCATTTGGCAAAAATGAGTGCTGGCTTAGGTGCTATGGGACAGTTTAGACCAATCTAACATACTGTGTAGGATCCCAGGAGCAGATGATAATATCATTGAAATTAACTACTATCCCTCAGTCCAGCTCGTCTTGAAATGCCAAGTTGATGAGTCACTAAAATACTGTAGCAGAACTGTACAAGTCCAGTGAGAAACCCAGTCCAGTGTTCATAAAAGCTTTGCTAGGTCTGGAAAGCCAAATGATGTCTAAGTCAGAAGTCTGAGGTCCACAACACAACAAATTATCCTCACAGCATAGTCAATTCCTTGAAGGCTTACAGCTTCTTCCCTGGGGTCCTTGGGATCTATCTAGTCAGCAGTTCTGTCATTGACTACTTCAGGCAATATGTTTAATGAGTCAAATAGTATTATTCAAAATCAATCTGAGGTAGAGGTTAGGGATGGATTCGAAGCCTGACTTGTGTCAATTATTAGGGTAATCACTGAGCAGGGGATAGGAGAGGGGTTGTAATCCCCTCCAGAAGAAAGAATGAGCTCTGAATTAGGACCCAAGAGAACATACTGTGGGTTCTTACCCTGGAGTCATGGATAGATTGTAGGAAGTCTATGAACTTGAACAAGGAAAAAAAATTTCTTTTCACTTATGTCTAACTAGAATCTAGCATTTCCTTCAATTATTTAAAAACCTGATTCTGGGAAAGGGTCAATAGGCTTCATCAAACTTACAAAGGAGTCCGTGACACAGCAAAGATGAAGAATCATTGACAAAGGTCAACAAAGGCCTAGCTGGGGAACCTGGGTTTCTCTAAAGAGCCAAAATCCAAGGAGCAGTGTCAGTAATCTGTAGGTCTCAATCAGTCTTCCCCAAATTTTGGCCTTTTATATGGAGGGTGGGCAATAATTGCCTCTGGCTTGTGTGTGTGGTCATGGAGACTTGATAGACCCTTCCTGACTTGGCTGAGAGGGAAGAGTGGTATATCTAGACCCTCTTAGCTATCTCCTCATCCTACCTCTCCTGGATAAATGAATGCCTGTAGTTCCAGCCTGTGTTTCACTTAATGGGATGTTTTCTTCCCTTTTGATCTGAAAAGTCACAGAGAGAGACCTCTTTGGCAGGCCCTTCCCCGACTGGAAGGAATTGAATTATATTGTTCCTCTAGGCATTGAGCTGCTTTTGGAATTTTTTTTATTATATGTGATTTTATAAACATTTTGTACATGTGCCCAGGAAACTTTTGTTGAATTTCACACATTTTAGAAATCTAATAAACATTGATAAAAAGCCTATGAGTGTTTTTGTGAGTGTGATATGGAAGTACAAAAAAAAAAATCAGCTTACATAGGCTACAAATGATGGTTTTTTCATTATTGTTTAATTAAAAAAATTTTTTTGAGAAGGGGATGGTATCAAGCGGAACCTTACCTTTTATATCACCCCAAATAGAGAAACATCTAACTAAATTTGTTTAGTTGCTGAAAGGAGAGGAGAAGAAAACATATGTCATTAAATCTGGGTATTAGAAACTCAGTAAAATGAACGTACGTTCAGAATCCCAGCCTTTCTTAATTTGATGTTATCTCTTCCCTTTCAATAAATTGATGTTCTGCATACCATTGGGAAGCAATGTGTACATTAAACAGTGAATTTTGGTTTACCATGGCCTTAATGAATGATTAGTTCTTGAATTTTCTTGAAAATGGGTACAGTTTACATACTGAAGTTAGACTGTCACCCTTTGGGAAGAAGCAGAAAATCAACTGCTAATTGCAGTTCATATCAACATGCTGCAAATTAATCAGGAAGAGATATGTTTTGTGTCAGATTTATTTTCAGCAAACTAAGAACTCAGGGTAAAAGTCAAGTAGTACCATATAGAACAAAGTTGAACAGAGACCTGAAATCACACTCCCCTTGTAAAAGAGCTAGCCATACTTTCAAGTAGAGAAAGAATACTCAGGTTAAGAGATCTCTGATTCTGAGTCTACCTCAACCAATTCAAGAACATTGACTTCTGTGGCTTAGTCCATTCAGACTGGGATCAACAGATACTTGTTAAAGGTGCCACCACAAAAGTGAGCAGGTGGGGAGGATTTCTAAACTCACTTTCAATCAAACTGGATGAGTTTTATTCAAGGAAGGAATAAAAGGAATGAGTGAGGGAGAGGAGAGGCAGATAGAGAAGGAAAGGGGTGGGGGTAGGAAAAAGGAGGGATTGAGAATAAGTAGAATAAGCAATCATTTATATTGATTTAAAATTTGATCTCATTTGATAGAATAACTCATTCATTCAAGAAAAATTTATTTAGCACCTGATATATTCTTGGTAGTGCTCCTGTATGTACATGCCCACATATATACTAGAGAGGGGGAGAGAGAGGGAATGAATGCCTAACGCATGAAGGAACAGCTTAAAGTTGGTCACTGAGTTCAGGGTAGCTTGTTATGATGCAGAGCTTTGGCAGGACAAGTAGAATCTCTCACAGCCATGATATTTAGTATGTCCATAGTTTCCATTTTAGGCTATCAGAGAAGCAAATGACTACCCATGGATCTACTATCATATGTATATGTACACATGGATATGTGTATATGCACACAAGTACCCACCTCACAGGTCCATGTATATGCATATATGTATGTACACAATAAATGTTTTATATACATATATGTACACATATACACAAATGTATAGAGAGATGTCTGCATCTATGTAAAAACTTGGGGATTATTTAGCTCAACTCTCCCACTTTATAAAGTTGAGAGAAGTGAAATAATTTGTCCTGAATTAGGCACTCTGGTAGAATTTTGTTTATCAAAACAAAGAACTGTGATAGTGACCTAACCTGGCCTTGTGACTTTCATTCGCTCAGTGTCCTGATTCAGACACTATCCCCTCTTATCCTAAGGCACAGAATGCCCTCCTTTGTCCCCAGTGTTAGTCTAATCACTGACCCATGTTGGCTCTGATCTGGGTGAACCAGACAAATGAAAAGTCTATAAATGTAAGGTTCTACTACATCTATTTGTTGATTTGAGGGAGGACGGAAGCCTTATACTCAAAAGAGCAAAATATGACTTTAAATACAACTCCTCAGATAATGTATCTCTGACAGGTACCGTGTTTAAAAGAACACAAGATTCAATGTTAACTACAACAATGTTAACTACTAGGTGCATAACTTAATTCAATTACTTCAATTACTTGTTGAGTAATAACATATGCTCCCCTAAGGTGTTCACAAATGGAAGAGAAAATGCTTTATATAGGATTCCATACAGGAAGAAGATTCCCTATTGATGGTAATCTCCAAATGTTATTACTTTCAGATGATAGTCTACTCTTTATACAGATGAAAAGGACCTTAGAGATGATCTAATTCAGCAGTTCTCAAACTTTTTGGTCTCAAGATCCCTTCTATATTCTTAAAAATTATTGAAGACTCAAGAGAGCTTTGGTTTATATAGATTATATCTATCAATATTTACCGCATTAGAAATTAAAATTGATCATTTAAGAATATTAATTTATTTTAAAATAACACTATGGGGCCAGGGAATAGAGCACCAGTCCTGGAGTCAGAAGGATCTGAGTTCAAATTCGACCTCAGACATTGAATAAATTACTAGTTGTGTGACCTTGGGCAAGTCACTTAACCCCAATTGCCCTGCCTTCCTCCCTCCAAAAAAAGAAAAAAATAGCACTAACAAACCTATAACATATTCACATGAATAATTTTTCATGAAAAATTATTTTTTTGCAAACAAGAAAAAATTTTAGTGACAAGAGTAGCAATGTTTTACATGTTTTTGCAAACCTCTTTACTATATGGTTTAATGGCAAACAGCTGTATTTTCATATCTGCTCCTGCATTCAATATGTTGAGATATGCTCTTTTGGCTTAAGTATATGAAGAAAACCTGGCCTCATACAGATATAATTGGAAAAGGGTGAAGTATTTGAATAGGCAAATAATATCTTAGTATTATTATGACAATAATTTTGACCTCATGGACTCCCCCTTGAAAGGGTCTCAGGGAGCCCCAGGAGTCCACAGATCACACTTTGAGAACTTCTAAACTAATTTAACAGCCTGATTTTAGAGATGAGAAAGCAGAGGTAAAGTGATTTGCTCAAGGTCACACAGCTAGTTAGTTTTACTGGTGGAATCAGAACTCAGGCTTCTTGATTTCAGTCCTACTAAATCTTCCTCTAGCTCTGAATGAATATGCAAATGAATAGGTTAATGCATAAGCATTTCTTAAGAGCTGGGGATACAAATACAGAAGCAAAGATAGTCTCAGCCCTAGAAGAGTTTATATTGTAATAACAAAACATGTAGAAGAATGATAGCTGAGGAGGGGCATTTTTGGTTTGGAACTTTAAGGTGACACTGAATAGAGCCAGAGAAGACACTTTCCACTTACAATAGCAGTACTGCCTTCATCAGGGTTTCAGAACTGGAAGGCAGTTAAGTAGCACTACGGATAGAGTGCCAGGATTGGAGTCAGGAAGATCTGAGCTCAAATCTAGCCTCAGATACTTACTAGCTGGTGTGACCCTGGGCTTAACCTTGTCTGCCTCAGTTTCCTCATCTGTAAAATGAGCTGGAGAAAAAAAATGGCAAACCACTCCAGTATTTTGGCCAAGAAAACCCCAAATGAGGTCACAAAGTATAACACATGACTAAAATGACTGAAAAGCAAAAATGAATTGGAAAGTGGGAGAAAGGTATGCACAAGGTATCAAGGTAGCTCCAAAGAAGACAACTGGTTAGTAAAGTAAAACATGGAAGGAGCTGACCTAGATATAATGGGTAATGTAAAGAAGTCATAAGTAGGTATAATGGGTACCCCAAGTGGCCATCCAGTAAATGAAATGGTTAAGTCTTCTGGGACTTCCTTCCCTCTCCCCTTCCTTTTTTGTCTAGACTTGTGATTTTATTGATATAGCAAACTCACATGGGGGAAACTCTCTCCACTAAGTTGCCAGTGAGAGCCTAGAACAGTGAGAGATTAAGTGACTTGCTCATAGTCATAAAGCTCGTATGTTTCAGAGGCAAAATTTGAGCCCAACTCTACTTGATTCTAAGACAGGTCCTCTGTCCATTATACCATGATGTCTCCTATGGATGCTACCCAGAATGTTGAAATGTTGACTTCTTGGGAATATAACACAAGACATTTTATTTGGAAACATCTGGAACAACTGATCCATTCTCCAGGACCTTTCTTTACATATACTACAAATATATAATTCTATTAAACATTCCTTCACAAATTTTTGTTTTAACTGAATCACTGGAGGGGATTCCTACACCAGGACTTTCCTAAACTGACTCAATAATTCATCTTCCTCTAAAAAAAATCAACCAAACACTGGCTGTATCTATGACTTTAGTATTTATAGTCTAAAAAGTATAGGCTCCAATACTCTTTCTAACACTATCAATTGAACCAATGAGATGTTTAGCTATTATTTTAGAAATAAAAATTACAAGGGGTCATCTCCAGTAGTCCTGATCTACATCTTGCCACTGGACCCAGATGGCTCTGGAGAAGAAAGTGAGGGTGGTGATTTTGCACAGCCCTTCCTCACTTAAATCCAATTCACTCACAAGTCAAGGCATCATCTTCCTGATGTCGGTCCTCTTTGAGAACACAAAACAAACAAACAAAAACAACAACAACAATGACAGGAATACACAGAAAAGAATAATCCAGTAGGCAGAAAGCTGACTTCAGAGTGGGGAAGATCTGGGTTAAGATCTTACAGTCACCTTGTGTGACTTACTGAACTTCTCAGTGACTTAGACAACTCTCTAAGATTAAGCCTCAGAATAGTTGCCAGATTTGAAGCATAGAATTTCCCACTGGGAGTTTCTTACACCAGTGAAACCACAGACCAAGACCTCAAACCTTTCACCACTATTTTAATATTTATTTTTTGATTTGAGCCAGGATATCAAGTGCCCCAATTCAAACAAGAGTTTGTCTCTTTTGATAAGCAACTTCTATTCTCTCAATCACTCATTCTAAACACACATACTTATTTCTTTGAACTCCTGATTATTAAAACATATTATTGATTACCAGTTTACTGGGGCTCTAGGTTCATCCAGTCATAAGATGCAGGGCAGTACCTTAGAGATAATTCATTTAGTCTCCATATTCCTTTACTTAGTTGCAGGTTGATATTGGGGGGAAAACACTTCCTATAATCTATACCTTTACTATATATACCTATACACACCCTTATTATACATATGGTTGGCATATCATACCCAAAAGATCATCAGGTTCTTTGTAGAGTAACCAAACTAAAGAGAAAGTGTTAAATCTCAATGAAATACATTAAAAAGCAAATTTTTGGTGTAGAAAGGCATAATCTAATGGTCCTTGGGAAAGCATTCCAGCTGGTTAAATTTATGGTATTGAAAATGGCCAGTCCAAGAATACGTCCTGGCTCAGGGCCTAGTGCATTGTCATTTGACTGTGAATTGGTTAAAATTTCATTTACTTTAAGCTTTTCCTTCCCAACATTCAGGTTTTTTTTTTTTAAAGACAAGCAAACCAGTGTTGAAAGACTAGCTGGCTGGCCTCCGTAAATCTGTCTCCCTTATTTAAATGCACTCCTTCAGCTACGTTATTACAGCTAGTTAAAAATGGCTTCATTTTTACAGGCATGTTGTGGATGAATCAGTGTTCAGTATAAGAAATATTGATTGTGTTCTATGCTGCATGGTCTCTTTGATCAGCAGTTTGTACTTATTTTCGAAGAGACTCGTACCTTCATCTTTTTACTTCTTAGAAGTTGTTGGGTAAAGAGAAAAGGTCCCAAGGAAGAATACTTTTTAAAACAAATGAATAAACAAAGCCTTGCAAGTTACATAAGCTCCCCAGCTGGAGAGTGATCCTTCAAAAGGGATTGTAGTCAAAGGGACATGGATTTGGAATCAAGGGAGGCTGGATCTGATTTCCAGCTTTCCTACTTACTACCATGTTTCAAATTCAGTTTCCTTGTGGGCCAAAAGCGAGGACTGGACTAGGATAAAGTTTTAAACACAGGTTCATAAATTTGTTAAAAAATGTTTTGATAATTGTATTTCAATATAACGGATTTTCTTTATAATCCTATATATTTTATGTTAAGCATTTCAAAACATTATTCTGAGAAGGGGTTCATGGGCTTCACAAGTCTGTTAGAAGTGTTCAGGACACAAAAAAGATTAAGAACTCCTGGATAAGATGATCTCTCAGGCTTCTTTCAGCTCTAAATATATGACACTATGATTTTTTTCCATTTATTTTCAAAATCCTCTGTTTAAGATTCTTTCTTAAGATGTCCTCCTTTGTCCCCAGACCTAGTTATCAACCATTAAAAAATGTTATAATGATAAGTAGCATTTATATAGTATGTATGAGGAACTATGTATGAGGAATTATGCTAAGTGCTTTATAAATATCAGCACATTTGAACCTCACTACTGTAGGAGGTAGGTGCTATTTTTATCTCTATTTTACAGATGAGGAAACTGAGGCAGACAGAAGTTAAGTGACTTGCCTAGGTTCACACAGATGAGTGTCTGAAACTGGATTTGAACTCAGGTCTTCCTGACTCCAGGCCCAGTGCTCTATCTACTGCATCACCAAAGCTGCCCAATTTAATTTTACTTAAATTAATCAATTTTAATTTATTAAGAGTTGACTAAATGCTAGGCTCTGAGAGTCAGGTTGTGGAGGTTCTTAAATACCGGAAGAGTTTGCATTTGATCTCAGAAGCAATAGGGAGTCATAACTTTTTGAGCAAAATAGTAACATTTTAATTATCGGATTAATGATCAGATTTAAGCTTTAGGAACATCATTTTTGTACCTATCTGGAACAGAGTTTGGAGAGGGGAGACTGGAGACATCTCTGCCTCCTGGCTTTCCTCACTTTTTTCAAGTCCTAGCTAAAATTATACCTTCTATAGGAAGCTTTTCCCTATGCCTCTTACTTCTGGTGCCTTGCCTCTGCTGATTATCTCCAATTTAGCCAATATATAACTTGTTTGTACATAGCTGTTTGCACGTTATCTCCATCATTAATTTATGAACTTTTTTAAAAAAACCTTTGTTTATGTCTCTAGCCCTTAGTACAGGCATACAGTAGGCACTAAATAAATGTTTACTATTATTATTACAACATTGAAATTTATGAAATGAGCTCAGTTAAGCCCTTATTTGATATTTGAGACTAAACATTATTCTTCCAAGTCCAGGAAATGGGATGTCATCAGCAATGTGGAGGACAAAGTTCTGTCTTTCACTACTTAGATTTAAGTTTGACATTATAGCATTTACTATTTAATATTTTTTCCTCTGGAACTCCTAAGTGCATTATCCCCTCACACACACACACTCACACACACACACACACACACACACACACACACGTTTTCACATTGGACAGCAGTGGACACAGGACAAAGGCACTCTTACATTATAGATAGATTCAATGCTTGGAAACCATGCCCTGAAAGATTTGTGTCTCATTTTTGTACACTAGACATGTTGCTGGAGAAAGGCAAATTGGAATAATGTCATCCCCTTCTTTTCATACAGTCACAATCCTAGTTCAATACCTTCTACTTGGACTTAGAGAAGCCTCCTAAGTAGTCTCTCAGATTCTGTTCTCTCATCTCCTACCCATTCACCATATGGTTTCTTTAAAAAAAATTTTTTCAATTACATGTAAAAATATTTTTAATGGTCATTTCTAAATTTTGAGTTTTAAATTCACTTCTAGCTTTTCAACACCTCCTCCCTAAGATGGCAAGCAATATGATATAGATTATATATGTGAAGTAATGTAAAACATATTTCCATATTGATCATGTTGTAAAAGAAAACACAGCCCATTTTCCCCCATAAATATTCATACATTTCACTTAGATTGTCAGATTTATTGGCATATAATTGGGAAAAATAGCTCCTAATAATTGATTTAATTTCCTCTTTACTGGTGGTGAATTGAATCTTTTCATTTTTGATGCTGGCAATTTGGCTTTTTTCTTTCTTTTTTAAATCAAATTTAAAAGTGGTTTATTTTATTGTATGTTTTTCCCACAAAACCAGCTCCTTGTTCCATTTATTAGTTCAATGGTTTTCTTGCTTTCAATTTTATCAATCTCTCTTTGGATTATCAGGATTTCCAATTTGGTATTTAATTGGATATTTTTTAATTTGCTCTTTTTCTAGTTTTTTTTTTAAATTGCAGTTGATCTGTTCTTTCTCTATTTTGTTGATGTAATCATTTAAAGAAATAAATTTTCCCCTAAGTACTGATTTGGCTACATCCCATAAATTTTGGTATGTTATCTCATTGTTGTCATTCTCTTTAATGAAATTATTGATTTGTTCTTTATTCTCATTTTTTAGTATTAGATTATTTAGTTTCCAATCAATTTTTAATTTATCTTTACATGGCCCTTTATTGAATGTAATTTTTTAATCACTTTATGATCTGAAAAGAATCCATTTAATAGTTCCACTTTTCTGCATTTGTTTGTGAGACTTTTAATGTCCTAATACATGGTCTATTTTTGTGCAGGTGCCATGTACCACTGAGAGAAAGGTATATCCTTTTCTATTCCTATTTAAAGTTCTCCAGAGGGAGGTCTATCCTATCAAATGTTTCTAAAACTGTATTCATTTCCTTAACTTCTTTCTTATTAGGTTTATTTTTTGTTAGATTTATCCAGTTCTGAGAGGGAAAAGTTGAAGCCCCCCACTAATATAGTTTTACTGTCTATTTCTTCCTGTAACTCATTTAAATATTTCTTTAAGAATCTGGATGCTATACCATTTGGTGCATATATATATATATATTTTAGTACTGATATTACTTCATTGTCTATAATACCTTCAACATTATGTAGTTTCTTTGCTTATATCTTTTAACTGTATCAATTTTTGCTTTTGCTTTATCAGAAATCATGATTGTTACCTCTGCTTTTTTTTTTTAACTTCAGTTAAAGCCTAATAGATTCTGCTCCAGGCCCTTTAACTCTGTGTGTGTGTGTGTGTGTGTGTGTCTGTTTCAATTTATAAACAATATATTGTAGGATTCTGATTTTTAATGTACTCTGCTATCTGTTCCCATTTTATGTGTGAGTTCATTCCATTCACATTTATAGTTATGATTACTGTGTATTTCCTGGATTACTGTGTATTTCGCTCTATCCCTCTCTCCCTCTCTTTCTCTATTTCTCTCTCTCTCTCTCTCTCTCTCTCTCTCCCCCCGTCCCTCCCTCCATCCCTCCCTCTCTCTCTAACTCTCTCTCTCCTCAACCATGTTTTGCTTCTTATCACTACTTCCCTCAATCTGACCTCCCTTCTATGAGCCTCTTCTCTCTCTATTATCCCTTCTACTTCCTTGTAGAGTAAGATAGATTTCTATACCCAACTGAGTATGTATGTTATTTGCTCTTTGGGTTAATTCCAATGACAATAAAGTTGAAGCAGTCACTTCCACCTCTTCCATTTGACTCTCCACTGTAAAATCTCTTTTGTGTCTCTTTTATGTGAGATAAATTATTTCTCTTTTCCTTTTCTCTTTCCCCTTCTATCAGTGCATTCCTCTTTTTCACCCCTTAATTTTATTTTTTTTAGATAATCATATTCAACTCTCACCTATGCCCTCTGTAGATGTATACTTCTTCTAACTCTCCCAATAATGAGAAAATTCTTAGGAGTTACAAGTATCATCTTCCCGTAGAGGAATGTAAACAGTTTAACCTTATTGAATCCCTTAAGCTTTCTCTTTCTCATTCACTTTTTTATGCTTCTCTTGAGTCTGATATCTGAATGTCAAATTTTCAGTTCAGCTCTAGCCTTTTCATCAGGAATGCTAGAAAGTCCTCTATTTCATTAAATATCAATTTCTCTCCATTGAAGGATTATACTTAGTTTCCTGGTCATTCTTTGTTATCCTGGTTCCTTTGCCCTCTGGAATATCATATTCCAAGGCCTCTGATATTTTAATGTGGAGGTTACTAAATCCTATGTTATCCTGAGTGACTCCATGATATTTTAATTGTTTTTTTTTGGTTGCTTGCAGTATTGATCTCCTTAACCTGGGAGGTCTGGAATTTGGCTATAATATTTCTGGGAATTTTCATTATGGAATCTCTTTCAGGAGGTGATCAGTGGTTTCTTTCAATTTTAATTTTATCTTCTGATTCTAGGATATCAGGGAAATTTTCCTTGATAATTTTTTGAAATATGATGTCTAGGCTCTTTGCTTTCATCATTGCTATCAGGTAGTCCAATATTCTTAAATTATCTCTCCTGGATCAATCATTCAGGTCAGTTGTTTTTTCAATAAGATATTTCACAATTTTCTCATTCTTTTGATTTTTTAAAATTGTTTTTGATGCCTCATGGAATCATTACCTTCCCACTTTTAATTTTTAAGGATTTATTTTCATCAGTAAGTTTTTGGATCTCATTTTTCATTTGACCAATTATGCTTTCCAAGTAGTTATTTTCTTCAGTGAGCTTTTCCTTTTTGATTCGGTCAATTCTATTTCTTAAGTAGTTGTTTCCTCCAGCAAATTTTTGTACATCTTTTTCCCATTTTTTGTATTTTCTTTACCAAGTTATTAACTTTTTTCATGATTCTCTTGCATTATTCTCATTTCTTTCCCAATTTTTCCTTTACCTCTCTTATTTGATTTCTACAATCCTTTTTGACATCTTGCAGTAAATCTTTTTTGGACCTGATGGCAATTCACTTAAAAAAATTGTATGTATATATTTTGACACTGTTGTCCTCTTTTGAGTTTATGATTTGATCTTGCCTGTCATCATCGTTACTATGGTCAGGTTCTTGTTTTGTTTGCTTGCTCAATTTTCTAGCCTATTTCTTGACTTTTAACTTTATGTTAAAGTTGGGCTCTCCTCCCAGGGTAGAGGGGCACTGTCCCAAGTTTCTTTCTTTTTTTTTAATGTAGCTATTTTTAGAGCTAGTTCAGGGAGTCTGTAGGTTTTCAGTCCTTCCAAGGTGGTGTGATTTAAGGAGAGGTGATATCACTGCTCTCCTGGCCTCTGCTATAGTCTGTGAAAAACTCAAGTACTCTTTTCCATCCTAGAACTGTGACCAGGGTCCCCACTCCCTGATGGCTGTGACTTCCTTACCCTGAGACTGTAACCCAGGCCTTTGACCTGGATCCCTCGTGCAAGCAAAGTGTCCCCAGCAATCTCCTTCTAACCAGCTGTCTGGTCCCCTCACCATTTGTGTGCTGAGAACAAGTCCCCAAGGTCTGCTGCTGTCTTGCTGAAGTGCTGTTTTGTTGCTGGTGGATCCTATTGCTGGCTTTCTGGGCACATCCTGCTGCTGGTCTGATGTGGGCAGCCTGCGCTGGACTTCACTCTACTCTTACCTCAGTGAGATAGACCTTTCCTGTTAACCTTCTATGTTGTCTTGGACTGGAAAATTGTTTCATCCCGTCCTTTTTTGGTTCTGCTGCTCCAGAATTTGTTTTGAGGTATTATGTTGTTGTTTGGAGGGGAATTTGGGAGTGCTGAGGTGAGTTCCTGTCTTTCCTCTGCCATTTTGGCTTCATACTCTCTCCACATAGCTTCTTAGACAATCTTTCTAGTACACACTTCTGACCATGACACTCCTTTGCTCAAAAATCTTCAGAGGCCCCTTACTACCTCTAGAATAAAATATATACTCCTTCTTCAGTCTGGTATTTAAAGTCGTCTATATTTACTCCTACCTACATTTTATTTTAGTTAATATAGTTATAGAAGATGGAGCAGTTATATTTATTTTGTGCATTATAAGTAATATAAGCTGTTTTTCAAAAGCTTTTCATGTATTCTGTAAGTTAGTCATTGGGGGTGGAGGGTTAACATCTAAGGAACCAAGTTCTTTTTTTTGTCTAAGATATTAATTTAAAATAGTAGTGACATTTGTAATCTTGCTACACTGGCAAAATGTTAATCCATGAGTATTTTTGGACAGCTGAGAGAGGGACATTGTTTATGCCCTTTACCCTTTTGCAATTCTGGGCCTGGAATTGAGAAGTTGCTTTGTTGGAAGACTCACAGTTTTATTCCCATTCCTTAGTTTTCTTTATTAGTTGACAATAAGCTATATTCATAATTCATGGACTATTGTTAATTTTTAATTTTTTAAAAAAGTCATAAAACTTATTGAGTATGCTGTAGTGGGTATTTTTTCTGTTGTGGTTTGAAATAAGTGTTTGGTAAGGTTCCTTCCAACTCTGAAGTTCTATGATACCCTTAAAACCATATTCTCAGTTTGTCATCCACAAAATGATGGGGCTGAATGAGATGATTTCTAAGAAGCTTTCCAGCTCTAAGACCCTATGTTTTGAAGATTCTGTGACTATATGAAGTAAGATATTACATTTTCTTATTTGAAGTAACCTAGTCATAGGAAAGTTATGTTACTTACAGAATAGATACATAGCAAAGATTCAGGAGGTCACAGTGATTGGAGAATGACCAACCAAATTATAGTACCAAAAGGTAATGGAATATTACTATGCCTTACAAAACCATAAATACGAAGAATTCAAAAAAGCAAGGGAAGATATATATGAACTGATTCAAAGTGAAGTAAGCAGAATCAGGATAGCAATGTAGCCAAGGACTACAATAATGTAAATGGAAAGACCATAAATCCTAAAACATATGAATTTATAATGACCAAGCTTAGCTTTGGAAAAGAGAAGAAAGATTGCATGTCCCCCTCCTTTGTTTGTATAGGTGGGGGAATACAGATGTGGAACATTGCATATACTATCAAAATTAGTTGATGTGTTAGTTAGTTTATCTGAAGTGTTTTTGACCATCTTTTTTATTCTTTGTTATGAGAGATGATAGTTCACTAGGTAGGGAGGAATACATTTAGAAATGAAGGTGATGTAAAGACAAGGAATATCAACAATTATTTTAAAAGAACTTAGCGAGACCTCAATTAGAACTTATCATCTCCTCTGCTCTATGTTCTAGGCCAACAGTTTTCATTTCTCATTCTCTCCTCTAGTCCCCTTTGAAAGTTTTCATAGTATCCATGCTTCATACAGTTTCTTTTTCAAAAGCCCCAGTAATCTGACTTGAAGATGACAGCCTACAAGCGAGTCCCACATTCATGTAGAAGAGCATAGATTGAGAGCTGGAAAGGATCATAGAGGCCACTGATGGAGACACTGCAGCACAGAGCAGTTAAATGACTTGCCCAGGTCACACACCTTGTAAGCATCTGAGTTGGGATTTGCATCTATGTCTTCAGACTCCCAACTCCAATACCCTCTCCATTACACCATATTTGCTCTCTAAAGTTAGTTATTGCATGTCACATGCTCCCAAATGGAGAAGAAAAGAGCTTTTGTAGCTATCTGCAATTTAGGAAAGGATGGAAAAGGTCAGGCTGGAAGGAGACAGAAGGCTAATATGTCTCTGATTCAGTTGGGATGTGGGGAGGCAAAGCCCAAAGTGCCCCATAAAGCCAGAGGAAGCATGCTCTCTATCCTAATCCAGGAATACTAGGATCAGTTCTGATTGTGATGGTCATCCAGCTAATATCTGACCAGCTGGACAGTGTTTGAACATCATTAGACACCTAACATTTACAAAGCACTTTCAAGTTTTCAGAGCTTTTTTTTTTTATATTACCTAATTGGAGACAAAAAACGTATGAGATTGGTAAGAGATTCTCATTTTATAACTGTGGGAACTAAAACATAAAGAAGTTTGTGAAAATATTTGAACAATGGCAATATAAATACAAAACTGAAACATACCCTGCCCTCCAGAAGCTTATATTTTAACATAATGAAAGGATGCTAATTTCCCATAAGAATCAATAACTAGGCTGGATATGGAATCCCCACTACCAGAAGGGCTAAAGCTGGTGGATTTCTTGAGCTCAAGAGTTCTGATCTGCAGTGGGCTGAGCTGACTGGGTATCCAAATGAAGTTCAGCATCAATATGATGAGCCCCTAAAAGTAGGGGGTCAAGCTACCAGGTTGTATAAGGAAGGGCAAACCAGGTCAGGTCAGAAGTAAAGTTCCTATACAATTTCTTTTTTTAAGCAATTGGGGTTAAGTAACTTGCTCAAGGTTACATGGCTAGTTTTTTGTTGGGTTTTTTTTTTGTGTGTAGGTGTGAAGTATCTGAGGCCGGAACCCATCCCAGGTCTCCTGACTCTGGGGCTGGTGCTCTTACTCACTGCGCCACCTGGCCACCCCTCTCCTATAGAATGTGATAGGATAGGATCTATAAGTTGTCTCTATACTTCCAATCTACTTGATAGAGACCCACTATTTTAAAAATCTACAATTAGTTCTATATTGAATAGACATTTTAATTTTTGTTTATGCCATCATTTCAATAATATGCCAAATCATATAGTTCATGGAAGGAGTTAGGGCTGACACAGGAGTGGTAACATCAAGAAAATCTTGCCAATGTGTCATATTATTACCTACTTTTTTATAATGTGTTTTTTATAACCTTGTGCTTCTTTTTTAAATTCCAATAAGCTCTAAATTTTAAAATCTGTGCTTTCAGAGAAAAGTCAGAAGTTCTCACTTTTTTGTGTGACAGTAAATACTTTTGGTATTTGTCCTCAAGTGCCCCATCCAGCTTCTGTCTTTTTAAAAATTCTGGACATATGTTTCCCTCCCTCCAATTCCTTTTCACCTTCACTACATCTGACAGTCTCCCCATTCTTTATATCCACTTAGTCCTTTCAAGATTATCTTATCCTGATGCTTCTGTATCAGTTAGTTATGTCTAGAGGTACATAGATCCCTCACTGGAACCCCAGAGCTACAGACCATTTTGTCTGGGTCTTTTTCACAGAAGAGGGATGTCATTTAAGGACAATACCCTCAGTTGGACCCTATGGACATGGGCTCTTAAAGTACCTCAACTTGATAAAGGTTGGCACACAGTGCTGCATTGGGTAATTGAGTTCACAGAACTGTATTGGAGGAAGAACTGTGCTTAGTGTATCTATCCCCAGTGTTCCAACTCCTTTGAGGGGGTGGTTCTTTGCTGACAGATGGATTGTAATTTTAAAGGGCCTGTAAAGATTTGCAAAGATATTGTTCTTCTTTCTTCCCCTTCCCATTGACTGCTTGTACCTTGGAAGCATGGAAAAAAGAGGCCACTTTCCCACCCCATTCCTGTATCCTCTCCTGCGGGTTTTACATGCAGACTGTGTTCTGCCAGCAGCTGGCATCTGTTCATGCCCACTGTGATGATTTATTTTTGTTAGAAAACAAAGTGTTTCATGGATTCTTATGGCCAAAGAATGCATCACTTGGGGCCAACTTCTTCCTATTTAGCTCTGCTTGTCCTCAGGCAGCAGTCTGTTCACAACACCATAACTGAAGATTCAAAGATCCCACTAGAACTCATAATCCACTGAAAGAACCTTGAAGAACCTAGTGTGTCTTCCATGTCATTATGAGACAAATATGAAGACTCTGATTATGAGTAAACTGAGTGACAACAGAGAGATAGTTTGAGTGTTATACCCACAGTATATTAAATGACCTAGACAATGTAGAAAGATCTCTGGGTATAGAGTAAGAGGTCTGAGTTCAAATCTAGATTCTGAAACTCCCTACCTGTGGGACTTATTTGGGTCTCAGTTTGTTCCTCTCAAAATAATGGGGCTGGCCAAGGTATCCTCCAGGGTCTTTTCCAACTCAAAAAGCTATGCTCCTTTGATCTCCAGTACAGTCCTCCATGGAGGTTATTTTGGGAGGACATGGATACGGCTAACATATGATGAAAAGATTGTATGGGGCTCAACTATACATTTGGGAGAAGAATCCATCTGAATGAGGTCACAGATCTACTCAATTACTGAGGGGGAAGGAGAAAAAAGAGTTAGGAGGAGAAGATTAAATTCGATCTGGAACCAAGTTAAGGATAATTCCATATAGCACCCTTATTTGATAGATAAGGAAACTGATGCTCAAAGAAATGATTTGACTTTCCTAAAGTCATTTACATAGCTTGTGGCACATGGATGAATTACCATGATGTCACAAGTCGTTCCCTATAGATTATATAGAGAAACTTCAGAGCCAGCATACCAAGGTTTGACATAGTACTCTCTGGAGAATATCTGATTCTGTAGACAGTAGACCACTCTTCCAAAAGTGTGTGTACATGCACGCGTGTGCGCACACACACACACACAGATGTAATTCTCTGTTTTTGCAAGCCAAATTTCTTGATAATATATCTAAAAATTAAGCTCATTGTCAGCACTTCTAGAAAAATCTAGATTTAGATTCTGATAACCTGAGTTCAAAATCTAAGTCTCCTATCAACTAGTTCTCCTGCATGACTGTATAAACCACTTAATTAAGCTTAGCCACACTTATGGTTCCTTATCTGTAATATGAGGGGACTGAATGATATCTGAAATGCTTCCAATTTTAGATCTATGAAACTATGACTTAGTATCCTTATGGGATTTCTGGATTAAGAAGGCGCCATCAAACATCCAGTTGTTTGATAGTATCCTTTTCATTTCTTCTCTTCTAAAACTTTGTGTGTCAGTGTCAGAGATCTAGACAGAGTCCAAGGTCAGTTTTCTTGTCTTAATTTGTAGGGCAAACAGGGTTTCACTGAGGAACACCACTGATTTATGTGTGCTGCTAAGTAAATTTGGCAACACATCCTCTATGCAGGACGCTTACTCATTAGTAAAGTCAACAGCAATCATTTATGTTCTATGATCAAGTAAGGCCCAGGCAATGTTTGAGACCCCCAACCTTCCTTTAAAAAATGAAAGACTCTCAGCAGAAGCTACAGACAAATGAAATGAGTGAGGATAAAAGGCTTAGAAATACAAAGTAAAGGCCCTGATACTATGAAGTTCCAAACCTATGCATATATGACTAATGACTATGCAGAGACTCTAAACACAAAACCATCTCCTACTGTGAAGCACATTAGTTGATTGAGAGGTTGTGCTAAATTTTCTTCAGAAAACAGTGGATTTTTTGGGATTCGTTATTGATCAATGGACATCCCCCCCCTTCCAAGTCTCGAACACCTCCATAAAATGGTAGGAAATCAGAAAGCATCTACAGTAATGGAAAGGATCACTTTGGATGATGCATTTAAAAGACAGATAGATAGATAGATAGATAGATAGATAGATAGATAGATAGATAGATAGATAGATAGATAGATAGAGATAGATGATAGATATAGATGGATAGATAGATGATAGATAGATAGATATAGATGGGTAGATAGATATAGATAGATAGATGTAGATATAGATAGATGATAGATATAGATGGATAGATAGATATAGATAGATAGCTAGATATAGATGGATAGATAGATGATAGATAGATAGATATAGATGGATAGAAAGGCATACCTAATTTTATATAGATTAAATCCATACTCAACAGAGCATAAAAATATCATCAGATCATAGAGGTCATTGACTACAACCCCTTAATTTTACACATCAGAAAATTGAGGCACAGAGAGAGTAAATGACTTAACTTGTTCAGTATCATAGGGATAGTCAGTGTCTAAAGTAGTTATTGAACTCAGTTTTTCCTGACCCTATGTCTAGTGCTCTATTTACTAGGTTACACTGCTTCTTAAGCATAAGCCTCTTTAAAAGGGAGCATGACACAATTGAATTCTCATGCTACAGGCAAGTCAACCACCCCCTTTCTCCCAAAGAGATATAAGGGAATTGAAGGCAGAGATTTCTTGATTTATTTGATTTTGAGAAGGTAGGCATGACTACCTTGACTGGTTGGTAGACCTTGGGTTTGGCTTAAATTTTAGGTTCTCTTAAGGTCTAAGGGAACTTGAAGACTTTGCAGTAGGCTTCTTTGTCACAGAAGGGGAGGTGCAGACTGAAATGAGAGAGCAGGGACAAAAGCACAGATAAGAGCTAGTGGGTTACCTCAAACCATGCTTTGCTGTATAGGGTGAAGAGAATCCATTGAACCAAAAGCTATTGAAATAACAGTAAAAAAAATAGCAATGAATATTCTTTCTATAATGATAGTTTACTCTAAATAACTAGTTATAATTCATCTTGTCCCTAAGTTATAATTTTTTCTTTTGGATTGGGTCTGGGATTTCATGAATATAGAAGCTGTTAAGGAGGAAACCCCCTTTAAAATGCAGAGTATCACCTGCTCTACAGGATTGTTAGAAAGTTACCTAGGGCATTGAGAAGTTAAGTGATCTGCCTAGGGCATCATGTCAAAGTCAAGACTCAAATACAAGTTTTTCCAGTTCAAAAGCTGGTAAATGCTCCAGTAAGATGTGCTGAATAAGTAAGAATTTGAAAGTCTAGAACAAATAGAGAAACAGAATCAATAAAGAGTTTTTAAAAAAGGAATATAGAAAAGATGGCAAATGAATGCAAAAGAAGATATGCAACAAAGGAATGAATAAATAAGGGGTAAAAGTTTAACTCCAAAAAAGTGGAGTGTTGTCCATGAAAATTCAGTGTTAAAACTATTTTTACAAAGATACTAAGAAGTTTTATATATATATATATATATATATATATATATATATATATATATATGTGTGTGTGTGTGTGTGTGTGTGTGTGTATAAGGCCAGATTTTCTTCATCTACTTCAACAAAAACGTGATAGATTGAATACAGAAGCAGATGAGAATCCAGCTATCTTTTATTAAGCCAGACATTACATATTTTGCAAAAAATACATAAAGCAACGCAGTCACTCTTCTTACTGATTTTTTTGTTTCAGAAAATAGTTACTTTTTCATTAAAATGTTATTTATGTTAATGTGTAATGGACTTTTTATTATTATTTTGTGTTTTGTTTGCATGTTTTATTTACTGTTATTTTAAAATGAATGATTAAATAATTTTAAAATACATAAATTTTAATTTCTAATATGGTACATATCAACAGATATATCCCATATAATAGCAAAAGACCTTTGGGAGTCTTCAAAATTTTTTTTAAAGTATAATGGGGTACTGAGAACAAAATAATTTGAGAACCTCTGATTGAGAATAAACCTTACAGCCTTCCCTGCTGCTGCTCTCAGTATTTATTTTCTTTTTGGGGAAGGCAGTTTACTCATGTGGAAAATGGAAGCAATAGTAATTACACTATTTAATCCACAGGATTGTGACTTGTAAATTTACAGTGCTTTATATAAATGTGAGATTTTACCATTGTTTTGTCTTTCCTTTTCTTGTTAGCTGCACAGCTCTGGGAAAGGATATATGTGAAGCTAATAAGTCAATATCTGTTCCCTTCCTCTATTCTTTAGGAGTCCTTAAAAAGTTCATTCAAGTCCTTTAAAAAAGTAACATATGCCACCAAAATTTGCAAATATTTACCTAGTGTAATTTGTAGAGACTCTTATTATTTAAAAAAAAACCACATAGGCAACATTATTGTTTAAATCTTGCCCAAAGTGCTTTGAGATCCTTTAAAATGTTATATAAATTCAATTAGAAGTAACCAGGTTGGCCGGTGAACCCACGTGATAATAACAAAGAACAATGATCCTGAAAATGTTTCCCTTCCCTCAGAGTTCAGACATCTGAATGAACTAGTGAAGAATTTAAGAAAATGCTTAATCAAAAATACACTGATAAACCAAGCTATATTTATGTGAATGATTGCTGCAATCATGCCTGAAGTGGATGGGACTGTGAATTTACTTCTGGTACAATAGTTTACTCCCTACAAGTGACTGCCCTTGGAGTCACCACGAATGAAATCATTATTTCAATGCATTATGAAGAAGGCAATCAATAAACATTTATTAAGTGCCTACTATCACTATGTTAAGTGCTGAGGATATATAAAAAAAGGCTAAACCACCCCCTGTTCTTAAAAAGCCTATAGTCAAATTGGTGAGAGATCATGAAAGCAACTGCTTTTATGTACAAACAAGCTACATACGGGATAACTTGGACATAATCAAGAGAGGGAAGGTACTATAATTAAGGGGGTTAAAGAAAGTATTCCTATAGAAGGTGGGATTTTAGCTGGCACCTGAAGGAAACCAGGGAAGCCAAGAGGTGGAAATGTGGAGAGAATAGTCTATGGATGAGGGGCATTCATTGAAAACAGCCAGATCTTAGAGACAAAGTGTCTTGTTCAAGAAATAGTAACGGGACCAAGTGTCATTGGATCAGAAGATACGTGGAGGGGGTGTGGTGTAAAGGTATAAAAAGACTGGGAAGAAGGAGGCCAGGTTGTGAACAGCTTTGAATGCCAACCAGAGGAGTTTATATTTGATTCTGGAGGTGAGAGTTGACTGAGTAGGAAGTAGGGGAGTAGGGAGGGTGATATGGTGAAACCTATGCTTTAGAAAGATCAGGTGAACAGAAGATGGACTGGAATGGGGAGAGACTCATGGCAGGGAGACCAACTAAAGGGCCATTGCAGTAGTTGTTGATGTTGTGTGTCCTTCATTTGAAGAGCATCAATAACATCTTGAGGTCATATCTTCATTTGTGTATGAATTGGATTTAATTTAATGTGGCAGAGTCATCAAGTTAGGTGATGACAGCCTCTACCGGGGAAATATCAGTGTCAGAAGAAAAGGGGGCATATGTGAATGATCTTATGAAAGTAACACTGATATGAATTGGCAATTGGATACAGGAAGTGTGAGTGAGGAGTCAAGGATGACACTTGAAATTGCAAGCCAGAGTGACTGGCAGATGGTGGTACCCTCAACAGTAACAAGGAAAGAGAAGGTTTGTTAGGAAAGACACTGAGTTAAATTTTGGACATGTTGAATATCTAAAGGACATAGAGTTTAAGATGTCTAATAGGCAGTTGGAGATGTGATACTGGAGGTCAATAGAGAAGAGCTGGATAAGTAGATTTAAGAATCATCAGCATAAAGATTATAATTTAATCTATGGGAGCTGATGAGAAACACTGAGAAAGAAGAAGCAGATGTGCAGGAAGAAAACCAGGGGTAGTGCTATAAAAACTTAATCATGGAGGAGAGGGTGATTGATTGTGTCCAAGGCTACAGAGACATCAAGAGAGATGAAGACTCAGAAAAGGCCTTTAGATTTGACAACTAAGAGATTACAAGTAATTTTGGAGAGAGCAGTTTTGGTTGAATGATGAGGTCAGAAACTATACTGTAGAAAGTTGAGTGAGAGGAAAGGAAGGGGAGGCACCTGTTAAATAGGTGGTCTTTTCAAGGAGTTAAGCCATGAAAGAGAAGAGATATGAGACAGCTGATAGCTAGAGGGGTCACATGGATCAAGTGAGGGCTCTTTTAGAATGGAGCAAAGGCAGAAATTTTTATCAAAAAGCTCCAGAAAAATCCACTAGTGAGTTAAAACAGACAAAAGCACAGCAATACAAAAGTTAAATTATAAGGCATTCAGAATATATATTTTTTAAATCAAAAGCAAAGATGCAACCCAAAGCCTCTTTTTCTCTCCCCTTTTAGCTCTCAGTTGTTCACTCATTCCATCTGGATGCATCAAAGTCTGTTCTCAGGTCATTTTTATAAGTATATACAAGGTGAGGAATAAAGAAATCTGCTTTAGATTACAGTGATGAACATAAGATTTCAAACTCAAGGATAATGTTTCAGGAATTTATTTTCATTTTTAATCCTACCAATTCACAGAATATTTTTTAAGCCTTAGGAAAAATAGAACTCCTTAGCTGTGAATATCCTCAAATGATTTGGGCTGGGGGCGGGGGTGGGGGGATCATGAGAGGTAGACCTTTACAAATAAGGATAATTCAGAACAAATGCTCAAATGGAAACAGGTTTATGATAATGTCCTCATATGACCAACAGGAATGAACATGAAGATATGGTCTGAACAAAGAGCAAGCAGCATTTCCCTCTTCTCCCTTAGTTTTCCTGACACTGATTTCTCCTGGTTCTCTTGTTTGTCTGATCCCTGCTTGTTTAGGCTCCTTTGTTAGACTATCATCCATCTCCTCCTACCTTTGTGTGGGTAATCACCAGAGCTCTGTGACAAGCCCTCTTCTTCCTCTCTTCAAATAAAGTGAAGATATAATCAGTTTTCACAGGTTTAAGTATCTTTTTTTTTTGCTTTTTGGAGGGCAATTGGGGTTAAGTAACTTGCCCAAGGTCACACAGCTAGGTTTTTTTTTTTTTTGGTATTAAATGTCTGAGGCCCGTTCTGAACTCAGGCCTTCCTGACCCCAGAGCCAGCATTCTACTCACTGGGCCACCAAGCCACCCCATTAAGTATCATTTCTGCACAGACAATGCCTAAATCTATATATTTAGTCATAATCTCTCTCTCTTGAATTCCACTCATCTACTATCAACTATTCATGGAATATCTCCTGGAAGTTCTTCAAGCATATCAAACTCATGTTCAAAATAAAAATATCTTCACTACAAAACCTACTATTCTTCCGAACTTCCCTATTTCTGTGAAAGACACCACCATCTTCTCTTAAGTTTGTAGAATGGATGGATGTCATAAACATCTACTATGCACCAGGAACTGTACTAAGCACTTTTCAAATATAACTTCATTTGATCATAACCTAAGATTTGTAAACTCAGAGTCACTCAAGAATCTTCCCCACCTCTCATCTTTCTTATCCAATCCACTGCCAAATCTTGTCAATCCTACTTCCATGAGTATAAAAAGTGTAAACAGTAAAAAGAGATATAAGATACAAATAAAACATGCACACTTCAAGAAAAGATATGAGAAACTGCCTGATTTGAAACGTGACAATAGTTATTCAGGTTCTTTTATTTTTCCTTTTTGCTTTTTGACTTTGGGTTTGGGCACCTCATTTGTTTTAAATTAAGCTGCAGGGTACTAGCCATAGGAAAGTTGGAAAACAAAAAAATGCAAATCAAAATAACCTTGAGATATAACCTTAAACCTAGAAAACTGGCAAAGATAACAAAAGATGGAAATAGTCAAAGTCAGAAGAATTCATTCATATGATGTTGGTGGTGCTGTCAAATTGGTAAAATTACTAAATGTTTTATACTATTTGATCCATCAATCCTTCTACTAGGGCATATGCCCCAAAGAGGTGAAAGATAGAAAGAAAAATCCCATAGGTACCAGAATATTTGGGGAGTTTTTTTAGTATTGAACATTTTTTTAAAATACTTTTATTTTTTCCCTCAATTATGTACCAAAATATTTAAAGCAACATATCTGGAGTAGCAAAAATTTGGAAACAAAGTGGGTACTTAACTAAGTGAGAAATGAATACTGAATAAATTGTGGTATATTAATACAATGTAATATTACTGTGCTACATAAAAAAGGGTGAATAAAGAATTCATAGAAACATGGGAAGATTTACTGAAACTATGTGATCAAAGAAAACAGAATCAAGGAAAAAAAATACCTATACTACCATAATATAAAGAAAAAACAACACTGACAGCAGAATTCAGATCAAATGAAATGACTAATCTTGCTTGGTTCCAGAGGATTGATAAGTAAGCACATTTCCTTCTTTTTGGTAGAGGAGTGGTGGCCTACAGTACCAGTTATCAGATGCAGAACTGGCTTTGCTTAGGCCTTTTCTTTATTGCTAGGGAGCAGTCTATTAGTGGGAGGGAGGAGAATTATCCCAAGAGTTGGCAGTTGGACAACTAAACAAACCACATTCTTAGAAAGAAGCATTTCCTTGATCTAAAAGACCAGATACTTATCATAAGAGCCATAGCAAAACTTGAGATCCAAAGGCAGAGGAAATTTAGGCAAAGGATATCATTCAGCAAGCATATAGTTAATACCTTGCATTTTACTTCAAATATGTTCAGGATTAAGGCCTATATAAGTGATTTATGTAATCTTTATCAGGGCTATATGAGGAAGGCAAAGTTATGCTTAATTACATGTAAATTGTAGAGAGAATGTTAATTCCAGTTAAAAAAAAGAAACAGAAAATTAAAATAAACTGAGGCCAACAGCTATTGCATGACTTGGAAACATGTATTTCCTCAAGAGTAAACACAGAAAATATACCAGGGTTTATCCTAGTCAGCCTTGAAAATATAACACTAATTTTTGTGCATATTCTAACTTTTAAAAAAGGAAACTCATGTCTATATTTGAGACATATGATCTTTTACAAATAGCAGACTAAATTCTCCTAATGAATTCTAACTCTTTAGGGCAAAGAGCTTCCTCTTTCTCCCAACAAGAACCCCTTTTGGATCGGAACTAACTAACTATTCCATCAGATATCATCCTTTAACATCCTGCACATAAGTTCACCCTAGAAGTCCTGATTAGCCTTGCAAAGCATTATTAAAGGGAATTGTGCTAAAATCATGTTCACAAAAGAAGAAACTTTAAAATTTAGTCCATGTTGCATTTGTCACTTGGGGTCACACACACACACCTAGACCCTGAGTTATAAAGATTTATTGAGTTAAGGTAATATGACAAAAACAAGTCCCACATTCACTAGGGGTAACTCCTAGATGCCACCAACCAAAGGCTCAGACTTAAGTAATTAAGTGATCTACCCCTAGTTACACAGTCCATGTAAACCATTTTTAACTAACATCTTTTTTATATACAGAGAAGACAGAATAGAATTTAAACTACAATTGGGGAATAATTCTACACAGTAGTATATCACTTGTTTTCATCTTTTTGACAACATATTGAAGACATGAGAACAAATTCCAAAAGCTTAGCACAAATTTTAACAATTCAATGTTCTAGAGAATTCCTGAACAGTCTACAAAACCAGAGAACCAAGTCCTCAAGGCAGTTCATAATAATCAAATTGGCTGATCTAAAGATTAGCTACAGAGTCACGCACATCTTAAAAATCAAGCTTTAAGGACTCTTCAGGACTACTTGTCCATCATTAGTAAATTGTTAAAAAAAAACCCCAAGTCAATTACATTTCATTGTTAATAACCATGCCATAAGCTCCCCAGATCTACTTTTCAAGGGAACTGCATGAAAAATTATCTGAAAGTTATCATACTGACTTCCATATGGCTGGCAACATCATTTGTCAATGTGCTTGGCACACAGTAGGTACTAACTGCTTGTTGAAGTAAAATGATTGTAAGGGATGAAAGTTAAAATTGGAAACACATCTACTCATACATCCTGATAAAACGGACTATTGATTTAGAACATATAAATATGTATGTTATGTAGTCAAATTATACATATATATGTATAAACACAGTAAATATGTGTATATATACACACATATTTGTGTATATAAACAGATACACACACAATACAGTATCTCAAAAGTCTTAGTACACACAGGCATCTAAACTGGATTTATACTAGGCTATTTGTTGTATATTAAATAGATCCCGAAGTCATCTATAAAGATATTAGGAGAAAGTTTCTGTCTCTTCTGTCCTCTCTTTTTTCTCATACCCACAAAGACATATACACCACCACCACCATCACTCTATCACATACTAAGAACATAATCAATTGCATTTCCCAGTGTGCACTTACCTCATTGTCTGACTCCACAAGAACTTGATCATATTCACTAAGGGCTACTAGGAACATAATCGAGGTGACGTTTTCAAAGCAGTGTATCCATTTTCTTCTTTCTGATCTCTGGCCCCCAACATCCACCATTCTGTAAGGTTGAAAATACACAGATCAATCTCAGGTAAGGAAAACTTAAGAAAAATCAATACACATTTATTTAGGGAATTTTGTTCACTAACACAAATGGTAAGGTGTAACTTAAAAAAAAAGAAACAATTTGTTTTTCAGAAAGCGATATTACATTCAACAAGTAGTCACTGAATGAAAGGTGGGATAGAGTTGTATTTTGAATAATTAAACATTCTAGGTAATAGGAAATTATTACATATATCATACATAGATCACTAGTTTTATTATCATTCTTTTTAATTTTTTAGTTGTCAAACATTTTTTCTCCCTCCAAAATTCCTCCATTGAAAAAAAGGAAAACAAAATGTATGTAGAAAATAAAATCAAAACAACTTCCCATAGTAGCTATATCAAAAAAATGTGTCTCATTTGCATTTTATATTATTGCCTCTCTGTTAGGATGTGGGTAGTAGCATTCTTCAAAACTGGTCCTCTGGAATCATAGTTGATCATTGCATAGATAACTAGTTTTAAAAGACTGAAGTCCAAGAAAATAAAATATGCCTAGTTTTAAAACTATAGAGGAGATAATTTAATATTTCTTTGATGATACAAAGGCATTTTTCTTTAGGGTGGCCTCAAGGATACCTTTATGAACACTGATGATATTGTACTTTCAAAGTAAAAGAGTCTAGTTAAAAATAGTTATTTCTAGTCGATTGAATGCCAGAAAACAGAATTAACTGTATTATTTAATAATAATTTATATGAGATAAAAAGTGGGACATTGTTTCCTTGTTTTTGAGTTCAAAAATAACACTCATACACAGCAACGATTATGCATGTAAGTGGCTAAAGCACTCCTGAAGTAAAAAGAATTAAATACAATGACCTTGACTTGAAATGAGAGCAAAACTGTAGTATTCTGTGTCTTTGACCACATACACAATAGGATATACTTTGTGTGTCATAAACACTTTCTCAACACAAATATTCTAAAGATAGTTTTATCATCATGTATGATACAACACAATATCCAGTCTTTTTTCTAGCCTGAAAGGATTGTGATAAAAAAAAAATATATGGTGCATTTGTATATATTCTGTAAGGAACAAAGTACACAAACTTGGAAACAAATTTAAAATTCCTTGGAAATGATGATTAATATTTTTTTGCAAAATGTCCATATTTAAATTTGTTTTGCACTATTATACATATTTTAATGGTTTTTTTCTTGCCTTCTCAATGGGTAGGGGAGGAGTGAGAGAGAATTTGGAACTAAAAATACAATAAATTTGAATTTTTAATACATCCACATTTACTGTCAAGTCATACAGTATGGATTCTTTCAATGAGAATTCGGAAGTGAATATCAGAAATTTCTAAGTGTCAGTCCTGGGTTTACCACATGCTAAACATCCTGGAGATAAACACTGAACTTTATCTTCCTTTCCTATAATTTAGGCATAAAAATTATGATCGATTTCATAAGGATGCCAATTAATTAATGAAATAGTTATTGGCTTTTAACTTGGAAGATGATGTTACTAGTTCTGCTACCATTCAGTTTGATTTACCATTACAATAATAGTGTCACAGATTTCTGTTGATGCATCTATGTTTTCTCACTTCTTCTAGGATAGCCTAGGCTGGGGCAGAGGAAAGGACAAAGAGGGAAAATGTCTGCTGTTGTAGCAATTTTTCCATTATCTGGTTATTCAATATTCCTTAATATCAGGAGGTTACCATCAGGAGGCTGAGTCATAGGGTCCTGATATGGGACCAATATTAAACCTATTTGGACAACCATATTAGTTAACCTAATATGCTATATCATGACTGAAAGTTAAACAGAAATAATACTCTGTCAATGCATTAAAATCCTCTCAGTTAAGCAAACACAAGCTAAGCAAAGAATCATAGTATTCTACATAATAAGAAGGATTTAGAGAAAAACACCTGTAACACACATGAAGGTTTTTCAGCCAGCTTTTTAAATCATTGATTGTATATGAACTATTAGGTAATTTCAATAAAAAGGTAAAGACCAAAGTGTCTCTGAATATTTTTTCTGTGTGAATTATAAGAGGAAATTAACTTCTGTTGGTAGGACTGAAATGTACCATGTGATAGTGGAATAAATCCAGAAGATATTGACTTTGTTGAGGAGATAAATGCCAAATATAACTGAAAGCAAGAAAACTGTATGTAGAAATGGGTCAAATCAAGATCTCCAAAGGGGTTCAACAATAAGATGTACTTTTCCAAACTTTATTTATGGCTACCTTAGAGGCAGGACTCCATCAGGAAATGAAATAATAATTGATGGTAAACACCTCAGGCATCTCTGTCTCCCCTTTCCCTCCCTCCCTCCCTCCCTCCCTCCCTCCCTTCCTTCCTTTCTTCCTTCCTTCCTTCCTTCCTTCCTTCCTTCCTTCCTTCCTTCCTTCCTTCCTTCCTTCCTTCCTTCCTTCCTTCCTTCCTTCCTTCCTTCCTTCACAAATAAGTGATCTCTTAGAATTCCAAAAAAATTTGCAGAAGCTTTGCACGGTATCTAGGCTGACAGTCTTAAAGATTGAGAAAGTAGTGGAATATATGTACCTCTTAGCAAGATTATATTTATAAAATGGATCAGAGTATGCAAAGTGGCCTAATGCCACATTTGAAAATATTGATTGATTGGGTATGGCCACAATGATCAGAGCAAAAGTATTAAACTCTACAGGGTTGCCTGCGATGAGGATTAAAATACTGGAATACTGATCTAGCACAAAATGTGAATGGCAGCACATATACACCCTGCATTTAATGGAAAGAATGATGTGCAAATGATGTAAAGTCAAGGATAGTAGACTATTGGAGGCAGACCATCATGAAAATAAATATGGAATGATTCAATGATTTGACTATTTGGACATAAGGAAAAGGACCTCACAATTATAGTATAGGTTAGCTGTGTGTTTTCATTATGATAAATGATGCCAGATTCAAAAGTGGATGTGGATATATAAGCAAAATAATACAACTCTTAAAATTCTTCCACTAAAATAAGTTAAATGTAGAAGTTAGAAAGTAAGGCTTTTAAAGAATTCATCTAGGTATAATGACTTTTGGTTTATAGAACTGTATATAAATAAAAGATCTAAAGAATGCTTCCATAAGTTTTGACTCTAGGACCAGGGTACAGAAGAAAGATTAAAAACTGAACTTAGAAACAGACCTGTGTTTAAGTGCCAGTGTTTATCACTTAGGACCCACAGGATGGTCACTACTTCCCTGGACCTCAGTTTCCTCATTCAATAATTTTAATAATAAATGTACTACTTATTTCAAAAGATTATTGGAAGGAAAGGGCTTTGAAATCTGTAAAGAACTGTAAATGTTATTCTGAAGATAATAAAAAAGAGGACATAAGAGGATGGACAATAAAGATTAAGAGAATAATGATGGGAGTGGGAGATCATTGAAATAGAACTTTTTTTAGAACTATGTAGATCACTAGAAATGTTAAAACACAGACTTCTCCCTGATCCGAAACTGGGGGAAATTACAAACAAACAAAAAACAACTCTTAGGTGTTTGCATCTGAACAGGAGTAGACTGTTCATCCCATATAATTTATTTCGAGATCAATCCTACAAAAAAAACAAAACAAAACAAAACTGTGTTGATGGTGGCATTTGATTGTCCTTCTTACATATTACATTTTCTAGAGTGAAATCACTTTACTAAAGTGCATTGAATGACAAACTGGTAAAATAAGAAACATAATATAAAGAACAACCTGGACTGATGATCAGTTTATATATGCCAAATGCTTTGCAGATCAAAACCTCCATGAAATTGCTACCTGCTTTTCATCATATTATTTGTTTTCTCAAAATCTTCTGTGATATTGGCTTATAATTGATCTCTAAAATACTGTATCTTCAAAACTAAGGTGTCATTCCACTTTGTCACTGTTTTATTGGCACAGCTCTTCTAGCGACTGGTGGCAGAGTGGAAGTTAGTTTAGAAAGAGCAGATCCTAACTTGGTATGGGGTGGTGGAAGACCTGACTGGATTTAATGAGTCTCTATTTTCCTTTTAGGCATACTGGCAGAATGTACATCCCCAATGAACTTAGACACATATTTAAGGTAGTAAATTACCACATAAATAACACCTCTCCATTTCTCAAAGTATAATGAGAGTTAGATTCTAATTAAGAGTACAATCAAATGATTATGGAAGAAGAGATTAAACAGAGATGTATCTATATTGTTTATTTTCCCTTGTTTGTGAAAAAACACACCATAATATTATTGCTAAATTATCATTGAGCAAAAAAAAGCAACGATGGGGGGGCAGTATAGCTCATTTCTCATTTGTTCTGCAACATGATGCCAACTAATCTTACTTGCAAATGTTATAAACATTCTTAGACACTCAACTTCATAAATAAATGTAAAAAATATCATGTTATTTGTATCAGTAATCAAAAATCCTACATTTGGTAGAAGAAGGGATGTTGATTGAAAGCCAATATGAAAATCTTTGTAATATACAATTTCTCCTATTGACAGGCTCATAAAAGTATCAAATACCTTTTATGTACTTTCAATAATGGACAAATTCCTCTACAGTTAATTTGATTTCTAAATTTATGTAGGAGTAGAATCAGCATTTGTGCAACTGGATATAATTCCACTTCCTGCAAACATAAACTTTCTTCTACATCTGCCTTCAAGGAGGTATTCATCTAACCATGAAGGAGGTTCATTCAGTCAAGAGTGTCTAAGTCAAAAATCCTATGGTAATAGAAATTAAGTTGAGGAAAGCCAATATGAAAATCTTTATAATAACCAATTTCTCTATTGACAGGCTCATAAATTAAAGTAAAAAGGAAAGATTATTTATAATCATCAGAATCATCATGATAATTAAAGGACAGTTTAAAATAAATTCAAAGTTAATCAGTTTTCTTCATATGCTTTCTTTAGACCTATACAAGCTTTCAATATTTACAAAATTCACATAAAGTGCACATGCCATAAGAATTAGAAAATGTGTTTCAGGGACTAGATTACTACCTGAAAATGACGCTTTGTAAGTCAAAGGGGTATTCAATGATCCCTGTGGTGGGGACACGAACTCTAAGGACATCTTGTTGAGTAGGCAAATAGGCAGGATCGGCTACACGGTCCAAGTCGTTAAGATAGCTACAGGTGGGAAGAAACAATAGTAATATCAGTGATACCATAATACCAAATTCCGTTAAGGAAAAGGATGGGAAGAGATAAAGATGGGAGAAAGAAAAGAAGGAAGAGAGAGAGACGAGAAGAAGGGATATTTGAGAGGTAGAAAGGTAAGAGTAAACTTTCAGTTATAGTTATAGGAGGATATATATATATACAGTTTGTAATTACCCAGTTTTCATATTTCATCTCCTTCCTCTTGTCACCTTAGGACTATTATTTCATTACTCATTAGGACAAATTCAGATGTGATTCAAGGTGGGGGGGACAGGAAATTAAAATGGAACCACCCCAGTTCTCTACTTGTTAGCAGCTCTGGTAGGGGGTTGAGATGCCAAAAAGGATAAAGCTAGTGGGGTTTTTTTGGATTATTTGCGGATTTCATCTGTAAATGTCATTTTCATCACTGATTGCCAAAGATGATAGAATTGAATGAATGCAAGCTAGTCTATCTACAGGGTTCTAGAGTAATTTCCTTTGGATAAACCTTATCCTCCTCCTCAAAAAGAGTACTTAATTCAATATTCTTCAGTGTCAAAGTTGCTCAATATATAAAACTGTACACTTAAGAAAGTGCATTGTTGATATGAAGTTCTTAGGGCAACAGCTAATATGCTGGAGTAGTGTAATGAATAAGTTATCTGTTTGGGAGAGATGCATCATATGCTGCAGTTTTTTTGATTCTGTTGTACTTCCATGCTTTCTCTATGTACTCCAAAGTACTCTATTCCATACATTTGCTAAATTAAAATAAATGAAAATTAATTATATTTGGGAGCTTTAAGGGACATAATTTGCTGTAACTGGAGGTATTCTGAGGATTCACAAAACACAGGTTAAAAATTACCATTCCAAATGGTACCCAAGTGATTCTAAAATTAATGTAATTTCCTCAGGTCCTGGGGAGAAGCAAATGATGTATTTAGATTGTCTTGTTCTTCTTGACCAGGTCACTTTCCTCCCAGAGCTTCTGGATGGGGGGTGGGGGGTCACCTAAAATTTTAAGGTCCATAATTTTGAAATACTTAACTCACTTAGGAAGTCACAAATGAGCCTTAAACCAAAAAAAACAGAGTAGCTAAAACCAATACACAAGCGCTAGATTGAGATTTAGAAAAGAAAGAACCATAGGTCCTTTCAAATTATGTAAATAAAGTACATAAATAAGATCAGTGAAAATACTATGGTAAGTGAGCTGTCATATAAAGAATTTTTATTCTCTATAGAGAATATGGCTTTAGCATAGTTTTTCTATCTATCACATTGTTTTTTTCTCCACACCATATTCATGAAATCTTTATGTTTGGGAATGAGTAGTGGGTGAGATAAGTTCATAAATACTCTTTTATTTTCTACTATTATATATCATGAAGCATTAAGAATCCATCAAATCACAGAATTCTAGGGTTGGAAGAGGCCTTAGAGATCATCCTCATCAAAGGGTCTTAGGTCTTAGAGTTGGAAAGAGGGCCTTAGTAATCCCTGAGTCCAGTCCTCTCATTTTATAGATGAGAAATAAAATCCCAGAGAAATTACACAACTTGTTCAACTCAGGGGACAGCAATATTGTATTTCATGACACTACTTGAACAAGAACCATGTCCTTTTTTGTGTCAGGTAAACTCTAAATAAATTTCTTATTGGGCTTAGAAGATTTTGAAGTTTTCTCTTAAAACATTCCACTTACTTTTTGATCAACCTCAGCTCCTCAAAGGACTGAATGAGTTCCTAGTAACGAAGGGATAAGGCTGGATCTGGGATTTCGTTCACGTGAAGAAATCCAAGATGTGGGAGCTTCCTCTAGCAACTCAAGACTTCTCTGCAACTTTTAACCTTTACTTTAGGGCATTAAGGGATTAAGTGACTTGCCCAGGGTCACACAGCTAGTATGTGTCTGGGGTAGGACTTGAAATGGGGTCTTCCTTGCTCCAATGTGAGCTCCTTAGCCACTATGACACAGGTACTTCTCTGACTACAAAAGGGAAAGAAAATGATTCTCTTTTTGAAATACATTATTCAGAGACAGCATTCTCTAAAAATATAAGTTATAGAGAAGTTGACCTACATTGGTAGGGAGAGGGTCCTCATGGGGATGGATCTATGTTACCGTATACTGATGAAATCACAGGTTTAGTCTCTAATCCTAATTCTTCTAAGGCACCATTCAATTACTTCTTTCAGGCAACTAATTATCCTTCTTGGTCTAATCTCAAACAAATGAATGTTTCCTAAGATAGTAGTTTATGCTCCTTTGACTAATAGAAAATAGCCTAATATCTTTAAATACAAAGGCAAATGGAGATTCCAGATGGGAAAGTAGGAGGTTATCAGGATTGGGGAGGGAGCATAGAAAGTAAGGGGGAAAGAAATTTAAGGGCAGATGGTAGTGCTTTGGGTTTGGAACACTGGACACTATCTCAGAATGTGGTCTTTATGTGGCAGCAGGCATAACTGGGATATAGTATTTGGCTTTGAAGATGATTCAAAGTGGATGTGACAGGTTCCCTTCGAGCTCAAAAATCAATCAACAAACATTTATTAAGCACCTACTACATGCTAGGCATCGTGTTTAAGTACTGGGGATACAAAAAGAGGCAAAATACAGTCCCTGCTCCCAAGGAGTTTATCTTCTGATTCTTATGCTTCCTATGTCTCAGTACCTGTGTTTTTTCTCACATGCCATACTTAAAAATTGGACACAAAAATATGAATCGCAGCAATCAATAGGTTTAGAAAACCTGCAAAGTTTTCCAGTTTACCATGTGTCGATTTTACTTTGAAAAGCATAAAATGAAAATCCATTTTGAACCCGGAGCTCCACATATTCATCTACATGTTACATAAATAACAAAATAACTTCAAAATTACTCTCAGAAATTAACTTCAAAATTACACTGGAAAGCTTGCAAGGGAATCTATTTGCTTGGTTGGATAACCCATGGTTACCCACTTAACTCATTACACTGGAAACTACTGTTATATCTGGGATGTTGATTTTTTTTTTTTGAAAAGCAAAGATTCTTTTTGCGGTGAGCAGAAAGCTTGACATTAAATTTGTTTGTTTTTAAAAACAAATGTTGTATTGATGTTCTTTTTAAAAACATCACTGTCACTTGCCCAAGACTCTTTCTACCCTCACCCAGCTCTCAATAAAATTTTTTCTTGTAACAAAGAAGTACAGTAAAATATAACAAATTGATACACTGACCATGTCTGACAACATATAGCTCATTCTGCAGATAGAGTCCACTACTTTGGTGCTTAAAAAAGGAAGCAAGTTTTGCCATCGGTCCTTTGAAATCAAAATTAGTCACCGCATTAATGAGGGCCTTGATATATTTTAGTGTTTTTCCTGACACTCTTTTGGCCATTGTATAAATTGTTCTTCATTCTGTATAAGTTCATGCACTAATTTATGAATCCACAGACTCCCCTTTGATACTCTGTTCTAACAACCATCGATGTTCAGTTGCGCATGAGACTTACAGAGGAAAAGCACATTAAGTAGGGCAATCATTTTGTCACACTGAAACCTAGGAGTCTTGGTCAATCACATTCCCAATTCAGTAAGAGAAGATACATTTGTAAGGATCAAGCCTATCTTAGATGGATTCTATATATGCATAGAACTTGACTTTAGTTCCCAACTTAAAATAAATAGTAATGCCTATCTATAAATCTGAAGTTATGATTCAAGTCATTAGTAGTTTGTCTGAGATGTTCCAAAATGTACAGCACCAGTTTATAAGAAACCTAATATTTTCTTCCTGTATCTCTGTAGGATGGGAGAGGTAGCAATCTGACCTATAAAATATTGAACATACACATTTGATAAAGGTTCAGCTCTCCTGGTCTTCTAATAATGTTATAGTATATGGGGAGTACCCTAAATACATGTGTGATTATCTTAACATCCTTCAAAAGATGTTTGACATAAAACTTGAAGGATCTACGATTTTGTGAGGAGAGGGAACTACTGGTATAAGAACTATTTCACTTAGACAAATGTCCATCTATAACTTAGTTGTTTAGTTCTAGAGAGTCATATAGAGTTCAAATGGTTTACCCAGATTCACATGCCTAATAAGTGTCAGAAGTGGGACAAATATCTTTCAGACTCCAAGGCCACCACTCATTTGTCTATACCAAATCACTGTATTGCTATATCAACTTAATAATCCTTTAAGAATTAAATATACAGTTGCCAAAATAATACTCCAGATGCTTAGTTTTTAATAAAGTATACTCAAATGAGATAGCAATCAACAATGATCAAATAACTTGCATTTTATTTTGGTTGGTGTTTTAATGGTACATTTAATAAGCCTTTGGCAAGTCCTTAGATTCCTGACCCAAACATTTTTTTCCTCAACTGGATGGTGGTCACCCTATGTGTTTTTATATATAGTGTAACTGTATGTGCATAGAAAAGCAAAAGCAATTTATTTTTTAAAATTACATTCTAGTCCAACATACCATCTCTAAACTCTAGTTACATAATGGCCTTCTACAAAAAGTTAGAATCCAAAGGGTTCCATTCATATTACCTCATCACAACACGTGTTTGTGATGATGAAAACAATCCAGAAGTATGCCAGAAGGGTCTAGAAATCCACTCTGGGGTTGAGTTGTCCTGACTGGTGAGTGAGTTAATACAAACTCACCTAACCCACTCTGTCTAGCCAGCCCCAGAGCATACTTCATACTCTGTTCAGTTATGTACCAGGAATCCAGGGCCCATCTATGCATTTTCCCCCTATCTCACTGCTATATGTGTACTGACCCACTCCCCCAAAACTTTCCTTTTCTATCTCTCTCTGGAAACAGTAATCAAAACAATACTACTATTGCCACTGTAAAGGGAATGACAATCCATCCACTGTCAGATGACTTTTCTGCTAATTCCTGTGATTCCTCAGACCAAAACTCCCTTCTCTGGCTATACATGGCTTCCACCATATATATAGCCTTCCATAATCAAAATGTTAGCTTCTGAGAAGCGAGGACACACTTACTTTGGTATTTATATTCTCAATACTTTGCACAGTACCTAGTACATAATACATACTGAATATATTTTTAAAATTCATTCAAGGATATGAAAGTCTATTTAGGATTAAAATTTTGTTTTTGTATTATACTGAATAATATATCCACAGTTAATCAAGAGCTAATACAACTTTAAATTCTTCTATTTTACAATGTATCCCTAGTGCTTAAGTTCAGTGCCCCAGTACATTTGTGGTTGTTAAGTTGTTTCAGACGTGTCTAATGACTCTTCGTGACCCCATTTGGGGTTTGCTTGGCAAAGATACTATAGTGTTTTACCATGTCCCTCTCCAGCTCATTTTAAAGATGAGGAAACTGAGGCAAATAGGGGTAAGTGACTTGCCCAGGGTCACACAGTTAGTAAATATCAGAGGCTGGATTTTAACTCAGGTCTTCCTGACTCTGGGCGCAGGGCTCTATCCACTGCACCACCCAGCTGTCCTAGGTACCTGGCACATAGCAAGGGCTTAATAAATGCTAGCTGACTGACTGCCCCAGTAGAGTTAGAGTTAACAGCTCTTCATGAGCAAGAACCACCCCACAGAGTGTTTTCTTCAGTCTGTGTTCATAGGTCTTTTGAGAAAGACAGAGAACTCCAGTGTGTACAATGAGGTCTATTGCCCGTCTCTCCAGGAGCGAGATAAAATACATGTAAGTTCATGTTCACAACACATCCTACTCCACTGGAGAGACAGGCTAGAGGGAGTGTATCTGTTTCATTTGTCACATTCTGATGAAAGATGCAGGAGTTACAATCTCTTAACCTTATTGTACTCACTCATTGTGTTGTGAGCACTGAACAAAATAAAGAGAGGCTGCTGTGCGGGAAAAGGAAGGGAGATAGCATAGATTATTCCATTCATTTAACCTTTAAAAAAAAACCACCCAGGTTTGAACAAATTTATATCACAGAGTAAATTCACAAAGTTAATTATAGCTATAATTTGTTTTGTAAAAATGATTCCCAGTGGCTGCTGAGGTCATTCTCAGGGGGTTGCTATGGTGACAGGCACAAGGTACATTACCAAGGCGATGTATGTGTAACAAATGGTTGGCAGAAGCTCTTTCCTGACGTAAGGAAGTGATGGCTAACATAGCTTATGTGAAACTTATATTACTAAGATAACTGACAGCTTCATGATCAATTTCAGAATACAGAAGCCTCAAAACTGACCCCCCAAAAATCCCTTCAGCATAATACGTCACTCAATGTTGCTTAAAAAAATCATAATTCTTTATTTAAAAAAAAGTTGGGGAAAATACGATCTTTGTTCATTGTTCAAAAGGTGGGATGAGACGACCTCTAAGGTTTTTCTAATTCAAAGGTTTTTTGACTAGCATGGCATTTTGGAATTAGAATTTGTGGGTCTCCTTTTTTTATGTTAAAAAAGAAAAACAACAAAACGGGGTTGTCATCTACCTGTTTTTATGCAATGGCCTTTCATACTGTTGTTTTGCCTTGGTTGTGAGAGTATAATACAATATAATATAATATAATATAATGTAATGTAATGTAATGTAATGTAATATAATATAACATAACATAACATAACAATATAATATAATATACTATCAAGGAAGAACTGTGTAAATGTTGTACTTTTGTAGAGGATAGAGTCAGTAAGATGGATGGCTAGAAAGGGAGGCAGGTTTGTCATGTAGCAGGTAAAAATGATAGACAACCCATTTTGTCCATTAACATCTTTACGATGTCAAAAGAGCTGGAAGAAGGCTCACTAGCATATTAAGTGTACAAGGATGTATGGGAAGATATGGGCAACAAGTTACCCAAGATGAGAAGGTATAGACAGATTGTGTTTAGCTCAATGCCTGGTATACAAATGATGATGATGAAAATGATTAACATTTATATAGCATTTACTATGAGACAGGCACTGTACTAAGCACTGTACAATTATCATTATTTCATCTGATCCCCATTTCACAGATGAGGAAACTGAAGCAAACAGAGATTAAGTGCTTTAGCTAGGTCACATAGTTAATAAGTGACTGAAGCTGAATTTGAACTCAGGTCTTTCTGACTGCAGGTCCAAACCTCTTTCCACTGTGCCACCTAGCTGTCCTGCAAGGTAGGTGCTTAGTAAATATTGATTGTCTGTGATCTACAGCATTGCAAAGTATATCAACTGAAGAACCATCAAAGTACTGAAGCAAGCAAGATTCAGATGCCAAATGGAAACTTAGAATAATAATACTTATGTGATGCTTTTGAGTGTGCCAAGGACTTTGATACAGATAATTTTATTTGAGTCTCACAACAACTCTGTGAGGTATTAGAGGCATTATTACCATTTTAGAGTTATTTGCTCAAAGTTATACTTTGTTGTTGTTTTTCATTGTGTCTGACTCTTTGTGATCCCATTCGGGGTTTTCTTGTTAAAGATACCAGAGTGGTTTGCCATTTCCTTCTCCAGCTCATTTTACAGATGAAGCAACTGAGGCAGTGTTAAGTGACTTGCCCAGGGTCACACAGCCAATAAGCCCAGGGCCACACAGCTAGGAAATATCTGAGGCCAAATCTGAGTTAAGGAAGAGGAGTCTTCTTGACTCCAGGCCTAGCACTCTGTCCACTGTGATACCTAGCTGCCTCAAAGTTACGTAGCTAGTGTCAAAAATGGGGCTTGAGTCTTGGGCTTCTGTGACTCTAGAACTAACATTTCATCCACAATGACATCTAATAATTGGAAAGATAATCAGAAAGGAGACGTGTGGTTATCAAGTTTCCTGATTTCCTTTGGATCTAGTTCACATGAACACATGTTAATCTGTGTGGTTGCTTTAAAATTCAGTCAAGTTTTTCAGGACACAGGGTTAGGCTCTCTATGTGACAGCAGAAAATGAGTGGGGGAGCCTCTAATCAACATGCAAATCAACTTCTGAATATGAAATAGCATCATAACATTTTGCCTCTGAAAAGGAATGAACTCAGGAGGCCCAATATAATTGTTCCATAGTTTTTCAAATTTGTTTTTCTTTTCTGGAAGAAAAAGCATAGCCATTTAGAGAAACAATGGTTATTTTCTGGTAGAGAAGCAATAGGGGCAGCTAGGTGGTGTAGAGTTCTAGGCCAGGAATCAGGAAGACTTATCTTCATGAGTTCAAATCTGGCCTTGTACACTTACTAACTATGTGACCCTGGGCAAGTCACTTAACTTTGCCTCAGTTTCCTCATCTGTAAAGTGAATTGGAGAAGGAAATAGCAAAACACTATAATATATCTGCCAAAACTCCCCCCAACAAAACAAAACCCAAATGGGGTCATGAAGAGAGGGACGTGACTGAAAAGACTAAACAACAGAGAAGCAATAATGGGGCTTTACTGGGGATCTTTTGAAATTAAGTCTGTTGGTTGTCCTTGACACCTTAACCCACAATGGTTGTATCCAACTCAGAATTAATAGGGAGGTAGGAACAAATGCAAGAAGAAGCACAGACTTCTTAAAAGCAGTTTTTAAAGACAGAAGGAACTAGGAAATGAAAGGTTGGTAAGTGAAATACATTGTATTACAGCTTGGATTTTTTTAAAATCTAATTGAGAAATTAGGCATATGACCCTCAGTCATGAAACCAAAAAGGAAAAAGCATCTGTGGGTGGCAAGAGGAAAAAAAAATCTTTGTCAACATTTGGTGCAAAGCCTACCCATCATAAAAAGATAAATGAAACAGATTCTTAGATCACAGAAATAACATAATCCAGCAAATGGAGGAATTCTTTAGCACCTGGGCCTCCTGGAGTGATGTTACTTCCATTATAGTACCTGCTTTTGTATTCACATCACTAGAATGGTATAAAGATGAAGATATGGGACAGTTAAGGATACTGTCAAGCTTCTTACAACTTAATTATTGAAAAGAAGGTTATAGAAAGTAGGTTTGTTTCATTAAAAAAATTAAGAGGAGGCCTCATTGTGATAAGAATATCCTTAAGGGAATTAAAAAGCTAGATCACTCTACAAGGCTTTGGGAATCATTATCAAAAGCAGGGAAGCCAAGGAGAGAACAGAAGTCCAGTGATTTTTGAGAAACTGTCTTTACATAGTTGAGACTGAGGGACCAAAAGGGGTCAATTGGAAAAAGGGGAGATAACTGTTTTAAAAATCTATTCATATATTTTGTAGGCAAGTCAAATAGTGGAATAAAGCTGCTACTAGAAAAGGAAGAGGTATAGAGAGGTCTGTTCCCTGCCTCCCCCATGCCCTACACATCTAAGCCTGTTGTCTGTTTTCAAATCTTTCACCCCTGTTTGATGGGATTCTTGCTACCAAGAGGCAACACAGCATTTACTTTTATCTAGTTGGTTAGTCACCAAAAGGTAAATGAACACATATGCTTTCATCTCCTTTGAGGAGAAAATATATTTTGTGGAGGTGGAACAATTTTTGAATTCTCTCCATCAATTCTAAGTATCCCAGAGATTGCAGGACTTTTAACTTTTGCCATAAATATTTTTCATTTACTAAAAAGTATGATTTTAAATATAAAAAATGGGAGGTAAAAACAACAACAAAAAAGAAGAAGTAATAGTAGACTATAAATCTTTTGCTTCTGTAGCTAGGAGGTATAATGAATGGTGTTGAGCCTGAAGCCAGGAAACCTCAGTTCAAAAATGGCTCAGACCTTGGGCAAAGCCCTTACCTCTGCTTGTCTCAGTTTCCTCAAATGTAAAATGGGAATAACAGTAGCAGCTACCTTTCAGGGTTGTTGTGAGTCACTTGATCAATCAATACACTTTTATTATTATCCACTAAGCATTGGTGATAAAAATACAAATGAGAAACAGTACTTATATCCTGTCTGGAGAAATAAGAGATACACATAAATATAAAACAAGCATGTGGTAATTGGGGGCAGGGAAGGCATTCATAGCTGAGGGATCAGAAAAGGTCACATACAGAAGGTGGCCCCAGAAGCTGGGGTTCTAGGCTGCCAAGGTGAGGAGGGAAAGCCCTTTAGGAATAGGGAAAGCCTATACAAAGGCAAGGAGAGAGGAAATGAAGCCTCATGTATGAGTACTGTCATAGCAACTGCGTCACTGTATTCATGGGTTCAGAGACTAGAAAGGTAGGCTAGAGAAGGACTTCGAAGGGCTTTAAAAGCTAAACACAAGAGGTGATAGGGAGGTGCTGGAGGTTTTTGAATGCAGAGTGATGTGGTTGCATCTGTACCTTACAAACATCATAAATTAGAAGCTGTGTATTGAACAAGAATCACCTGTGACCTAGGAAGACCCTAAGACTGATTGAACTCCTTCCTGTGAGTCCCTTGACTCCAAGAAATGTACCTATCCAGAGAGTTTGTTTTTAATTTTTATATTAAGAATTTCAAAGGAAAAACTGCACAGCCTGTTTCCCCCTAGGCCTGGAATGAACGTCTTCCTCATTTCTTTCTCTTAGAATCCCTAATGTGGGTAGGTGGGTGGCTTAGTGGAGAGAGTGAATGGCTTGAAGTCAGGAAGACACATCTTCCTCAATTCAAATCTTGCCTATGACACTAGTTATGTGACCCTGGACATGTCACTTAACTCTGTCTCAATTTCTTCTTCTGTAAAATGAGCTGGAGAAGGAAATGGCAAATCAATCTTATATCTTTGCCAAGAAAACCCCAAATGGGGTCATGATGAGTCAGACACAACTGAAAATGACTAAACAAAAACAACAAAAAATCTCTAATGTGCTTTAAAGCTCAGTTCAAGTATCAACCCTTATATGAGGCCTCTTTAAAAATTCTCTTCAGTTGTTAATGTCACATCCCAATTACTTTCACCTACTTTTTACATATTTGCTTACATGCTTTATTTCCTCCCGATAGAATGTAAGCCCTTGAGGGCAAACACCATTGGACTAAGTCTAAACATATAGAACAGGTGAAAAGTCAGGATTGGAAATGTAAATAGAGGTTGAACAGTTAAATCTATTAGAAGGATCAGTCCCTGTGGGAGTGAATATAAAGAGAGCGCAGTTTAAGGCTGTCTGCCTCTAGTTAGGGAGCAGAAAAAGGAAATGAAACCAGCAAAGGAAACATATAGTAAGGGGGAAGAGACAAGAGAACCAGATGTGTGCTGTGTCACGGGGGCCAAGAGTTTCAGGAAAGAAAATAGCCAACTTAGGTCAAATTTAAAAAATGAACAGTTTTCAAAGGACCTTGTCTTCTATCAATTTTAAGGAACTTAAAATCTGGTAGAGAGTAGACACTGATCGAGACTTACACCTAACAGAAACAGTACATAAAAGTGACTGAATCCTCAAACAAGCAAATGTTACCACTTAGGGTTGCAATTTGGCAACATGGATTATAATCTAAAAAAGCTGCGACTAATTCAAATCAGAATTCTTTGAACCTTGCTCTGTGCTCTGTGCTGTGAATTTTGTGGGTGCTCAGCACATTCCTAGACACTGTTATTGCTGTTCAATCATTTCAGTCATGTCCAACTCTTTGTGACCCCATTTAGGATTTTCCTGGCAGAGATACTGGAGTGGTTTGCCATTTTACAGCTCATTTTGCAGATGAGACAAACAGTGCTAAATGACTTGCCCAGGGTCACACAGCTAGAAAGTGTCTGAGGCCAGAGTGAACTCAGGTCTTCCTCATTCCAGACTTGATGCTCTAGGTGCCACCCACTGCATTGGTTATTTTAAAAGTGGGGGTGGGGAAACCCTGCCCAGGGATTATTTATTCAATTAAACAAATACATATTGAGAACCCACCATGTAGCAGGCACTGAGAAGCCTCTGTCAGACATCCAAAGATAAATAAGATGGTCATAGGTTCCAGACTTTTTCATTCCCCCTCAAACCTCCCATGGCTCACTTCTCCTCACTCTCTCACTGGAAAATCTTCCCTCATATTTCACTGAAAAAAAATGAGAGGATTCACTGAGAGGTCCCTCTTCTACCTTCCATCTAATCCCACATCACCTAGGTTCCTTCTGCTACTATCCACATCCATCTCACATGAAGAGGTAACCCTACTCTTACCAAGGCTAACCTGTCTTTATGCACAAGAGATGCTATTCCATCTCATTTTCTCCTGCAAACCACCCCGTCAATCATCCTTACTCTTACTTTTTTAAATCTTTCATTATCTACTGGCTGCTTCCCTGCTGCCTATAAACATGCCCATGTCTCCTTCATCCTTAACCCCCACACCTCAAAAAAAAAAAAAAACAAGCCCCTCTCATTCGATCCAGCCATCTCTACTAGCTATCATGTCATATTTCTCCACTCTATTGTGGTTAAACTCCATGAGAAGTCTGTCTACAACAGCTGCCTCCCCTTTCTTTCCTCTCACTCTCTTCATAACTCTATAGAGTCTGGCTTCCAACCTCATCATTCAACTGCTCTGTCCGAAATTATCAGTGATCTCTTCACTGGCCAATCCAAAGGCCTTTTAAAAATCCTCATCCTTGACCTCTCTGTGGGCTTTGATACTCGATCATTTTCTTCTTCTTGATACTGTCTTCTCTCTTGATTTTTGTGACACTGCTTTGCCATGGTTCAGCTGACACCTTTACCCTACCTGCCTGACCACTCCTCAGTTTCCTTTCCTGGGTTTTTATTTAGATCATGCCCATTAACTGTAGGTGGCCCACAGGGTTCAGTACTGGGACCTCTTTTCTTCCCTTTTCTGCCAAAAGCAGTGGATAGAGCACTGGGCCTGCAATCAGGAAGACCTGAGTTCAAATTTTACCTCAGATACTCATTAGCTGTGTGACCCTGGGCAAGCCACTTAACCTCTGTTTGACTACGTTTCCCAACTATGAGTGGGAATAATAATGGCACCTACATTGCAGGGTTTTTGGAAGGTTCAAATAAGATAATATGTGCAATAAACTGCTTAGCACAGAGTGTGGCACATTGTAGTTTTATATAAATGCTTTTTATTCTTCCCTCTCTTCTATATTAGATCTAATCAATTCCCATGGATTAAATTACCATCTCTATGCTAATTATTCTCAAATCTCCCATCCAGCTCTAACCTTTCTGCTGATCTTCAAATTCATATCTCCACTTGCCCATTGGATGTGTCAGACTAGAGGTCTGACATATACATAGACATCTCAAATGTCCAGAATTGATCTCATTATCTTTCCTAACATATGCTCCCTCCCTGCTTCTGAACTTCCCTTTTATAGCTGAAGGTACCACCATCCAGGCTCCCCATCTAAGTGTCATCCTTGACTCCTCCTCACCACTCCTATATCCAATCTGTTGTCAAGTTCTATTGATTTTACCCTCTCTTAATATCTCTTGAAAACATTCCCTTCCCTCCTTTGACACTGCCACCACTTCAGTACGGGCCCTCATTACCTTATTCCTGGACTGCTCTTTTTTAAATTTTTTGCTTTTTTGGAGTGGGGAATGCAGGGCAATCGGGGTTAAGGGACTTACCCAAGGTCACACAGCTAGTAAGTATTAAGTGTCGGAGGCTGGATTTGAACTCAGGTCCTCCTGATTCCAGGGCCAGTGCTCTATTCACTGTGTCACCTAGCCACCCCCCTGGACTACTCTTTTGATTGGTTTCCCTGCCTCAAGTCTTTCCCTACTACAGTCAAACTTTCATGAGCTGTTGAATTAATGGTCTGAAAGCTCAGGTCTGACCATGTCACTCTTCTACTCAACAAACTCCCATCACCTACAGGATCACTAAGTCACTAAATTTCTTCAGGCTTCATTTTCCCATCTACAAAATGGCACCCATCACTTCCAGGATCAAATATAAAATCCTTTGTTTGACACTCAAAGCCCATCATGACCTGGCCTCTTCCTTCTTTGCCAGTTTTGTTACACTTTAGTCATCCCCATGTGTTTACTCTGCAATCCTGTGATGTTGGCCTTGCTTTTCTTCACACAATATTCTTCCTCTTCTAACTCAATGTTTTCTCTGGCTGTCTCCCATGCCTGGAATTCTCTCCCCCACTGGATTCCTGGTTTCCATAAAATCCCAGTTAAAATCTCACCTTCTACACAACTTTCATGATTCCCCTAAATTCTAGTTCCTTCTCTCTGTTGATTATCTTCAACTTATCCTGTTTATATCTTGTTTCTACATAGTGGTTTGCATGTTGTCTCCCCCATTAGTCTGTGTATTCCTTGACAGCAGGATTTATTAAGGGAGCCTTTCTTTGTATCTCCACATAGTAGATGCCTGGCACCTAGCAGGCACTTAATAAATGCTTATTGAGGGGGCAGCTAGGTGGCACAGTGAATAGAGCACTAGCTCTGGAGTCAGGAGGACCTGAGTTCAAATCCAGCCTTGGACACTTGACACATTTCCTAACTGTGTGGCCTTGGGCAAGTCATAACCTCAATTAATTCACCTTCCCCCCTCCAAAATATAAAATAAAATAAATGCTTACTGACAGACAAGATCAAAGATTTAGAACTGAAGGTTTACATCCAATAGTCTAACTCTCTCTACCTGGGGCCCAGACAGGGGAAGCAATTTGCTCTTGGTCACATGAAGTAGGAGGGGATAGAAGTAGGATTTGAACTCAGGTCTCCTGACTTTAAACCTAGCCCTCTTTTCACTACAGCATGTTCTCTCTCAAGTCTTTGGATTCACGATGCTTATAATTTAAGAATAACACAAATTTCTATTGAACTTTAAGTTGTACAAAATGCTATCCTCAAAAGCAGTCATGTGGTATCATATCCTCATTTTGTTGATGGGGAAAATTAGGCTTGAAGAAAGTTAGTGACTTTCTAGGATTATAAGATCTTACTTAAAATTAGTGTGAAAACCAGGATTTGAACCCAGGTCATTGGATAAGTCCAAAATTACCCACCATGACACCATAGATGCTCCTTCAAAAGGAGTAAGACAAGTCAATAATAATACAAGGAAAATAATAAATGAAATTGGAGAGGTACAAAGAAGATCTACAAAAGTTCAAAACAGGGAGAGATTACATTCAAAGAGCAGATCAGAGAAGGTTTCATGAGGAAGATTGCATTTGATAGGATTTTAGAGCAGGAAGGAAGCTTAGAGATCATTAAATCCAACCTCCTAATTTTACAGAAAAGAAAGGTAAGGCCAAGAGAAGCTTTATGCTTTACCCAGACTCAAACCCAAGAATTCTGACTTCCCCTTTTCAGGGTTCTTCTCATTTTGCCACTAATAAATTTAAAAGAAGGACAGGATTTCATTAGCAGGAGATTTAAGGGGTGGGTATTCCAGAAAATAGGTAAGACCAGTGATCAAAAACAGGAAGCTTCATTTACCTCTTTCTTTTAAAATTCAAATTTTGATTTGAAAAAATTAGAGACAATTATAAAAACGATACAAAATAATTTACATCTGAGAGTACTCTGGATCTCCCCCAATGCCTTATATTTCAGTTTACCCTCATTCTCTACCAATTCCAAACAGGCATTTTGAAGAGAAGCATTAGAAGAAAGTTTCAACATGTATTTGCAATTGCCACTGCCACAGTGAGAAAGAAAAGAGTAAATGGGTATACTGATGAGAAATGGCTGTTATCATTAGATAATTTTCTATGGTTATAATGAAGCTACTTTAAAAGGAAGTCCTGACTGGACGTAGATGATCTATCTGACTTTGTTCAGTCACCAAAAACAAAAACAAAACAAACAACACCCCCCCCCCTCCAGCCCAGAATGGTATTCTCCTGAGGAGACCTCTGGCAACTGTGTCCCCTGCATTAGAATTGTGCATTAATTTGCTGGCCACAGTGTGCTGTGTCCTTACAATAATGCTCCAAGAATGGAAGCACAAACATACCGCCAAGTTGTAAGCATATGGCAGATCAATTGAAGAAAGCAAATCCAAGTGTTTCCCCATTATCTTTTTCCCCCTAGGGAAGCCAGGCTAATGGATAAAGCACTTGGCCTTGAAATCAAGAGATTTGGCTGTAAGTCTTAGCTTTTGCACTTGCTGTGTGAATCTCAACAAGCCCCACTCTCAATCTCACTTTTCTCAGTTGTAAAGAGAGTATCTAAAGATTTCTGTTACCTGCTTCACAGATGTTGTGAGGAGAAGTATTTACTCATTAAAATACTACATATCAAGGTGAGTTGTTGAGAGGTAGCATGAGGTAATGGATAGAGAGGGCCAGGTATAAAACTGGGAAGACCTGGTTCATTCAAGTCCCACCATGTGGGGGTCATGGTGTCCATGTTACCCTTGGCAAATCACCCAATCTCTTGGTGTCCTACTAGGAATCTCTCTAAGACTAGAAATCACTGAGAAGGTACCAACTTACACTGGTAGAGGGACTTCCCTACATCAATGAAACCACAGGTCCAGTCTCTATTCTTATCAATGTTAGTTATGGCTATTCTTTTCTGACAATGTGAGATCAAATTGCTCTCCTATAATGACTGGTGATAAAGCATGTTTAAAGGGTTAAAGAAGCATGTTTAGAGCATATTTTAAGAGATAAAGAAGGTGATAAAATATATTTAAAAATAAAAACTTTGTCATTTAGACCAAAAATGGAAGAATAAGTACACCACATCTGGTACTCATCTGAATTCTTCATGGAAGACAAATGCACAATTCTAACCTTTTGACTGGCTTATAAGTACAAATCTAGGATCACTCCTAGAAAATGACTTGTATAAGATGTCAGACAATGAACAAAAACAGTCAAAATCTCATTCCAACAAAAAAGCAACATTTTATTATATTATTGGTGCTTCCTTTACATAATGACAGAGAGATATATTCATCTAGACTATTTTCTTTATAAGCACTACTAATTTACTCTTCCTTTTGAGAGAAGCAGGAGAAGGAGGTAAATTTTGGGGAAGGTAAATTTTGATGGCTGAAAGCTGTCCAGTTAACTTGGGGTTTACCAGCTAGAGTTTTTTCTTCCTTCCTTCCTCTCTCCTTTTCTTCCTCCCTCCCTCCTTTCTTCCTTCCTTTCTTTCTTCCCTCCCTCCCTCCCTTCCTTCTTTCCTTCCTTCCTTCCTTCCTTCCTTCCTTCCTTCCTTCCTTCCTTCCTTCCTTCCTTCCTTCCTTCCTTCCTTCCTTCCTTCCTTCCTTCCCTCCCTG
>NW_027185694.1:9382351-9392850 GCF_028583685.1 Petaurus breviceps papuanus | reverse complement strand
TCCCTCCCTCCCTCCCTCCCTCCCTCCCTCCATCAATTTTGGGCCCTCCTAGTTAAAAGCAAATGTAAATAGTAACTGTTTCTCTTTTGACCAGCAACCCTGAGGGTCTTCCCCTCCCAGTTTAAATTTTTTTTTAATTGAAGAGGCCATCCTTTGACTCACTTCTTGAAGTGAGTCACATCTTACTATTCATTGAATGGGCATTAAAACTCTCAAAGAGAGAACATGAAAAAGACCTTAGCCTAAAATGGTCAGGGTCTCCCATTGCATTCTGGGCCATCTCCAGTTATCCTTATGAATATCTGGCCACTATAGAGCACCAGCCCTGGAGTCAGGAGGACCTGAGTTCAAATCCGGCCTCAGACACTTAACTAGCCATGTGACCTTGGGCAAGTCACTTAACCCAAACTGCCCTGCCTTCCCCCTCCAAAAAGCAATCAATCAATCAATAAATAAATAATTAAAAATTTTATATCTGACCACTGGATCCAGATGGTTCTGGAGGAGAAAGTGAGGCTGGTGACCTTGCACAGCCCACCCTCACTCAAATCAAAGTCAACTGCCAGTCATGTCATCATCTCCCTGATGTCATGGTCCTCTTCAAAAATGAAGGACAAATACAACACAACTAATTTACTCTGTTGTTCAGTCATTTTAGTTGTGTCCAACTCTATGACCCCATTTGAGATTTTCTTGGTGAAGATACTGGAGTGGCTTGCCATTTCTTCCTCCAGTTCATTTTATAGATGAGGAAACTGAGGCAAACAGGGTTAAGTGACTTGCTCAGGGTCTCACAGTTAGTTAATGTCTGAGGCTAGATTTGAACTCATGAAGATGAGTCTTTCTGACTTCAGGCCCAGCACCTTATCCTCTGCACCATGTGGCTGCACCATTCTACTTCTGCATAGCTCTAATTATAAAGTTGTTGGAATTTCTGTAAAAGAGCTTGTCCTGGATCCCATTCATATCAGTTTCCAGTCTGTTGTCAATCTTGTGGTTTCTCCCTTCATCATATCTCTTGTACACATCCTTTTATCTCCATCTACACAACTACCATTCTTGCAACAGGTCTTCACCATCTCTTGGCAGGACTTCCAATAGTCATCTAGTGTCTCCCTGCCTCAAGTTTCTTCCCTCCTCAATCCATTCTCCATTCAACTGTCAGAGTGATTTTCCTAAGCTCAGGTTTAATCATATGACTACTATCCTCATAAACTCCATTAGTGCTTATGAAATTTAATTCATTTAAATCGAAATTTAAAGCTGTTTACAACTTGGCCCCTTTCCACTTTTTCAATCTTATACCTTACTCCCAATTCCACATAACCCACATACAATGGCCTCACAGAGGCTATTGAGAAAGTCTTCATGTTCTTCCTTATACATGGCACTCTGTCTCCTAATTCTATGTTTCTGTACTGGTTATCCATTATGACTGAAATGCTCCTGTTCCTTATCTCTTGGCTTCTTCCTAAAATGAGCTCAAATTCTGCTGTCTGTAGGAAGCCTTTCCTAGTCCCCTGAACTAGTAGTGTTATCTGGCTATGCTTACCTTACCTTTAACACAACACATACAGGGTGTCCCAAAAGTCTTAGTGCACTTGAAAGTTAATTAAAGTTCTATATCTTGTATGCACATAATTATTTTTTTATGTTGTCTCTTCCAATAGAGTGGGACTCCTTGAGGGAAGGAACAATGTTTTTGCATGTTTTTGTATTTCTAGGACTTAGCACAATGTCTGGCACATATTAAGTGATTAATAAACTTGTTGCTTGACTGATCTATTGACCGAAGTCACTTAAGAACTTCATTATAAAATTACTTTATTCATGAGATGATCCCATTCCATGGACCGTGAGATCAGTGTTTTATATGATGGCACTTCAGCGTTTTGGCTAAAGGGCACCCTTATAAACTTGCAAAGAGTTCGTAAAATTTAAATGAGGTTCAAGTCAAATGAGGACTATTTTAGCCACAATCCTCTCCATATCATTTCATTATGACAAAAGGTTTGACTTGATCCAAAGTCGGGGGAGGCAATACCATCCACCTCTGGAATCACTGTTATGCTAGAATTTCAACATGGCTCCATTATGTTGTTATATTTGATGTAGAAACTGTGTTCTGACCATGATGGTTTAACTGGAAGTCTATAAACCATCCTAGAGTCCCACCTGGGACTACACAATACACCTGCCACCATGGAAAACTGATCCAGAACGACAAGGAACTTGCAAGATGCACGAAGCTAATGAATGACAGGAAACTTGCTGATTCCTGCCCTAGATCATCTTCCTTATATACACAATCCTAAGTGCTTGCGTCGAAGAGAATCTGGATCACTTGTTATCATTTTTATCAAAAAAGTGTTTCTTTACATGGTGGGAATTTTTTTTTTAATGACTACTGGGAGGTTTCTAAGCATAAAGGTTCCTGACAATGTGGCTGCCATGAGTATCCTCTGACTAACGCCACGGTACTTCTGTTGATGTAGATAGTGAACTCATTAGAAATGATTCCTCAGTATATTAAAGCAGGTGGCGAACCCAAGAAAATTTTTCAACCAAGTGTTGCCTGTTTTTAACTCTTATTAATTAAAGCCCTTAGACTTCATTTTAATACTGAGAAACTAAATGAGGATTTCTAAGTTTCTGAGAAACTTTCCAGAATTTCCAAAGGTAGGGATGTGTGTGTGTGTGTGTGTGTGTGTGTGTGTGTGTTTTGGCCAAGAACAAACCAAGGTTAATACTACTCTCCAATTTATATCTAGTTAATGGGTTAGCCAATTTTCTTGCATCTACTCTTGGACATTTCGAACCTTTATTACCATCAGAAAGTGGATAATCAAAGCAAGAATAGGAGAAATTCAAATCAGTTTACTTTTCTTCTTATAAATGGCTACAGAGAAAGACTTTTCAGGGAAGAAAGTTGAAACTGTGAGCCAAATGAAGTTTCTGGAATATCTGTGGATATTACCCTCTCCCATATTAGTACAGCTAACTGAGACTTCTACAAATATGGATCCAGCTTTCAAACTGCTAACTGCAAGTTTACTGATTCCTCCTTCATCCCCTGAATTTATACTATGTTAAAATTTCCCTTTAAACCCTATGGACACAAAAAACCCCTACACATATCTTTGACAGATAAGAAGTAATGACTTTCAAGTACATGTTCAGAGTAAATGATCCATAAAAGTTCTAATCAGAAAGATCTGAGCAGATAGAGATTTATACTCTGATTTTAAAGCTCTGTCAAACCTTGGAAGTTAAACAGATTCTTCAAGAATGCCATTTGCATCATCCTGAAATCATATAGCTTGTCTATAGTATCAGAAGTGAAAGAACTGCCTATGTATGCATTCTTTTTGTGTTAATTAAGTATTCTGTATTCAATGGAATTAGTTATGACCCAAAATATCACTTCAGCTAAGAGAGGTTTAACTCTGACTTCCCTGAGACCAAAAACATCAGAATGGTAGTTTAATCATATGATTTGGTATTTGTAAAATCAATTCAGTCTACTTTTATATTTTCAGCCATCTTATTGGTCAATTCAGATTGCCACACAATAGGCTCACTGACTATAAAGAAATCAGATGCTGCACTGGCCAGTCCCTGGCTTGATTCCATTACACTTGGTTGGATGTGGCTGCCAGTCTGAGGGATACTGAATGATTATACTTCAGGGAAATTGGTCCTGATTACGGGAGGGTTTTGCATGAAATTAGTTCCCAAATACTGACTACAATATTTGGATTTTTAAAAAAATGAGCAAGAAACCCCAAGTGAAGTAAAATTGGAAGGAGAAATATTACAGATACAAAGGCTGCATTTTTTTTAAAAAGGGAATGAAAAAGAAAAAAGTAATAGAAGCTTTTTTGAATGCACAGAAACTCATTTTCATATGAAAATTTGCTTGGTATTTGGAATGAATGATCTGTAATAAACACGACCTGCAGCCTGGTTCCCATTATCCAAGTCAGTTATTCCAGCATCTGCTGTGAAAGCATTTCAGAAACACATGGAACACGACTGCATATGAAAGAATCCAAGAAACCACAGACTCAAGCCGTATGCTAGCAAAGGCAACATGCCTTCCACTTTCCTCTTTTGTGAAAACACTGAAAAAGGAAGAAATAAAACAACCTAGGCTTATAATGGGGGCAACAGCTTCTATATGTCCAGGAAAGGCATTGTGGTAGAGTAGGTAGAGAGCTGACCTAAGAATCAGGAAAGACCTGGGTTCAAGGCCTAACCACTTAATGCTCTAGGCAATGCTCTGAAATTGTTTCTAAAAATAATAAAAATAATGATAATAGCATTTGCATAGCAATGTAAGGTTTGCAAATCCTGTCATATTTGATCCTCACAACAACCCTGTGAGGTTGATGAGCTACTAGGTGTTATTATTGTCCTCATATTATAGATAAGGAAACTGAGGTAGGCAGACGTTAAGTGATTTGCCCAGGGTCACTCAATTAGTAAATTTTAAGGTCACATTTGAATTCAAGTCTTTCTGAGGGGAGTCAGGAAGTCACTAGAGTCCAGTGCTCTAATCACGGCACCACCTAGCTTCCTAATTGTGTAATCATTGATCTTTATTGGTAGAGATTTCCTGACTAGGAATTATTACCTACACTGGTTAAATCTAGACAGATCTGGGAGGGGAAAAAATCCAGGTAACATTTTTTTTGAGGTGGGGTTTCATACTAGTCATTTAATCCATGTAGGAAATTGATGATGTAGAAACTCCGTTCACTGATAGAAACAACTCATCTATAACGTGTAACCTTAGAGGTTGTCCAGGTCACCGAGAAGTTAAGTGACTTACTTGTGGGCATCTAACTACTATGTGTCAGCAGCTGGAATTGTATCAAGACCTTTCCAACTCCATAGCTGGCTCTCCACACACTATACCTAGAAATGCCTGTGTAGTTTTTTTTTCCCTTTGTTCTGTATTGGCATGATTCCCAAATGGTGCCTTTCGTAGTATCAGAAGGATATAATATTACCTGATAGACCTTTTCTCTCCCTAGACAGGGAGGATGAAGAGCCCCTAATTCTCAATCAAGCCCATGGACACACTACCAAGGCATCCATGTGAGAAACCACCATTACAAATACCACCAGGACTTCACCAAGGGAGCTACAACTAGCAGATTGTGGAAGTGGACACCAGATTCTCAATGTAGGACCTCCAAAAGGAGTGAAAATCAGGTGCAACCCTGGTGTATGGCTATAGTTTCCTTAGGGAGAAGCCCCCTAACCCTGGTGAGCACTTACCTCATTTTTAGTATGGTGATCTGATTCCCAGAAGCAAAACCCCATCAGGAGGGGAGGAAGTCACAGGTAAAGGTTAGAAATGAATAGGCAAAGCTTGGAGTAGGAAGGACAGGAAAGAAACAAAACTTAAGCAGATGGGTAAAAAGGGCAGGAGAGAAAAGATAAGGGCTAGAGAAAGTAATAAAGGATCTCAGAACAGGCACCAATATAGCAAAGTGGAAAGTAATGTTAGAAGGTTGAATAGTGGGTAGAACTGAAATTACATGAGGTGAGGTTGGTGGTAGAGAATGGTGAGCATGAGTCCCGAAACATGGTTAGGAAATGTAATAGAATATGATGGAGTTTTTGGAAGCAGAGAAAGGCCAAAGGGGACAGGAAACAGAAGACCATCATTGAGGATACGGAAGCCTGAATAAATAATTGCAGAGGCAAAGTTATTGCAGCAGCTGAAGATGTCAGAAGAGGAAGAAAATACAGAGTGAAAAAGGCTAAGAAGAGAATGAAATTAGCAACATAGACATTCCAGGAAGGACACAAAATATTTTCACCACAAAAGACGTGGAAGCTAAACACTACTCAGAATATGATAGGCTCTTATGAGTATTCCATTTCATATTCCAAGACTTTTCAAGTTTTAGCACTGCATTATGGGAAATGTTTTAGCCAAAAGATACTGTTGTAGATTACCTGATGACCTATATAGATACTAAGAATTATGAAGAGGACCAAATATGTAAGTAGGAACTCTACCACTTGTATCCAGGGCATTGCTGATTCAATGCCAATTTGCCATTTTCCTGAGTGCACTGCACAGCTTGCATCAAACTACTAATTTGAGATTTCATGGAATGTTTTCCATTTATGCCTTTGTCTATATAGATCCAGATCAAGTGAAAATTCAACAAATATTTGGTTTGCATGATCAATGAAGATCCAAATTTGGCTAAGTAAAGGATTAGGGAGGGGGAATCTGTTTTGAGGCCTGATTGAATTGTTGTTTACATTCATCACATTAACCAGATATAATTGCCAAGTCTTCATTTCCCTTTCTGCTAGGCAGACACAGAAGAGGTAACAAATAGATCTCTCTAGGAAGCAAATCATTCTCAGTGCATACTATTTTCTTTGACAGCTCACAAAATAATTCGGGAATGCAGGTATAATTAGACTTGCACACAATGCTCATGCAAAGGAAAACCTGCCAATCAACATGATGCTTCCTTCAAAAAAAAAGCAGTAGAGATTCTGTCTGTGACAATCAGAGATAGGGTAGTCTGAAGTTTTTTCAGAAGGCTATATAATCAAGCCTGTTTTTTGTTTGCAGTTTTTGAATGCATGTAGGTGTTTTGTAGCATCTGAACAAGACAACAAATCTCTACTGAAAATTATTATTATTATGCTATTTCATCATCACAATTGACTGTGTACTTGGGAAGAGCTGGTGTGCAATTTGGGAAGGAAAGGAGAGGATGGAGTCATATTCCTCTGTTGCTCAGGTTGCTTTGGAATCAATCAATCAACAAGTTGTCTACTGTATGCCAGACACTGTATTAGGCAATGGAGATACAAATTAAATGAATGAAAGAATCTCTACTTACAATGAACTTCTTCATAATGTAGCCCAGAACTATATATGTATCAAATTTTATGTCCACACATCCAATTTTGAAGTTTGATTCAAATGGAATGCTTAACAGAAGAAGTTCTATACTATAGCAGAGAGAAATGTTAGCCCAGCAAACATTAAATGAAGTGGAGAGAAATAGCCCTCATGATATATACTCACTATTTGGTTGAGTCGGATAACTGATATTCTCGTCTTCTATCATAACATTCTTGGATCCCAGGATCATTCCATAAACTCTTTATTGCATCTACGTATGGGTTCTCAAAAGCGGACACCTTCTCCACATCAACTTCTCGAACTAACTGTGCATGGGCCTGTTTACAAAAAGGAAAACAATTTCAATCTTCTTTTAGTCAACCAGAAAAAAATCATCTTTCATTTGCAATGCTTATATTATGGCTATTGGTCATATCTTCCTCCAGGAAATAGATAAGTTTTTTTTAATGGTGATCAACCAATCAGGTCAATCTTTTTTTTTTAAATGTTGGGTTTTGAAAGTTAATCCAGTTCCCAATTTTCCCCTCAAAGTAATCCTTGAGAATACCATAAACATGATTAAAGTAAACTGAAAACCACGTTATGCTCAAATCTTTAACAAAATGCTAGCCTCTTGTCATCTGAGTATCACAAACTCAGTGTAGTTAATATTACCAAAGGGGTCGGGTAAAAAGATGGAGAATGAAAAGTTTGGACTTTATTAGTTTTTTCATGTTATTATAAATAATAAAACTAATTATCAACCAATAATTTGACAAATAACTAGATCACACAATCAACTAGAATCTTGCCCATACCCCACCATATTCTAATTTTAAAAGATAGGGAAAGTAAAACAAACAAACCCACAACTCGATATTGAGATAAATCAGATATTGAGGTCTGTCTTTTTAAAGGAATATCCCCAACATTTTTCAGATATATCCTAGGATCAGTACATACTGGAACCAATCTCCTACACCTACAATATTCTGTAATAAACAATAATATTCGAAGAATTTACCTGATATGGTCATCAATTCAATTGAATTTAATTCAACTAATTTTCCTCATCAATGAAATGTGTATAATAATAGCACCTATCTCACAAGGTTGTTGTGAGGATTAAATGAGGTAAACTGTAAAGCACTTAGTTAGCACAGTGACTGGCACATAGTAAGTTCTATATAAATATTAGCTCTTATTATTATTATTAATTCAGTTGAAAGAACATTTAAGAGATTACTATTTGCAAAAATTTAATCTACGCGTTGAGAATAGAAAACAAAAGTGAAACATCCTCTTTCTTCAATGAGTTTAAATTCTATTAGGAGGATGCAAGAAGACATACGGTTCAGTGGGAAAGTATTGGATTTGAATTCTGGTTCTCTATCACTTACACTTTGGGAGGCCTTGGGTAAGTGCCTTCACTTCTCTGAGACTTTGTTTCCTCATCTGTCAAATGAGTGTAGTTGAACTAGATTACTTCCAAAGTCCTTTCCAACTCTAAATCTATGATCATATAAAAATAGGAAGTAATAACTCAGAGGTAATTTGAGGAGGGAGAACATGAACATCTGGGTGGAAGGGTTCAGGGAAGCCTTCATGAATAAGTCAGGTTGAGATGAGGAGAGTGCGCATTCCAGGAATAAAGGAATGCTTTATGCAAACGCCAAGAGGTAAGGTTATGGCACCCCCAAAACAGGGAACAGTTAGCGAATTTTGGGTAGAATACAGAGCGTATGAAGGGGACTAAAATGTGTCATGGGTGGAAAGGTTGGCTACAGATGGATTGTGGAGAGCCTTACAGGCTAGGCTAAGAAACTCCTATAGTTCAGTTTTAAGCTTTAATTACCTAACTAACTTTAAATGGTGCTGACTTTTGGGACATACTGTCAGGTGAACAATCAACAAGAATTGACTGAGCACCTGCTATGGGTCAAACACTGAACGAAGGGCTGGAGATTAAACAAAAAAAGGCAAAATAATACCTGCCTCTTGAGGAGCTCCTATCTCAATAGATTGAACAACATGCAAAAAAAAAAATCCAATAACAATAATCCAAAAAACTGTACCTACCTGAGGGGAAGGATGTCATGCTAGGAGGACAGGGAATAGGGAAAGGTATTATTCTGCATCAGAAAGGATATAAGTTGAGGACTAAAGATTTTTAAGGAGAATGACATTGTCAGACCTGTGCCTTAAGAAAATTATTTCAATATATGTGTGGAGGATAGATTGGAGGGGAAGAAGTTTTAAGCAGTAAGACCAATTAGAAGGCTATTAGAATAGTCCCAATTGAGAGGTGATGAGGGCCTGAAACAGGGTGGTTGTGGGTGTGAATGGAGAGTGAAGTTTTTAATCAATAAACAAAGATTCAGTTATATTCATGATACTATATTAAGGCAGGAAAGTATTTAGATAGATATATTTTAGAAGGATTTTTGACAGAGCTGAAAAAAAAATAATTTTCTAAGTAATTCTCAATTGTCTGGGGGGGGGGGAACTGACCTAATCACTTTTGTTAATCAAGACTTTACATGAGATGCATAAAAATATTAAAAGAAACACACATACATACACATAACTACAATAACCCTAATAGCTTTAATATTTTGAAAAGAAAGTTTATACACGGGGCAGCTAGGTGGAGCAGTGAATAAAGCACTGGCACTGGAGTCAGGAGGACCTGGATTCAGATCAGGCCTCAGACACTTAACACATACACACACAAAAAAATAGCTGTGTGACCTTGGGCAAGTCACTTAACCTCAATTGCCCTCAAAAAAAAGTTTATACACTAAAGAAATCTCTCTTCTTTCAAACAAGTCAAACATTTGATACATGCAATGGCTAAATCCTATCATTTCTACCTCTCTAACATCTCTTAAATACTCTCTCTTCTTTCCTCTAACACTGCCACCACCCTGGTGCAAGTTTTCAATCACCTCTTACCTGTTTTACTGCAATAGTCGAATGTTTCATCTATCTAAACTCCCCTCCCCCCCTTATTTCATCCTCTATTTAGATGCCAAACTAGTCTTCCTAAAGTCTAAATCTAACTATGTTATCAACCCCTTTTTGACAAATTCCAGTGGTTTCCTATTGCCTCCAGGTTCAAATATAACATGGTATGTTTGGATTTTAAAGGATCCCAAAACCTGGCCCCTTTCTACTTCCCAGTCTTCTTCCATCTTATGCCTCCCAACACACTCTATAATCCACTGACATCCTTTCAGTTCCTCACAAATGACACTCCAATTTCCTTCCTCCAGATGTTTTCACTGCCTGTCCACCATAACTGGAACACTCTTCCTCCTCATTTTTGCCTCCTGGTTTCCTTCAAGATTCAGCTAAAGTCCCACCTTCCACAAGAAGCCTTTCCCAGACCTTAATCTTAGTGACTTCCCTCTGACATAATTTTTAATTTATCTTGTTTATATCCTAGTTGTACATGGTTGATTGTGGTATCTGCACTTAGACTGGGAGCTCTTTGAGAGCAGCATAAGTGGATAGAGAGCTAGGCTTGGAGTCAGGAAGACGTGGCCTCAAATCCCACCTCAACCTCCATCTCTCTCTCTCTCTCTCTCTCTCTCTCTCTCTCTCTCTC
>NW_027185694.1:9345560-9382251 GCF_028583685.1 Petaurus breviceps papuanus | reverse complement strand
TCTCTCTCTCTCCTTCTCGTAAGCTGATGAACATTGCTAGAGAAAGTTGGGCAATTGTGTCAGTTCCTACAAATTCAAGGTACTTAGTCTCAACTGGAGTTTCATTGGCACACAATTAATTCTTATTTTTCCCTGATTAACATTAGATCAAGCATCCTGCGGCACCTGCACCAGACCTCCTCAAATACCCAAATCACTCCTAAACCCCTTTGTCAGAGGAGAAAACCTTGCCTCCTACTTTATTGAGAAAATCAAGGCCATCCCTTGGGAGCTCCCTCATTTTCTTTGCTTCTTACCTCAAAAGAAGAGGTAGTCTATCATCTTTCCAAAGTGAACATTTTCATTGTGCTTTTTTTCCCCATCCTAGCCTGTATTCTCCTAGAAAGCCGTCCATTTCTCTCTGTCTCTCTTCCCCATCTGACTTCACAAAGGTATATCACATCCTTAAAAGAATCTTCATTTGACTCTGATATTCCTTCAAGCTATCATTCTATATTCATCCCCCCTTTCACTGCCAAATTTCTAGGGTGGGGGGAACTTGATTACACTTACTACCTCCACTTCTTCACCATCCACTCATTTCTTGGCCACTTGCAATCTGTTTTCCCATGTCGTCACTCTATGAAGTCATTTAAGCAACAGTTACAAGTAATCTCAATTTCTACATCTGATAGCACTTTCTAAGTCTTCTTCCTTTATTTCTCTCTGCAGCTTATGACGCAGGTGACCACTCTTCATTTCTTGGACATCCTCTTCTCCTGTCCCCTAACTTGGCAGCTCTTAACCTTTTGTGTGTCATGTACCCCGTTGACAGTCTGGTGAAACCTATGAACTGTTTCACAGAGTAATATTTTCTAATAATTGAATGAAATACTAAAACAGATAAAGATGACTGAAAATAAGGATGTGATCCCCCTACCCCTCCCAGTCCACAGATTCCCTGGCATCAATCATGGACCTAAAGTAAAGAACTGCTGCGCTAAGCATGGTACACAGTTCACTTCTGAGTATTCATCTTTATTTTTTGTTGTTATCTCTTATTTTCATATCACCTTTATTTCTGACTATATCTCCCACTAACACAGTGAGTCAAGTCTTTTATTTTTTTAAATTTTGAATTTATTTTTAGCTTACAACATTCAGTTCCATAATCTTTTGAGTTTTAAATTTTCTTCTCTCCCTCCCCAAATCCCTCCCCAGGATGGTGTGCAATCAGATATAGGCTCCACATATTCATATTAAATACATCTTCACTTTAGTTATATTGTAAAGAAGAATTATAACTGATGGAATGAACTCCTAGAAAGAAGAGACAAAGCAAAACAAAAAAGAGAGCCAAGTTTTTTAATAAATAATAAGGTATTGTGCAGAAATGACTTTCATTGTTTTTATAGTGCAGTAACAGTCCATCACATGAACAATCCCGGGTCTTCTTTTTACGTATGCACAAGCATATACTCCATGGATTCAATTATAATCCTATTAAGATCTATATATCTAGGCTTTATCTGTTTCTTGAATTCTAGGCTGCCTATGAGACACTTCAGTTCAATATAGAGTCATCCCTTCCAAGACACAGGAGTTAGTGGCATATTATCCCCGTGATCTGGAAAAACTGCACACCTTTTTTGGCCCTCCCTTCATACCAGAGAAGAAAGCTGGATTATTATGGTGTTAAAAGATAAAATATGTTGATATTATATAACGCTATACATATATTTTATGAATTTATGATTTTCTAAACTTTTTTCTGTATCATCTGTTGGCCTTTATTTGTTGTCTGTGGTTTCAATAAAACTCCCTCCAAATTCCCATTTAATTCCTTATGCCAGTTCATGATATATCAAAACTGCAATGGGGAAAATCATGATGTGGAAGGGAAGTACTCAAACTCAATGTTTAAAACAGGACTTTTTGTCACTCCTCCCTTACAATCTCGCCCTCTTCTCTCAATTGCCCTTTTCTATCAGGGCAATCTATCTATTCCATCCTTCCTATTACCCAGGTTTCTAATCTTAGAGCTAACTTTGACCTTCCCCTTTCCTTTTCTTACCTTCTCTATAAACCTGATAACTAAGTCTTTGGATTTTACTACTCCATGCTAGACTGTAGAACAATTTGGATTGGACATTCAGATGAATTTATATTTTATCCTACAAACAACAAGCAGAAAATGAAGATTTTTGAGCAGGAAAGTGATGGTCAGATTCATACAATGGGAAAATTATTTTGATGTCTGTGTGAAGAATGCATTGGAGAGGCAGGTAGGTATGGATAGAGCACCAGACCTTGAATTAGGAGGACCTGAATGCAAATCCAGCCTCAGATACTCAGGTCCCAACTGTGGGACCCTGGGCAAGTCACATAACCCTGACTGCTTCAAAAAAGAAAGAAAGAAAAGAAAAGGAATGTATTCAAAAAGAGGGGGATGGGGACACAGAGATTAGTGAAGAGAATATTACAATTTTCCAGGCGAGTGGTGATGGATGTATGGACTAGGATTGTGGTCATGCAAATGCAATGGAAAGAGAATGAGAGCAGTGGATATATCCCCAATTCTCTATCCTAGGCTCTCTTTTCTCTTTACACTCTCTTCTTTGGTGACTCCATTTAATCTCAGGGATTTAAACTGTTATTTCTAGACTGATGACATCCAGATCTTTATTTTCAGTATTAGTCCCTTTCTTAAAGTTTCAGATCTTCTGGTCACACATATTTGTAACCTAGGTGTCATCTAGAATCTCTCACTCTCTCATCCCACTTATCCTAGCAGTTGGCAAACCTTCATGACTCTTCCATTTGTCCCCTTTTGTCCACTCACAATGTCACTACCCTAGTTTCAACCTTCATCACCTCAAACACAGGAGAAATTTCTTCTCCCAGAAGTCTCTCCCTATTCTAATACACACAGCTGCCAAAGTGGTTTTCTTTCTTTTTTTTTTTTATTAAGCAATCAGGGTTAAGTAACTTGCTCAAGGTTACACGGCCAGTTATTTCTGGGTGTGGTGCTGAGTGTCTGAGCCCGGGATTCGATCTCCAGGTCGTCCCAACACTGGAGCTGGTACTCTTACTTGCTGAGCCACCTGGCTGCCCCGAAAGTGATTTTCTTAAAAGTACAAATCTGAATATCACTACCCAATAAATTTCAGCAGCTTCCTATTAGTTCAAGAATTAACTATAAACTCCTCTATTTGCCATTTAAAACCTTCTGTAGCCTGGCCTCCACCTACTTTTCTGGCCTTATTACACATTACTCCCCTTTAAATACACTCCATTCCGAATTGGTCTTTTTTCTGTTCTCTTAGAAACTCTTGTTTTTTTAAGGATCTGCTTAAACAATATTTTTTATATGAAGCCTTTTCTGATCATCCTAGCTGCCAGTGCAGCTAAATTACCTTATATCCAATACAGTGTAAACCTTTATGTGTACATATTATCTCTTTACTGGATTGTAAATGATTAGAGAGCAGAGACTTTCATATTTTCCTTTGTGCACCAAGGACCAAACACAATGTACAGTGTCTAGGACACTACAGGTACTTAATAAATGCATTTTGAGTGGTTAATTGATTTATACAATGGGTAGGACATGTCAATGAACTGGAGATGGGGAATGAAGTAAAAGGAAAAATCAAAGATGATGCCAGTGTTACAAACATGTGAAATTAGAACCAAATGGAAGAAATGGTTAGCAAGTTCTCCACAGAAAGGCAAATTAAAGAGTCTGTAAAGTTTGTTTTATCATGTGTTCATCAACAAGAAATGTTTTATGAAACATTCGGCTATTTCACCTAAAAGCACTCAAAGGGAACACAAGCTAAATGGCCATCATGAAGATAATTATAGCTTATGCAGCAATATTCATTGCAGAGCTTAAAGAAGGAAAGAAATTCTATGAAAACCTAGAAGTAGAGGGGACATTGAAGACCATATAAGTCCATTTTTTCAGTTGGGGAAATGGAGGCTTAAGGAGGTTCTACCTGTATGTAGTTATCAGAAGAGGATTTGAAGCCAGTTACAATGATGCAGGAAAATTATTCTTTAAACAGTACTATACAGGCAGAATCAGCCATAGAAAGATAGGGAGCCCTCAAAAAATGACATTCTAAGGTCATTAAGAGAAACAACTCTTACCACAAGGACAAAGTGGAGTTATTTAAGAGATGATGTGGAAAAATGGACAATTTGTTAATTATTTTCACTTTTTAAAAATACAGTATAGAAAGTGGAAGCTATAGTAAGCAAATTAATATATAATATGATACAGTCCTCCAAAAATAGTGTCATTATTGCTAAAACTCAGATTGAACTGAGAGATGAGGAAAGCTAAGCAAAAAAAAGGTGTTTGTCTTTGAAAGTTATATTGAGCATAAGAGAATAGGACATCTTAGTTTGGATTTGATGATGATCATTGAAAGCAGAACTACTCAATTCTAATCTTGCAAGTATTTTCTCTGCAAAGAAATTATATTTGAACTGAAAAGGATAAAACAAAAATGGAAAATAGGGATTTGAAACCTAAAATAATCAGAGAGACAGTAAGAGAATACTTAGTTGTTCTTGAGATGTTCAAGTTTGGGTTCACCTGGTCCAAATTGTATCGTAAAAATAAGGCCCTCCAAATTAAATAATTATATTTTAATGAAATACGGTAGCATGACATGGTGACTACAGTTGCCTTGAAAATTAGGAATATCTCAATTCAAGTTCTACCCCTCACACACATTGGCTGTATGACTGGTGGTTGTTACTTCTTAGTGTCCCAGGCAATTTTCTAAATCTATAAAATTGCACATTTGTTCTTGATTTATACTGGTAAAGGGCGTTTCCTACTCAAAATTCTTGCTATCAATGAAATCATAGGACTAGGTCATACACACACACACATATGTGTATCTATGTAAGTGTGTATATGTATATGTATATATATATATATATTTATATATTCAATTACTTCAATACAAAGATGGGTATAAGGTAAAATGCTCCTCCTTCTGGTCCCCTTTCCCATGTTGGGAAAATGTGAATCAGGATCAGGATACATCATAGGTGAAAGGCCTGTAGACTACTCAGAAATCTCATGCTTATATATCATGTATACTTTTTGCTAAAAAGACTGGGAAGGCAATGGACACAGTGACCACCAAACAATATCATAAAAAATGAATTTGACTCTTAGACAGAAAATGACTAGTTACTGATGTAGAAGTTACTTCCAAATCAACAGCCTTTGTACAGCCAGCCCATCAACTTGTTAGGGAAAAAATAAATTCAAAATCAAATCAGAAGAGAATAAGGATAAGAAGCAATGGTAGACAATTAAAATAGCATGAACATAACTTATCTAAACAAGCTATTGACATAAAAATAGGAAACAGATAAAGGAACAGATATTGACACAAACTATTTCCTACAGAAGTTTAATCAATGTAAAACAATTGTCATAAGAAGGGAGACAAAAGTTCCCAGAAACTGCCTTGACTAGCAAACACTTGATCTTTTTGCCAAGTGAGGAGAAGAAGGGGGAGCGAGGGGAAAACAACATATGTTTAGGATAGAAATTCATTTGCAAAACCTTACGGAGGAAAAAGACAGAAGATTATGAGCAGTAAATCTAAACTTATAAGAGAGTGAGAAGTGTTGGAGGGAAAAAAACAAATTTGTAGAATGCTTGGATTGATGCCCAATTATGCCAAATCATCCCAAGAGCATTTAAAGTTGAAACTGGAAGACAACAAACAAGGGAACAGTGAAAAACAGCTGTCAACATTTCTATAACAAACTATTTTCTTCATCAGTGACAGCTGAACCATCACATTTAGATTCATCAGAGTTCCTGCTCTGCTGCCTGGATATAGAAAAGGCACTAAGAAAAAAGAAAAGAATAGCAGCTGAACCAGATCAAGTATATAGAAAAGAAATTCATCCTGGAGGCAACAGAATTTTAAAGATATTGAAGAAATTAGTCTCGAGATATCTGAAGAGGGGGGAAAAAAACAGCAAACGGGGGGGGGGGGAATCACAGATGGTATCACTACCAAAAAAGACTATTGAAGGGACATCAATAACCATGGAAACATATGCCTACTTTCTCACCTCCATAAAATCTTTATCAGAATAATCCATATATGTTAACAAGGGCATCAAGGAAGAAAATATGAAATGGGAACAGACAGTCTTTACAAAAAAAAATATTGTTCGGTAGAACATATCTTTATAACCACATAATTGACTCAAAGTTGGAGAGAGCACAAGATCCTACTTTTTATTGTTTGTCAATGATAAAAGAACATATGCAGAATTAAAGGTTCTTCCCCTAAAAACATGTCTACCATGTATGTGTATATTAAGATCAGATAATGCAGAGACAACTCTGTACAACACACATATGAGTGTTAATAAGGAAAAAAAAGTTATAGAACCAGGAAGACATACTCTCCAAAAACGTTTTCCAGTTTCATGGAAGATATCCAGCACGAAGTCCAAGTGAAAGAGGTGCTCTCTATAAATGGTGTAGTTCTCCAGATGCTCCTGTTTGTAAATGATGTCCTTTTTTCATCAAGCACCAAAACATTTCAGAGCCTTTTAAGTGAGATTAATAACCCTTTACAAGAATTTAGGAAAACAAATCCATGTGGGAACAAAGAATGTCTATTGTCTAGTCTATGATAAGAATTTAAGAATGGAGAGCCCATCAAGCAGGTTCATTAGTTCATATATCTTGGACAGGCAGTGCAAATATATAATGACTTAGGCACAAAACTATGTAGAAGGAAGAGGGAAGGCTGCACTGCATTCAGAAAATTGTCCAGCACTTTTAAAAGTCTTAAAGGACCAAAGTCCCTTAAACAGAAAATACAATTTTTAAGTGCTATGAAAAATGTTAGCTATTATTAACACTAATATTTTCCCAGCAATTCTACATAGTTAAAAATGATGGAATACTATAATCTCTGAAGAATAAAAATTACAGATTATAGAAATGGCAATGGAGAGAGATGTATGGTGGACATAATCATTATGAATTACAACCTGTGTATAGGACAGGCATAAAATATATTACTTAAGTATTATTTATAGAGCTATTAAAGGAGACAGGTAAGTCATATAGGGAGAATGAGAGACAAATTCACAATCCATATATTGGATTGGTCTTAAGAGACCTAGAAGAAGGCTCACAGCTCCTTCTCTGACTTTATTTGGAGAATTTATATGAGGACATAGGTGAAAGAGAGTTCCATGAGATGAGAGAAGGCAAGAATGGATTTCCATCTTTATCTCCGGAGGCAGTGCCTATAATGATGAGATCACACATCCACTCAAATGTTATAATATACAATACCTATATTAGGTCCTAAGCTTTGTAAAGCATTTTCTTCTTAATAATCCTATAAGGCAGGTAACACAATCACTTTTATCACCACTTCTCAGACTGGTAACTGAGACTAAGAGTTTAAATGGATCAGCCTGATCAGTATAAATAGTAAGACAGTAAGTGTGGACTTTGATGATGTTCTTTCTCTCCTACTTTAGAACTCTAGAATTTTTAGAGTTGATCCCCTTATTTAAAAACACATATACTAGGGGGTAACACATGTCTATTAAGTCTTGCTACTGAGAGAGTCTGAGTAGGGTTGTTCACTTGAGTTTTGGAGTTCTGAGCTGCAGCAGGGCTAAAACCATTCTAGTGCCCACATCAAATCCAGAACTAATATGGTGAACCCCTGGGAACAAAGGGTCACTAGTCTGCCTATGGAGGGGGCAAATGGAGAAGGTTAAAGTTTCTCTACTGATTAGCTTTGGGACTGGGTTTATGAATATGAATGGCCACTGTATTTCCAGCCTGGATGAAATAGGAAAAAGTAGTCTCAGAGATAAAATAAAACAATAACAACAAAAAATATAAAACTCAAATTCATATTCTGGTATTTCAGAGCTAAATTTTAAAAGATGTATGTAAATCTAATATATTGCTAGATCTACCATTTGGAAAACATGTAGTTATGTGATATTACCCTCCTACTTAGATGTTATAGTCAGTAACACAATAAATATCTTTTTTATAATGTGATTTTCTCTTAGTAGTCAAGAGGTTACATAAATTACCAATGATGACTTGTTTACAAGGAGTAACATAAAAGATATTATCAAAGAGATACATGAGGTGGTACAGTAAATGGGACAGTCATGTAAAAATAGTGTTATGTAACAGTTTGAGTACTCCAGTGGTGAAGCCAAGAGACCCAGAGGAAGGCCCTCATATTGGATAGAATTCCTGTGAAATATTTTACATGAGACTATAGGATGAGTTGTGATGGACAGCACTGGAAAGAGTATTTTTATTAATGAGGTCACAGAGCCATCAAAATGTTTAAGTGTGGAGATGGTTCTCTCATCAAATATACATACTCAACTTATCATAAGACTACATATAATTGAATAAAGGTAAACCATATTCTTGACAAAATCAGAATCACTAGAGTTATATTTATTTTGTGGATATTCTCTTTAAGACCTATCAGTTTTCAAAGGATTTGTCAAACACTAAAAGTGTCCAACTGAAAAATCTGTAGATCTGCCTCTAGGTTTCCTGATGAAAGAAAATAGCCTTTTAAGGCTACTGTTATTCCAGAGTATGTTTTCCCATTGGTTTAACCTAGGCATGGCTAATAATCCTATAGTACATTTTCTATCATAAGACTGAATTAACTACTTCCTATTATCCATAGGGAGAAGTGAAGGATAGTACTCTTTGAACTGGGTAAAAGCCACATGGTGATGTAGGCTAGTGTAGGTAATGATTCTAAAATAAATTCCACGTCTACTACTAGGCCAAATGTGTCATTTGAAAGGCATACTCTTTCTGAATCTGGAGCATAGTTCCTTTCTGTCAGAGAAAACAATTTTGACATACTATACACTTTTAAGTTTTATTAAATGTATATACAGTACCAGTGTGGCATAGGCCAATAAATCAAACCCAGTGTTGGATAGAAATGGTTCTGTCTGGGGATAGAGTTTATAATAACAACATCAATAATATTAATAGTAAGTATTTATATAGAAAAGTGCTTTTAAAATGTTATGTCATTTTATCCTCATAACAACCCTGGGAAGTAGATGCTATTTTGATCCCCATTTTACAGAGACAGAAAAAGAGGCTGAGGGAGGTTAAGTGACTTGCCCAGGGTCATACAGCTGGTAAGTACATGAGGCTGACTTAGACCTCAAGTCTTCCTGACTCCATGTTCAGCACTTTATCCATTGTGCTGCCTAACTGCCTTGTAATACAAACAGTTTATATAAATATAAATAATATAAGCAGATATGGGAAAAGCAAATTATTGGCTAGAATGCTCTGGGGAGAAGTAGAAGGAATATGCTATTACTCTCATCTTCACTGTGAACAACATTAAAAGCGTTTAGGCAAAATTAACATTGTCAACAAATATCACAGTGATAGATTTGTCAGAAATGCTTTAGTTCAATTTAATTCAGCAGGAGGGAGCTAGTGAGTGACTGAGCCAGCTTGGACCAGTTCATGAGAGCCCATTATTAAAATTTCAGTGTGAGCATTTGCACCTCAGAAATTGGCAACCACTATAAATCAATCATCACTAAATCACATCATTTATTGTTCTGTTGATTGCCTAGACTTAATAAAGTGTTAACAATGCCAGAGAACTGCCCCTTCCCCCCAGGTGGTTAAACATTTACAAGCACACTCTATATTGCTCTATAAACACTGTTTGAGCTCAGCAGGAGTACAGCAGAAGGTTCAGAGAATGAAGTCATCACTAGATTGGAGACCTGACTGTAGGCTAATAATAACACTAACAATTCATATTTATATAGCTTTAAGGTTTGAAAAGTACTTTACATCCAGTATCTCATTTGAATGTTACCTAGCTGAATCTTGCAGGTCACAGAAAAGTGTAAGTGGCATAACTGTGTGTGATTTCTGGGCTTCAAATGAGTAACATTCTAATTCAAAGATTCTATGACCTATAATCTTGGGAAAGTAACTTTTTCCTCACTGGGGCTGTTTCTTTGTCTTTGAAAAATGAAGGTGGAACCAGGATATCTTTGGTCCTTTCCAATGATAAAATTCTATGAGTCAAAATATTTATTACACTCATACTATATGATTAACATTGCCCAAAGCACTGTGGGGTGGAAGTGGCAGGAGACCCTACCGTGCTGTCATCCCCTATGGCCAGAACGAACTTCTAATTAACTCAACTCATGTGGAAGTAATTCCTACTATGAGAAGTTATCTTCTTATTATTATAATGTATATACTTATTACAAAAGAATAAAAGAAACAGTCCCTGCCTAGAAGATCTCCAGTCTTGGTAAAGAAATAATTCTTATACATACTAAAGAACTGAAAAGACAAGGCAGTATGATTGAAGACTAGAACGAGTCACACAGATTGTTAGTACTATAGGAATTCTGAAGAAGAAAAAACCAATATGAACTAGGTTGGTTGAGGATAGCTTCATGGAAAAGACGAGCCATCAGATCAGCGCGAAAAGATGTGGGGATGTATAAGATTTGGCTAGGTAGAGAAGATGAGGAAAAGAATTCCAGGCAAGAGAAAAGCATTGATCACAGGTTCAAAAATAAGTAGAATAGGGTATATGTGTTGTTTTGGATCACAAGACACTTCTCTGTTTTATGAACCGTCAGTGATTCCCCACCATGTCTAAGATAAAATACTAATTCTTTAGCTTGGCATTTAAAATTCTTGATAATCTGACCCAGTCTACCTTTCCAGGCTTATTGCATATAACTTCTCTTCAGGTAATTTACATTCTAGCCAAATTGCCCTACTTCTTTCCAAATATGGCATCTCCCTCATTCCACCCTGGTGGAGCAGATTCCACATCTGCTGTTCTGCCTGGTTTCAACTCCACAGAACAAGACCTTCCTTCCAGGTTAAGCTCATTATCTCTAAGCTCATCGCCAGGCTTGCTACCACCTCCTTCAGCCTCCCCCTCCCATACTGCTTGGAAAGCTGAAGAGAGGAAAGTACCAAATTCCTCCTAGTGCCTTCCTTTATAGAAGGTAGAAACTGGACTGTTTGGACTCAGTCCACTCTGCATCCCCTGTTTCAACTCATCCTGGTTTCAACTCCACTGAACAAGATGCCCCTGTACTGGGAACCCCCCCCCCAGGTCCTCCTCCTTTACTTTTGTGTGTTGTCTTCCCCCATTAGGCTATGAGCTCCTTGAGAGCAGGGGCTGTTTTTTCTTTTTATTAATTGTATACCAGTGATTTGCACAGTACCTGGCACATACTAAGTGCTTAAATTTTTATTGGATTGGATCGGATCTTGTACTATGCTGTCATCCCCCATGCCCAGAATGAACTCCTTCCTAACCGCTCCTCTTTCCTAGCTTCTTTTAAAGTTGGCGATAGACTGTATATACTCATCTGTTTGCACATTATAGCTACCCTTTCCTTACCCCCAGTGGAATTCATGCTCCTTGCAGGCAGGGTCTATTTTTCATTTTGTCTTCATGTCTCTAGAGTAGAGTACAGTGCCTTGCATTAGATGGGTTGAGTTGGATTCAACTGGATGTTCACGATCTGGGTTCAATTTCAATGTGGCAGCAATTGAATTATGAGCCCAAAGTTTATGATTAAACCTACCCCAAACTTACAAGGAAAATGGTATGTGGAAAACTGTCACCACTATTGCCACCAAAAAGGTCAGATAAAAACCAAGTCATTTTTATCATAAAACCAAGTTTAGTTATCATCTTACTGCTAGGAATAATTTCATTTAATTACATAATAATAATGAACCTTTTTATAGCACTTCAAAGTTTGCAAAGTACTTTTACATGTTAATTAATCTGATTCTCAAACAAACCAGAGAAATAAGTATTAAGATTTTTTCTATTTTACAGATGAGGAAACTGAGGCTAAGAAATTAAGTGGCTTGCCCAAAGTCATAGAAATAGTATGTGATGCCACATTTGAACTTGAGACTTCCTGACTCCAAATCCCCACCCTCTCTGCAGTGCCATCTGCTTTCTTCACCTTAATTATGATTAACAACAATTTTCATGTAAATAAGAGCTCTCATATAATTGTTTCAAAATCTTTTTTAAAATATGACAAAAATATGCATTATGTTCTTCTTGAAAAAAACATACAGACTTTTAAAAATTGCTTATGTGGATTTTTGCTGATCTCTTTTTTGATGAAAAATATTCTGAAAAAGTAAAAAGATGTTTTTCCAAAAAGATACATTAGAATAAGAAGACAAATTAGGCTCTACTATACATAGGATCATAAATTTAGAATAAGAAGGGACTTCTGAAAGGTTATCTTTTATAGTTGGAAACTCCTTTTATAGTTGAGAAACTGACACCCAGTGAAGTTCAGTGACCTGCCCAAGAACATAAAAGTGGTAAACATAAGAGGTAGAGTTTGTATCTAGGCCCCCTCTTTCCAAAAGCAGTGCCTGACACATAATAGGCACGATATGGAGGCACTCCCCACTGACTACTGACCTTCCCGGTTTCCCTTAAGTCTTGACTAAAATCCCAATGTCTGCAGTAAGACTTCCCTAACCCCTCTTAATTTCCAAATTACCCTGTATATATTTATTTGCATGTTATCTTCTGCATTCAATTGTGAGCTCCTTGAGGGCAGGAGACTGCCTTTTGCCTCTTTTTTGTATCCCCAGAGCTTTTGGTGCCTGGTATAAAGTAGGCACTTAATAAATGTTCATATAAATGTTAAGTGCTTATTCCCTTCCCTTTCCTCTTTTCACTGTACCACACTGCTTCCCATAGTCAAATATGAAATGGTAATGGCAATAAGAAATCACAAGTAATTATACTGAATTAAATAATTAGTGAAAAAATTGTTAACTTTAAAAAATTATATGAATCTAGCACACCTAGGAAAAGGGAGTTACCTTACTGGCACTTCCTTATACCAATTAAATCAGAGAGCCAGTCTAAAAATCAAATTACACCTACATCCATAATAAAAGAAAACTAGCTCATTGTCAGATTGCAAAAAGCAAACCTTTAACAAGTTTTTTTTTTTTACTCATTTTGGTTTAAAGATGATACATAAGAAAAGGCAAAACAGATGTGTATTTCAAATAAGTGTAAACACATTTTAAAAACCTAATTCCCTTCCATCTTAAATGACAGTAGAATTTGGCCTTAATGATTTAATCTGAAGAGTACTTGCTTTAAGAATGCTTTGGAAGCAGGTGGCTGCCTCTGAGGGCACACAGTGGGCAAAAGCAAACAATCACTGAAGACATTAGGAAATTGTAAATGGGATAACATTATGTTTACATGATTTTGTCCTTCTGATATGCAATTACATCTTAGATTGCTGGATGTTTTCCATAGCCTCTTCAGGAAAAGAAACAAAGAACATATATGATTCCTACCTATTAAATACTAACAGAATGGGCACTAGGGAGGGCAGGATTCCAAGTAACCTGAATGCTTTTATGTAGCTATCACTATAGAGAGATAGCTACATAGATCACTAAGATCAAGGTTTTGTTCACATTGAGAGTTTTTGAAAAATTCATGTTTGCTTTCTTTTTTAAAAATTTCTTAATTTTTTTTTAGGTTTCTACATCACCTTTATTCCCCCAGTGAGCAAGTCATGACCTTCTAACAGAGAATAAAAAAGCAGTGAAAAAAAGCACATCAGCAAAACTGGGCAACATATTCCTGATACATTTTCTTTTAACAAAAGAAACGAACATAATCACAAATCGCAAAATATATTCTCTGAAAACAATTAAGCAAAATAAAACAAAGAAGTGACTGAAAATGATTGTATATGCACCCAGACCTATTTATTTGCTATTTGTTAAGAGAAACAAAGGCTGTGTCCTCTAACTTTAATAATACAATATCAAAGCCAACCCTATTGCACCAAGCACAATATTTATTGTTTCTTAATCTTGTTTTCATTTCCATATTGTAGTCAATGTGTATGTATTTTTATTATGGCTTTGCTTTCTTCACTTTGCATCATACAAATCTTCCCATATTTCTTTGAATTATTCATAGAAGTCATTCTTTATGGTATAACAATAGTCTATTGCTTTCATATGCCACAGTTTATTTAGCTGTTCCCAAAATGTTGGGCACATAATTGGTTTCCAATTTTTTTGTCACTATGAATAATCATTTTTTATACATAGGTCTTATCTTATGGTTTATGACCTCTTAGGGCATATACCTAACAGTGGGATCAGTAAGTGAAAGGACAGGAATGTAATTGAACATTTGTCGTATAATTTACAAAACAGTAGGACCAATGAACATTTCTACCAGCAGTGAATTACATCATACCTATTTTCCCACAACCTTATCCACTCTCATACTTTTCATCTTGTACTTCAAAAATCTAGTGTCCTACTCCTAGGATGCTCTCCTCATTATACATTTGGGGAAGCTGGTCTGACGGAGTTAAATGACTTGCCCACAGTTAATACCTGGCAGGTTTAAGATTTAAACCCAGTTCCTCTGACTCCAGTGCTTGCAGTCTTTTCACTATACCAATAATTTTAATTTGCATTTCTGTGTGTGTGTGTGTGTGTGAGAGAGAGAGAGAGAGAGAGAAAGAGAGAGAGAGAGAGAGAGAGAGAGAGAGATTCTGAACACTTTCAAATAGGTGTTGACCTTCTGAATTTCTTCTTTTGAAAGCTTTCACTTCATATTCTTTGATCACTTACCTACCGGGGAACTGGTTCTTAAATCTTTTAAACATAAAGATTTTAGATGTTGTGCTTTTATCAGAGATATCTAATGAAAATATCTTCCCAGTCTGTAGCTCATGGCAACAGCTAGATAGGGTTTTTGTTTATTGGAAGAAATGGGAATGAGGTGAGATAGTTAGATTCATTACAGAGTAGAGACACCACACAAGCTAGGAGTGATGGGAGAGCTCAACACAAATCTCTGAGGTCTCAACATTTTTCTGAACTGTGAGAGGTATGGCTTGGGGTTTTGGTATATACCCATGTGGAAGTCCTAGACTTAGGAGGCATGGTTAGAAACAAAAAGTCATTTTCTGGCTGAAGCCCCTGACTTAACACTTAGGGTACATTTGCTCTGAGCAGCTTGGTTAGATAAACTTGACATTTTCCTTCTCTTTACCCTAGTTTTTGTGGCAGGCAGAGCTCTGCTACAAGAAAAGTTGAGAGTCCATGTCTTGCATAGGTAGGGTAGGAATTAATGGCTTAAGGTTGGTATGGGCATCTTCTTTATTGGAAAATGACAGTGATTGTAGGGGACATAGTTCTGAGCAGGGGAGTTACAATGACTATTGCAGTGCCTTCAAATGGGATACTTCTGGATCCAGGTATAGCCAGAGGTGACCATGTTGAGTTTAAGCAGAGTTATAACTGCCAAATCTTGTTTACCCCCCCATCCTGAATGGCTGTCTAGCTCAACTCACATGCAAAGGGTTCTCTACTTGAATATACCCAACAAATGGTAATTAGAAACCCATCAGATCTCCAAGGAAGTCACTAAATTTTTGGACAGCTCCAACTGTTAGGAAGATTTTTTTCCCCCTAAAATTGGATTCTTTTCAACTTCTAGCCATTGTTCTTGGTTCTTCCCTCTGGGGGTCAAACAAAATACATGTAATCTGTCCTCCATAAAACAACTCTTCATATATTTGAATACTGTTATCATACCCTCCTTGAGTCTTCTTTTCCCCAGGCTATACATACCCCAATTTCTTTAGTCATAAGTCATGAACTCAAAGATTTTTGCTGTATTTTGGTTGTCCTCCGGACGTTCTCCAGCTTATCAATATTCTTCTTAGACGCTGCTGCCCATAGCTGAACATAATACTGCAAATAAAATCTGACAAGGGCAGACTACAGTGAGATTATCACCTCCCTATTCCTGTAAACCACGCCCCTTCTAACATAACCTAAAATTACGTGAGTTTTTTTTTTTTTGGCTGGCACATCACACTGCTAACTCATAATGAGTGTGCAGTCTACTAAAACCCCTAGATTCTTGTCAGAGTAGCTGCTGCCTATCCATGTCTCCCCCATTTTGTATTTGGGGAGTTGAATTTTTGTATCCATGTGTAAGACTTTACATTTATCCCTATTGAATTTCATCTTCTTAGATTTAACCTGTTTCTTTATGTCTGACAGATATTCCTTTATTTCACTTATTATAAAAATGAGGATTCTTACAGAGGATCTAGTTTCACTGCTGGTTGTCTTATTATTGTTGTATTCTTTGTTGCCCTATTCTGGAGTTCTCCAATAATTTCCTTTTGTCCTTAAATATCTTTTTATTTGGAAATACTTTTCCCCTTTTCTGCTTATTTATATCTTCAGTCATTTGTTTCCCCTTTCTTTAAGGTCATTTCCCATAAAGTTTCTTTCCTTCTCCTTTTAGTTGTTGTTGTTTTGCTTTATTTGGTATATTCATTGCTATTTTGAGGTGATGAAAAGGAGCTAAGCTTAGTCATGACCTCTCACTGTCATCTGGCTGGACCTTTCATGAGTTATCTTTAACTTATCTGTGTTCTGATTCAATTTATCCCTCCTTGTTAACACATACATATACATAATACATGTGTATATACAAATATATGTACTTACACATGAACATATATTTTATATGTACCTACATATTGTAAACATGTCTGCACTTAAATGTTGTGAACATGTGTGTGTATTTTACCTAGTTGAAACATTCTAGACATTTAAATAATGTTCATGATTAATAGAATGGGGAACCTTTTCTCCATCAAGAACCACTGACCTTCAAAAACTGTTTGAAAGTCACATAAGTAAAAATTAATTTAATTATCTGTATATGTGTGCTTAGAGAGAGAGAGCAATGGAACAACAGAAATTTTTAAAGCACATACTATGTAGCGGCAATGCGCTAAGGACTGAACTTACAAAGAAATATTTCACCCAATTATTTTTACAGTTAAGAACAGGGAATTTAATGTTAATCCATAAGTATGACAGTTTAAAAATACTTTGGTTCCATATTATGTTCAGTTAGAGAGGAGACCAAGTACAGAAGAAGCATGCCCTGATGCAAGAAAATGGGATGGGGAGTGGCCTTGAACCATCTTATATTTGTCCAATAAAAAGTCTGAGCACCTACTGTGTGCAAAGCACTGTGCTAGGTGCTGTGGAAAATACAAAGATGAATATGACATTCTTTCTGCTGAGATGCTCATGGTCTTTTAGAGAAGAAGAGGGTAAGAAGCACATTAACACATTAACAATAACCCAAGGTAGAATGGGAAAAAAAACAGTAAGAGATCAGAATGAAGTCTCCTGGTGCAGCGGAGAGAGTGCTAAATTTAGAATGCTAGGAGGACTTGGGTTCAACCCCCTGCTGCCTGTAGGACCTTGGACAGCTCATTTAATCTATTTAAACTTCAGATATGTAAAAGGATGTGTGGGATGGAGACTAGACTTCGAAAATCTCTTCCTAGTCTAAATCTATAATTATATAATGGAAGGAAATAAGAAGCCCAGTCTAGAAAAAAAGAAATACAGAGAGGCATGATGGGTGTCTTCAACAATTTCAAAAGTTGTCATATGGAAGAGGGATTAGATTTATTCCATATTGCTTCCAAGGGCTAGGATTAGAAGGCACAAAAAAGTAAAAATTTGGCTTCATCAAAGAACTTCAAAAGAGGTTTTCCATAGGAAGTGACACCTGATTTGAACCTCACAGGAAGCTAAGGATTCTGAGAAGCAGGGATGAGGAAGGAATCTATGACAAACACTTGGGATGACCTGTGAAAACACATGGAGACAGGAGTTGAAATCTTGTTTTTGTTTTTGTTTTTTTAAGAATTCATTAATGTGAAAATAGTCCAACTGAGGGCTCTGTTTTTCATCTTCAAGTAAATAGGGAAGCACTGAAGTTTTATGAGCATGGGAATAGCCCAGTTAGTTAGACCTCTTAATGTAAGTCAACTTGTTTAAGTAAAATTGTATTTATAGTTGTATAGAGGTCAGAGAGGGGAAAGACAAAAAGTAGGGAGAGCAATTGCTAAGGCAGTTGTCTAGGTATGAAAAACTGATGTAGAATTGTGCTGATATAAGTGGAGGAAAGAAGATAGGAAATATAGTATGGAGGAAGAACTGATAAGGCTGCATTAAAGCAATAGGAAGGTTTGAGGGGCAGTTTGGGCTCACTTAGGCTGTGGATATCATCTATTAATACCACTCTTTGAACTCCTTAGATTTCTACCAAATTCAAAGAATCTTTTCTGTCTTGGAAATAGCTTTTCTGTTTTTATTATTAAATATGAAAATTAAATGCCTGAAATACATATTTATTTTTCCATAGGATTCTAAATCCTTCAATTTCCTACTACCATGAAAGTGTCATTTCCATGACACAAATTGACTGTTAATTTTGTTTTCTAAGGAATTAGTTTCAGTTCATTCCTTAAAAATGGAAAATAATTATTTGAAAGCAATTTCTTTGTTTTATGTCTTAACAATATGGGGTTTTGGGGGGTTCACTTGTGTCCTCATGGGAATTTCCCTCCCACCCCAATATACATAAAGAAATTTTAAAAGACACATTAAAGCCAAATGTGTATACCTATAGCTTATGCCATCAGTTCTCATCTGCCCTTAGGAGCTACACAGAATGTTCAATTCTTTTTTAACGAGATAGGAATAGGAAGGACTAAACCAGTGATTTCATGGGTATAAAGAACAGAGTGAGGAAGCTTCATTGTCTACTAGTGCAGGTGACAGCTTCTCTGCAAGCAGACTTGAACTGTTGTCTCCTACATACATGATATAATTGCCCAGGGTCCAGGTATGTGCTGGTAAATGATTAACAACCAGCTCTCCAACATACTTTTGTTTAATCTAGACTACTATTATTTTCTTCATCACTTTCTTAAATTTATAGACAATGAACAAAACAAATCAAGACCTGATTTTTAGCATTTGCCAGTTTCCAAAGTATAAGTACTCACACTAAAAATCTAACAATCTGTTGAGTTAGAGGTGGCTCCATCAGCACTGTGAGAGGGTCACACAATCAGAATGTGTCCAAGACAGAACTTGAACCCAGATCTCCCTCAATTGGATGCTTTCACTCTACTACACCAAGATGCTTCTCTACTGATGATAAGCAGTCCAATGTATAGACAATAATTATGCACTCCTTAGACTTATTTTTCTAATGTGAGAAAAATCCTCTTATTTTAAAATGGAGTTCTACTCTTAGGAAAAATACTTTGAAGTCAGGGGGATTTGGGGAAAAAATATTGGGTCAGTCTAGCACAAATGGTTACTTTTCACTCAGCAAACAAATTCTTGAATTATACCAAAACAGAAATAGCCTAATGAAAATAGGTATTGCTTAGGATGGTTCATAAAACTTTGTTCAAAATGAGAATCATAAGATTATATCCTTGAATGGCTTCATCCCATGTGAAGAATTTATTGTTTCAAACACAATCCATTCAAAAGCAAATGTAGACTATAGGCCTCAAGATTCTAGTCTACCAAGGCTTTCATTATAATCTAAATTGTTTTCATTTTCAGAATCATTCATCTGATTGGGTGACAACAATATACAAGGAGAAAGCATACTAGACTTGGAGAAGGAAGAATTTTTCCAGGCCTTGGTTTATTCATCTGTAAAACAGGGATAATAATACTTGTAATACTGTGGCTCTGTGAGCATTATTATCCTGACATAAATTTGCTACTTTTGATTTGGAAGAAAAAGATAAATCTCACCCCAGCCTTGCAGAGGTTCCAAAGAAAGACTTTTTGAGAAAAGCAAGTTCTTTAGAGGAAAAGCAACTCCTTCTCTCTACCTACCCACACTCAGAATAATTCCATAGGGCTGTATAAGAGAATTTCAGCCATCCCCACTTGGAAGTTGGTCATACTAAATAGAATTTGAAGGAAATAAGATGAGAAGTGGTCGACTGAAATATTCTTGGTCATTTAAAATATTAGGCTAAAGAAAAGGGGCAATCCGTATTACCCTATTGAAACAACTAATGAAATCATAGGATTATAGGTTTGGAACCTGAGTGGTCATTTCAGTCCAACCCCCTCATTTTGCTGATTTAAAAGTGTATAAATTATTTGTTTAAGGTTACACAGGTAATAAGTAGCAGAGTCAGGATTTAAACGCAGGTTCCCAGATTCCAAATCATGTAGTCTTTCCACTACACCCTTCATTTTCTCTGTGTTAGGTATATGGGCGTATTAGGAAGGTTGTGGAAGAATAAGGTAAACCATTCCACACCAAGGAAAGCTGTAAAAACCAACAAACAGTAAAACTGCGTAATTTGTCATAGATTCTACTTAATTTCCAAATGGAATCATGATGACAATTGCCATGTACATAGTGCTGTGAGGTAGGTGATATTTTCAGCTCCATTTTATGGATAATGAAACCAAAGCTCAGAGAGTTCCAACTGACTTAACCACAGTCACGTGACTATTGAATAAGCAGCAGGATTTGAATTCTAATCTCTCCTGACTCAAAGTCTCATGCTCTTTCCAAAACGACAAGAAGTGATGCTGGAAATACCTTTTAAAGGTTATTTAGACCAATGCTGGTAACTCTGTGTTTTAAAAACGTATGCCATTCTTTGTCTTTGTGCACCATTTTTGGACACTTCTGTATAAACTTCAGGTGAGAGACTTCTCCCTACCTGAGGGTAATTTTTTATCCCCTTCTTCATAAACACATCCCTAAATAACAGCTGATCTAACATTCTTTGAGGGGGTTTTCCCTGCATGCTAGGTTTATTAACTTCTGGCCTGTATCTGTGGGTAATCTAAACTCTGGGTGCCTGGGTGACATGAGCTAAGGCTAATGGAAATGATAATATGTATAATTGTAAACAAAAGGAATAAAGGGCTGCTCCATAAGGTTTAAAAATGGCCCCATACTGTCCAGAATATGGCATACAGTCATTACTATAATAAGGGGTTATCATGTTAATATTTACTGAGACATAGAAATGGAACTGCATTTGCCATGCAGTTACCAAATTTCCATGTCATTTTATAAGGTATCAACTTCCCTTACACCAATAAATTTTCACAAAACATAGAATGAATGGGTAAGATTTAAAATTGTTGCTCAGGAAGAAATGACTACTTTTTTAATGATATTCTGGGCTTTTAATCTCTGAATTATTTTGCTAGCTGGGGGCGGGGTGAGGAATGTAACATTCCTTTTTTCACTTGTCCTTAAGCTATATACCTATTTGAAAGGTTTTCATGTAATCTCTAAATATAGCTACCACTTCCTTTGTCAGCTGAGCTATAGTCCATCTGTCTGATAACATTCTGATCTTCACCCTAACCAGCCTATAGAAACTGCTTTGTAAGAGGCAGATAACCTTTTACTAACCTCTCCTATGCCTGTTCAATGCCCTCCAGCACTTGCAGGAGTGTACTTGACAGCATAAGATTACCACTTCCTTTCTTTTTCTAGGTTTTGTGGGCATTGCTTAGATATAACTTAAGTATCTTAGAACTCTTTGTACTTGGTATCTTTGAAAATCAACCTCTCTAGTCCAGTGGCTTAATGTGCTATATTAGCTAGAATTTTCTTGTTTGAAACAAAAGAGAAAATTAATCTCTTTTGACTTCAGGATTAAAGGTAGAGGACTGAGAAATGTGAGAGGGAAAAAAAAAGTGATGGGCTGGTCACTAAATAAAACAACATTTACACAAAAGAAGAAAAAAATCCAAGATCATATGGAAAAAAAAAAAACAAGTCCCTGAATAGAGGCTTCTCTTTTAATTTTAGAACCCCTTTAACAAATATAAAGAGGATACAACAGACTAAGTATTAAAGTGATAAAAAACTGAACTTGGTAATGAAAGACAAATTCAAACAATGAAGCCTACCTAGGGGCTGATAAAAAGCAAAGACATATGGAATTATGTTTTAAACCTTTTCTTTAGTTCAACTAGAAAAATAAATAATATTTCTCCTGCTTAAAAGCCCTTTCTAGAGGCTCCCCATTTCCACCTTAAAAGGTGGGTAATAGGTCAAGGACAAAAAGCCTTTCTTAAGTTATTTAATTAAGGGTGGAAGCTAAACTTTATAAATAAAGAATAGCTCAGTCTAGTTAAGAATATTGCCTTCCTACTTCCTAAATGACAGGGCAGTCCCTTCTTTTATCAAGCCCTGAGGGTATGACTGGAGAAGGAGGCAGTAAATTATTCTAGTGTCTTTGCCAAGAAAACCCCAAATGGGGTCATAAGGGGTTGGACACAACTGAAAAGACTGAACAGAAAACTATAGCACTATGACCCACCTTTCTCTATTCCGAAAGGATGACTAATATCATGGGATAAGAGTCCCTTTTCAATCCTAAAAGAGAGGGCTCAAAGGTTAACCCCAAACTATATTTCAATATTTATCCTTTTCCTTGATCAAAAAGACTATAAATGTAACTTGAAATCATCTGGAGGGAGCCATGTCTTGAGGGTATGTATGGTGGACTATGCCAGTTTCTCTCTTTAACCTAGAAATGGCTTGGATTTAGATGAATGTCAAATTAAATTTTTCTGGTAGACTTGTATCTAAAATGCAGAATACTAATATTATTTTTCTTTGACACAAGAAATAAACCAACCCAGGTCAGCTACAAGGAGAACTGGGATAAATGGATAATTTTAAGCCAAGGAATCATATCTGATAACATTTTGATCTTCACTCCCACCAGGCTATAGAAACTGTCTCTCAATAGGAAGCAAACTTTTCATTAGGCTCTTTTATTTAGGAGGTCAATGATAGTGAATTGCTCCACCTGGATAGAAGGTCTCAGTGAGAAGAAGATTAAAAGCTATATACTTTTCAGAATTCCAGGTTCAGCTCAAGTACTAGGTATTCTTTGAAACCTACTCTGAACATCCTGGTTCACAACACTCTTCTTACTATATGATCTCTCCTAGCCGCCATTGCCTCCTACTAATTGTGACTTAGTCTTGCTTTGTCTCTGGCTCTCTCCATCCCACCACCCCCAACCAAGATAATGACACAATAGAGTTTAAACCCATGTGTTCAATCCATGTGTCCCTGAATTGCCCAAGCAACTTCTGGGTCATGTATGACTCAGCACTAAAGGACTTGGTGTTTTGATATGAGATAACAAACTCTGGGCGGTTTCTTGGTTCTCTGTTCCCCTCAAGCCCAAACCCATGACAGTGTCAGGGAGGTAGGGTTCTATATCAGTTTTTTTTTTTTTTAAGACAACTATTGGCTTGTTCTCTTTCTTTAACTCCTCTGTGTGGGAATATGCTTTCTCTCAAAAGGATTCCCATTTGGGCACACCCTCTCCCCTACCTTTATAGCATGATGCCTTCAAGGACATAATTACATCTACTTCGTGTTTTCTTCTCTGAGTATAAGTGACTTAGGAATGATCCTGAGATAGACACGACATGGCATGTCCATGCCCATATAAGCCTTGGGGTTCAAGAGGATGAGAGATCTTGGGTCCTCAGTCAATGCTGGCTGCAGGTGCCCTCTCTAGATCCTCTAAAATACTCTTGTAGGTCAGTCAGAGGATAAGCTCAACACCTTGACTGGCTTGCCAAAAAGAATAGCTTTCTTTGTATCTCTGACACTCAGCATATTGCCTGATATATACAAAATGCTTTATAAATGTTTGGACACAAAAAAAAATAGCAATTTTATTACTATGTTGTTAAACATGTCTTTTAAAACTGTATGTAACAAAAAATTCTCATATTCTTATACGGTCTTCATTCCTGTTCTTTGTATAGAGGAAAAGTCTGTTGACAAGTTCACAGTTTAAAAATACCTAAAGAAAAAGTAAATAAAATGATTTTTGCAAAAAAAAAAAATGCTTGCTGACTAACTTGAGAAAAGTGGAATTTTTGGAATTGTCCATCTGTGATCTCATTTAATGAGAAGGTTTTGTTCCCCCATGACCTGGATGAAATTATTTAGATAATAGAGTCAAGGAGAAATAGTAAATGACTATATAGCAGTCTTTTTAAGTCTCAATTTCCTGGGACAGTACCATCATCATTATTACTTCTTCCTTAAGTTTTTATTTTTTCAGTCAATATGCAGTTGTCTTTTGTATTCATCATTTCTTTTCATTTAAAGCAAATAAATAGCTGTCCTATACCTGATCTACACTGTACACTGAGTACCTCCCTGCTACCTCCTTTTGGGGAGACCTTCCAAAAACTTAAGCTTTAAGTAACTTTACCTGATTTCTAGTGGAGGGTGAGAATGGGGAGTATAAACATGCCAAAAAGTACAAGAAAAGAAGTCTGGCTCTTTTGGGGTGGGGGTGGGGTAATTAATCTCCCCAAGGATGAGACCTGTTCTACATGCATATGCCCAAAGCTAAGAGGGGCCCCCTAGTGGTGAGGAAATAGGCAAAATCCCCACATCCCCTGGGTCCAGCAACATTTCTTATTGTTAAAATAATACCATATGTATAGAGCTGTACAGGACTTAAAAGGTCATCTAGTATACATGTACACCCACACCCACACCACACACCCACACACACACACACCAGAAAGTTTAAGTGACTTGCTCAATCAATATATTATCAGCCAAGTTTCAATTACAGCATTGTTTTGTTGGCACTGTTCTGTTTCACGTGCGTATGTCTTTCCTTCCCAATTAAATTATAAACTACTTCAGGTTAGAAACTATCTAATCCTTGCCTTTTTTTTTTATAACCTACAGTGCTGACACTTACATAGATAAACACTTTCTCAGCTATTAATGTCCTTCCTACTGTGGGTGGCCCACAACAAAATACAAAATTCCAGATCTGACCAGAGCAGAGAATAGAAAGACTCAATGCAGCCCTAAATTCACATTAGTTTTTCCTTTTTCTTTTTTTTTTGCCTTTTGGAGGGCAGTTGGGATTAAATGACTTGCCAAAGGTCACACGGCTAGATTTTTTGTGTGGGTGTTAAGTGTTTGAGGCCGAAACCGAACTCGGGTCCTCCTGACTCCAGGACGGCGCTTTATTCACTGTGCCACCTGGCCGCCCCCACATTAGTTTTTCATTCATGTATATACATAGCTTATCTGTGTACATGTTGCATCCTCCCAATAGAAGGTAAGCTCCTTGAGGACAAGGGTTATTTTTTGTCTTTGTATCCCTAGGACATGGCACAATACTTTGGATATGGTAGCCAACTAATCTATGTTGAATTGGACTCAGTTTAAGTGGATTTTCAATCAGACTGATACATCTAGAGTTTAAAATTTGGTCAGGAATGCCATCTTGAAACACTAGAGACAATAAAATTAACTTTTTTTCTGTGTAGCTATAGACACACAAGCATTTGTAGCTATGAGACCCTGGAGTCAGAAATGTCCATTTTCTCTCAGAGGATCTACATACTTGATGGTGCACATTAGCAGCTCATTCATTTGAGCACCAATACTTGGCACAGAAATTGATATTCCCACCAACCCACTCAACACATGATGCCTTTCCTGTCCTCTACCCTCACCCCCATCCTTTGGAGGCATAAAAAGCTCCAAGTTAACTGAGATAAGTTATCATATTCTGGGGTTCATTACAGTGGCACAGCTCAGTCTGCTATAAGAAGTCAAGATTATGCCGCCCAAACACAAATAGCATCTGTGTTCCTTGACCTTTCTGAGTGGGTCTGTGACTAAGTTGCATTTTCTCAGGAAGGAAAAGGAATAAGCATCTAGATAAGTACCCACTGTGTGCCAAGCACTGTGCTTCATGCTTTATAAATATTATTTCATTTGATCCTCACAAAAATCTGCAAAATAGGTGTTGTTTTTAATTACACCCACTTTACAGTTGAGGAAACTGAGGGAAACAGCGGTGAATTGCCCAGGGTCACACAGCTAGTAAGTGTCTGAGACCAGAGATGGGCTCAGTTCTCCTGACTCCAGTCATAGGACTGTGTCCACTGGGGCACCTTACTGCCTCTAGAGTTAGTGGATACAGATTCAAATCCTACCTTTGAAACTTACTACCTGTGTGACACATGGCAAATCATTTAACCTCCCTGAACCTTCATTTTCTCAACTGTAAAATGACAGATGTCTGAGGTCCCTTTTTGCTCTGAATTAGGGGTTCTTAACCTGGGGTCCATGAGCTTGTTAAAAAAAATTTAAAATATACACACACACATATTGATGACTATCAAGTTCAGTGATTTTTCATTCCAACTCTTCATGATCCCATTTGTCAGTTTTCTCAGCAAAGATAATGGAATGATTTGCCATTTCCTTCTCATTTTACAGATGAGGAATCTGAGGCAAACGGCTGACACAGCTAGCAAGTGTCTGAGGCCAGATTCAAACTCAGGAAGATGAGTCTTCCTGACTTTAGGTCCAGCAATCTATTCACTGCAGCACTTAACTATCCTTCTGATGACTGTATTCTAATATAACTGACTTCCTCGGTAATTCTACGTATTTTATTTTATGCATTTAAAAATATGATTCTGACAAAGGGTCAGTAGGCTTCACTGGACTGTCCATGACACAGAAAAGGTAGAAGAAGCCTGGATTTAAATAAATGATTTTATCAGCCTGGGACACAGATTCTTCTGTTGGGGGAGCTGGATGTTGAGTCTCTGCTATCTAACAGTGCTGACTGATCCCCCACTCTGAGAGGCATACTCTAGGTGGAGAGGGACAGATGGAGAAAAGCTGTATCATTTACAACATCTACACTATAACAGTAACTAATATTTATAATTGTTTTAAAGCTTAGTAAGTTATTTCCACATATTATCTCACCTGAGTCTCACAACAACCTTACAAAGAAGGTGCTCTTAGAATTTCAATTTTACAAATGATGAAATTGAGGTTCACAGGGGTTCACTGATTTGCATGGAGTCACACAGCTAGTGAATATCTAAGAAAGGATTCCAAATCAGGTTTAACATACTCCTACTCCAGCATTCCTCAGTCTTCCTAAGTAACCATCACTGGTTTAGTCAACATTAAAAGAAAGAGGAAGATAACAAAATAAACTCACAAAAATCAACATCATTTCCATATAGCAATAACAAAATACAGGAGGAAATAATAGAAAGAAAAGTCCTATTCAAAATAACTCTAAAAAGCATAAATTATCTGGGAGTCAATCTACCAAGGCACCCTCAAGGCCTATATAAGCGTAATTACAGAACAGAAAAGAGAAGGGGAAAAAATAGAAATGCTACCCTGGAAAGAGAGCCAGGGAGTAATTTTTGAAGTTTTGCTAAATAATTATATGTTGGGTTTAAATCCTAAAGGTTTAACTTTTCTAACAGTCAGTATTATAATAGTTCTTTCTGCAGTAGTCAGAAAAACTAGGCTCTAGTTTTAGTCTTGCCACTACCTGTGAGACCTGGGGCAATCTGAATCCATTAAATTTCAGAAAGGTTTAGTAAGCATTTCTTATTGGCAAGCAAGTCACAACCTCTCTGAATCTCACTTTCAGCACCAGTGAAACTTTAGTGTAAGTCAAAGGTGGCAAACTCAAATAGAAACACATCCCTCCAGGCTATATATTGATTTAGAAAACCACAAACTAACGTTATCTACAATGCGTTTTAATTTATTTTGTTAAACATTTCCCAATTACATTTTGATCTGGTTCAGGCTGCCCTGGGGGTCTTATTGTGGACAATAGGAAGTTTGACACATCTGGTCTAAGTGATAGGGATTGGATTTGTGATTTCATTGTCATAGGAAACTCAACAAACTCCCCGGAAGCAGATCAAGACCTTCTCTGCAAGTATGCCAGTTGTTTTAGGGAGTTACCTAGAGCAGATCACTTATCTGGTAAGCTAGTGGGATTTGTATTCAGGTGTTTCTGGCTGCGGGTCAGAAGTTCACTAAGTTGTGCTCTCATCTAATTAGATTAGATCAGAGGTAGAGTCCTTTGGATTCCAAGGGTCACACTTGAGAACCTAGAAGGCTTTTTATTGAGGACTGGCTCTGTGAAGTTTGGATTCAGTCAAAGGGCCATACTTGAACACCTTGAGGATGCAGGTTCTCCAGCCTTGGATTAAGATATTCCTTCCAGATTTAAGATTTTTTTGATTCCTTCCTTTTCTTCTAATAATCAGTTAATCCAATACAAATCAATAAGTACATATTAAGTTCCTACTGCACAGAAGCCACTGTGCTAGGCACTGGAAATAAAAAACAAACAGCCCCTGTCCTCAAGAAATGTACATTCTATAGGGAGGGAAAACAAGTAGATATAAGTAGACAAACATATTTACAAAATATAAAAGGTTTTCTAGTGGTAGCTAGAGAGAATCAGGAAAGATATCTTGGAGGAGGTGGCTCTTGAAGTAAACTTTGAAGGAAGGTAGGTGCAGAGAAGAGAAGGGAGGATATTTCCATGCAGGGGTGGGGGTGGGGGGGGTGAAATGGCCTTTGCAAAGGCATGGAGACTGGAGATCTAATGTCACATAAGGTGAACAAGGAGGCCAGTTGGACTGAAGTATAAAAGAAGCTAAAGTAGAATAATGTAGGGGCAGCTAGGTGGCACAGTGAATTGAGCACCAGTCCTGGAGTCTGGAGGACCTGAATTCAAATCCTGCCTAAGACACTTGACACACTTATGTGACCTTGGGTAGTCACTTAACCCTAATTACCACGCCTTCCCCCCTCCAAAAAAAAAAAAGAAGAATGCACAAAAAACCTAGAAAGATGGGCTGGAGTCAGACCACGAAGGACTTTAAATGACAAGCAGAAGGGTTATTAATTATCTTAGATGCAATTCTGGGTAATGGCATTGTCCTACCTGTGCTTTAGGACGAACACTTTGGCAGATCTATGGGGTATGGATTAGAGGCTTGAGAATCTGGAGCCTGTGATATGAATTAGGAGGCTATTTCAGGAGTCTGGGTAAGAGGAATGCATTTTACATTTAGGGTCTGAACTAAGGTGCTGGCCTCATGAGGGTATAAAAAAGTAGATGTAGGCAAGAGGTAGGAAGTAGGAAGTAGAATTGAAAAGACTTAGGAAATGACTGTGTACACAAGGTGAGGGTAAGTAAAGAGTTGAAGATGACAGGCTGCAAAGCAAGATGAATGACTAGAAAGTTGATGAAACAATGAACAGTCTTCAGGAAAAGTTACTTGAGGACAAGAACTGTGTTTTGGTTCCCCCTCCCCCCAACCTCTCCCTCGTCTAAGTATGCTTTGTATACACAGTGGATTTGCAATTAATGATGATTGCTGAAGGAAAAATCACTTCTGAACATTTGCCCAGTGGAAAAAAAAAAACTGTCCCTTATTAGTTATGTATAGTGCACAGCATTCATGTCCATTGATGCAAAATAAAATCCTCCCCTTTTGTTGGTTTGAAAATTAGTTCTGGTATTATAATGATCAGTCACTGAGAAGTGGGAAAATTATTAATTAGCATCACATTTTAAAACTGTCAGTTAAATATAGTGTGATGGAAAACTACTAGTGACTGTTCTGAGAAGACACCCACTTTCAGTGTGTCTAAGGCATCGGTTTCCCACTCTATTAGCATTCAGTCCTATGACTTGAGGCAGCTGGTGGGGCTTGGTGTTACGAAGACCTGAGTTCAAATTTGTCCTCAGACACTAATTGTGCAACCCTGGGGAAGTCACTTAAGTTCTACTTTTCTCAGTTTCCTTCACTGAAAAATAAAGATAACAACAGCTTCTACCATGCAAGGTTGTTGTGAGGACCAAATGAAATAATATTTGTAAAGAACTTAGAACAAACACTACCTGGCACCCAAGAGGTGTTTAATAAATGCTTCTTTCTTTTTCCTCTTCCTTTCCCTCTCTATGGCTGGGAGCACTAAGCATGATGATCTCAACACCGTTAAATCTGGAATAAATGCCTATTTCATATGAGGAAACACTAATTTTACATGTAAAGTTACTAGCAAGCTACTGTTCCTACCCTTCCTGTGTATTACTCTTTCCAGAAAAGGTGTGTATGGAGATGAATGGGACAATGCCATGAAATACACACCGTCATACTTTAAAGAATTTTTTTTTTTTACGATTTGGTTGGCCTAACTTAAGTTCCCTAAGAGTGCCTCATACGACTTAAACTAATTCCTCATTATTGCCCTCCTAAGCTGGTGTCACCTAAATTCATTAGCTAGTTACTACAATCCCCTATAGGCTCAGTGCCACATGATACCATGACCTGAGGTGCCTCATTTCTGGGTAATTCTGAGGATACAGCACATTTAGGTCAAAGACAATCTTTTAAGAAATTTAAATGGATCCTACATCTCTTGCAACAGAGCACATTTATTGACTCTTACATTGCTTTTTCGTTTTCCCCAATATGGGGCATAGAAATATGAAGTGAACTCAATAATTTGTAAAAAAAAGAAATGTCTCATTTCCATTCATGTGCTCTATGAACAATTGGGCGTATGACTCCATTTACTCCAAAGCACCCCATTTTGATTTTATTAGATGGCAAATATTTAACCTGTGGCAGGGAAAGTATATTAAGGGTGACAAAGGGAGCCCCAGATTAATTTGATAATCACCTAGAATATTGCTTCCTACCTTTTCCAAGGATTTATAATGAAATCAGCAGCACAGGTGTTACCACAAAGGGCATGATGATCAACTACCGTGTGGCTCTACTAGGTTGCCTGGGTGAAGCTACTTAAACCCAACTGTACCAGGATCTCCAGTGTACCTACCCCACTGTGGCCTACTATTCCTTTGCGCTTTCTGGAATTCCTCTTCCATTATTAACAAATAGTCCTTCATAATGACCCTATGCCTTCCACTCTCCCCATTCCTTTGTATATATTTTAACATTTACTTATAAAGGAATATGTTGTCCTCTCCCCATTCTAATGGAATGCAAGCTTCTTGAGACCAGCAATCATTTATCTTTTCTTTGTATTACAGCACAGAAGCTAGCACACAGTAACTATTTAATATGCTCTCTGAATTGTGACAAATTAAATCTAAAATTGTTCCCCTTCTTTATCAAAATGGCTTAAACTGTGCTGACTATAATATAATAAGAATGAGAACAAACCACATTTGAATCAGTTATCGTATGCTTTTTTTCTTGAATCCAGATCTCCTATGGCAAAATTCTTGCCAAAATTATTCATACTACAACTAGGTTTGTAAACTATGATGCTTTACAGAGTAACACATTTCATGCACTGGAAATATAGAAAGAACAAATGATACTAGGCTAATTTTGTGCACTTTGAGGTGGGAATAAATTGATGTGGTACAGCTGGCAGCTGATTTCTACTACAGACGCTTGGGGTGGAAGTCTGTGGCAACAAGGTGTTTGGAAAGGAGAAAAAGTATTGTCAACAATGATAACACCCATATGTTTTTCCAAAGTATACTGGAGGTTCATAAAAAATTATCTTGGCACTATTTACTTGCATTTATAATACAAGAAGTTCATAGGAGAACATAGCTTTAGAGGTGGTAGGGACCTTTAAGGGAACCTAGTCCAACTCCCCAATTTTAGAGATGAAGAAACTAGAGCCCAGTCTTGTTTATGATAACATAGGCATTAAGGGGCAGAGTGCAAGTTTAAACCCAGGTATTATACTTGCTTAATGTAGACTAAACTAATTTTTCTCACTCATTTCTGCCTATATCCATTACTAGAATTTATGGGATATTCAATCAATCATCCAGTTAACAGGTATATATTAAAGCATTACCATGTGCCAGGCACTGTGAGCTGATTTGGTGAGAAGGCTGCGTTCCCCCTAAGAGTGACATTGTTCTTTTGTACACCTGTATTTCTGAACTACTGTTGCTTTTGAGTCATTTCAGTTGTGTCTGCCTTTCCATGACCCCTTTTGAGGTTTTCTTGGCAAAGATAATGAAGGGATTTGCCATAGGAGGTACTGAGGTAAACAGGGATATGTGACTTGCCCAGGGTCACACAGCTAGTGTCTGAGGCCAAATTTGAACTCAGGTCTTCTTGACTCCAAGCCTTAGTGGTCTACCCACTGTGCCACCTAGTTGTCCCTTTCTGAAGTAGTTAATCATGTATCCTAACTTCTTAGTGACTAAGAAGATATCTGTCACAAAGATCTATAAGATCTGCACTGTGATAATAAAGAGAAGAAAACTAGGGAGATCTGAACTGGGAGAGCCCACACTGGCCTGATCTTTCTAAAAAACCTCAAACAGCATTTATCATCTACTCTCCCCAATTGAGCACTTAATTATAGACTGTCTTACATTGTTCTCTAATTAACATATGTTAGTTTTGTTTTGTCAATTAGACTGGACTCCTTGAGGGCAGAGACTGTAAGCCTTAGATTTTTTTGTATCTTCCCAGTACTTGAATGAAGTGAGGAGGAGCCATGGTTTCCCTCTCGGGCTCCCCTTAACTATGTCTTTATATGCATATTTTAGATATGTGAAAAAAAAAAGAGAGGGAAAATTATTCAGTAAGAAAAGACCCTATCATTTAACATTAATGATATAAGTCCATCCCCCCACCAGGAGGACATGATTAATATAATTTTTTCCTAACTTCCAGAGGTCATCTTGTTTATTCCTTAGCCTCTATAATAAATACCACCCTTAGAAGAACAATACCTTTCCTAATCTGAAAATTACTCTAAATTTCATTTTGTAGTAGCTCATATTAGAAGAAAAATATAGAGTTCTGTATTTTCTTGGTACTTCAACTTTATGATGACTCCCTTTAAAAAGAAGAGATTTCCTCTTTAGCCAGGAAGTCTAGCATACTAGGTGAGGTTTCTTAAAAAAAGGCATATTCCAACTGCTTCACATAAATCACATAGTTATTACTACCAAGATTACAACTCATAGAAGTTAATTATACATGTAGAAGAATTGGACTCAATAGCTAAATCCTTACAGTTAGATCAAATTAAAAACCTAGGGAAGAGGACGATGCACTGTGTTTTGTTCTTAGTAAGAAAGTATTGATTAGTCTGTCATTGTTTTAGAAACAGCACCCTATATTCCTCATACTGTTGTTAAAAGGTAACAGTAAATAACACTAGAACAATAGTAATAACATGACCAGAGGGCATTTGTAGTTCTTGAAATAGTGGGATTTTATATGGGTATGTTTTCCATAGCCTTTAAGATATTTAACAGGAGAGCTTTTATAGAGAGTCCATGGTTAATCATGTTTTTGAATACTTTGTCTATTCTCCCCTGTAGCTTAAATGCATTAAAAAAAAAAATCTGTAGCTACTAGGAGGCTAGTTGGGGCACATGATATTAACTGTTAGTAGATGTGATAGTTTGCCTTTTAATTAATTTATCTAAAGCCTGAGATTCTCAGATGATAAGATCCTTTAAGCTAAGTTCAACTATGGCTTTGACTTTGTAGCTTTGGATTTTAGCAGAGAATCATTTAAAGGGGCAGCTAGGTAGTCAGTGAATAGAGCACTGGCTGTAGAGTCAGGCTCAAATCTGGTCTCAGACACTCAATACTTACTGGGTAAACTTGGACAAGTCACTTAACCCCAATTGCCTTGCCTCCCCCCTCCAAAAGAAAAAAAAGATTTTACAATTTTTGCCTTAACCAGTCAATCTGACTATATACAGACAACTTATACTGCTATATCTGTAACCTGTCATTTCTGTCTGTTAAAGCACAGGCAGTTTTGGGTTTTGTGATGTAAATTGCTATTTGTCATATCAAGTACTGTCAGACTCTCTTCTTGAATAAAAAAGTCCTTGTTGTATAGGCATTAAAATGGAATGCTTTAATTATTATTAATTAATGAATAAAAAGATTTGTTAATTAATTAGTAAAATTAATTAATAAAATTGATGCTTTAAAATAAAAAAAAACAAAAGAATCATTTAAAAATTAGAAATTGTTCCTTCAAAACTCCATGGTGACATATATTTAGGACATATGTGTACATACATATAATATTAATATTATTAACTTACATGTGTATAACAATGATAATAATAATAGTAGTAGTTAGCATTTAAGTGCTTTAAATATTTTCTTTACAAATATCATCTCATTTTATCTCCACAACAACCCTGGGAGGTGGGTGCTATTATTATTCTTACTTTATAGATGAGGACACTGTGGCAGAAAAAGGTTAAGTGGCTTGCCCAGAGTCACAAAGACAGTAAGCATCTGAGATTGGATTTGAACTCAAGTCTTCCTGACTCCAAGTCTGATACTCCATCTACTATGCTACCTAGTTGCTGTGGTTAATGCATGTTTTAATTGAAGAATGCAGAGCACTATATTCTAGGTCAGATCTGACATAATTCTGCAAATACTGCTTATATGAGCAAGAATTGCACATCTACCTTGGAAGAAAAAATGGTGACCATATTCTTTTTTAATGCAGTAGGCATTTTTGGCTCATGGCATGAATGTAGACCAAAGGAAAGAGCCAGCTGTAAACATCTGAAAGTTAGCTGCATTCTTATGACTAGAAAGGATTGACAAATATTTTAATCTTTTGTCTGTTTCCCATATATCTTTAAATTCAGATTCTTATTCTCTTCCTTCTACTTTTCCTCTTCCCTCTGACCTTTCAGCCAGTCTCTGTTTGTCTGAGTTTGAGTCTCTCTCTCTCTCTCTTTGACTATGCATATTTTTCAAGAATGTTTTTAATGGGAGTAGGTAGGAGGGAAAGAAAATTATTCATTATTAATTTTAAAAAGTAATTGATAAATTCACGCTCAACCCCGGGTTCTCTTGAAGATGTAATTTGTTTTATTTTTAAGGGGGGGGGGTGGAGTGTAGTTATTTAATATTTACTGAGTATTGAATACCACATCAGGCAAAATGAAGATCATATAAACCTTTCATCCTCTTTGCTTACAACTAATGGGTCTTGGTATACATTATATAAAGTGTGCCTATTTCTTTTACTTTTATTTTTTTATACAGTAAAACTTCATTTACCTGGCATTTTAAGGGAATGAAATCTTCCACCTTTGCCTGCATATCAATGTTTTGTGAAGTAATGTTATTTTAAAACTGTCTACCCTCTTTCTCTTAATAGTTTCCAAACATCTACATACTCTAAACTTGGTGAGACCCTTAGCTGATTTGTCTTTCTAAGTGGCAAGGAGATCAATGTTTGTTAATTAAGACAGTTTCTGGGCCTTTTTTGGCCTCCTCACTACGGTGACTATTTTACATCAAATAAACTTCTCTAAAAATCAGTAGTAGAACCAATGCCGTTTTTCTTCCATTTTCTATTTCTCTAAGTTAAAACTATTGGACTAGTTAGCATTGCTGTAGCCACATATAATGTGTTCTTCTCAGTTTTATCCTTTCTTCTAATTTGTTATTGATTTAAACCTTTGCTCTTATAATTCAATTATCTGCCTGAATGCAGACTCTGATTCTGAACACCAGTAACCAGTTCTCTTCTCTCTGTAAAATTATCGTTGGTTCATTTTGTGTGTGATGTGTGATAAAAGTTCAATATGTTACATATCCAAAACCTTTTGATCTCTTTTGAAGAAAAATGGCATATAATCATGAGATTTCTAAGTAATCCATAAAAGCACTGGATTTCTTTTAATCCTTGATCCTGAAGTGTATTTTCCAGCACATTTTTTTCTTTTTGCTCTTAGCCCCTATGCCAACCTTCCCATTAAATGCTATGGACATAATGTACCTAGATTTTATCAAAGCAATTGTCAGTGTTTCGAATACTATCTTTTGTGGAAAAGATAGAAAGGTGCTGGGTGATTGATAGATTTGGAGGTTTCAGAAAGACACATGCAAATGGATCAATATGGAGGGAGGTCTTTAGTGCTGGGCCCCTAGCATCTATTCCCCTACCCTTGTAGCCTCCCAACTCTGGAAGATCCCAGAGTACTTGCAGTGTTCCATCTCCCCCACCTCACTGGGAAGTTACTCCTGGAAGTGCCCTGTCCAGCCATCTTTCATTCCTTTTATAGCTCTGCTTCTGACACTCTAGATTTCACCACCATGTAACCACCACATGCCCCCTTGGTTTTCAGCCCCTTTTTAAGTATTGTCTTCCTCCATTAGAATGTAAGTTCCTTGGGGTCAGATATTATCTTTCTTTTTTTACTTTTATTCCTATTCCCCATTCCTGGCACATAGTAAGTGATTCTAGGTACTGTTGATAGCTGCTTTGAGACTTGAATTGTCCCTGGCCCTGTGATATTTAACATTTGTATGTCCAAGGGCTTGGATAAAGGTATGGATGGCTTAACTGACACAAAAGTGGGAAAGTAGGACCCAAACATTTTTCAACAAGGTAGAATGATGTACTAAGTACTAAATAAAAAAGTAAGATGAAAATTTTCAGGTATAAAGTTGCTCACTGGGGCTGAATAATATATGTTGCAAGTAAATGAAGAGATATGAGTAGGAAAAAGTGTATGTGAAAACAATCAAAGGATTTTAGAAGACAGCAGGCTCAATATAAATCCACAGTGTGAATTAAGCTAAGTGAAATAATGCATGTAAAACAGTTTGTAAATTTGAAGATGCTGTGTAAATGTCAGCAATTGTGTAGCAAACAAAAAAGCTCACAGTAAAAACTGAGTTGAGGGCCATATCGTCCAAGACAAGGAAGGGTTGTAATATTCCCACTATCTTCTGCCTTGATCAGACCTCAAATGATTGACATGTTTAAGCATTTCCAGAGGAGGGAAACAAGGATGCCGAGAGGACAGG